>NC_140445.1:9592261-10792261 GCF_963576455.1 Neolamprologus multifasciatus
ATTGGCAATCTACAAAACCATTGAAGAGTGTGAAATAATAATAATAATAAACATGGTATGGCAGTACTGAAAAAAGCAAAATAAGTAAACAGATTTAATTTGTTAAATTTTTCTTTCCTCTTTTAGTGACTACCCCTGATCGTGTGGTCCACAGGTACAAGTGTATTATGAAAAGACACCAGAAAGCCCAGAGTCTGTCGCAGAAACAACCAAGTAACCAGTGTGAACAAGACAAGCCTAACACACACCAGCATCACTGTTGGCCTTTTAAAAAAAGAAAACAAAACTATATTTGTGAAGTTATGGTACTATCTTGCTGTCATCTAAAATAATATGTGCCAATGACATGTCCATACTTTTTCGTTTTGATGGGGACGCCCCTTAAACTTAACCCCATTGGGGATTAAGTGCAAGAAGGCAGTTACAGTGAATTGTTTCATTGTTTCTTGTGTATTTGTGCCTTAGTGGAGGGTTTTACAGTGAAAACTGTTTTATTGTTTTCTGCAACAACCTGACTTGTTGTCTGCAAAATGCACACAAGTACAAGGTACTTGTATCTTATTTGCAGGTCGTGTTATAAAGTGTTACCAGATTTCATCTTGACTTTGACACTCTCAGTCTGAAGTTATATATGAAATCCCACAGAGGTCTCCAAAAACTTTAAATAACAGTTTCAGTGTGCGTCTGATGGAATCATCTGGTACTGTTAGACTTACATAATCGACAACTGAACGGAGCTGCTTCATGTCAGATTCCCTGGAGCCAGAACTTCTCTCTAGCTCCAAGTGAAGAGCTGGGGCCACTGGAACTCCAGCTAACTTTAGACCTGGTGTTCTGTTTCACATAGAAAATAAAGCAAACATATACCAAAACACAATTTATTATGGACACTGTAAAGGAAGACAAAGCCAGAGTATAATTTGAATGTAAGCCTGTGTGTTTCCTCTATGTGTGAAAGGCTGTAGTGTCTGGGGATGCAAATAATGATGCTGAATCAGAAAACTGATGTGGAGGGACACCTCCCCCACCCACAGAAGGAAAAAAAGAAATCACCATAAACACAAACATACCCTTGTAAAGCGTTGTAGACATGTTTGCACTTGTCTCTGAGGACTCGAAAAACATCTGCAAAACAAAAATTCTAATAAAACATGCTTCCTAATGAGTAAGAAGTAGAAATGGAATGCTCAATCTCCAAGAACAGGTTATCAGCTGAGATAATGTATTTTTCTGGAGCTGGAGTGGATGAGAACAGATTGTGTACCTGGGTCCTCCTCCATGATGTTGAGAGCCTCGATAGCAGCAGCAGCCAGCATGGGAGGCAGAGAGGCAGAGAAACAGTAGCCTTGACCTGAGAGACGCTACAAAATACATTAAAAACATTTTTAAAAACGTTTTACTAAATCATATCTTCATGATTAACGCGCTAAAATTGATCACCTTAAAAATACCTATTGATTAATGGAATAACAAACCAGCAGGCCCATATCAGTATAATTTCAGCTTACGTTTCCCCAGATTCACTTCACTCAGCTAGGTGTAATGACTGAGGTCTGAGTTTACAGTTAGGCCTAGAAACTGTTGGCACCTTATTAAACGTGTCTTTAAACATTTCCCAAAAGATCTGAGAACACATCCACAATGAAAGTAGTTTACTTTTGTTTCATATTAAAAGAATTTAGATACCATCCAGGAAAAGTACAGAGCATTATGTAATAATAATTATGTACTCATTATAAATGTTCATATTTTCTATCATAAAATTCGACCAATTGAGATGGAATGAGAGGAGAGACAACATCCTGTTCTCGGTGCTCGCTTCAAAAGCCTGCATCTCTACTTCACCTATTAAGACAGCAAAGCTTAATAATAGAAGAGTTGGTGCTTAACCGGCCTTCTTGCAGTCCAGACTTTTCACCAATTAAAAACATTTCGCAAAGTCACAGCAACTGGTCTCCTCAGTTCACAGACATTTGTGGCGCTGCTACACAGTAGGGGTGATGTGGGCCGCGAGTTTGAGACCCCTACTCTATATTGATTAAAATATGGGTCAATGAGATTTGCAAATCATTGCATTCTGTTTTTATTTAAATTGTACTTTAGTGTAAAATGTAATTAGGCTTGTAAATAAGTGAAACGTTACAAAAAAGCAACAGATATATACTAGATATAATGATTTGTCAAGCATGGGATTAATCACTAATCTTGACAATGACATATAAAAATGCTGGCTGATTATCTGATGATGCATTACAAGACAGACTCCCAACACGGTTGTTACAGTACCTGGTGGTCGATGACAAAGGAGCGGCCGCAGCAGAAACCTCCGATGGAAGCCAGAGCATTTTCCATGTTAGCACTTATCAGGTCAATGTCATCTATCTGCAAGAAACAGGTTTTTTTTATTTTGCTAAGATAGATTTAAAATGAAGCAATCAAAGTGAAATTTAATAACAAACTGTCTATTAAATTAAGTATTATTATTAAGTATTCTACACATTTTATTTTTGCATCCTTGTGAAATAAAACTATACACCACTCAAAACTGTCACCAGCTGTCTTTTGCAATGTGAAGTTTATTATTAGTCCCTCTGCAAAATACAAGACTGTAGAGGATGGATTTAAAGTTTTTGTTATATTTTAACAAGTCAATTCTGAGCAACTGATGCATCTATTGATCTATCTGTCGTGATTCACTCCCCTTTCTTACCACTAAAATGAAAGTTTGAGACTTTTGTCCTTAATAGCTTTTGAGACATTCATGTTCAAACATTGCCTCAGATTTCAACGTGGGAGGAAACTGCCTGAAAGTAGGCTGACAGAGCATTTTTCAAAAATGCTCTGTCAACCGCACACACACGCACGCACACACCAGATACTTGGACCACAACAGTTTTATGGCAATCAGAAAATGGTTGAGCAGAAGGCCCACATTAGATTCACTAATCTAAATGAAGCAGGCTATCATTAGACCTAGCCAAACATCTACAGGCCTACTAAAGAAAGTTCAGAAACTTTAAGCGTGGCTGTAACCGACTGGTACACCACGGTACGCCAAAGTGCTAGAAGACAGCTAAAATGGATGGCTGCATAACTTTTCCCTTTGCAAGTAAAACCCCTTCATAACATACAGCCAAGTCAAGAATACTGGCGAAGAAGAGGTCCACATAAATGAGGAGACACACATTTCTGTCTTTTCTTTTTTTCATTAGTGCAAATCACTAGTCTGCTAACCTGCTAAAGATTCAGATACTGCCATTAACAAAAATGAGTCCTAAAGGATTGTGCATTTGTGCAAGAAGCTCAATGTAATGGTAAATCTTACAAAGCTTTACAACAAATAAAATTCAGCATTTGATCATGTCCATAGATTCCAGACGTTACATAGCCATTGTCTGCAAAGAAACCTTCTATTTATATTTCAATCACTTTTATTTATTTGATTGCATCAGCTGACCTAGACTAGTTTGACTATGGTAAAGCTACCAAGAGAGAAAGATAGTAACACAGTTTGAATCACCTGTTAAACTGTTTACTGCCAGTATTAAGTATTTTTGCATTTCAAGCTAAACTACTCACATTGACCCCAAAGTGTTCTGTGACTCCTCGGCCATGGTCTCCCAAAACACCAAATGACATGCTCTCCTCAAGAAAGATCCGCACCTTGTATTTGTACTTGAGTTTTACCTGGAAGTTAGAAAAACATAAAAAAACAAAACATAAAGTCAATAAATGGCAAAAAGTATCTATGTGTACACTATCTGGTATAATCAAGAATCAAGCGAGTGGTGAACGATGTTAAGCCATAATATTTGCCTGTGCTTTGGTGGGGTTTTTAACCTTTTTTTCTGCAAAACAAACAAAATTAAATTGGAAACAAAATTGTTTTCCATTTACCAGTTCAGGCAGAGGACAGATATCTGCAGTGTTGATGTAGAGCCCCTCCACTACAATGAACTTCCGGGTCACTCGAGCTTTGCGAGGATTCTGCAAGAGAAACATTCTTATTTGGAGATTTTTTAAAAACCCAATGAAAATAGAGAGAATGTAGACGCATTTAACATCCTGTACCACCTGTAACACCATTACAGCACATTTGTGACACTTGAGTTTCTCAAACGGTCCTAACCTTCAGGTCCTCTAGCTCCTGCTCCTTAAGCAACCTCTCCAAGTCCTCCATGTCATTGTGTTTGAAGTACTTGATTAAGCTGCGGGATGCCTGAAGACCTTTTTGTATAGCAAAACAGGCTGCTTCATCTCTGAACAGAAAATAACAGAGAAAACATTAAACTACGGAACCAAAATATCACACACTTGGAGTCAGTCAGACTTACACATTTGCAGGCAGGTAAATCAGTCTGTGCAAACAAAATCTGACTGACAATCACTTCATCCAGTCCATCAACATGTCTATGAAACCCCACCCCTACAAGACTCCTCAAACAATTCTTAATAGTAATTACTGCCTTTCAGTATTATCAGTTTATCTTTAATAACAGGTTACATATTACAGGCTTTTAATGTGGTTAAACCATTACTTAAAAAGCTCTTACATAATCCAGCTTAGTCAAATATAGATCAATTTCACAGACCAAAACCTAGTGAAGCTTAATAATCGTCTTATGGCCTCTGGCAGTGGCCTGAAAACGGCTTGTCCTGTTACACCTCAGTGCCGCATTCAACCGTTGATCGCAGCAGTTTACAGAGACTAGCATACACTGTTAGCTATAAAGCAAAACACTGTGCTGTTGTCTGACAGATTAAAATTTGTACATTTAAAGAAGAAGTTTCCTTCACATACAGAAGTTAGTCTTGGAGTTCCACAGAAAACTTTATGTTAGACATGCTTTTCTTAGGCAATTTATTTAAAAAACAATTTACACATTTCTGTTGCTGTACAGATGATACCCAGTTATTATCATCTAAAATGTGATCCAAAAGTTTTGAGCAGCCCATGATTTGAATGATTTGACTTTTTTTTTTTTAATTATTTTGTTTAACATATTGGTTCCTCAAAAAGCCCATCCTTGGCCTGGCGGTAATTATTCATTTTTCATCTAAAAACACTCCTCTTTTATTGATTGATCAGTTACATCTAGCTCTGGCTCATGTTTACGTGTAACTAGTTTCTGGGGATGGTATTACACTGACCTCCAGTAACACTTTGAGGAGTCTTAGGGGCGTTTTCTTGTCTAGGATGTGTTCTTCCATATTCACATTAAACTAGTATGTAGGAGACTGCTCTAACACCTCTATTTAAAGCTTTCATTTGAATCACAATGTCACAGTAAGGGTACTAACATGGACTAGAAAGACACCTTAGACATGTTTCCTATTTTAGTTTCTTTTTGAGTCCCTGTTAAATCCAGAACTTAAAATGGTAAATGGCCTGTATTTATATAGCGCTTTACTAGTCCCTAAGGACCCCAAAGCGCTTTACATATCCAGTCATCCACCCATTCACTCACTGGTGATGGCAGCTACATTGTAGCCGCAGCCACAGCCACCCTGGGGCGCACTGACAGAGGCGAGGCTGCCGGACACTGGCACCACCGGGCCCTCTGACCACCACCAGTAGGCAACGGGTGAAGTGTCTTGCCCAAGACACAACAACCGAGACTGTCCAAGCTGGGGCTCGAACCGGCAACCTTCCGATTACAAGGCGAACTCCCAACTCTTGAGCCACCATCTCTGAAAATCTCTGTCCTCACAAAGGCCACATAAAATAAACAAAACTAAAGCTAACTGAAGATTGGTTTAATTGAGTGAGGGGTGTTATATTGGTTTAATATTGGTATAAATATTATGAGAAACAACACTCACACAAAGATGATGTCACCCCTCTTGGAGTACGCAGGTATTGCACTAGCAATAGTCGCAAAGCCATATGAATAAAGAATGGCCTCTTCAGTCTTCATGAATTTGGAGAGACGACTTTCCAGCTCCAGGTGAACATCTGGGGGCAGGGAAACATAACATTAGTTACTAATTGGTTACATTTTTTAGATGTCACTTACCATTACCTTTAGTATTTCTAAATTTTTAGTGGATGTGGTTTAATCAGAGGTGAAAAACTACTGCACTTTGAAAGAAAGACTGTCAAGACACCAAACAACAGTATGATTTTAAATATTTGTGCTTGACTGAGAAAAGTCTCAGTTCATCACTTAGCATTAGATACATTCACTTGCTTATCCCTTAACAAGGCTCATTAAAAAATATGATAGGGCTGTCTATCCCATTTATCATGGCAGAAAGACTTAAGGATAATGACAAAATTATAATACCAAGAGAAAATCTGAGAAACTGCAAACTCCAGTGAACTTAATAAGATATACTTGGATATATAGTTGCGCGAGTGACTCTAAAACTATGTTTTGCTCTGAACAGTGAATGTTTCTTGGTGTGTGAAAGAAGTTGCTGCGGTGATGGAAAGTAAATGTCCATACTAAGGTAGAATGAGTATGACTATTGGTATTTGCTTTACTACTGAGGTTTCACTAATTCATTTGAATTAGTGAGTCATTAGGTCTTTTTCCAAAATTTTTTTCCAAAATTATCCTCCTTGTATTATCCCCAGACGGCTGGAATTTCGATTGCAAATCAACAGCTAACATATAAACGCTTAAGCTAACATAACGTAACTAATGTCATGCCCCGTAGTAATTGGGCTACTCAGCAGCCATCCTAATATTTCGGTCTTTGTCGTTTCAAAAAAATATAATGTTAAAATCTCAAATAAATAGTCTGACACCAATATGTCACAGATTTAAAAACGATCTTCAGTTTTCGTGTTTGCAACATCTTCTGAAAACCTGACCTCTGACTTTAACGTCAATCCAATCTAAGACTTCTAAGAAATGGTGTCAGTTTAAAAATCCTTACAAAAGCGAGTGGCCATGCCGCTCAGTCGTTTAAGGCTGAGCTATAACTGCAGAAAAGAAGTTGTCCTATAGTTAACCCTTGAGGTAAGCCACATTTCTGTATAAATGGGTTTGATTTCTCTGACAACACATCGTTTTATGTCAGCGAGATATTCATTCAAACCAAGAAAAGAATAAATTAAGGGTATATTTAGGAAATAATTAGATTATCAAAGAGTTTAATTACTTTTCTTGCAAGTGTAGCTTAACATCAAATGGTGGAATGTTAATAGAAGATAAAAGTACCCCATCAGCCTTTTACAGCTGAGGGGTGAAAAGCTGAACTCACCAAAGGTCCCATAGAAGCCTCTTGGACCACAAGTGCCCACACCATATTTCTTCAGTGATGCCAAAGCCTTTTGCTGTAATGAAAAATTAGCTTATAATTCTAAAATTAGAACAAATTCAAGTTTTAATAAAACTCATTGACTGAGGCATACTGTCAATGTCACACCGTGTTTGTGCATAATTCAAAGAATTATTGTTGCTAGCAATAATACAACTTAATAGTTGCTTCTGATAAAAACTGCACTGCCCACTGGGCAAGTCATTCACTGGGCACAGCTAGCTGTGTGTGTGGCTGTTTTAAATAAGGGATTTTCCCTTCAAAACATAAATTTTGCCTAGATAAAGATTTAGCTATAACAGTAAATGAATAATTTAGCACATTAGAGGAAGAACATATCGTACTGAAATTACAAGGTTGCCTTTAAATAATAAATACTGACCTTAACCCGCTCATTATCAAGGAGACCCAGGAAGTTGAATGATGCAAAGTTTATGCAGTCTTTTCCATTGATTGTGATTTTGTGGCTGGGAGGTCTGTAACAAAATTTTTTGCATTTGAATCTTTATTTTATCATCTTTCATACTCAAGGCACAAATCTGATATTTACAAAAATCTGATATTTTCATTTTCATCCAAGCTGTCAAGATGTAATTTAAGTTCAGATTGATTTTTTTTTCCTTTTACTTTTTCTCGAGTATATGAAAAACATTATCATTTAGTTTGAGATCAAGTAAGTGACTCAGTCATTTACAAGTATTCAATTTTTGCCTGAATAAGCCCTTGGCCTGCTTTTGTGAAGGTAATTTAGCTGAATCTCAAATGCTACAACCTTCGTATTATCCTGCTACTATCAGCAGTCACACAGCAGTTTTAGATATTATATAGCAAAGAGTAACACGGGCTTCCTGTTCTTGAGCATAAGCAGTGGTTTACACTTTGTTTTAAATCTTCATTCATTATAGTGACTTTTGATTATAGACTTTGGCAAAGATATGCTCTCTACATCGAGTATACTATTTGAATAGATAGTGTCATGTTTTTTCTTAACCAAGGAAAGACTTCTCCAGTGATGCTCTTCATCTTCTGTGGTCTTTTAGACATTTTCGTCTGTCTGAGCTTGACCAGCTTCCTTGTTTGTATGAATGTGCTAGATAACTGATTTGGCCACTTTAAATTTTTGGATATCTACCTGATAGATTTATTTGGGGTTTTCAGCTTAGGCATCTCTTGATACAACTGCCTATTACTTACAATTGTTCCTTACTTCCCTACCTGTTTTTATTGTCTTTTTGATATAGCCCTGTTGAAATCTTGTACCATTTCTGATGGGTATGTTTAGCAACTTAATTTTAGGCTCTTACCCTTGCATAACCTTTGGACTGCATATTCAAAGCACCTATGATCACCATGTGTGGAAAGGCAAAAAGATAAAAACTATCATTGTTCAACTGCTCGTGGAGATGCCTAGCAGATTACCCATAATTATATTAAAGAACTTTTTTTTTCTTAAGAGTATCAATGAAAAATCTTTAAAAGTAATTAGGGAGAGATGTTTCTCAAGATCCCAGAGCAACTGCCAAGACACTACTGAATCACTTAGCCAAGTCAAAAATTGTAGTCTTAAAAAAGGCAATCACTTGAACATAAATGGACTGCAGATCAAGAAAACCCCTGCTTCTGCAGAAGAAACATCTTCAAGCTAGACTGACACATGCTAAAGATAACCTGGAGAAAGGTTAATCACACTGGAAGTACATCCTTTGGTCAGATGACTAAGGTCCTTTCCAGAAGACCATAAAAGAGTTTGAGAGATTTGCCAAAAAACAATGGGATGTGATTGCTTAGTAGATAAGTGCAGGACTGCTTGAAAACAAAACAAAACTGTCACTAGGCTGTCATCCAGCTAAAAAGAAACAAAATTAACTATTAGCATTTTTGGTGGGATAATTCTGTTGGCAAATTAATGTAAGCATGCAAACTGAAATTAGTATATTTGGAAAAGTCATGCTAATCCTGGTTCAGAGGGAAAAAAACAAATAATATTATTTTCACAGGGGGGCTAATATTTCTTTCGTCATCTGACTCTTATAGACATTTAAATTTAGTGAATACTTAAAACCTGTAAATAAAGCAGTGAGGTAACAGAGTGTTTACCCTGTGACAACATCATAGTTGAGGGTGGGATAGTCTTTGGAAACGGGAGGAACTAGCGCCTCTGGCTGCCATTCCTCAATCAGTTCCTCCTTTTCCTGTAATGTAGAATCATGTGAGAAGAGTTTGGTAACAAAAAATAACACTGTTTGATTTTCACCGCACGGTTTACCTTCTCTGTCAGTTTATACGTCTCATGAAGTTTGTAGGTCTTAGAGAATAGAAGCCTAATTATCCACAGTATGAGGATTCCCTCCAAAATAAGGTGGTAAGCAGGAGCCTGAGGGGAAAAAAAATACTTGTTTTTGAGACATGCTCCAAAAAAATGCATTTTTACATAGGAAAGAATTAAAATAAGTGGAAACATTTCAGAAACATTGCAAATGCCTGAATGAAATTTAAATGCAACATAAACAACTAAGCTGTAGAGAACTTAATACAACTTTTTGATGTAGTAAAAGAGGACATGTAAGGGGTAAGTGTAACAGAGTACGATGCTGACCAGGAGGATGAGGAAGAAGAGGAAGATAACTGAAATGGCAGTAAAAACAAATTCAGCACTGTTGAACACTCATGTCTTCAACCCAATCATGCTGGCTGCACCACCATGTGCAAGGTTACAAAAATTAAGAGGAACACAATCAGCTAAAACAACAGTGAGGTCCAAAGCATACTGCTGCATTTTTACTAGGGCTTCAACAAATAAAATAACTCAATTATAAAAAAATCCTCAACACAAATGTTTTAATCCGATGCTTCGTTTAATACATGGCACTGTAGTGTGCAGTTGTTACCATGTAAACGCGAGCTTTTCACCCATGTTTGTGACTAAAAATAGACTTGCAATAGGAACATATCTAAGAACAAGCATGTGAATATGTAGTATGAAGACATTAAGCCTACGCAGCCCCCAATTTTTCAACAAAAAGACTTATAACATAACAGCAGCAGTGATAAAGTCAGGAAGAGTGAAATAAAATGTTTTTCTAGTGTTCAAAACAGCAGTGCTGCTCCTGTAATAGCCATTGAAACCTTTACTGGGAAAGGGTAGTGGTCCTTAATGAAAGCACCTGATCAACAAACTCTGACATGAAGAAAAGTGAAATTTGTAGCTTCTCCATCCACCACTGTTTGCTTTATACAGCGAGAAGCTACAGTAAAGCTGCAGAAATTATATTAAAATATGCAGATGAACTGTTAACTTAGTCTGACACATGTTTAAATTAGGCAGCCTGTTGAAGGCTGATGGCAGCCTTTCTATCGCAGTGATAACTGCAGCAAGCAGGGGGGAGTCAGTTGACAGTTGACAGTTGAAATGTCCTATGTCCAAAATTAATGTCTTATGTTGGACACTGAATTATTATTAACATTCTTTATTAACCTCATACACCATCATAACAGAAAAATAAAGATATGAAGATGTGACAAACTGAGGATGAGGATACTTGCATGTCCAAGACAAGTCAACATTTTTCTAACTGCCTAGATTGGGAATCTAGAGCCTAACTGACATAAAGAAAGAAAGGAGGCAACAATTCACAAATACAGCCAATTTAAAATCAACAATTAATGTAGCTTGCATGAATGGACTGATTCTTATATAGTGCTTTTCTACTCTCTCTGAGCACTCAAAGTGCTTTATACAACATGCCACACTCACCCATTCACACAAGCACTTTCTTTTATGCTTTAAGTTCTTTCTATCTATAAGCATTCACACACTCAAAGTAACTTGGGGTTAATATTTGCCCAAGGATACTTGGCATGCAGACTGGGGCAACCTTCTGATTAGTAAGTGACCTGCTCTACCTCCTGAACTACAGCCACCCCACAGGACCATGCAAACTTCTGCAGAAAGGCCACAGCTGGCTCTCTTATTCAAATCCAGAGCCTTCCTCTGAAGTGATAGCACTAACCACTGTTCTACTTGTCATTGCTTAAAAAATGTAACATGGACACTTGTGAATAGTTGAAGAGATCTCAAAGATAAAGTATGCTCCTACTTCATTCCATCATGACGGTGCCCTACGAAATGACGGAAGAGACGCCCTCTACACACACAACTAGCCGATCACTCTGATAAGTTTCCCCGATTACTAACCAAAAACATGTGAAGGAAATAATAACAACAATAATAATATTAATAATAATAAAACAGCCAATCATAGCACTGATAAACAAAAGCTACAACACCTCCAAAAGTTGATTCTGTTCATCTGGACGTAGCGTTTTGTGAACAGAATCAACTTTTGGAGATTTACTTACCTGGATGATTGAGCATGCATCAAGACGTTAAAAAGCTACAACGGTTAGCCTAACATCATCAGCATAGTTTGAAGCTCTTATCGTAGCAGCTCTATCGTACTATGTGCATTTAGAAACTTAACTCCAGCGCTGTAGCTCACCTAATATGTAAGTAGTAGCTAGCTACTACATACTTCCTTGATGAGTTACCTCTTCGCTGAACAGCTACGGGCTGAGCCTTTCATCGGGTCGTAACCGAGAACTTTACAGTTAACAACCTGGGACAAATTTAACAGCACCAACGTATAGCCAAGCATAAGAAAAATCGAGCAAACGTCAGGGAATACTTCGGCCCAACAACTGAGGAAAAGAAACACTTACCTCATAAAACGCCTGGACCATTTCCACCAACACCCATTGCTGTCCGGTCGCCATGTTTGACTTCCTAAAACGTCACTCGCAATCATGCCACACCCCTATTACGTCACCCACCACTGCTATGACTTTATTTTTATATTTCTTAAAAAATAATAATAATGAAATAAAATAATTAAACCGCCCACGTATAATTGCACAGCTTTTTATTATAATAAAAAATAAAAATAAAAACTCTTACTCTATGCAATACTGTTCTAAATGCCACTTTAAATCTTGTACTGCTCTAAAAATTTGCACTGCTGCTCGCTCTTGCCACTTTATCTCATGTGCAATCACGTTGTCCGACCCCACCTCAATACATGAATATTGAGGTAAGGTGGTCCATTAATACATTTCTATTTTCTTTTATTTCTTGGAACTGTAATTTTAGTGTTATATTGCATTATAATTTTAACTTGCAGTGCTATATTGTACTATGCTGCTGAGAGACTTGTCTTCTGCTCGTCTAACACATTTCATTGCAATGTTGACCCTGTGCTAACTTGCTTATGACAAATATAGCTGAAAACTGAAAATATCAAAAAGGTGATTGAATGATTAAATTTAATTAAAATGAATAACTACATAAAGCATTAGTGTGATTAATGAATTTAATACTCGAAACTGACTGACTATACTGAAACAAATTATCAAAGAACAAAAGTAAAATTTAGTAAATGCTGGTTTCTACAAGCAGTGCTTTGGCACAGGATTTGAAAAACAAAAACATTCCAACAAACTAAATTTGGGTCAGAAACTTGGGTCAGATTTGTTTTAGTCCAGACGCAGTAATGACACACAGTATTATCTCTCTGTGATTGATTGTAGATACAAATTCATGCAAAATGGCTCATGGCTAACAAAGTGTCCTTTATTTAGCCCAACAATTTTCTGTGGCAAAATACAAAGAAAACATACAAAGAGAAACTGCAGCATTATCAGAATGCACCATCAGAAGAACATCTCATGCGTGAAAGACGCCAGCGAAAAATAGTTTCATTACAGGTGCTAGAGGTCTGCCTGAACTGACAGGAACAGGGGTGCCTCAAAATATTTACACCAGAAAGTGCTGCATAATCAGTCAACCAATCAAAATGCTTGGCCAAGAACTCACCAACTTCAAGCTTCAAAAACCAACTGTGTGGAGCTGTGACATCTGGTGGAGAGCTTTGTTTTGCCACCAGTGCAGGCAGAGCCTTTTGGGGCACTCTTTTAAGACCGTGCAAAAACTAGCAAGTTAAACTAACTGTTGTAGTGGGCAAAGGAAGGAAATAGGATGACACTCAAATTTCAGTTGGTTCCAGATCACTGTCTTGAAAACTGAAAAGTTGATTTTTTTTTTTTCCATTTGTGTTTAATTTGAGCTTTTCTAGAGTCTGTCCTAATGACTTCTGTAGTATATCAATAAAGGATAATCACACATCTTCTATTAAGAATTAAAAGTGAATCATTTACACTAAGGATAATTACAATAGAAATGGTCAATAAAAGAATAAAGGTTTTTCAGAGCCAGCTAAATTAACAGCATTCACACTTTGCATTTCCATATGAACATCATTAAATCAACGTGAAATAATTAAAAATTGAATTTTCAACCAACCCTGTACTAGGTTTACCTCAAATGTCTAAATGATTTTAAAGGTCACCCAATCATTGCTTAATCAGTCAAGGGAGAAAGCCTATATTTAATTCAGAAACAGGATTTCAGTCTAAAACAAGATTTAGACATTTGCTTATATTTTACAATCAAATCTCATTTTTATAATAAATACTACTGCTTATATCAGCTCTAGAATTACAGAGAGCTATAAACATTATGCTGAAATTGATCTTGAACTGTACAAGAGTTAAAATGTCTGTTTTGAAATGCAAAAACTGTTTGGTTAGCATAGTACTGTAATTCTTCATATTAATAAAACAATACCTCGCCATCTGGCTGCATGGCAAACTTAAAGTGCATTATAACACATAATTATCTAAGCTTATAAATGCTGTGTCTGAAATTGTAAGATGCTGATTTGTTTTGCTGAAAAAAAAATCTTCTTTTGTACATGAATAAGAAAGTATTGTGAAAGTGGTTATCCTGCCTTTAACTGAGTATTTTATTTATTGGTGGGTAGTGCATTCCACTTTCAAGCCTTTAGATGCAGCGTGTCACTTTACCTTTGGTTTAATCACAGAAATTATTATTTATTTATTTATTTACAATGTAAAAATATAAGTGTGATAGAGGTTAAGGGGGTAGTGCCAGGGAGGCTGGCAGGCCAGCTGAGATCAATTCGTTAATCACTCTCTCCCTATTTCAGTGATACTGGGACTTGGAGGTGGCAACAACTGGGAAGCTGCTGGGACAGCAAAGTGAAAGGCACAGTTGTACATAAACACACACAACATGCAACACTGAGTTTCTCGGGTCCTTCTGGTGTTTACAATCATTTTTAATTTATAAAGCTATAATATCATTTTTCATTGGTATTTGATTTAAGCTGTGCCTACATTTATTGTATGCATCCTGGGTAACTGAGAATGAGGTTCTGTCTTAGTGCATCTTCCTAGGTTTTGATTGAGTAAAATGATGGCAGTGAAGCTGCTGAATTATGATACTCTAAAATTAATGAAAGCAACATTATATTTAGACTTGAGACTGGAAATAAGACAGCTGAGCAGGACTTATTTCTAGAACAGAAGCATACAAGAAATGTGGACAGACAATAACTACACAGGCTCAGCTTCAGCTTCTGCACGAGCCTATTTTGAAACTGCATTGGGAGATTAAGGTAGATTAGTTTAGATCAATACAGCAGTACCAAATCCCTCACCTAAACATACATACAGATTGTTTAGCGCAGCACACCATGCTGCTCAATGAGAACTTATGGAAAGAAACAACAAATTATCTAATTCACTGACTCACTGAGTTGTAGGCAACATAATTGTTGTAGGCAACAATTATGCTACAGACTCAAACTTGTAGCAAAGTAAACCATCACTCTATGAATAACATATGAAATCATATGAAAATCTCACTTACCATATCAATAATTTCTGTTGATTTCATTTTCTGATAGTACTTTTTAATTGCCAAGTATTTTGAATAATGCAACTTGTTCTTTGGGTCATTTAATTAATTCCTCAACTTACTCAGATTAGCAAGTAGTTAATTTATACCGGTATAAAAAGGAGACTAGTAGAGAGTGATGCATAACTGTACAAATAACAATCAGCTACATTTAGCTATTAAATATAACAAATATTTCTTTTTCTCATTTTTTCCAATTTTCCAGCTGGTTTGGAAGAAAGTAAAGAAGCAGATAGTTGGCCTTGCTTCTGCACTAAATTGGGTGCAGATCTGTTCTATCTCCTTTTGGTGTCTTCAACATTGGTCTATCTCCTGCTGGTTAAGCTGTGTCTAGTACCATTTCATTGGTTAGAGTACACTCAATTTTAGAGACATGACTGCTTTGGGCCCCACAGTGCATAGCTATCTGCGTTTAAGCAGAACAGAAAGTAGAGGAGTCCTGGAAGGTTGAAGTATCAGGATGAAGTTCTGTTATAGCCTACCTCTATGTGTTTCTCAAGCCACATCTCTGCTAACTGCACAGCTGATGCAAATGCACTTGCTCTTGACCCAAGACACATTTTATATTGCTTCTGTTCAAGGCTTGAATTGCAATTGATAGGATGATAAACGTGGACAATTCCTGGTTCTTGACTGCGTAAAACCTTTAAACCAGAATTAATAACCTTGGTGTAGAAGTCTACATCTTCCAACCCCCAGCCTAGGATGGATGTATCAAAACCTCCAGCTTTTAGTAAATCGCTCTTAAAAACACAGGTGGTTCCAAAGCCATAATCACGCCAAAAGCCACTCTTCTTGGTGAGCACAAAGTTGTTTTCACTTGGGGCTTTTTCACCGTACACAATCTTAGGGCTGTATTGGCTAAAGATAACAGGAAAATAGACCTGTCTCCCTTGAATAGCATTATCTCTGCAGCGCTGCAGAGCCTCACCACTAAAGATTAGATCAACATCGCAGAGGAACAGTAAAGTGTCATTATCAAGCTGTGACGAACCCAGCTCTAGAGCCAGCCCTCGTGAAAAATTTCCTGTCATGGGGATTACAGACATATCAGCTTTAGGATACCTTCTCTTATAGTCCATTATTAAATGAATATGCTTTTTTATATTCTTATTGTTTACATTGTCCACCAAAATGATGCAGAGCTGAACATTTTGTTTAGGTATCAAACACACTTTCTCAAAGTTCTCCATAAACCGAATAAAAGTGCCATAGCGACCAGACAGTGGGACGAGAATGCTGATCTTTTTCTGGCTTTGCTCCCACATTTCTCTTGTTGACTCATAGAACTGGAAAGGTGACAAGAACTTCAGAGAGTTGGATAGGAATGACAGGGATTGGGATTCAGAGTTGATGGCAGCCATAAGTTCTGAAACATTTAGATCTTCAGCTTCACTAAAGAAAGGTCGGCTGAAGGACTGTTGAAGGTAAGCATGCCGCCTCACAGGCAGAGTTATTTTACGTCCCTTGTGTTTTTTGTACAGAAGCAACAAGTCTAAGACGTATTCTGCACCATGTATTGGATCCACCCTGTAGTAGCCATACTGAATCTCTTTAAAGTCAATTACATGGCCACGTGTCTTTGAATTTTCATTAATCATTTCCATGACCTCTAGTATAATATTGTCTTCAAGGGCAGTCCGAAGCAATTTTCCAAGGCTTTGCCTAGCCATCTTGTTTTCAATGGCAGAATAAATATGTTGGCCTGTCAGGAAATCCCACTCAGTGACATCATTTCTCTCACTGGGCACATAGCGCATGTAGGAAGGTGGAGACCCCAGCTGTTGGTCCTCCCACAGTATTTCTGTATCACTAAGATAACTCATATGTAGGCCTTCACGATGGAGTAGGATTGTGCGGTAACGGAGCCTTGAGATCTCACAGCTGAGCATGTAGTTGTGGAGCCGGTACTGGTAGGCAGGACTTTTGTTGGGATGGAGCGTAATGGCATTGTGGATCTTGCGACTGTGAAGTTCTTCAATGAAGCCTTTTTTGTTGTGTTCATAGTTTTCATAGAACAGTTGCTGCATCTACGGAAAGAATTTAAAAGTAATAAGACTATGGATGTCCAAGCATCAATACACACAACATTGTTGACTAGAGCTGGATGATATATATCATTAGCAATTCAAATTTGTTAAACAACAAGACAATTATTTTTCTTTCACAAAACAAAATACATTCCATGTCCTAATTGCTTGCTGGCCTTGGTATCTGGGGATTGGTCTGCCAGGGTCTCCGTCCTGGCTGCTACCCAGCACACATTGCACCTGACGGCTATGGTGCCTCATGCGGGAAGCGGGCCTCCGGAAGGGGGGCCTATGTCCCTTTTTCAGGCTGGGCCCAGCTGGGCCCCATGGACTAAAGCCTGGCCCTCGGGCACCCTCTTCGGTCCCAATCTCTAGTGCGGGGATCCAGCAACCCTATCCCGGGCAGGATGAACAGTTCCCTCAATCTTCTGCACATAGGGGTTTTTGAATTGCTCTTTGTCTGGTCCCTCAACCAGAACTAATTTGCCATAGGAGACCCTACCAGGGCAACACAGCCCCTGTTATCCTTGGGACACACAAACCCCTCCACTATGATAAGGTACCATTTCACAGTGGGACAGTACAGTTGGGTGACCTCCAAGAAAATATCAATTAATATCTGTGATATCTGTGAATATATAGGAAAATACTGACTGGAAGGATGACTCACAGATTTTAGAAGTCTGGCAAAAAAGAAATAATCCAATATGCTAAGAACAGGGGTGGATCTACATGGGGGTGTGAGGGGCACACTGCCCCTCTGCTGTAGAGGCCGCCACAACTTTTATGTCTTTAAAATACTTGTAAAAACTAATAGTCTAAACCTACCTACTCAAAAAATGTCTTTGTTTTCTTAGAAGAATGATATAGCAAATAGCTTTAAAGTGTTTTTGTGGATATTTTGTTGACTCCATGTACATATAGGGGATTTTCACATACCCCACTGAAGAAGTGTGTGCCACTCTGCCTACACCTCTGCCCGTCCTTTGCCTCCCCATGTGAAGTTTTCTCGATCTGCCACATGCTAACGATCTGAAACACAATCTCTCACACATACACACACGCAGATTCAAGTCTTACCTCATAAGACCATACACACTGTGTGCCTCCAAAGCGTCGTACACAACGCCCTACTTCCACATCCTCATGGGTGGTGTACATCTCCCTTAGACAGGTACTGATGTGAGGGACCATCCTGCGTAACACCTCTCTACTAAAGATCATCCCAGGACCTCCCATGCAAAAGTTTTCTCCGGGTTCTAGAGCCAGTCGTCCTAATTCTTCAGCTGTACCCAGCCCTGTCTGGCCAAGGTAATGGGGCTGACTGCTGTTGAGTGACCGCAAGAACAATTCCAGCTTCCCACCTAGCAGAAAGTGAGTTGTAAGAAATAACTGTTATCAAAAATGGTAAAATGTATGTATTCTAGACATGTGTATGTGTGCATGCTTAAGTCTTTATCTTACTTATCTCTCAAGATAAAGACTCAAAGTATGTAAGCATGTAACCCACTGTTTTTTTTTTTAATTAAAACACTCTTTTTACACTTTGTAGCTGGATGAAAAATATTAACATCTTAGCAACTTGTACAATCATAGCTTTGGTTGCCTAAAATGAGACAACATTAATTTATCTCAGTAATGTCAAAGAGATGTTGTTTTCACTAAAGCCACACAATATTGCATAATGCATAGCATGTTACATTTTACTGTGACAAATAAACAAACTGCACTGGCATCAAATTCACTCCCAAAATAAGCACCTCTTATATAAACATCATCATCTGCCCGCATGAACCACTCGTATTTATCCAGGTAATGGTCATGGATGTACTTTAGCATCATGAATGATTTCTTCTGTGGTGGATAGGAATCATCAACACCTGCCAGTGAAACCACAGGGAGAGGAGCAGGCGCGTGGACGGTCCCAGACCCAGCGCTCGAGAAGAACTCCACCTTCCCGGGTATAGAAGCCGCCCATGTCTCATACGCAGCCTGTGCTCGAGACGTCAGGTATTTTTTGGCTGTCATCACGCCAACATAAATGAAACGCTTTGGTTTGCTTTGGGTTCTGCCTAAATATCCACTGCTGTTCTTCGTACTGAATAACCTGTTCTCCTGCGCACTGTCCAGATCTTTGACTGACACGGACTTCCCGTGGATGTCAGCACCTATAGCAACGGCGGAGTCACTGTAGTACAAACACATGGCAGATCTTTTCCTTTTACTTTCCAGAACCTGAGGTAAAATGAGCCAAGAGGACGCTGTGAATCCGAGAAAGACGCCGAAGATCACGGTCGTCCACGATCTTCTGGACTTAACAGCCATTTTCGTATCCTACGAAGAGTACAGTTCTGCGGTTAACGGGGACCAAATGTATGATTGCTGACGCTGTAAGGGTGGTGCTAATCTGTGAAGCATGCTATCCCTATGGAGCACGAAGTTTCCGTTTTAGTAGCATAAGTCACGGAGCGGGACATTTCCTTCACAACATTAAGAAACATGTTAGCCTGTCCAAAGCCGTCCCAGGACGTCTGTACTGAATATTTGTAGTTTAGTTTCTTTGGGGGTTAAATGATTTTGTCCTCATCTGGGACCGCTATCTTGTCGCCCGTCAACAAAAACAAATCGACTTCCAGTCGTATTTCCTTTTCAGAATAAAAGCAAATGTCCATAAACTTGCAGCAATAGTTTTCTTGATTGTTTGTTTTAATAAAAACCAACTGATTAACCACGACATGCAAATTACAACGGTGTATAAAACCTTCAAAAAATTAACATTGGTCTAAGGAGTAACAAATATAACAAAATGTCAGTACTTTTGTTTTGAAAGTTTCCTTTTCTCTAACAACTTTTAAAATGATTGCCAATACAAAATAAAAGCTTTATCACCGTAGACTGACGAATCATACAAATATATATTTTCTCTGGTATTTGACGTGCATGAGCATTATAAGACCTTACCACGCCACATTTTTATAACCATCTCTTCACAATAAACCCGCAATATTCCAGTTGGTTAGGCTGAAAAATAAACGCATTATCAGCGGTGCTATCGCGCAGTCCGTTTCATTCGTGCGGAACTGGTCGGTTAAATGGAATGGTCGAGGCGCAGGGATCTGGTCTCATTTCAGCGGATCTGGGCTAAAGCAGATCGGTTAAATGGAAGAGTCGCGTCATCTCCGTTTACTCCAATGGACCCTTTTTCCTTCCTTTCTTTCTTTCTTTAAACTGCAATTGCGGATCATGGAGCCTCGTAATAGATCCAGTGTTCCAGGTGGTTCCAACTGGTTTTTATATTAACTGGTTAGATTCGTTTACATATTCCACTCTCAGTGTTTCAGATGTTGGATCCGCAGATTCGTCATTTTTACTGAATGGGCTTCTGTCTGTCAGTGTGTCATGCGGTTTGTCAAGATTCATTCCTTTTAAATTCCGTTTGGCATTTTTAAATTAGATCAGTCAGTCTTTTTTTTGCTGATTTTGTGCAGAATTTTGCCATAACATCACGTTATATAGAGTAGCAGCTACCCACGTAACATTTTTACATCACCAAGTAACGTTTGCGTGTTTCCTGAGTCAGTCAACTCGAGGGACGAGTCGAAAAAAAAAATGTTGGCTCGTTTTTTTATGTTATAGAAAGACAGAGGTAGGAGACAGCAGAAGACTTTTTGATTTATAAAATAAAATAAAATAAAAATAATTTCATTGTTGCCTGAAGATAATATTTGCATGAGCTGGAGACCTCTTGTCAAACCACATGACACACTAACAGAGAGAGAGACAGAGAGAGAAGACCAGGATCAAACATCTGGAACTCAGAGCATGGAATATGTAAACAAATCCAACCAGTTAACCTGGAACACTGGATAGGTTTTCTCTATTTAATCTATCACAACACCTGTGGCTCTCACAGATTTAAATATATTAATCTTTCCACATCGAATAGAGCCAGTTGAGGTGGTTCGGGCATCTGACAAGGATGCTCCCTGGGCACCTCCTGGGCAAGGTTTTCCGGGCATGTCCCACCGGGAGGAGGCCCCAGAGCAGACCCAGGACACGCTGGAGAGATTATATCTCTCAGCTGGCCTGGGAATGCCTTGGTGTTCCCCCGGATAAGCTGGAGGAGGTGGCTGGAGAGAGGGAGGTCTGGGCTTCTCTGCTTGGGCTTGTGCCCCCGCGACCCGGCCCCGGATAAGCAGAAGAAATTGGATGGATGGATAATCTTCCTTACTGTATTGGATTGATGTACAAAAATATAATTATTAAAATATAGTCACTTTATTTTCCACTCAGATTATGCGATTTTGATTAAAGTTTTTGTGTTTTGTTAAGAAAAGCCAAGCACTATGCCTTCGCATAGCTTTTTCTCTCAAGCTATTGACAACTTACAGAACCAATGCAGATGGAGAAAATGATTATACATGTTCAGTTGTAGAATCAAATCTGTGAAACATACCAAAACAAACAAAAAGAAGTGTTTAATTTTTGTTTCTTCTTATAGATCTTCTTATATTTATTTTATTTCCACAAGTACAAGTGAATTATGAAAAAACACTGAAAGTCTGTTGAATGTAGAGTCCATTGTTTTTGAGGTTATTTAAAAGACAAAAGAATGCTGTACTCATAAATATACATAGATTAAATGGTAAGTAGACTGTTTCTCATATAGGGCTTTGCTACTCTCCCGGAGAACTCAGAGCGCTTTATACAGGATGTCACATTCACAGAAGCACATTCTTCTATGCTTTTAAGTGTTTTCGAGCTAACATTCACACCCTGAAAGATACATCAGAGAGCAACTTTGGCTTAGTATCTTGCATGTCCCAAGGATATTTGGCATGCAGCCATGGATCAAACCACCAACCTTCCTATCAGTAGATGTCCTGTTCTACCACCTGAGCTACAACCACCACAGATCAGCATGCAATTACATCTTCCAAGAAAATGATGCACCTTCATAAACTTTGAATTAATCCATTAAAAATACATAGCAATGTGGAAGCCGCCACATTGCCTTGCAGTTCTGAATACAGTGGAAGAGATTAAATCACTCTGCATATGTAGCACACAGTACTATTGTTGCAGTTACTGTTGATGTTTGTTTGAAAGACAGCATGGAATTTAAATTGTACTGTAAGTTTGAAGAAAAAGAGGATAGGATAGTTTTTTTTCTGGAAAAAAGAAACACTATTCATCTTACTGAAGTTAAACGAGTGTAATGCCTTAATATTTACTCTCTTTACTCTTTACTCTTGCTCTTTAAAAAAATATTTTCTAATGCTTGTTTGACTAACTTTGCAATCCTTCCCTAATACAAGAAAGTGTGGTATGTAACTATGTTTAAACCAAAAATTGTGCCATTAAACTATGGGCATTCCTGATTATGATTATTGATTAAAATGAAAAAACTGGATCACTCCATAATAGCTGTACTGCCACTACCTGACTACAGTTCATTACTCCGTATTTATATATATATATATATATATATATATATATAAATATATATATATTATAGAAACAAAATCAGTCATGATAAGTATAGTTGTATAGTTCACCAGTTATAATAAAAAAGCATTATGACAATATGTGAAATGACTATTAGTTAGAGAACCTATCTCAGCTGACATACAGCAAAGGCAGGGTACATCCTGGATAGGTTGCACATAGAGACAGACAACTTTTAATAAAATTATTTAGCTACAAAATTAGATTTTTGCTTCTAGGATGGGTTAATAACATACAGCTAAGTTAAATTTTAAAGTATTACCTAACAACAAGCTTAGAGACTTGCCTTGCACAGCATAAAAATTAACCCTGTAACTTTTCTGAATTGTTAAATGATTAAAGAAATATTATTAAATTCAGATTTTTCATGTCTAGAAAAGAAAACTACCAAATACTGTTGCGGGGACTCTGACTGTGTTATGGAACGGCTGTGTGCAGACAGGAATAGGACCCAAAGTGCAGACTCCAGAGACAGACGTGAACTCAAAAAAAAGCTTTAATGCTGAACTCAAAGTAACAAACTTCCAAAGTACAAACATTAACACAGGCAGGAAAACCAAAACACACAGCATAAGTGAGGGTAGATAAGAGTAGATCGCAACACTGACAAACTGAAACACAGGGCTTAAATACATAGAGGGAGCAATGAGGGAATGGGCAACAGGAGGGAGACACAGCTGGGGCAAATCAGGCCTAACAAGACAAGGGGAAGCAAAAGCAGACGCATTAACATGAGACATGGACTTTCAAAGTAAAACAGGAAACAAAACACAGACTCACAGGCAAGCACTATAACAAAGGGAACAGAGACGTGAGACCAGGGCAGACACAGACACTGACTGGACGTGGGGATACTGCAGACAGGGGAGACAGCAACTATGGAACACAGACAGAAAACCAGAACACTAAAACTCTAACCAAACCCCACCCAGAGAACCTAAACTAAGAATAATCCTTAAACCCATAAAGCAAAGCTAGAATATAATGAAATAACAAAATCAAAGAACCAAAAACACAAAACACTGTGTCGATGACCCAGGGACCCTAACAGATTGTGACGCCATAATACGACCCATGCCCCCGAAAGTACAAGGTACTTACAATGTAATTATGTCATTGTTTCCTGTAAAAACCTGACTTGCCACTTGATATTAGGTACAATTACAGGATACTTACGCCTTAGTTGCATGTCTAACAGTGTCATTTTTTCAGTATTTCCCGTAAAAACCTGACTTGTGACGGAAAATTACATGTGGTTATAGGGTACTTACACCCGAGTTGCAGGTTGTATTAACACATGGTAAACATCCAGGGAAAACAGGAGCTGCGCAAATATACAGAAAAGAAGAAGCCAGGGTTTCACTGTGTAGCTCAACAATTCAGCAAAGATTGACTGCCAGCTGAATTGCCACAGGGAGAACCCTGGATTAGTCATGCCCATAAATGCAGGCAACAACAGCAACAGACAGAGAGGGAGTGAGAAAGAGAGCGATAACCAAAATGGAGAGACAGAGGGAAAACAAACCGGGCAAAACCAGCCAGGGAGAACGAGGGGCTATCTGCTTTAGAGCATTAGGCTGTTATACCTCATGTTGAGAATAGCGTCCTTCTTTCTCCACAAAATAACTGCAGAAAACAGCTTCTGTGTTTACTGGGAAATCTTTTAATTTGAGTTGACAAAATTCCTTAGAACTATAGCAGTAATTTAACCTGAAACATAAAAAGGGAAGAACAAACTTTGATTTCCAAAATTGAATGTCTCATCACTCCAAATTATATCTCCTGAAAAAGAAGACGTAGCTATTTTAAATGACCAACTTCACAACCTTTATCTTTATAAAGGCAAAAGCTCATATGCGAGCTCTAGAAGGCAACGGTTAGCAGAGGGAGACCAAAGCACAGCTTATTTATTTTGTCTAGAACAACAAGAAGCACAATTTCATTCCTTCTCGTCTGCAGCTTACTGTTTACTAGCAGATTACTGTTTTGCCTTTTACAGCAAACAATGCAATTCCATCTACTAACAATGAGGTTTCCTTTATTTTATGATTAACGTTAATATTTATTTGTTGAGCACATAAATAAATGTGATGCTCCACTTACTCTGATCAATGTCAAAATGCATATTTAAAATCTAAAAAACCAGCAACTCTCTAGGTTTAGGCTGTTTAAGTGTTGAATTTTAAACATCATTCTCTGATTTGCTGACAACAGAGACTATACGTACAATTTATTGAGCAAGAATTTTTACCTGGTGCCTTATTACATTAAAGCTTCTACCACTGGGATATTTCTTCTATCCCTGTTATCTTTTGGAGTAATTATATCAATAGAATTAAATGTAAAAGAAAAAAAAATCATTTTCTTTTTTTTATTTCAGTATATCGTGTAAGATTTAATTATGCTATTGTGAGTCCTTGGTTTGTATTGTATATTCTGTTTGTGTTCCTGTTCTGTGTAGATGAGACGTACTCGTGTGTTTCTAATGGGATGGTGTTTTGCGGCAGGTGGCAGCAGAGTCAAAGTGTTGCTACACAACCCTCAGAAAGATGCTGTTGATGCCGCATCAATGACGTCACATACTTGGTCACCAGTATTTTGACGGTGGGAAAAGTTTATCGTTCTGGCGACGAAACGTTGTAGAAATCTGAGAAAACGATTCGACTAATGCGCTTTACACTAGTTATTTTTAATTTCAGTTTATGATTTATTTCTTATGCGGTTTCAGGGGGATAACACTTTTTTCTTTTCTTGTCTTTTCTTGTCTTCTTTTTAACTACTGGACATATCAACCTCATACACCGAAGGACGGATCGACAGCCGTGGCATGATCGTGTTTTGCTCATAGAGAAGGTAATGTATTGTACTGATTTGTGTGATATTTTTATGTAATAACTGTAAATGACTGGACAAGAATCTGCTATAGATAAAGTTAAAAAAATATTTTTGAACAACGATACTTTTGATGTGTGCTGGCCAGCTGGCAAGCGATACAGATGTTCAATTTTCTTTTAAGATCTTCAAAAAAAAAAAAAGAAAAAAGAACTTTATTCCTGTTGTGCTTTCAATTTGGACGTCTTTCATAGACCTAAATGGTGTTGGGGTTTTGCAATCTTAAACTCTAGATTTGAACTATATCTTGCAAAAGGAGGATAAAAAATAGTGACCGAGAGATGTTAATGGGTTTAATAATTTGCACCTCTCAAAATCACCCATCTCCATATTTTGGTGGTTTAAACCACCAAGTGCAAAGGTTACTAGCTGTAAACACTGAGTAATGGTCAGATAGGAACCGTTTCAGACCTATTTGTTTACATGCTTATCTTTGACATCTTCAATACTTTCACACAGTAGGTGAAATCAAAGTACAAAGCTCCTAGCTTCGACACTCTCTCTTGTTTTGTTTTTTTTTTTTTGGTTTTTTTTGGTTTGTTTTCTTTTGTTTTTAAAGAGTAGCATACTGAAAATGCAATAGTACTGCACTAGCAGTACTGAAAATATGTTCTGACGACAGACAACTCTACGACAGACTTGGGTGCTATAACTTTAAAAACTTTCTAAATTAATTAGCTTAAAGAAAACTGAGTATAGTGACTGCTCATATTTATACATCTCATTTAGTTCAATTTACACCAATTCTAAAAAGAGAGAATTTACGTCAAAATGGCATGTGTTTGCAAATGAATATTGTGCTAAAGACTGACTGTTTTTTTCAGGGATTTCAAGTAGCAGATCTGCTTTTCTGGAATTCCTTTGTGCATAGAGAGAGCCATCAATGCTGTGCTGCCTGACTGCTAGTATATCAAAGTTATGCAGCCTAGCTTAATCCATTTCATTAGCATTGTGCCTGGAGCTCTTTCACGCATACAGCATAGCCCTTATGTGCGTAGCAGTGCAGTTGTCTTGGGGTGGGGAGGATTTCAGCATTGGTCAGTGCAGCTGTGCCCACTTTCAGCAGAATGAAATCAGAGATGACTGGCTCCAGTATCCAATACACTGCCTGAACAGACACAATGTTACTACCCATACAGCTACTAGAGACATCTTGTAGGCTTACTCCATTAGCCAGTATTTTTGAAAGAAGGCTGACCAGAAGTGTTGACCTCAAAAGATTTTGCTTGGCCACCACTGCCATGAAGTGTGATGCACTAGTCATTTAATGTCTGTGTACTATTAAAAAAGGTCATCCATACTTAATTTGGACTCTTATACAAATTGTAGAAACTCTTAAGGTGATTTTAACCATTGATAATTTGAATGAGTGTTTTGCACAATTTTGGTTCACTGATCTTACACGATTTCTTTATAGTATCGGTTTGAGTTGAGGTTGATGTTCAGTATTTAATTCTAAATTTATTAGTTTAGCTAAACTGACGATATTTTGTGTTATGTGTTTTAAATATAGTTAGTGGTGGGGAGAGTTGAAGGGAAGTTTAAGCCTAATTTCAGTTTGACTACAAATAAGTTAAAAAATAATGGTGTGTTTGCTGGCTACAACGCTTTCTCAGGTCCTTCCCATTTGAGTATACTGTAACCCAGTTCTTTCTTTTTTTGGTACAATTTACATATGTCCCCTGTTTACATGTGTCAATTTACATGTGTCACATGATGTTGAATCATAAAGTTTGTGTTTTGCAAGGTGGGTAGCTATAAAGATCATTAAATATTTGTGATTACTGTGTGTGAATTGTGCCTGTGCAGAAGTGACACATTTTGAGTTCTAACTTTCTCGAGAACCCAGATAACAGAAGTTAGAGCTAAAGTAAGTTGTCATTAATTTGTTTATAAACAGCATTCACAAAAGGAAACATAATACGTCGACTCTTTTTTTCTGAGAATCTGATTAACTTTTTGTGACATGAATGAGGACACACACACACACACAGCTTACACGTTGCTAGATGTTTTATTGTTTGGGATTTTTTGTTGCAGCTTTTCAGCTGCCACATACACACAACGCACCATTTCAGGTCCCAGGCACATCTTTTACATGGGAGACATGATCAGCTGATGGAGCTGAGGTGTGCGTCAGCCTCCCCTGACACCACTGTTCCACCCCTCCCCTGCAGCTGAGCCACAAACCACACCCTGCCACACTTTTAAACTATCAGACTGATAAAAATGAGTAAACGTGAGAACTTTTTGCTAGCCAAACTCATCAAAAGTCTTTTTTAAATGTTCACAATAAACCCCACTGAAGATGCTGATATGTATGAAAAACGACATGACTACAGCTGTTTTCTATTTTAGTTTATTTCTTTTCATATCTATATTTGTTTGTTAGATTTAAAAAAAAGTTACCCATAAACGTATTACCTAAAGTATTCTATTTAGGCACATTTTGTGCATCTGCAAACTTAGCTTGCAAAAGTAACTCACAATTTCCTTCTATCTGTAACAACACGTAATGTTAAAATCTTCTTCTGGGGGTGGTATGTGTTTGATCCTTGAGCTCGGGTCCTCAACCAGAGACATGGGAGTTAGAGGGTTCTGCGCTCTGTCTTAGTTGTTCCTAGGACTGCACTATTGTGGATAGAGACTTCCAGTGTTGTGCCTGGCTCTTAATACTCTTATTACCGCAAGAACCAATTTGGACTCTACCTTCTAGACTTGCTCCAGCAGTTTTTTCAGACCCTAGTACTTCTCTATTTTCTTGTGCTGCTTTTTCTTGATGTTGCTATCTGCTAGGATTGCCATATTTATTACAACTGCAGTCCTCTGGTCCTTCTCAACTACCATTATGTCTGGTTAGTTGGCCAGCAGCTTCTTGTCTGTCTACAACTCAAAATCCCACAGGACCTTATCCCCGTTGTTTTCAACAAACTTTGGTGGTTTCTCCGATTGAGACTTGAAGACTTCGAGTCTTCAAGCCACACTATCTCAGTAATTTGGGTTTGCCTCTTATATGTGGTCCAAGCTTGCATCATACTATGTGATGCTCGTATGTGCTGGATAGCCTCCAGGGCACCCTTGTACAGTTGGCAGCTTAGATCCAGTCAGCTGTGGTAAACGTCTGGATCTTGTGTTTAGGTTCTGTTCTTGTGCTGCTATTATCAGTCCCTCTGTGCTGGCCTCTAAGCAAGCCTTTTCTATCCACTGGTAGGATTTCTTTATGTCAGGGATTTCCTCTATGTGTCTGTGGTACATTTTATGCAGTGGCTTAGTCATCCATGATCTTGGTCTTGTGGTGCAAAAAAAACAATGGTACAGAAATAGAATATATGGTATTTACAATATATATAATATATACATCTCAAAATAAATATTAATATAAATAAATACATTAGGAATATATACTAGCTACCTACCTTGAGAAATGTGTGTGTGTTGTTTGTGTGTGTGTGTGTGTGTGTGTGTGTGTGTGTGTGTGCATGTATTGAGTCCAGTGGGAAAGTTATTGTAGCCTGAGTAAATAAGTGTGTTGTTGTAACATGTTAAGTGAGGGGGTGTTGTTACGTAGTCCGACGTCTTCTTGTGCCATGAGGTGTTGGTTCTGATGGACCACAACCTCCTGTAAAAGGGAAATATCCCAATTTATGCCTGGGTGAAGAGTCAGTAGCAATCCTGATTGCCTGTCTCACTTGCATGAAGGAGTACATGTCTTGTAGGCAAGGCAGATTGCAGTCAGTGGAGTGGATTACATGCTGTAGTCTGCCTTTGTCCTTTGCAGTGGCAGCAGTATGCCAAAGTGTTAAAGGAGGTGAGAATAAATTCAGTGATGGAGCAGCTAAACTGCAATCTGTGATGGTGAGCAGTCCATGCCACATGCTCCGTGTGTCGCCCTGGTGGAAGCGAGACTCTATGCGCTCCCGATACCGGCGTTTGGCATCCCTCACCATGCGCCGAATGGCATATAAAGCCGCTTTGTAGGCGCTTATATCTCCAGTGGCGAGACCAGCCTGGCGGTCCTGGTTTTTGAAATAGAAATTCTTCAACAAGATTTTGAGCTGTCACTTGTTTGTTTGTTTTTGTCAAAAACAAAAGAAATCAGTTTAGACTTGAGAAATTTGTTGCTGCTCACAATGTAATAGATTTATATATAGAACAACTTGTCAGAAGAACTGACAAGATGCTAGAACGTTGATTGTAGGGTGTTTACCTTACAATATGAAGCACCTTCAGGTGACTGTAGTGATTTATGACAGTATAAATAAAATTGAATTGAATTGAACAGAACCCTGACAGGAATGGATTGTGAAATTGCAGACCAAGAAGAAAAACTTTTTTTATACCGGTTGAGACTTCATTGTCATTAAGACTCAACATCTCGTTTACAAGAGAGACCTGTTTCAGACAGCATAATAAAATTAAAATTAAAAAACCACATTAAAATAGCTGAAAGAGTCATATTAAAAACAAGAACAAGTAATGATGTCAGAAAATCATTTAACCCTTTGATGCATGAATTATGACAACCTCAATCAGGATTTTTTCTTAAGTATTTTTATTCACCTTAAGCCTTCATTTTTTTAAACATGTACTTTTCAAAGAGTTTTTTACATGTCCACTTAGGTGGACAACATCACCTTTGGAGTGGCTGGCAGGGTATGGATTGACGCACCAGTGTCCAATGTAGTGGTTTATGTGCAAGTATACTATCAACACTGACACAAATACAAGAAAACAGCACCAAAGCATTCCCACAGCTGCACCAAAGCATTCCCACAGAAAACAGCTGTGCACTGTAGTGACCACTGTGTGTGAAAGGGTTAAATGTATTTTAAAGTGTGCATGTGAAATCAATTGAGAGAGCTGCAAGTCCTTCCTTAGTACGCTAAGAACAACCTGGAGAAAGATGATGCATACTGCAAGTGCCTTCTTTGGTCCATGTAAAAACAAGAGCTCTTTGGCAGAGACACTGCTTATATTTATGCTTAAATAGGGGAGAGGTGTTCAACCCAAAGAACAGCATCCCCACAGTGAAACACAGTAGTGGGAGGATTATGCTGTGGGGATGCTTTGGTGCATCTGGAACTGGGAACAGGTTCACATCAAAGTGTAAAGAACCACGAGGAAAGAAAATTGTAAAGATTTTGAAAGAAAACCTCAAACAGTGATTTAGAAAAAACTGGGTCTGGGTTGTTTCCCTGCACAAAAGAAATTTTCATAGGTGGGCAAACAATCTTGTACACATCTGTATCAGCTGAAAAGTTCAGATTCTATATCTCAAGCATTTGGTTGGAATAGCTGATTAAAACAGGATCGATCTTAAAGTGAAATTATGTCAGTTACAATATAATTAATCGTGTCAAATACATGTTCATACTTCTGGTAAATGGACTGTTTCTTGTATAACACATTTCTACTTTATTTGAGCACCCAAAGCCTCATTCACATCCATTCACGCAAGCACTTTTTACACCTAAGTGCTTTCTATCTACCATTTACACTCTGAAGGATGTGCTATATTCGGTGCCCTTTCAGACATGAGAAAAGTACAGATCTCAGCAGAATCTTAACATTGTAGTTGGTTTTGACTTTTAACAATTATGTCGAGAACAAAATTAAACAGGATCATATAGACTACAAACATAGTAAAGCACAGATGTTTTGCTTTTTTTAAAAATTAAAACAGAGGAATACAAATTTTTAAATTAATCTTTTTTTCTTTACATTTTCAGACCTGTTGAATGTATTAGGAAACTTAAATGGTGTTTTCTCCTCCTTCCTTGTCTTAAGGTGCAGCCCTCACAGAGATGACTACATCACTGTTGCTCCACAGGACAGTCTTGCTGACTGTAGTCTTCTGTAACTTGCCTTGCATCGCTTCCTCCCTCAACCTGGAGGATCCCAATGTCTGCAGCCACTGGGAGAGGTTAGTCAAGATAATAGCCCATAAAGGGCAATAAAAGCATTCAGCCTTAGGTGTCCTTTACCCACCTCCAGACTATACTAACCAACGTAACATTATGCCCCTGATACTAACATTACATACTAATGCACTAACAGTGGAAATGTGTTATCAACCTGATAACTTCCTTAAGCTGTGTTTAAAGTGTCAATACTTAGCAGTCTGTTTTTTCCATTGGCAAGGATGAAAAAAACTTCTATGTTCAGGACTATCCCAGTAAAGCTGAGCATCGCTCATTTTCCTAATTATAGTACCATCATTCCACTGAATGCTAAAGACACTAGAGTTACTAGAGTTTGTGCACACACAGACTTACCTGTAGAGGTTACTGATGAGACTTACATGACTTACAGAGAATCTGTTCTGTTCAGCCTCATAATGCAGAAACATATCTTCAAAACAAGGCTGAACACAAACAGTTTCTCTGTCAAGGTTTGTCAAAACTTGCAGAGTACTTTGTTTGCAGAGTACTTTGTTTGCAGAGTACTTTCAGCTTTTGCTCTCTGCTGAAACCGAAAGCTGAAACCTGAGCTTTTGACTGGCTCACTTTAATATATAAATCCAGCACTGTAACAGTTTGCATAAGATATTAGAAACCATATGCATTTCCATTGTTAAACAAATGACACCTATTTATATTTCTATATGAAGGCCAATAACCTGAATTGGTTGCCCTGCAGGCATAGCATAACGATGTTAAGACCTATAATTTTTAATCTCATAAACTATTTATTGTATCATTATCGCTTCTAAGAAAACAAAGCTTTTGGACAAACAGGCAATTGGTTTTTACAGGTATTTTAAGGACATAAAAGTTGGTTGAGTGTCAATCTATTGTGTGTCAATCTCTTTTGAAGTAAATCAACTAATCGAACAGAGACGATTAATGAGGCAGTCATGAACTATCATCAGCCACACACTGGTTTCATGTCTGATATCCATTTTTTCACTTTCTGTGGTTTCAGTTACTCTGTGATAGTGCAGGAGTCATATGCCCATTCTTTTAATCAGATTTATTACACCAGCTGCACTGACATCCTCAACTGGTTTAAGTGCACCAGACACAGGTAAGAACCAATTACAATGATACCTGATACGCATGGAAATGTGTGATGATAATGGGTTTGATTAAATGGCAGTACCACAGTTTTTCCCTGTTGTTTTTTCTTTTTTTGTTTATTTCAATCAGACATTGTCGCTGTATATTTACCTCATTGCGGTCTCATTTGTCAGTGTCAAAAACAAGGTCTGAAAGTGGCTTACTCCCTTTACCAAATACAAGTTGTAATAATAAAGACAAAATTTACAGAAGAATGTAGACATGCTAAATGGACTGGAACTTAAATAGAGCCTTTCATTCACCCAGTTACACTTACATTCATACAGCACTTTTATCTAACAATTAAGACAGTCACATGCCAATGCATGCAAATTGGGGTTCAGTATTTTGCCCGGGGACATGTCAACATGCAGACAAGAGGATCTGGGAATTAGAGCCTTGAACAAGACTATTTTTTTGAATTCTGCTCCCACCAAATTTCTGACCATTACTGTTTGCTCCCACTGTCTGTCTCTGTCACCTGCTTTTACAATATTTGTGTCCAATCCTGCCTGCATCCACAGAAAGCATTGTAAGATGGTGAAAGATGTACCCTTAGGCCCCCTCCTCAATTCAGAGATGGTCTTTATATTTTCATGTAAACAGCCTTGTTGACTCCCTGCTCAAACCAGCATTCCTCCCTGTCCAGGATGTGGGATGCATCCTTATCACTGAAAGAGTGTTCACTGGCCTGTAGTAGTAAATAGACCGCAGAGTCCTGGCCTGATGAGTTAGCTCTTCTGTGCTGTGCCATCCACTTAGCCAGAGGTTGCTTGTTATCCCTGATGTATAATCATAACAATCCTCCTGGCACTTAACACTGTTCACTATATTACTGTTTGTGTGCTTAAGGGTACATCTTTCAATATCTTACAGTGTAGCAATTGCAGCCATTCCCCAACTCTCGATGAATGGCACTCGTCATCATGACAGTTTGCATATTAATGATAAAGAAACTGACCCCTATTGTTAGTCAGTGGTGTTAGTTTCAGCTTGTTTCATGCAAATGTACTGTTTAGAGGGTTGGGGAAACCTGCAGTCAGCTGAGACTGAAGAAATCACTTGGATGAATGATTAAATATTTCTTCCACTGAAAAAGTTACGTCCTGAGAAGAGAATAAACTTTTTGGGATTTACTTACCTGGATGATTGAACATGCATCAAGTACTGTGGCCCTAGCAACTACCTGGCATTTTGGCTAATGGATGCACTAATCACCATTTATTTACACCTTTCAGAAGGGAATAGAGTATGGCACCAACATGTGAGCACACCTCTCATAATCCTGCCTTACAGGACAAATTGCACCAATCCCTGCTTCTCCACAGGAACACAGGTTGTTAGTGGCGGCTCATTTAAACTGTAGGAATTATTTACCAAACATCGGAAAAATACTAGGTCAACTTTAGTGCTATGACACAACATCAATATAACAAATTAATGCTATCTTAACTTCTCTGGCCCTGCACTTTAAATTGTCCAAGTCAACAAAATGTAAGATTTACCTGTGGTAGTTTATTTAAGCAAGTTGTGTGGCGCTAACCTTTGCTTTAACAATGAACAATTTCTTGTTGCTGTCCATACTTTGAAACCTTTCATTCTGGCTACAATGTTAGGGATCCTCTACAAGACACATGTAGATGTGACCAAACTGGAGCTCTGGGAGAGAGGTCACTCTATATACAATACTTAAAAAAAAGTATTGTATATAGAGCTTTTCTAGTCTTACTCACTGCTTTTAATACACAAGCCCAACTCAGACCCGAAGATGAGCTACTAGTAACACTACATAGAGTAGATTTTGCAGTAGTTTTGCTCTCTTTGGAGAAGAGTTAGAGTTAAATGATGTTTTCGGTTGTTAATGTCAATGATCCACTTTATACATTTTAATAATATAATAAAAGCTGAAAAACAAAATAATTGGTTACTCAGTGTCTAATTTTGTATGTGACTTAAATTCTTTTCTGCAGGATGATCTATAGAACAGCATATCGTAGTGGGAACAAGACCATGTACCGGAGGAAGTCTCAGTGCTGCCCAGGCTTCTATGAGAAAGAAGAGATCTGTGCTCGTGAGTAACACACACACACACACACACACACACACACACACACAGCCAGCCATGTTTCTATCGCTTTAGAGGATTTCAAGCTATTTCAGTCAGGAAAGCATCTTATACAAGTTTCAGTGCTCTGTGAGACAAATAGTGATTTTGCTTAAGGTCAGCTTTTAGTAACACTTTCCTTACAGCCATTTATCACACTTATTAAATGCTGTAATTAATATTTCTTTTCAAATATCTTGTCACACTTACCTTCCCAGTAAGGCTATTACACAACCCACATCCCTCCTTTTTAATAGGCAGTGACAGGTGTTACTTTGGCAAAACTAACAATTGTAACAGCAGTAAAAAAAAAAAAAAAAAAAAAAGTTTCTGTCAAGACAGCCTGTTCTCATGGTGGAAAGAGTTGGTGATGATAAAGTTATGTGTGCTGTGGTGGAAGGGAGAAAACAGTTAATGTCCCCCAGGAATTTGTTCTAGTGTGAAAATACTCTGCTTTATAAGTAGCCTAAGCATCACATGCTGCTCTGAGAATCACATTTAATTTGCCAAACACTTTAGGCAACATGCCGTTTCCTGTTGGAAGTTTTATTGGAGAAGGAATCAGTTATATTAAGGATTAAGGATTTATTACTTTTTGTTTGTGTAAAGTCAGAGAAGAATCTGTTTGTTTGAAGTGGGTTAATCAATGCAAATCCAGCTTTAAAAAGAGTAATAATCTTTAAAATCAGTGGCATTTGCTTGGTATTAGTGGACAGTGAAAATAAATCATAGTCTTGATGGAAGTTGTCTGTTACAAGGACTGTATTTAGAGTTTCTTGTAAAGAAAAATATTTGTTTGCATGAGGAAAAATCTGCTTGAAAAGCTCTTTACATCAGTTTGCTGTAGAAAACACAAAGTAACTAAAAGAAACATTGACATTTTATTGAAAAAGCAAACAATTTCTAAAAGTCCAATTCTGTTTTTGGCCACAAAAACTCTTTAAAGTGTTAAGCCAAGTCAAGTCACAGAGCATTTGAAAAAGAATATCAAGTTTCCATTTCACAAATCAGATTTATGTCTTAGACATGAACATTTATGTGATTACTACTACATGACTAATTCTAATGTAGATGTGTTTTGATGGGTTATTTTTTGGGGGGACCGTGCTGATCCCTGGCCTCTCTCCCTGTCTCCTCGATGTCTAGCTCATTGTACAGAGAGCTGTATTCATGGCCGTTGTATGGCACCCAACACCTGCCAGTGTGAGCCAGGCTGGGGGGGCTCCAATTGCTCGAGCGGTAAGTCCTCCAGCTGTTGCTGTCTGTTCACAATAATGACTTTGTGAGTGGGATTGGTTTTCTGTAAAAACACTCTGAACTCACAAGAGGAGAATCAGACTGTTCTCGTCTTACTGTACCACACCAATGGCTAGACATACTGCAGGGCCAAAATACTGATGTTAGTCACAACACATGCCCGTCAAAAGTTGGAACGTGAGCATGTAGGAACTCAGGAAATTAGTGGATTTAGTTTTGATAATCAGATGTTCTTACATAGGAACTTGTTATAGGATTTTAACTACCTGTCTTCCTTAGACATATTTTAATTTCACAGGGAATTGGGGGGTCTTAGTGGGTGGCAGATTTTTTATGTAAACAGACCAGATTAGCAACGAGACTTTTTGTGCAACCTGGCTGCAGCAATTGATTAATTCTCTAAATTAAAGCAAGTTCCTAAAATGCTAAAGGTGACATGATGCACGGATAATAGTTTTGAGTAAGTTTTGTTTGATTTGGATTTTGCACTCTCCTCACATGGAGCATTTCTTATCAGCAAGACATCAGGACTATATCACTTGACTCTGCTTCACCAACACTTTTTTTTGTCTGCACAACGCGGGAGGCATTTAGGAAGATTTACATAGCTTACTATGTGATATTTATAAACCACGTGCTTATCATCTTCATTCACAAGAAAATCACAAAACAAAAAACACACAGCAGCACCTGAAATACAAAACGTGTAGTATACAAACAAAAATACAATTTTGCTGCAGTGTCATGATCCAAGCAGCCAGGAACACACAGGCACAAATGTAATCTTCAAAAAAATGGGTTTTATTATACCCCCAAAAAGGACAAGATGATTACAAAAATTCAAAATAACAAAAATAAAGTTTTTAAGAACCAAGTGGGCCCATAAAAGAGGTTAACTTAACAGAACGCTACTCAAAAGTCACTTAACAAAAACATAACTCAACAAACTGACCTGCCCAAATGAGAAACAGCTCCAGTTATATAGCAAATGAATAAACCATTATATACACCAAAGGTGAAAACTAAAGCGATAACAGCTAACCATCCTTCAAGAAGAACCCCATTCCCCCTGCATGATCACAATAGATGGTCCAGTCCACTTTATTGGCTTCTGCATTTAAACCAGCTCCACCCTCAGCCTCCTCTTTCAGCCAAACCAGGAAGGACTGGAGCGGAAGTCAGGTAACTCAGAAAGAGCAGAAATATAATCAGTATAACATATACCTATGTAAAATAACAAACAATGCAAAGCAAAGTCTATGCCACCATTTGGGCTATAGCTTAGTGCTGTCATGCATTATAGGTAAACTCAAAATATCAAATTAGTTTACTTATGATCACAGACGCTTTAGAGCATAACGTAAACATAAGACAAAAGACCAAATGAATATTACCTAAGTATCTCAACTGTGTGGTTGCATGCAGCCATCACATGCATGTGTGTGTGTGAAAGAGAGAGTGAAAGAACAATTGGAAAAATTGTGAATCTCTGTGTATGAGCATTTGTCATGCAACATATTTGATAATGAGGGTCAGAGAATGCAATACAAACCCCTGGGAGCCAGAGGCAGACAGTTAAAAACTCAGGAGAGCTGCACTGTACACAGAACCCAGAAGTGCTGAAGACCTGAGGTCACACACCTAGACGAAAACCATGGGTCCAACCCAGCAGGAGAAAGAGGGAGGACCTGGTGGAGGACTCGATGGAGGGCCCACAGCCAAAGCGCAGGAGTGCCAGACAACCAGAGGCAGCAGGCAGCCAACCGCGGCAGAGGCCAGCTTTCCCAGCATGAGCAGAGGATGGGAACCCAGGCGCGAGAACCTCCTGACGGAGCCAACTTGATGAGAGGTCCAAGCCTCCCCATACCACAACCCCAAGGGAGCAAGCCAGCCAACGCCAAAATCTCCACCCAGGGTGCCGTTGGAGTACTAGCTCCAGCCAGCAGTGAACCTGGGACGCAGGCAGACTGGCCCCAGATCAGCAGCCAACCTCACCACCAAAAGACAGGGTGCAGGAAACAGGGGTGTAGGCCACTTTTAACAGTTGTTAGTGTCAAAGGTAGGCCTTTTGGGTCCATGTGTTGGTGCACGTCACAGTACGAGTAAATAATGAGTAGGACTGTGTGAAATCTAGACTAAACCACTACTGATGAGGGAACAGATGCGACATGAGAATGTGGCAGCTGGTTAACTCATCCAACCAACTTTGGCCCATGCGGCACATGTTCCATCCCTCCCCACGACCCTATGTGTAAAAGTGACTGATAATCAGAGGAGGTTGAGGAGGAGAAGGCATGGGATCTCTAAGACCAGTTGACTACCCTTGAAGGAGAAAGCCACTTCTGCTGGCTCAGTAACCACTTCTGTTTCCTCTATGACACTGCAGGGCAACAAAAAGTGAACCGGGGCCCGTGCAAATGGCGCAGCCTACCACCGCTGCACCAAAGGCTGGCACACTGCTGACGCCACTATAAAGAGTATTCTAACATGTGCAGACATGCCCCAAATCTGGGGCCCATCTGCACATGGAGCCAGTAACCCGCTCAATCAACAAGGACAAAAAGGGTCAAACTGAGTCTGAACCTAGCCACTGCTCCTACCCACCCAAACTGTGTCAACCACTCCAGAATGCCAGAACATTCGGCCACTTGCTCTGGAACCAACAAGTACCAGCATACCAGGGAGGGGCATCAACATCAAGCAGGGAAAAATAGGGAGGGGTAACCTCACCCTCCATGACCTTGTCCCACAGCGGCCAAGGCTCAGCAAGCCCCAGACCCAGACATGGACACACACACAGACACCCAGGGAACCCTCTTTTGATGATAATGTTGAGTCTCTTGTAAATTCTTTTAATGAACATTGCCTTTCTATTATGGATTAGGTTGCTCCTTACAAAATTAGATCTAGTTCTGTTGTCTGTCTCTCTCACCCTTATTAAATAGTGATCCTCATGGTTAGCAGAAGACAGAAAGACTGTAGAAAACCATGGGTGTGACTGTCTATAAAGAATATTTTAAAGAACTTCTTTTTTCTTACAATATGGCACTGAAAGAGGCAAGAGCCTCATTAAAAATCATAAAAACAATCCCAGGGTGTTATTTGACACCATTAATAGCATTATATCCTCCCCTCCTCCACATACATTGATAGCCTCTGACGATGACTTTAATGTATTTCTCCATGATTTTGTAAATAGGGTGATGGACTTAAGCTCGAAATTCTACTTAGGTTCCTTACCTAATGGGGATTGCCCTCAGTGCTTTGATTCATTTACCTCATTTTGTTCAATTACACTAAGTCACTAAGTTAGAATAATGGTTAAGCTGAAACCTTCATCACCCTCTTTAGGGATCTTGCATCCCTCTGTTCTTTCTGGGTCCTTCATTGCTTTCTATCATTAGCAGCTCACTGAAGCGAGGTTGTGTTCCATCTTACTTTAAGCATGCTGAGGTCCTTCCATTACTTAAAAAACCTAGTCTTGATGCCAGGTCTCCTAGTAATTACCGGCTTATTTCAAAATTACCATTTATTAGCAAATTATTAGATAAAGTTGTCAAATCAATTTATTTATTTATTATGCAAACTACAAATTTCTGACCCTTTTCAGTCCGGTTTTCAAAAGCAGCACTCCACTGAAACTGTTCTTTTAAAGGTCTGTAATCTTTTTGCTTTGTGCTTGTGTTGCTTGACCACAGTGCTGCCTTTGATACTGACCATAATATTTAATTACTAGGCTGAAGGTTTTGGTTGGTAACTCTCGCTCACCACTAGATTGGTTTTAATAATAATGGATTGGATTTATATAGCGCTTTTCAAGGCACCCAAAGCGCTTTACAATGCCACTATTCATTCACTCTCACATTCACACACTGGTGGAGGCAAGCTACAGTTGTAGCCACAGCTGCCCTGGGGCAGACTGACAGAAGCGAGGCTGCCATATTTCTCACTGCTGGTTTAACCTGTGGCATTCCTCAAGGTTCCATCCTGGGTCCATTGCTATTCTCCTTTCACATGCTTCCTTTAGCTGGTATTATTCGATCTTTCTCGGGCATTTCATATTAATTTGATGCTGATGACATTTAACTGTACTATGTCTTTTAAGCCTCACCAGCTGGATAGGTTATCTACCCTAGTTGACTGTTTATCTCATTAGTGACTGGCTTTCCAACAATTACTTTGTTTTAAACCCTGCAAGACTGCCATGATTATAGCTCCTCCTGATATACAATCAAGAATCAGTCAAATGATTGCTTCTTTTTACTTGGTAATTTTGGTGTAATATTTGATTCCTCCTTGAACTTTGACTCAAATATAAAATTTTGCTTAAGATCCTGTTTCTTTTATTTAAGGAGTATTTCTAAATTGCAACCTATAGTTTCCTCCTATGAAATGGGAAATTTTTTTCATGCATTTGTATTATGCACTTAGATTACTGTAATGCTTTTCATTTTGGCTTAAATCATCTCTGTCACACCTCAAGCAATAAAAAATGCTGCAGACAGATTCCTGACACACTCTCGTTTTATTTTCTCAATACTGGCTCTTGGTTGATATTAAAATTCATTTGAGGAGTCTCACAATTGCATACAGAGCAATAAATAGACAAGCTCCGCACTATTTGTCCCAAACATCTTTTTAAACACACTGCTGCTTGTTGCCTCCATTCACAAGCTCAAAATCTATTAGTTGTACCTCATACAAGAGTGAAGACTACAGTGGACAAAGCTTCCAGGATATGGAACAGTTTATCACTCCAGCTCTGTTTAGCTGACACTGTGGAGTCTTTTAAGGAATATTTTTTCCATTTAATCAGGTTTTTTGCTGACTTTCTTTTGTTGTGTGTCTGCTGTGGCAGACATGTGGAGTGGAGAGAGAGTGGACCCAAATGCATACTTCGGAAATGGACTTTTTTTGAGGCAGAAAAAAACACAAACAAAAGCACAGTAAGAGGCGATCGTGGCTCAAGAGTTGGGAGTTTGCCTTGTAATCGGAAGGTTGCCGGTTCGAGCCCCGGCTCGGACAGTCTCGGTTGTTGTGTCCTTGGGTACTACCGCCTACTGGTGTTGGCCAGAAGGGCCGCTTCTGTCAGTCTGCCCCAGGGCAGCTGTGGCTACAACTGTAGCTTGCCTCCACCAGTGTGTGAATGGGTGGATGACTGGGTGTGTAAAGCGCTTTGGGGTCCCTAGGGAGGACTAGTAAAAGCGCTATACAAATACAGGCCATTTACCATTTTACCAAGAAAACGACTAAACCTAAACAGGGAGGAAACTAGAAGCAAGTATAAAGAAACTAAAAACCTGAGTCATGGGAAATTCAGTGGGTGATATGCAGACAATCCAGCAACAAACAGAGGAAGACAAAGACTACGTGTACACTAATCAGAATAAATTTGAAAACGGCGTTTTAGTCTAAAAATGCTCTGCGTCCACACTACTGTTTTCAATTGTTTTCAGCCACACTGAAAACGCTTAATTCCTGTACTACGCATGCGTGAAACCTGTGTCATTTCTGCCGTGTATTTACTTTCCGGTTCTTTGAAATGTTGGGGCAAAATGTCGAGGAAAAGTGATCTCCAAGTTTTATCTGGAGCTATCTGGAGGATGTACAAACTGATATTATTCTTTAATAGGGCTGCCAAAATTGAGAACAAACAAAACAACTGCTGTACAGTACCAAATGCCATCTTAGTTGAATTGGTCACATGACTGCATCATATGACTAAAATGCATCATCGTCTTCGCAGTCCACACTGCGATGTGAAAACAGTGTTTTCAAATGTATCCACTTTGGAGAGCGTTTTCAAAAAGCTCCATTTTCCTTGACCAAAAACGGCATCTCAGTGTGGATTGAAGGTTAAAATGGAGAGAAAAAGATGTGTTTTCAAACAAAAACGTATTAGTGTGGACATGTCCAAAGCGCTTAAATACACAGAGGGATAACGAAGGAATGAGACCCAGGAGGAGAGCAGAGCTGGGAGTAATCACACACAATAAGAATGGAGGAAGCAAAACTGAAAACACTAACATAGCACACGAGACTGTCCTAGTAAAACAGGAAACATGAGACAGGCACTTGAAATAATGTGAAACACAGACATGAAAAAATAACTTGACTAGACGTAACACAAGGACCACAGGGGAAGCACAGAGACAGACACCAAGAAATCCAAGACATTTGTTTTTGAACATGGTTCACTGTTGATACTGTATCTTAATTGTCGTTCACCACTTTGTGACTGTTATGTCTGTGAAAGGTGCTAGATAAATCAACTTTACTTACTTACTTGTGGCTCAACGAAAACAACAAAAAGCGATCATCTTTGTATCTCATTGACACCGAGGTCTAATGTATGATTTAAAACACATCAAGCATTCCTATATTCTACTGTTGAAATAATGATCATGATCTTTCAAAAGCAAGTAAAAGTAATAAAGAATTATAACACCTAAATACTTCTACAGTTACATGCTAAATTGATCAACAGGAATGGAAATGTCATAACTGAAAAGACTTAATTAGAAAGCAATGGTTTTGTCATAATTTTTGAAAATCATGTGTCTGTGCTGCTGCCAAACTCTGAAATGTTTGGCCTGTCTACTTTGTCTCTTGTTGATTTTATCTTCTGACTGTGGAAATTCAATTTTTCGACTGTGTAAATTGGGGAAGTATTTGACTCTTCTCTCTTTTGTGTCTTCATCAGTTGACACACCAAAAGAGTCCCAAACGTCATAACAGCAAATGTTAGTGCATCTGGTAAACTAGCTTGAGCTCATCACTATTTTGAGACTGTTGTTTGTGTTTGTTGCCTTTAACAGTCATTTTCCTAAATTATTTTGTTGATGCAAACTTACCAAGAGGTGATTTTTGTTCTTATGAATCTGTAAATGTGCGTTCATGCAGACTGAAATACTGAATACTGAAATGGAAGAGGGCCTCACACGGTGTGTCCCATCGTCTTCAGTTTCACCCTGTGATAAAAGAGCTTGTTGTGTCTGTCCCTTAGGGCAGGCCTGTCTGCTTACTGCTCACACACACACACACACACACACACACACACACACACACAAAAAAAAAACAAAAAAAAAAACATTCAGCTATCTTAGTGAGGACCTTCATTGACATAATGGTCTCCCTAGCCCCTTACCCTAACCCAGTGGTTCCCAAACTTTTTTTGCTGGGCCCCCCTTGTTTTACAAGAAAAATGTTCTCGCCCCCCCTCGCGCGCGCGCGCACGAACACACCCTCCAACCACACACACCCATATTTTGCTCCATTGCGGTTTATTTCACACCTCAAACATTTAGTAAACAATTAAGCAAATACAAGTAATCTGCAATAAATGACAGGTAGTAAGAAAATAAACTACTAAGTCTTTTACGCTACGTCCACACCTACACGGGTATTTTTGAAAATGCAGCTGTTTCGTCCACACGTAAACGGCGTTTCGAATCACCGAGAACTGTAACTTTACTGTATAAAGAGCTAACATCTCCAAAATGTCAGGAGTAGTTAGTCATTACAACAAGTGTTTGTGAACTACAAATCAAGAATGTGGGATACTGTTTGTCCGTGATTTAAACAGCCGCTTCGCTGCTCCCAACGAAGGGAAAACCAATCCTGCAGGGAGACCTACCTCAGCACTTGTGCAGGTGATGCCAAAGGGAAGATTTGCTTCACCATATTTTCTAGTCTTTGGCTTAGAATGAAGTTGGTTTGGAAACATATTCAGCTATGCTTCATCTCCTGCTTTGCGTTTGTGTGGGCGCCCGTGCTAGCAGTGTCCAAGCGTTGTTGTTTTTTTTTTCCCTTTTCATGCCGCGCCCCCCCTGCAATGGCTCTGCGCCCCCCCTAGGGGGCGGGCCCCACACTTTGGGAACGTCTGCCCTAACCCTAACCATTAAAAATGAATGCCTAACCCTGACCCTAAACCTAACCGTAACCTAATTGTAACCCTGACACTAAAACCACATTTTGAGCCTCAAAAAGGCCTTCAAATTTGTGAGGACCGGTGTGTGTGTCCTCACAAGTGACTGTTGGTTCTCACAAGTATAGTAGAATGCAAATTTCGATCCTCACAAAGATAGCGAGAGAGAAACACACACGCACACACATTTTTCTTCGTGGATAGAAAGTGTGAACAAATTACTTCAGTTGTTAATTATTATTTCTTTTTCTATTTTTTGCTTATTCATTTTTTAAATCTTAAAATGTATGAAAGGCAAACTCAGGTGTTATATTTGTTATATTTTATTTGAAAATAAAAGCTGTAGGAATGACTTGATAAAAAATGTTGCAAACCCAGGAGACAAGTGAGGGAAAATTATGTGGTTAAAGTTACTGCATTGAAGGAACAGTCAAGTTCAAACACAGTATCTTGCTTTGTTTTTATCACTTGCACATGAATTAGGTGGTTTTTGTGCAAAGCCATTTCTTTCTTCCACAATTAACCCTGCAGCAGTTGCCCTGCAGTCGTCCTTCACGGTCCATATCCATATTAAGATCTCTTACTGAAAACCATTGAGCTCTTTGGGACTAACCCAATGTTCGACCTTCTTTTACAGCTACACAGTTAAAAATTTAAGGCTAGAATTAGGATATTTATGAACTCAAGTTTCAAGTGTCCATCCATCCATCCATTCGCTTCCGCTTATCCTTTTCAGGGTCGCGGGGGGCGCTGGAGCCTATCCCAGCTGTCATAGGGCGAGAGGCAGGGTACACCCTGGACAGGTCGCCAGTCTGTCGCAGGGCCAACACACAGGGACAGACAACCATTCGCGCTCACATTCACACCTAGTGGTAATTTGGATTATCCAATTAACCTATCCCCACAAGCTGCATGTCTTTGGATGGTGGAAGGAAGCCAGAGTACCCGGAGGGAACCCACGCAAACACGGGGAGAACATGCAAACTCCACACAGAAAGACCTGATGGTGGGATTGAACTCAGGACCTTCTTGCTGTGCGGCAACAGTGCTAACCACCGTGCCACTGTGCTGCCCCAAGTGTTTTCCAGTTAATTCTCAACCCTATCTTGGATGAAATAGATTCAAATTACACCACCAGTCACCTCAAGGCGCTCAAGATTGAGGGAAATATTTTCCATCAGTAATGACAGCTATTGTTAGAAAATGATTTTAAGTTTTTAATATCTGATGGACAATCTGTATTGCATTTGGAAGACATCAAAAATCGTATCAATAATCAATAAACACTGACATGTTTGACTTGAAATAGGTGCTGAAGCAGGGACTAGGTTTTTCTGTAAAATGTAGCAAAAATAGCTCAGTATATGGAACTAGTCACTCAGTTCATATTCATGTGGCTTTCTGTATTAAATGGCCTGAAGATCAAAGAAAGACTAATCTGTTGACTGTCTCATACAGGTCAGTGAACCACAACAATATGTCTGAGGCTCAATTTGACATACGAACGACAGGAAATGGCAAAGACAATATGTGCTGTGTGTGTGTGTGTGTGTGCGTGTGTGTGTGTGTGTATGAGATTATGGGTGGGGAGGGGTGGGTTATCGTTAGGAGTAATAGCAGGAGGAGAAAATTTTGCGGGAGGAAATGACCTGAGGCAGTGGAGCTTGTGATTTAGTACACATGATAATAACACAAGATCCTCAGGAGGGGCTCAAATTCAGCTGTGAAATCAAAGTAACATCAACATTATGGACTATATTTTACTGTCTATGTAAAAAAATTCTCTTTTGTGTTTATATCGGTAGATCACTTTGAACTCTTAGTTGTCAACAAAGACTCTCAGTAGTCTGATAATGACAGAAATTATTAAACGTAATTCCACCTCAAACAGCAAAAATATTTTGTATAATACCCACACATAATATGATCTGAGCCCTAAAAGCCAACAAAATGCTTTATAACGAATTACAGTATTGCTGTTATTTAAATTATTCAAATATTTAATTAATATTTAAATCATTAAAAAAAAAACGTTGCTGTTGCTGTTTGAGAAATGGCCTCACTTTGGCTCAAGAAAACTTTGGTATACAGCATAGTTCATGGTTGGCTTTATGACTGCAAAGTGCCCAGGTCTCGTGGCCCTAAAACAAGCCCAAATCATCCCCTTTTAGATGTTTTATCTGATTTAGTGCTCAGCTCAGATAAAATAATTAATTGCAGGTGATTTTTAACATTCATGTAGATACTAAAACTGACAGCCTATAAAGAACCCACCACTTTAATCACACTCTAGATCTTGTTTTAACATGTGGCATAGAAACCGAACATTGAACAGTGTTTCCTAAAAACCCTCTCTTGTCTGATCATTTCCTTAAATTGTGAACATGTCTAATAACTGGTTTGATTTACCTGTCTACGGACATGTTTAACAAAATAACGTGACAATTAAAAACTCTGGAGGATGAGAGAGGAAAACTGGAGGAATGCTACAGCTGTTTCTTCTCACTGGGAATCCTTCGTATTAGTGTGACAGTGCTTTCTGTTCCCATGAGTGCACCATTTTTGGCAGGCTGGGTAATCACTAAATAGATGGAAAAACATCCAGGCTCCCCAGTGTGAACCCACTCTGAACAACTGGCAGTCACTGGCTCCCAGTCTTTTCTCTACTCACCCAACTCTTTTATACTCTTTCTTGGTTTGTGATTAGAAGAAGCTTTTAAAATTTATCTGATGCAGATTCAAGTGAATATACATAAAACAGTCGAATTTACTGTGGCAGAAAGTGAGAGCTCAGGATAACAATGTGAGGTCTGACAAATCTTTCTCATGTTGAACATTTTAGAAAATAAAATCCTTAGGATCCTATTTGAGACTGTGATGCAACCAGCGTTGTGACAAAACCATGCCACAGTTTTTTTTCCTGCGTGTGTGTGTGTGGCTGTTTTGAATAGGCTGATGAAAGAGAACAATCCGTTCTCCGGGAAGTAGATGAAGAGCCCTAAGCTCCTGGAGTTGAGCTTTTATTCAATCTAGGTCAGGTTTCAAAAAGGTATCGTGATAGTGGACTTGAATGGAAGAGATTTTTATATGTACATGTTAGTATCTTTATTCTCCTCCTCCCCCTTCAGCCCCGCTGCTGTTTGTCACACAAGGCTAAACCGCCGGAGGTAAGAGAGTATGTACATTTTATCAGGCCAGAGTGAAGCGCACTAATGCAGAAGGAAGAAAAGGAGCCTTTTAATCACTTGAACAACTTCAGAATAGTGGAGTAGCTGGAAATGGCAGCATTACTCTGCATGCCAGGCATATAAATGCCAAGCTGTTTGTGGTAGTCGAAAGAAGGAGCTCGACCTTAAATAAAATTTATTGCTAATAAAAAAAAAATAATAATAATAATTTATTTTGACTTAAAATGTAACTGAGAGCTATACCTTCTCACCATCAATTCAAGTTGTATTTGCAGTATTACTACCTTTTTATTGACATTTTACACAGCATCCTATCTTTTTTAAAATGTCAATGTTCAGATTTGTGTTCAACTATTAAAAGTTTTGGACTAGTTTTGACTCTCAGTCAAACTCTCTTTTATTTTTTCTGAAAATCAAGCAAGATGACACCAAAGATTTTCAATTTTATACTATAGGTGCATCTACTAGGAGGCTAAGATAGCACTGGAAACCACAAATATTTTTGAGTCCCTGGGTTTTTTGCGGTGCTTCATTGCACTACATATTAATACATGCAGAAATAAAGTTGCTTGTAAAAGAATGCAACTGCAATCAGTGTGTTTTACTGTGGATTTTTCACAGCCAGCAGCTTTTCATTAGTTAGCAGATACACCAGGCTTTGAGAATAAAAGTTGAAGCCCAAAAAACTACAGCCAAAATGTATTAGCCAGTTGCTTGTGTTTAAGACAAAACAAGATTGCACTGAGGACATGGTGTGGAAGGTCATGCACTGGACTGATGAGATTTGTAGTCAGTTCTTGTAGGCAATTATCAGTCTTTAAACATAAATTAATGAGAGCTTGACGGGTTGATGCTTCATCCCTGGTGGATATGTGGTCGTTTTGTTCATTTTTAGTTGAGACTTTCCCTCTGCAACATTATATGCTGACCTGAGCACATAATATAAAGTCATCAGCCTTTTAGCAGTAGGCTGAGGACTGTGCAACATTTTAACAGTCATTAACTTTGCAGATGTAATTTATATGTATACATCCTGGTGCCAGTACTCTTAAGCCACTTGATTCTATACATCACAGTTCTTAGACTTCTAATTACTGTCATGTATAGGACAGATAGAACAAGATTTACTAAATCAGTCATAGGAATTGACAGTGATAGGAATTAGAGCAGGCACTGCAATAAGGCACAAGGGATGTTGGAGGCCAGGAGAAAGAGGTAGGGAACAAATAACTTGAGAACAGAAGAAGAAATGTGAATAAACAGAAAGACTTTGACACCAATACCAGCAGGTCAGCCACTAACCAGAAGGTCGGTGGTTCGATCCCAGGCTGCTCCAGTCTGCATGCCAAATATCCTTGGGCAAGATACTAACCCCGCGTTGCTCTCCGATGCATCCATCGGAGTGTGAATGTGTATGAATGGTAGATTACTTAGCACTTAGGTCAGAAAAAAGTGCTTGTGTGAATGGGTGTGATTGGGTGAATGAATTAGTTGTATAAAGCGCTTTGAGTGCTCAGACAGAGTAGAAAAGCGCTATATAAGAACAAGTCCATTTACCATTTACCATCTATATGTCAATTTAGAGGGACAACCACAGGAAAATGGATGATAATAGACAAATCATGAATATAGGACAATGAATAAGATGAATAAGTTACCGCTAATAAATACTCCATGTGTTGACAAATGCAGAAAAGCCTTGCGTAGCTTAAATGGCACCTATTTCTTTCTTTAAATTTAGATGTGTGTGTATAGTATACAACAAAAAATGAATATCTTCCTGACAGCAGAATATACAGAAAACTCCAGTATTCCACCCACAAACCATTTGGCCTGATAGAAACCCCCAAAACCTGTAGATGGTGCTATATTCATGAAGAACCAAAGGCAGAAAACTATACTATGATGTGCCAGAAAAGGATATTCTGTTCCAGTATAGAGGAGCAAAGATTACACTTACAACTCAGATGGGGGTTATAACGAAGGATGCAGAAATAAAGCTGCTCTGCATTTATTTATTTAGGAAAGCAATTAAGAAAGCCCAGAAACTCCACACAATGCTGAGCACATTGATTTTTCATTCGAGAAAGGCACACCTAAGAGAGCCTGAGGCATTTTGTAGTGAAGAATGATAAGTAGTTATCATTATTCTTATTCTTATTCTCTTGGAAGTATTTGGTGGCACATCACATATTGTAAACATTTATGTCACTTATTTTCTCTGCTATTTTACTCCTAGACAGCTTTAAAAGTAATAAAAAATAAGAATTATAGCTATATTTAAATTGACTTCAGCACTCTGGGGGACTGAAAAAAGATCTGGACAGTGATATTGATGAGTGTTTTGAGTGAGTTTTTATGTGCAAGCTGAATAAGGTGCTAACTCCCTATAATAGATTTTACTTGCAGACTCTTGCATCTCTAACTTAATGATCTATTAAAGCTTCGTATGCAATTAGAAATGACAACCTATGTCCAGTTCTGTGACACATGTCAAGTAAGATAAACATGAAAGATAAAAAAGATGTATTTAGATTTTTTTCTTTTTTTCTTTTCAGCTTGTGACAATGATCACTGGGGTTCCCACTGCAGTAACAGATGCCAGTGCCAGAATGGAGCTCTGTGTAACCCTATCACTGGAGCTTGTATCTGCACTCCTGGATACAGAGGTTGGCGCTGTGAGGTGTCGTGTGCATTAGGCACCTATGGGAATGGATGCCAGCAGAAATGCCAATGCCAGAATGGTGCAGCCTGTCATCATGCAACCGGAGAATGCAAGTGCCCACCGGGATACACTGGTGCTTTGTAAGTCAGGAGGGATCATTTGTTAAATTGGTTTCCTGCTTCTAATACCAACAGTGACATAAAAGAAAAGGTAGGCACCTATAAGAATGGATACCAGCAGAAATCGTAGATTAGTGCTGCCTGTTGTTATGCAACTGGAGAATACCAGAGTGTCCACCTCCGTCTAATGCCAACAGTGACATAACATTAAAAGCCTAGTATCTATGGTCATGGCAATTTCATTTATACAGCACATATCATTATTCTTAAACATTTTGTGCACACACTGGACGGTTCTCTGGACGGTTAAAAGATTTGCATCATATGAGAAGTCTGACATGGTTACAGTGCAAGTTAGAGACCAAAGCACTGAGAGCTTTACAAATTAATAGAAAGATTTTAAAGATAATTCTGAAGTGACTTCAGTAATGATGCTAAAAAACTAGTTCATGCATTTATTATTTCTTGGCTGGAGTATTGTAATTTATTATTATCAGGTTGTCCTAAAACTTCTGCACTGACAGTACTGACAGGGACTAGAAAGAGAGATCATATTTCTCCCATAGTGGCTTCTATTCATTGGGTCCCATTTAATCCAAAATCATATTTAAAATCATTTTCATCACATACAAGGTCTTGAATAATCAGGCCCCATTTTATGTTAAAGGCCTCATAGTACCGTATCACCCCAATAGCGCACTTTGCTCTGAGACTGCTAGTTTACTTGTGGTTCCTAGGATATTTAAAATTAGAACGGGAGGCAGAGCTTTCAGGTTTTAGGACTTTCTTCTGTGGAACCACATCCTAGTTTGGATTCACTAAAGACACACTCTGCATTTAATTATTAGTAAATATTAATCTCTGGCTCTCTTCCACAACACGTCTTTTGTCTTGTCTTCCTCCCCTCACCCCAAACAGTCATGGTCACCCCTCTCTGAGCCCGATTCTGCTGGAGGTTTCTTCCTGTAAAAAGGCAGTTTTAACTTCCCAATGTCACCAAATAGGGCATCATAGGGGTTCATATGATTGTTGAGTTTCTCTCTGATCTACCTTACATTGTAAAGCACCTTGAGGTGACTGTTGTTGTGATTTAGTGCTGTATAAATAAAACTGAATTGAACTGAAATTTAATTGAATGTAGAAATTATGAAAAAGATTAGAAAAAAATGTGTGGCAGTGCTGAATAAATAACTACAAGAAATATTCTTCCTTTTACTAGAAACTTTGTTGTAGTAATAGAACATTTATTAAGTTCAGACACTAGTGTTTTGGAGGAACTGATTAGTTTATTAATGGATGATAATAAAAAAGGAGTTATACAGATCATTTTTTAATTTTATGTCATTGTTGAAGCACAGAGTTTTCCATTATATAGATAGATATATAGTATCTACAGTCAGGGGAATAATTATTTGATTGCCCACTGAATTTGTTAGACTGCTCACTTATGAATAAATGAACAGTCTCTAATTTTTATTTGATCACCAAGCAAAACCTGACTTACTAACTGATGGAGAAACCCTAGTTGGGGAGCACAGTAGTAAGACATTACTTCTAGTTTCCCTAAAGGTTTGCACAAAGGACAGATTTTGTCCCACTTCTCTTTACAGAAACTAGGACACACTGTGACTTAAGTGTGGTTCTACTTTAACCGCTCCTTTGTTGCCTTGGTGGGATTTTTTCCATTATTGTCACGCTGGAAGACCCATCCACATGTTCTGGGAAAGGGAAAGAGGTTCTCGTCCAAGATTTTACAGTACAGAGCCCAGGTCTATTGAAGTTGTCCTGCATCATTAGCAAAGACTAATAGTACTCAAAGTACAGTCTTTCCATCTCTGTGCTTGACTATAGGGATAGTGTTCTTTTAGGTAATATTCGGCATTTTTCTTCCATCAAACACGGCAGGTCGAGTTGATGCCAGAAAGTGCAACTTTAAAACAAAGTTTTAGTGAAACAAGGGTCAGCACAATTTTACTTTATACTTTATAATTTTATATCTATAAAATTACTAGTTGTCTATAATCTCAAAGAAAATTCAGAAGTGCAAAGATGTACCAAGTGTTCTTTTCTTTTTCTTTTCTTTTTTTGAAGGTGTGAAGAACTCTGTCCACCAGGTAAACATGGGCAGCAATGTGAGGAGAGATGTCCATGTCAGAATGGAGGAGTGTGTCACCATGTAACCGGAGAGTGCTCCTGTCCAGCAGGATGGATGGTACAAACACTAACTGTTCCTTAACTCTTTAAGAAAATTCAGCTCACTAGACATGCTAGTATTTTATGGTAATATGCAAGCATGAGCTAAACCAGAGAAAAACCTTTGATACAGGAGCTCTGTGAATATTTTCTAGGAAGAGAATTTATTTTTGAAGTTATAATTATTGAAGTTATTATTGCAGATTCTGTATACGATAAATACATGTTTGTGCTGTTGTCTGCAGGGAACAGTTTGTGGTCAGCCATGTCCAGAAGGGAGATTTGGAAAAAACTGTTCCCAGGAATGTCAGTGTCACAACAATGGCGTTTGTGTGTCATCTACTGGACAGTGCATCTGTAGCCCTGGATACACAGGAGAACGGTAAGAGAGACCTTTACAACAAAGCCCCACAGTACAGTACAGGGTTTTTTATACCCAAAAATCAGGATATCCTCAATACCAAACATCTCCATAACTAATAATTAAAGCTCAGAGTGCATAGAAGGGACCTGCAGAACCTTAAGTATTTGAAGACTGTGTGGAGGAATGGGCCAAAATCATACCTGAGCAAAGTTTCTCCATACATGAGGCATTTTGTCATCGCCAACAAAAGCCTTTTTTTAAGTATTAAATAAATTTCAGTAAGCATGTTCAATGCTTTTCCTTGTGCCATTTCTCATTATTAAACAATTTAATTTATGCACATTTATTGTTTGATTTCTTTGGATGTGTGGATTGGATGGGTTGCTGTTACAGACATCTGGTGAGAATTTCATGTCACCTTTAGAAATATATTTACTTGTGTTCAATACTTATTTTACCCGTTGTATAAACTTGACACAGACAAATGATAAACAGAGACATGACTGACTGGGGAGAGAAGACTAATTTGACACAACTGAACAGGGAGAGCAGACAAATACAGACGGAGAACACAGAACTAGACAGACATGGGAAACAGAGAGGGATCAAAAATGGGAATGACCAAACACAGAGGAACAATGATCAACTACTATCAGAAAACTAAAAAAGCTAAACATAAGTTCTTTCTCAAAATCAAAACAGATCATGAGCTCACAAAAAACTCAAAATCCTGGGTCCAAAACCCAAGGACCCTGACACCACGAGGCAAAGCAGGATTCAAATGCAGGACTTAGTGTAAAAATTTCAGTGAATTTATTTAGATAGTAAAGAATAGGAATACTCGAGGACCTTCTTAATCCCACTGGCACGTCATCCGTGGAGGAAGTACCGGTCTTTAAGTGATGATGTGATGAATCCTGCTTCCGGGCCCAAAGTAGTCTGCATTTAATAAGGCTGTTGTGTTTTTAACATGTTTTAATGCTTTGTATCTTGTTCTATTTAATCTCAACAAGCACCTAAAAACTGTCAGTGATCACTGTCGGCTTCTCTCAGTTTTCATTACCACTAATCATTTTAAAGCTCAGTTTTTAAAACCTTACGATGTAACTACAACCCAGCCCTTGCAGCAGTATATTAATGACTAACCTCGTATTGTGGATGGATTATCTCAGTTGTTCTACTGACTGAGGTTTGGTCCGTTTACAGTATCCTGCCATGCGATGGCATTTGCCCCTAACCATTGGAAGCCCTCACATTAACTTTTATCGAGTGGGAAAAATTCCTGCGTTCGTTAGCATTTATCCTCCAGATTTACTGTTTAAGTAATGCTTACATAGCTTTGTTGCGCTAGCGATCACGTAGCACATCATTATATACCAGCTAGCCCAACTTCAGTAACCTTACAAATGTCGCTGCTGTTTAGTTTCCTGTCTTCATTTATGTTGGAAGTGATAGCAGAGCTGTACGTTTGAATTTGTTTCATAAATCCCTCAGTCAGAACATGGTTAATTATATTTAGATGGAAGCTAGCAAGCTAACTCCCAGCTAACTTCTAAAGCTGTTAAATGTCATAAATTCTGTTTTCATTTGGATGTTAAACTTAATTGTTACACCTGGTAGAGCAGAACGCTGATCATTTTATTACAGAGGAAAGAATTTAGACAGTTTTTCTCTCTCTCTCAGTAATGCTACAGTGATCCTTTGACTTAGGGACCTGCAGCGGAGTTTGTGCCCAGAAATGTCTAATGACGTCAGACTTAAAGACCGGATAGGGACAAGGGGGACAACTCGTCTATCTCTGGGGGTGAGGTCCCTGAGGTAGTTAAATAATTCCTTGGTGTCAGGGCCCCTGGGGTGGATGAGGTTCACCCTGAGTTCCCGAAAGCTCTTGATGTTGTAGGGCTGTCTTGGTTGGCACGCCCCTACAATGTTGTGTGGAGGGGTCAGGGGCGGTACCTCTGGATTGACAGATTGGGGTGGTTGTTTCCATCTTTAAGAAGGGGGACCAGAAGGTGTGTTCTAATTATAGGGAGAAAACTCTATGCCAGGGTGCTGGAAAGGAGAGTCCCTCTGTTATTTGAACCTCGGACACCGGAAGCACAATGTGGTTTTCGACCTGGTTGCTCGTTATCTAGTGGTGGTTTAAAAAAAATCGATTTCCCGATTCAAACTGATTTTAGTTTGAATAATGAAATATCGATTCATTACGTTCTGAATCGATTTTTTTAATATAAATGTATTTTGCCAGAAAAATGCCAAAATCTCAGGTTAAAGGTCACTAAACTATTTCAACAACTGCCAAACAGCTAAAACAGCATATGAGAGCAGGTAAATGGATTCCGCAAAAAGATGTAAACACAAAGCACCTGACGGGAATGGACATGCGCGTGCTGAAAGCCGACATCTCTCAGAATCTGAAGCTGCAGGTTTTATCCCTCTTTATTTTTATACATAGATATAAAATATGGATATGTACTGATAAATGATCTGAATTATAATATTTCTGACTGTCGAGAGACAGACAACCACACATTCCAGATTTGCAGCCAGTAAAAAACAAATTAACCATATGCCTCTTTCCATAGTCACGGAGCTAAATACGCAACAATTCATATTTCATTTGAGAGAATGGTCATTGATCACCACCTCTTTTTCCTAATCACTGTCTCTGGATATTTCTGTGTCTCTATAAACAGGTGCCAGGATGAGTGTCCCCTTGGTACTTATGGTGCTGCCTGTGCAAAGACATGTAATTGTGAAAACAACAGCAAGTGCTACCACAGCAATGGAATGTGTCTTTGTGAGCCAGGATACACAGGAAAGACATGTGATGTCCGACTGTGTCCTGAAGGAATCTATGGCCTGCGTTGCGATAGGAAATGTCCGTGCTATGTCCAAAGCACTCGTGGGTATGTAGTAAATCATGTTGTCATCTTTGGCAAACTTTGATCTGCAGATCAGGGTCAGTTTGAAGCCATTTGATTAATGCTGCCTCACGGTTCCCCGAATTCCAAAATATAACTCTGTGTTTCCTTTGTATCTTTTGGGTTTTAGCAGTTTGACATGTTGCGTGTATAGATTTGTGTATATGACCGCTGTGTCTGTAGACAACTGAGTGTAGTGATCAGTTAGCCTAGCACAGCTGGTGGGCTGCATGTGTCATTGCAGATAACAGCTGTTCTGCTTCTTTCTCAATGGGACTGCTGTGTCAGATACACCATCTGTCAGTCAAACTCTGACACATTTCACCTGTATTACTACAGTTAACCCACACACTGAAAAATGAAAAAAGTCTTCCTCAGGTATATTGTAATTCATTTTTAGATTTAGATTTTCGATAGTTTGATTAGGTTTTTTTTTTTTGGTTTTGTTTTTTCAGATTTAGACCAAGACAGCTAGAAGAAACACTTATGGCCTGATTTGCCTGTTGCCACTGCTGTTAGGCTTTCATTATGCTTCCAGTGAGCACTGTTAGGATGTAGAGAAGTTGTACAAGCTAAAAGAAAAGCTAAAGCTCAGTCCCACAGGGAAGCATGACAGTGCACTTCATTTTTGTAGCTAACTGCAGAAATGCTACTAGTGTGTTAGCTAACCTTTGGGATTAAATACTAGAGATAGTCACTGATCTTAAAAAAAAAACAGGTCATAGAAAAAATTGTTTCAAGCACACTAAATACTTTAAGTAGGAAATAGTACTGACTAGTAGGAATCTTGACTGTAGGAAACACCTCAACAAAGTTTATAACTATTATCTTTTTCTCTCTTGTCACCAGCTGCCACCCGATATCAGGGGAGTGCACATGTCTGCCTGGTTGGTCAGGTCTCTACTGCAATGAGACGTGCACTCCAGGACTTTATGGCGAGTCCTGTCAGCAGGTGTGCCAGTGCCAGAATGGTGCTGATTGCCACAGTGTAACTGGAGAGTGTATCTGTGCTCCAGGCTTCACGGTAAACCCACATATTAGTATGTGTAAATGCCAGTGAGTGTTTTATGTCACAAATCATAAATATGTGATACATGATATCAGACCTAAGTATACTGCACATGGTACATGCAATATTGTAAGACATTGCTGTAATCACATTGCATGTTTTTTGAAAAGCAGCAATGTGATGCATTACTGTCTAAATTCAGTAATCACTGCAGTTAGTAAGCAGCATTAACAGAGCAGCAAAATGCAAAACCGTCTGTTTCCAAATAATAACACATTAATAACCTATAAAGCTAGTCTGTGCTAGGATGCCACCTGTCATGAAATTATTCACTTCTAAGTATTCCAAATAACTATTAGAACAAAGTGTAAGTGATTAGGAACAACAGCAAAAAAGTGGTGGGCCACATAAAATACTGAGGCATATAGATCACCACTTTTAATAATAATAATAATAATAATAATAATAATAATGATGGATTGCATTTATATAGCACTTTTCGGGGCCCTCAAAGCACTTTATAATTCCACTATTCATTCACACTCACATTCACACACTGGTGGAGGCAAGCTACAGTTGTAGCCACAGCTGCCCTGAGGCAGACTGACAGAAGCGAGGCTGCCATATCGCGCCATCGGCCCCTCTGGCCATCACCAGTAGGCGGCAGACTGTCCGAGCCTTGGCTCGAACCGGCAACCTTCCGGTTACAAGACAAACTGCCAACTCTTTGAGCCATGATCGCCCCGCAGAGTCAGTAGCTACAGAACTCCAAATTTCCTCTGGCCTTCAGATTAGCTCAAGAACAGCAGATAGAGAGCTTCATGGAATTCCTTTTTCATGGCCCAGCAGCTGCATCCAAGCACAATGCAAAATGTTGGATGCACACTGCCACCGGACTCCAGAGCAGTGGAGACATGTTGTCTGCTGTGATGAATCGTGTCTCTTCATCTGGCAATCCGGTGGACAAGTCTAGGTTTGATATTTGCCAGGAAAAATGTATTTGGTCTAACTGCAGTGTACCAAGTCTAAAGTTTGGCGGAGGGGCATTATGGCTACCTTCACACTGCAAGTCTTAATGCTCAATTCCGATTTTTTGATCAAATCCGATTTTTTTGTCTGCTTGTTCACACTACAAATAAAATGTGACAGCAAACGCGCTCTAGTGTGAACGCTCAAAGCGGCAAAAGAAGACGTCACACACAACGCGCTCTATTTAGACCCAGACCAAACAGTATTGTTTGACTGATGGCCGTTAATATAAAGACTTGTTTTGGACTTTACGTTTCCCAATTTTGCTTTAAGTTATAAAGTTATTTTGTTATTTGCAAGTGGCTGTTTTAGAGAGGAGCGGCGCTTCAAAGGATAGTTGCAGATTTCTGTCAGAATCTGCAGATTATGCAGTACAAATAAAATGTTCACGTTTCTCCAATACTGTCTTCCCAACAGATTCACTGACATCTACATTGGATGGCCAGGAAGCGTTCACGATGTCTTCTCGGGCGCTTCTCCGCCACTGATAATTGGCGTCTGTCTTGTGTCAGTGATGTAAAAGACGGACTTAATGCAACACGACCATTCAAACAGCAGTCGCTTTCTAAAACATCAGATATGTATCGGAAAGTGACCCAGGTCGGATTTGAAAATATCGGATTTGTGCTGTTTACACTGTCATACCATGATTGGATATGGGTCGCATAGGGTAAAAAAAAGTTGGATTTGACGCGCTTTCGCCTGCAGTGTGAACGTAGCCTAAGTTGTGGGGTTGTTTTGCAGGAGTTGGGCATTCCCATAAACACCTTCCCAGAGGCGTTGAAGCTGTTATAGGTGTAAATATCAGCTGTTATAGCTATTGTAAACCCTATGCATTAAGAATGGGATGTGAAGGCATAATTCTGGCAATTTAAATGGGAGTTATTTGGCAATGAAGGAAATGTTGCAGAGTAATGCAAGCAGTATTTTCTGCTGGGAATTGTTAATGCATGTTGTTCATGGGAAATCTATTTGCCTTTCTTAAGTAAGATACATAATACAAGCACAAGTTATACTTCCAAACACTGTGTGGGCCCATTAACCCGCCTGACTGCCTTATTCACAACCATCATTCCAGTATAGATTAATGTTTCAAAAATTACCAACAAACAAATGGATAATGTGAGGCTCTGCCCGTTCTGTTATTGCATATGTGGCTTTGTAGATAGATCTAGTGGCAACAGGTTGAAACGTTGACAAAATGTGCAATTCTGTTTTCAGAAAAAAGCTTTTAATTATTTTCCTTTTCCACACACGTACACATGATAGTTTTGTCTGTCTGGACACAACTATTTTGGGACTGTTGAAAATTTTAGAAAATCTAAATATTTGCTTCCTTTCCTAGAGTTAGGTTTCCTACTTACTTGTCTCCTACTCTGTAAGTGAAAGCAAAATGGGTTAGCTTAGCAACGAGTGTAGTCAAAGCCCAGAATTATTCCTCACAACATCAATTCCTTTGAATAATGTAGCTTGTGAGGCTACATTATGTGCTTAAAGAATTGTGTCAAGGCAACCAGTTCTCCAGCCACAGTAGTCGTATCCAAATAGATTCAGTGAGCAATTGTTTGCATTTTGGGTTCTATATAGATGTGGCAATATGATCCCCATCTATACAGAATCCAAAATCTTAAATCTCCTGCTTATAATATTCTAAGAAGCTGATAGGAAATAGTTTGTTTCATTTTTGCATGTATTACACTGCCATGAAAAATAACATCTGAGAAGTGTTTGGTTGCCTCTCTTTAAGTGGCTATGCAGCTACACTCAAACATTTTAAACAGCCATAATGAAGCTATCCAAAATTACAAATGTTCAGCTATAAGGCATGCAGAAAATAAACAAGAGTAAAAGAAGAGTGGATCAGAAGTCTTTAATGTGCTGTGTGACTATGTCAAATACAGTTTGAAGAACTGTCCCTTCAGGTCTGTTAATGATCAAACTTTACACAAAAGACAAAAGCAAGCAAAGTTACCAAAAAATGAAACTGTGTTGTTTTCATCGTCACTTTTAGCATTTTGTCTGTTAACCTTCTCAGGGTCCCATATGTTCAGTGCCATGCCCAGCAGGAACATTTGGTGTGAACTGCTCCTCCAGCTGCAACTGTAAGAACAAAGCTAAGTGTTCCCCCATAGATGGATCCTGTTCCTGTAAGCCAGGTTAGTTACTATTAATATAACCCCTGCATTTGCTACAAGTTACAACCATTTCTCTATATAGTTCCCCTGGATGGGTTATTAATATCCTTCTGATAAACACTTGATGAGTCAAACGTTTGACTCATCACATCTAAAATATTCCCAAGTCCATAGTGCATTGTTGCTGAGATAAAGCAGTATTTGCTCTGAATGATAACTGAATATAGGAATCCAAGAATTTAAACTAAAGTCAAAGGATTGCAAAAGTTAAATAAGTATTGTCCAAATTCATGAGCACTGCCTGTAGAAGCCTAGAATGAAAATGCGAGGTCAGAGACTTTGCCTTCCTAGTCAAGCGACACCTTTTTCTCCTCTGCACACACATTAGAGCCTGCAACACATTTTGCACGAATCTCAGTTCGTGTGTTTTATTAATACAGAAATATTTTGATCTTTGTGCTGCACTGAATAAAAATGCTTTCATAAGTTAATCAAAAGTAAGGTTTACATGTGTTCAAATATAAATTACCTTGTCTAATCAGGGTGGCATGGGTTAGACTGCTCCATCAACTGTCCCAGTGGCACCTGGGGTTTGGGATGTGGTTCCGCATGCATTTGTGGGAACGGAGGAGCGTGCAACCCACTGGATGGTCACTGTACCTGTGCTCCGGGCTGGAGAGGAGAGAGATGTGAACTCCACTGTCAGGTGAGTTATAGGATTATATGGAAGCTCCCGAAGTTTTTTGAAAAAGAAAATCATTGTTCTGTTTTATCACTACTTTCAAAAAAGTGGTATCTTATGAAATTTATAAATGGAATTCACACAACAAAAATACAAATCATTTGAATTTTATATTTGAATAAATATAGTACAAAGACAAAATCTGATATTGAGAAGTTTGAACAGTTTTTAAACTGTTTTTGGACCTCAGCTTTTAATAACAGTAAACATCTGTATTTTGAAACGGAGCCAAACCACACCTCAGTTGGTTTTCAGACCATACACCATATTTTTGATTATCTTAATAACCAAATGCCACATGTCATATGAGTGAACATGTTTCTACATTTCTTCATGGATTGCCTTGTTTGTTTGTTTTCCTTTAGGATGGTACCTATGGTCTGGATTGTAAAGAACGCTGTGACTGCAATCATGCTGATGGATGTCACCACGCTACTGGTCACTGCCGCTGTTTGGCTGGATGGACGGGTAACACCTAATTACAATGTGCCATGTGTCATAAACTGGCTGTGAAGCAGGCAGCGTAGAACCCAAATGCAGACTCACAGGCAGAACTTTAACAAAAAAAATAAAAACACAGCTTTTATTATAGGATATAAAATAATACTGTCACGGCGAGTGAAATGAGCCATGTGGAGATGATAAAGGCAGGAACTTGTAAAGGTGTGAAGGTGGTTTATTGAACACAAAGTACAAAATAGAAAAACGGCAAACAGGACTGCAGACTGTCTAAACGGAGAACAACTAAACTACAAGACACGAACATGAAGGAGGATGGGCAGAGGTAAGTGACGATGGACAGCAGGGAGAACACACAGATGAAACACGGTGGATACACAGACGGACCAGCGGCTACTACAACAGAAGACACGACTTAAATTAAGTCTGCATGCTAAGATTGTATTTAAAATGCGGAGGTCTGCATTTAACATAGTTATTGGGCTTTAAAACTGACACTCTGTTGGGTCTTTGCCTTCTTTAGGAAGAACCAGTATTATGGCCTCTGTCCAGGATGGGGCCATTGTTTTTTTACTGTAAGGCGTAATTAAAAGCTTATGATGCCTTACTCTCCCTTTTTTTCTTCTTTTTGTCATCTTCACCAGTGGGGGTTGGCAGGGGGTTTTGCTGCTAATCCTCAATTAGACCTTTTCTAAAACATAGCCATGGACTGACTTCTCCTTTAGCATCAATAGATGTTTTGGTTTTTTTCGTTCACATTCAGGATTGCAGTCTTTGATAGTCAAATTAATGTAAGAATGTACTGCAATGATGGAAACACATCTGTGTGTGTGAACAGGTATCCACTGTGACAGCGTGTGTGCAGAGGGCCACTGGGGTCCAAACTGCTCCCTCCCCTGTAACTGTAAGAATGGAGCATCCTGCTCTCCAGATGAAGGAACCTGTGAGTGTGCTCCAGGATACAGAGGCCCAACCTGTCAGAGAAGTAAGTCCCACATCAACACCACACAATACTGTAAAATCATCACATAGGTTGTGGTGAGCTAAAATGATATATAGGTTTATTTAACCTCACTCTGATTTAATAGTTATTATAGTCATCAATAGTCATGATTAATATCAGTGTTGTTAAAAAAAAAGTCTGGAACAGAAATAAACCTTGGGTTCACATTTGGAAGAGAAAATGGACATCAAAAGCAAAATGTGATATGATTAACCTGCATCTGATGATTTAAACTAGGGGCTTTAAAATATTTTGACATGGTTCAATTAAAATATTTGTACTTATTATCTTAACTCATTTAATGTTAAAATATATAACAGGAAGGTCCATAAGAATTTGGACAATGACACAAATGATGACACACAAGTATTTTAAGATGTAGTAGAATTACAGATTTTCTGTTTTAATGTAAGGAGTTTAACAAAAGTATTACACTAACTGTTCAGGAACTGCAGCTTTTCATATACATAGTCAGATATTTTTACAGGCTCAAAAGTGATCTGAGCATTTAATGACAAGAAGTCCCATGGCCAAGTGAGGCCTGTTGGCTTATTATTCCATGTGAAGTTGAAAGATGTGGAGCTGAGAGGTGTCAATGCAAATAAAGTCAACATAAGGTGGAAAACCAAATTTTATCAGAAACATCAAAAACTTTAGGAGCGATCAAATGAATTAACTTTAGTTAATAAAAGCTAAAGCGTGAATGTCTGCCAGGCTTCACAACACTTACTCAAGTCATGAACATTCTCGAGGAGGTAGGGTATCATTGAAGCCAATCTTCAAAAAATAAATTTAAAGACCTTCAAAAAGCGTGGAGAAGATAACTTCTCTGGCTCCTTTTAACTAAAATATAAATATATTTAAGGTGGCTCAAGAGTTTTGCACAGTACTGTAAAATCCACTAGGACGGTGGACAGAGGAATAAAATTACCACAAAAAATATCCCCTCGCTGTCCACAAATATATGATCCAACAATTTTATAAATTGCATGTTGTGTTTGCTCTGTTTTGCTCGCAGTCTGCTCGCCAGGTTATTTTGGTCACCACTGCAGTCAGACCTGTCCACAATGTGTCCATAGTAATGGACCATGTCACCACATCACAGGACAGTGTGAATGTCTGCCAGGCTTCAAGGGAGCACTGTGTAATGAGGGTGAGTGACAGGCCACATACTGTTGCTTCCAAGAAACAAATGCTGGTCACGTAATTCAACTAGTGTAGGTAAAGGGTTAGTGGTCAAGCTTCCTGTTAATGTTAATCTTTGATGTAATATTCTGAGTAAAGTATGACACATGTTAATCAAGGACTGAAGACAGTCATTAGAATAACTATCAATATTTGTGTGCATACACATTTTAGTTAAAGGCAATAGACACTAAATGTTCAGAAATGTTTGAACATAGTCACATGATGCAATGCACTGCTCAATAAAGAACAGTTAATTGACACAATATTGACGATTTGTCTATAACTGAAAAACACAATGAACCCAATCACCACAATCCCAGGATGCCAGAGAATAATTACACAAATACTATGCAGTTAAGGACAGTGTTTAACACATGTCTATACAGTGTGTCCCAGTGGCCGTTTTGGGAAGAAGTGTGCCCAGAGCTGCAGCTGCACAAACAATGGAACCTGTCATCCTATTGATGGCTCCTGTCAGTGTTATCCAGGATGGATTGGCAGTGACTGCTCTCAATGTGGGTTTACTCTGGAAATAATTATATATTGCAATTTATATATGCTTGATAATGTTATTATTCTTGGTTATGAAGCACTAACATTTGATTATCACATTTTGTAGCTTGTCCAACTGGTCACTGGGGACCCAACTGCATCCATACATGTAACTGCCACAATGGAGCATACTGCAGCGCTTATGATGGAGAATGCAAGTGCAGCCCAGGATGGACTGGCCTCTACTGCACACAGCGTCAGTCAAATTGCAAACACACATACACATAAACACACACCTAAGTTATGTCATTTAGTCCAAATTGTAAATGGTTAAGAGAAAGACAAATTTTTGTTCTGCCATTGTCGAGCATTGCCATGCTCAAACTGAAAAAACAAACGATAAGAAACAATCCAAGGGCGCAAACCTTTCTTGGCAGTTTTTACTTTTTTTATTGTATTTCTATATATTAATTTCGCTTTCTTTCTTTGTTTTGTTTTTTACTTTAAGAAAATACTTTAAGTTTGTAGTGCAGTAAAAATCAGATAAGGGTGGCATGACAGATGTTTAGACAAACATTATGTAGGAGTAAGTAAAAAGTATTGATTTGTAAATAACTGGACATGGAAAAGTTGTTATACGTGTATATAAATATAACTTGCTATATAATATTATACTACAATTTTTCTAACTAACTTGCACCTCATTCTCTTTCTCTTGGCAATACTTTCTTTAAAGATTTAACACATTTTCTTGTCAATTTGAAAGAAAGGTTATGTATAGGATGTGTACTGTAAAAATGAGATCGGAGGTCAAATGGGACAGGATATTTGGATGCAAACTCTAATGTGATATGTCGAATCCCCATATACCAGTATCATTTCCTAAATGTTTCCAATACAAACAAAGGTAGTTCAATAAGGAGAGATAATTTGGAAGAAATGAACATAATTTGTTGCAATAGAAAAATTAATGCATTTGGCAGTTAGATACGATGACTCATCATGGCAGAACAGAATCCCAGTGACAACAGGATTTAGGACAGGACCCCTTGGACTTAAGGAGCTTTGATGGTGCTCTGAGTGACTCGGGTGAGGTGGAAATTTGAGGATGCTGGCTGCATGAATGAGAGCATGAGAGGGAGAATGACAGGGCACTGATCTGGAAGCTAATACGCCTAAGTTTCATTAGAATTTTAAGCATAGTTTAAAAGATAAAAGACATTTTAGAATTTTTATGAAACTTGCGTTTATTTGACTTTAAAGAGGAGTGACCTTAATAAGAAGTGGGCTACCGGAACAAGAAGGCAAGGGACGAGAATAAGGAGCTGTTGGAATGCTGCTATGCAAAGAATTCCAGCAAAAGGGGGTTACATGAATAGGATGTGGGACCTATGGCTTCTTTGTCACCCAACTTCTAGATTAAGAGCAAATCAACTAATAGCTCAGTGTTCCAACATCCAGAAGACGCAACTGCTACAACTAGAGATTGATGAGGTACAACACAAATGCTATGGCAAGGGTTGGCCAGGACCTCAGGCCATGGGGGAGATATCATCATCTCTCTGAGATTGGGTACCAAACCCGATGAACAACTGGTTCATTGAAGGCTTTGAGTTTGAAAGAAGCTGAGCTGAAAGAGAAGCTAAGCTAAGAGATGGCTAAGTTTGAAACCTGGACCCTCCGTGGCCGATTACCAAGCCTTGGCTACCCACTTGGAACGGTATACCAGAGAGAGCCAGGAGAAAAAGCCAGCTGTTCTCCACTAAATAATTCAATCTGTACTATCAGCAGTGTTGGGAAGGTTACTTTTAAAATGTATTCCATTACAGAATACAGAATACATGCCCCGAAATGTATTGACTATGTGCACGTTAGCATATGCTACTTCCGGTGCGGAAACTCCTGTGGGGAGCTTTGTTTCCGGTGTCCTATTCGCGCCCTGTTTACGGTCCAAAACAAGTTAAGCAAATAAATAAATAAAGCGGCGATTTACATTTCTATAGATGTCTCGGGCATTTACCCAATATATCTGTAAATGATGTTCATCGACTTGTCGATATTTTCCCCCACGCCTCAGGGGAAAAGAGAAAATGGATTTAAATGTTATATTTCTCAACTGTCCCTCGTTTATCGCGGGTGTTATGTTCTAAAAATAACCAGCGATAGGTGAAATCAAGTAGCCAATTTTATTTTTGACGGTGCAAAACGTTTCGTGTACATCGTGGACATACAGCACTGCACTTCAGAGTCACACTGCTAGCGATAGATGCAGCGATTCTGTACTGTACAGGAGAGACGGAGGAGATCGTCTGCAGCGATCAGGACGCAGGACGTAAAAAAGCATGCAAACTTGCACTGAAAAATCTGCGAAACAGCCAGGTGAAAGGTGAACCGCGTTGTAGCGAGGGACCGCTGTAATTTTGAAGGTAAGTCACAACATACCCTTCGTAAATACTAATGTATAGAAACCGTTACCAGCAATCATTAATTTTTTGTGTGGCTTTTTTTTCACGGTTTGTTAACATGCTGTGTAGGTGTGTACTTGACTAGCTGATATCGACATAACGGGAAAACATCTGGTTTGACTATTGTTCACCTGTAGTTTGAATGCTGAACATTTGCCTGTTTAAATCATAAGACCAGTCACTATACAGAGATGTGCTTCTGAATGTGGACGATGTGTCTTCTGCTGCAGTGATGCAGTTCTGCTTGTGTTTAGTGATGTAAACAACTGATCGATCTAAACTCTTTAAACGTCAAAATTGATCATTAGATTTTTATGACACAACAGTGGTGAGTGTTCCCACCTTCTCCTCTTTGTAACTTAACGCGATCGTTCCGTTTTCGAGTTTTGGACATCAATTTTGGAGTATATCTTCGCAGTAGCGATTGACCGCAAAGTAAAGCTACCGGAAATGTACAACCCCACATCCGGTCTCAAACCAGGAAGTTAGCATTTTCTCGTGCACAGGGTCAATTCTGTAACGTATTCCGTTACGTTACTCAATGAGAGTAACGTATTCTGAATACTTTGGATTACTTAATATATTATCATGCTGTTTACAACTACATGAATGTACTATTGCTGTGATTTATTACTGTTACTGAAGGTCCGCGGCTCCGAACCGTAGTAAAGGGACCTCTGGCTAATACGGTGGGTTCTGTGTCGGGCTCGTAGCCGAAAACTAGCTTTACTTTGTTGTCTGGGTCAACTTTGCTAGCGAGAGACAGAGAGAGGCGTTGAAAGGCTGCTCCAAAGCAACTTATTGTTTTTGGAGGAAAACACGAACACGGTGTACAGTCGAGTCTTAATAGCTTACTTACAACTGGGCTCGTCAGGCTCTCTTCTTGGCTGCAGTGGTTATTATTATATTTACATGCTTCCAGCTCCCGTTTTTGCTCGATGACAGCTCGTACTTTTCCTTTTTCTCCCTCCCTCGCTCACAGACACATAACGTGTATGGCAGTCCATTCTGCCTGCAGCACGGACTACACTGCCTATGATGCTACATTCTTTAGAGCTATACCTGTAGCATTCTGCCTATTAGCTTAGCACAACAACAACAAAAAGGCCTCTCTCACCCAGGAAACACGCAGAGAGAGAGCGTCACCCTGTAACCATGGCAACCGTAACGCTGCTGCCTGGAACAACAGAAAGTAGCTGTCAAACAAAACCCAAACAGTCCTGACCCGCCACAATATGAAATGAAGTACCGCCGTGTAATCCATTTATTTCAACAAAGTAACTGTATTCTAAATACCACCTTTTTAAACGGTAACTGTAACGGAATACAGTTACTCATATTTTGTATTTTAAATACGTAACGGCGGTACATGTATTCCGTTACTCCCCAACACTGACTATCAGTGGCAGAGGAATGATATGAGCAATGCACCACCAAGACTGGAGACGGAGCAATACTGGAATAGCATATGGAAGAAAGATGCTCAGTGGCTGGTGTAGCTAAGAACAGAACTGAGGGGATTGCACTACATGAACAGTTGAACATTACAGTGGCAGGCATACAAGAAAGATTGTAAAGCATGAAGAGTTTGACAGCACCAGGCCCTGACATGATTCGCACCTACTGGCTAAAACTAACTGGAATCCATGAGTTTCTGACAGCACAATGGAAAAAGCTGCTAAGTGATGAGATGCACCCGGACTGGCTAACTTAAGGCCAGGCAGTCCTGATCCCCAGAGGGGACCAGTCACATCTAAATACGATGGGACTGTTAGAAGCCACTGTCATCAAGACAAGTAAGGTCCTTACTGCGAGGGACCAAGCAGCCAAGGCATAGAGGACACAGGAAAAAATATCTTTAAAAAAGGTTTTCTTTATTTTAACCCTCAAAAAGACAAAATTCCAAAACAGAATTAGCAGGCCCATAAAAGAGGTCAACTAAATATAACTCTACAAAAAGTAATTTCCAGAAACTTAAACAAACAAAGTGGACACAACTTAACCCACAAACTGACCTGATTACAAAGACACATGAGGGTAGCTTTTAAAGTGGTTTGGCCAAACCATTTACACACAGTAGGGGGTAAAAAAAAAACACACACTAATATTAACTAAGCACAGAATAACATAAGTAAACCTAAAACACCCCTGTTCCTGATAACCACATGGTTGGTCCTGCTGAGCAGGCATTTTGTTCTCAGAGTCCTGAGCCAAAACGGAAACAGCCACCGCCCAAAACCAGGTAACTCAAAGAAAGAGAAACATAATTAAACAGAAAACATTTTTAGAAAAACCCCACAATGCTATTATGCGCGTGCCTCATAATATCAGTGTTAGGTTTAAATAAAATGATTAATGAATTATATTAATGAAGAAAACTGCAAACCAAACTAATAAAGTGAACAAATGGACTTGATTTACCATGTGTGGCTGATGCCATTACACTTAATGGGTTTCAACCTCACCTGTTAACAGCAGAGTCTATATTCCTCATATATAGGCATATAGTCCATGCTATTGGTAATTGACTGGGTTAAGATGGGAGCACTTTTTCCATTAGTACCTACTCGAATTGACTCAATGCAGCTCAAGGCAATACAACTTGGCTTGACTCTATTTCTATTACAATCGAGTACCATCTTATGTGTGGTGTCCTTATAGCAACGCGGTCAAACGTCCTGTGAGGTAATTTGTTTGCAACACAAATGCTACAAAATAGGTGGATGTCGAGGCGATGTTTGTACCAGCTGCTGGGTCGATGGCTTTTTGTCAGACTCCGGAAACATGGTGTTGTTTTTGTGACGTTGACGGGTTTCAAAAATTGCAGTTTTGGTTTTTGTGAAGAAGACTCTTTCATGACTCATTGAGTGACACAACTTTCAATTCAGTTTCATTTATACAGCTCCAAATCACAACAACTGTTGTCTCAAGGCACTTTATATTGTAAGGTAGACCCTATAATAACACATACAGAGAAAAACCCAACAATCATATGATTCCCCCATGACCATAAGACTGACTAGCCAATTGATGACATGCATTCTGTTGATGTCATACTTTTGGATCGCTTTGGATAGCTAGCTTGTAATAATACTCATCGTTCTTGTATTGACATTTGTGTCCCAGTGGCAGGCGGGTCACATGTTGGCCATAACACAAATGACTAGGTAGCATTAGCAATTTATAGCCAACAGAATTTGATTAGAGTGAAAATATAAGATTAGGTGGGCCCCATGTGATCTATTTTGGATTTTAAGGGGGGTGCAGCACTCTTCTCTTTGGGAATGGCTGATCCAGATGATACTGGTATAATCTTGGATAAATTTGTCAAAGGTACTTTTTAAATTAAAAAAACGGCATATTTTAAAAGTACAGAATATAATGACGATAACTTCTTTGCAGGCTGTCCGTTGGGTTTCTTTGGGAAGGACTGCTCTCAGACTTGTCAATGTAGGAATGGAGCCGACTGTGACCACATTTCTGGACAGTGCACATGTCGAACTGGTTTCATGGGGAAATACTGTGATCAAAGTAGGTTACAAGATATTGCTGCCTGTTTTGTTTGCTTTTTTGTGTTATGTTTTTTTTTTTAATCATATTAAGTTTCAGTTTTTCTTTTCTTTTTGTTTTTGTTTTACTTTAATCTTGTCTTATTTTTCAAGTTTTTAAACAAAAGTTGGAAGCTGCACTATCCTGTCCTTTGTTCAAGTCACTTGGCAGGTTTTAATTATTTTCTTTGTGCATTCTTGATTATCGATATATCGATATATTGCAAAAAGTATTTGCTCGTTTGCCTTCACGTGCATGTGAACTTGAGTGACATCTCATTCTCTCATCCATAGGGTTTAATATGCTGTCGACCCACCTTTTACAGCTCTAATAGCTTCAACTTTTCTGGGAAGGCTTTCTACAAGGTTTAAGGTTAATGGGAATTCTTCCACAAGCGCATTTATGAGACCAGACACTCATACTGGACAAGAAGGTCTAGCTCTGCTTTAATTCATCACTTTCTGTTCTTTTGGGTTGAGGTCAGGACTCCATTGTAGAAGAGCTTGACTAACCTGCACATAGCTTGGCCTGGCTCGCAGTCTCTGCTCTAAATGATCCCTTTCTATCAGTTCTAACGAGCTGAGGTCAGGACTTGCTCACCCATGTCTTTATGGGCCTTACATGTGCACTGGTATGCAGTCATCTTGTAACAGGAAGGGGCAATCCCCAAACTGCTCCCACAGAGTTGGGAGAATGAGATTGTCCAAAATGTCTTAGAGTTTCTTTCGCTGGAGCCAGTCCCAATTCCTAAAAAGCAACCCCACACAATAATCCCCCCCTCCACCAAATTTTTAACTTTACACTGCTCGGCCAATGAAATTTCATTAAGCTAATCTAAAGGCCAAATGAAGTTTGAAGGTCTGTAGCGACTGACTGCAGAAAGCTGGCGAACTCCGCACCTAAGCATCCGCTGATCCTGCTCTGTGATTTATTGTGTCCCACCACTTTGTGGCTTACATGCTGTCATTCCTAATCACTTCCACTTTGTCATAATAATGATGTTGATTGTGGAAAATGTAGCATCGAGGAAATTTCATAAGTATTTCATATCTAGTCTTGTTGCACAGGTGGCATCCTGTCACAGTACCATTCTGGAATTCACTCAATTCCTGAGAGTTAGTTTTATACACCTGTGGCCATGGAAGTTTTTGGAAAACCTAAATTCAAATTCGGACAGCACGATCGCACGGTGGTTAGCACTGTAGCTTCACAGCATGAAAGTCCTGAGTTCAATTCCACCATCAGGGTTTCTGTGTGGAGTTTGCATGTTCTTCTCGTGTTTGTGTGAGTTCTCTCCGGGTACTCCGGCTTTCTTCCACAGTCCACAGACATGCAGTTAGTGGGGATAGGTTAATTGGCAACACTAAATTGCCCATAGGTGTGAATGGTTGTCTGTCTATGTGTTAGCCTCGCGACAGACTGGTGACCTGTCCAGGGTCTACCCTGCCTCTTGCCCTAAGACAGCTGGGATAGGCTCCAGTGACCCCGCGACCTTGAAAAACGTTTAGCAAATGGATGGATAAATTCGGTTATTTTGATGGGTGGGTGAATATTTTGGCAGTATACTGTACATTGGACATTGGGGGGTTTTTTTTGGGATCTTGCCCTTTTGCCTCCCTGCCTTGGTAGATTTTAAGGTCCATGTCTGTTGTTAGTTTTGACAAGCCACAAATGCAGTTCTGCAGCTTCTTTCCTACCATCATTGATGGTAGGAAAGAAGATTTAGAACGTGGCTAAAGTCAAACCAATCCTAAATAGCACTAAATCCAGATGAACAGAATTAACCTTTTTCTTTTCTTTTTCTGTTTTTCAGAGTGTCCTCCTGGTTTATATGGTTATGGTTGCCATCAGGTCTGTGACTGTCTAAATAATTCCACTTGTGATCACATGACTGGTTCGTGTTACTGCAATTCAGGTTGGAAGGGAGCTCAATGTGACCAAGGTGAGAATGTACTTCAGTAAAAATGGAATCAAACGTTGTTTAATGACACAAACTACAAACCTAATTCACAAAAACAAAAAAGTTGTGATGCTGTGTAAAATGTAAAATAATCAGAATACAACAATTTGCAAATCAGTAATGAGCTTATCACTCAAAGACTTAGATGGAATTTTACTTTTTCTGAAGTCCTTAACATTAGCCTTGTCTGTCCTAATAGGAATAGGCCATATTGATGTGCTATCCTAGACCTAAAAACAAAATGAAGACTTTGGAGTGGCCTAGTAGAGGTCCTGACCTGAATCCAACTGAGATGCTATAACATGACCTTAAAAAGATGGTTCAAGCTCAAACACCCTCCAATGTGGCTTAATTACAACAATTCTGCAAAGATGAGTGAGTCAAAATTCCTCCACAGCACTATAACGATAAGGTTCATTTTCATTTATCGCAAATGCCTGATTGCAGTTTTTGCTGCTAAGGGTGCCGCAAGCAGTTATTAGGTTTAGGAGGCAATCACTTTTTCACACAGGGCCATGTAGCTTTGGATTTTTACATTTTATTTACATTTTATCCCAAACATTTAAGTGTTCAAACATACAAAAAAAATAGGAAATCAGGAAGAGGGCAAACACTTTTTCACTCATCAATAATTCAGTAGTGTTTTTCAGCTAGATTTCAATTTGTTTGTGTAAATAGTGAGTCTTCTTCACTCAAAAGTTAGTCACATAGTTCCACAGGGTTCTGTGCTGGGACCAATTCTTTTTATATTATACATGTTTTGCTTAGGCAATATTATTTAAAAAATACTGCACATACTTTCATTGCAAATGATTGCTTTCTGTTTTACTTTACATTTTACACAGCATCCCACCTTCTCTGGGATTGAGGTTATAGAGGTTTAATTTAATCAAATTTACTGATTTCTCTAATCACTCTCCATTAGAAAAACTAACTCATTTAAACCTAACAGACTCTAAAACATCTAACTCTTATTCTACATTCCCTCCCCCTCCTGTGTGCAGCTGGTGTGATTGTGGTGGGCAGCCTCAACACTTTGACTAGTGCAGCGATGCATGTAGACTCTTACCAGATTGGAGCCATTGCAGGAATCATTATCCTTGTGCTGCTTGTGCTCTTCCTTCTGCTCCTCTTCATTATCTTCAGGAAAAAGCAGAAGGGCAAAGAGCCCACCATGCCATCTGTGACTTACACTCCTGCTGTGAGTGTTGCTGCTGATTACAATATAACAGGTACATTTACATATTTACTTGTTTTAAACTGCAACTAGGTCTCATTGTGCTGTACCAGCATTATTTCGTCTACTATTTATACTGTTTTCCTTGTTTGTTTTATTGATTTTAAATGGTTAACCTCACTACAAATGTACACTTCTAAACCGTATATTGCTAAGCTTATATTGTTAAATACCAGAGGTGTAAAATTCCTTTCATAGTAAGGGAAGGAACGCTGGTTATGCGAAGCTAAAATAGCAGGAGTTGACTTTCCTCGTGGTCTTAATCATTTTTGGGAAGGTTTTTCTTGCTACGTGGTAAAGGAATTACATTTTCACAATGCACTCTAACTCTTCATCATCACACATGTTGGACATGGTGACAAGCAATAACATTTTAGCTGTTAAAAGTATAAATGAGGTTTGTTTGTTTTGTTTTGTTTGTTTGTTTTATCACTGAAGAGTTGAAGCCCCTCATACATCTCAGGGTTATGAGATAACCCCGACATCAGAACTATATTCCAATAAGAGCCTTTCAGAGGCAATTGCTTCGCCTTTCCTAAACCCTGTACTATAATGCAGGATTTTGGCTTATTGGGGTGTAACTTCAAGGTTAACCTTGGGGTTTCTGTACTATGAAGATGGGTCACTTCTTCAAGGGGTAATTTAGGTTGTAATTTATACTGTGAAACTAAACTGCTGCAGTGCAGGTTAGATTTGCAACACATATTAGGTTAGGTATAAAATCACTGCCTACTGACCAGTTAATTCCCCACAAAACAGCACCACCATTCCTGGAAGATCCATAGACGTCTGCAGGTAGAGAAAGAGATCTAAAAATGTTAGTATCATCTTAATGTTTCCTTCATGCGTATCATGAAAGAAACATTCCTTCATGATTTATGTTGTATGAACAATATCATGAGAACAACACAACAATTGTATTGTTCTATAAGCATTAATATATGATCCTAAGCAGGACACCTACACTGTCCTTGCTGATCTCATATCAAATTTGTACATAAAATAGCTGTGCTAAAGTAAGCCTATATGAATGTTGAATTTTGTTTTATATTAATCTTTACTCAACATCACTGAGTCTGTTGCTGAGAGAATCAAAACAAAAAGTGTTAGTAGAAGGTTATGTTTCAGTTTAAAATAGGATGTGTGCCAAGTTTTCATTTACAACATCTGTTTTGGCCTTTTTCAGCTTTATTTGATAGACACAGTGAAGAAAGGACAGGAAAGCAGGAACAGAGAGAGACAAGAGGGAATATGCAGCAAAGGGCCAGACTCAGCGCACTGAGCTGAACCAGCACCCTCTGTCACAGCATAATTTAAGCACATTGGAGATTCTCTGCCGGGGGAATGCCTTTTATATGTGCAGATTATTAAGCCGTAAGAATTACAAGAAGATACAAATATAAATAATAATGAAGCCAAAAACCAAATAGAGAATATTTAACAATAAACAAGAAATCAAAGTCCAAGAGTTAAGAACCCTGGGGTAAAACCAATGACTGCGACAAGATTTACTTTGCTCCTCAATTAGACAGCTAACAGGTTTAAGTTAAGTAAGCTGTCTAAGTGAGCTACATGTTCACTGAGTACTTCAAAAGAGTCTTTCCACTCCTTCCTTTCCGGAGTCCAAGTCATTCCGGCTGAGTTTAAGCCACTGACCCACTGACCCAACAGTGCCCTGAAAACTTGTTTTTACTGGCATGATCATCTCCAGTGACACTCTCCCTCCTCCCACGCACACAGGCAAAACTGTTTTAATTACCTCTGTTTTTGAATCTGCTGTAACTGTTACAGTTGATTAGAGTCAGTGTTCTTCTTTTCTTCAAACTTTCTGTCTACAATGTGGGCTATAAGCACAAGCAACCTGTAATTATCATTATTGGTGATTTATTGTTGAGGTCTCTTGTGCTATCACTTAAGCCTTGGTTATACTTTATCCACAAGTATGAGGTGGATATCCATGGCCCCAGATAGTAGACTTTAAAATATGATCACAATCAAAATGTTTAATTAATCCCAGAAGAAATTATGTAATAAGTAAGAGACAAAGAAAAGTATGGAGAAAAAAAAACAGGAGCAACTGAAACCGGCTGCATGCCAGCTTACGCATGCGCATTCACTTGTGTACAACAGGAATCTCTCCAGCTGTCTGTATCTGTGTCCACAGAGTATTATCAAGGCTTAACTATCTCCATGGTGGCAAAGTGGCAGATATGATTGAAGTTCTGCCATTATTCACAGACTTCTCTCTACCAATTTTTCCAGTTGGTACCAATGACATCATGGATGAACAGTCCCTTCACTCCATGAAGTTTTTGGCAGTAGCATTCCTGGAGCCTGAAGAAGAACATGTGTTTTTCTGTCCCTAACCCTATACTTTTAAAAGCTCTGAACATTTCCTTATGCATGAATTGCTAAAAGAAATTGGTAAAATGTGTAGTATTGTTATAGTATTTCATTCCTCCTTGAACTTTGACTGGAAAAATTCTTTTTGATATTCATCAAAAGTCAAAACTATTCACACACCAGATTTAAAAGAAGCCATTCACAGGTCTTGGTCCTGAAGTTTTCTTTCTACTCACAGCACTACAATCCACATTCATCCATTTACTCTATACACTTTAAATACTTTATTACTTTTCTAAATGTTTTCTAAACTATATCCATTTAGTTTTAATATCATGCACATACGCAGCTCAAGAATATTACACGTGAAGTTGATGCACCTGAACATAATCCAGTTTTTCATCGCTAAAGGTCTTCAATACTCTTTAAATTAACCTCCTAGGACCGGGCGTCCACATATGTGGACATCACATTTTGGGTTGTATAGACCAAAATAATAAATTCTGCTCTACAAGGGCCTGATGTCCACTAACGAGGACATTATACTGCCACTATTCTATTGAAATTAAAAACACATGTTCTCATATGTGAATCACAGTTTTCTCAGAAGCAAAAATGGGTTTTTTTGAAAAAATCAGGTAATTCTTTGTTCTTACATTCATCAGGTCCCAATCAGCCCAAATAGCAAAGAGAAATTAAAAATGCATGCCATGAAAGAGTTCGGGTCTTAAGAGGTTAAATTTACTGTGATTATGAAAAAAACACATTTGTCTTCTTGATTCTTGAGGAAATGAAGCTTTCACATTTTGTAATGTGAGATGTATTCTATGAATAAGTGTGAATGCATGGTAATTCAAATAAACAACAGACGATGGGACAAATGTCTCCGACATTTGAGTGAAGCTTAACCAACGAAATTACTGTTTTACAGACTGCCCCAGACAGCAATGACATGAAGAAATTATATATATACATGACATACTTTGTATCTAACAGCTCCTGTAACTTTTCAGGTGGTTATCCAGCAACATGTGAGCCCCATCTAAGCAATTATTTCTCCAACCCTAGTTACCATACTCTGACCCAATGCATCAGCCCCCAGCATGGTCCAAATGGAAAGGTAGAGATTTAAATCCTCTAAGACAGAAGAACAAGGAGATTGCAGAGTACAATTTCTGTTGACTGTCTGTAAAAGAACATACTAAGAGCTATTTTTGTGGCATTTTTAGGCGAAGAACAACCAGGTTTTTGTAAACGTTAAAAATATGGATCAGAGAAAATGTGCTCTTCTTGTTGATCATACTGGCACACTACATGCAGAGTGGAAACATGGGGACTGCTTAAATCAACTGGGTGAGTTGTGGACTGCAAATATTATAATCAGCTGCTGTGTGTGTGTGTGTGTGTGTGTGTGTGTGTGTGTGTGTGTGTGTGTGTGTGTGTGTGTGTGTGTGTGTGTGTGTGTGTGTGTGTGTGTGCGTGCGTGCGTGCGTGTGTGCGCGCACTCATTATCAAAAAAACAAAAAATTAACATTGCATGATTTCCTACTCCACATAACTATATTGTGACAGACACAAACAACCTAGGGTAGGCTAAATTATTACATTCACTTTGAATGAGGCTGCTGTACATAGAGGATCCAGGTTGTGTGATGTGCATTTTTGACCTACAGTGAGTAGATTCTTGCTTGTATAGTTCTGGGTGATCACTTACATATTATGTGTGTACTAAGCAGCTATAAGGTAAGAAAACATGTTAATTTCTTTCAGTCTTGTCTATGAATTCAGTTTTATGTTGCTCGCTTTAGACATAAGATGATAGAATTATATTATAATTTGTAATAAATTTTACCAGTTTAGAATGACTGTGGAAAAATATTGTGGTCTACCACATGTGTAATATGATGTTTCTGTAAGTTAAGGTGTTAATTGGTGCACCATCAGTGACTAACATACAATATCTGGTTAATGCCACCAGGTGGGGCTATATTAACAGAGAAGTCTGAGCTAATATGTCAATTTTATGAGTTTGTTTTGTGTAGATGCTTATTTGAGTTGGACAGTTGGTCAGTGTCATGTGATCAATATTTGTCTTGATCTAATATTCAACATTTGTGAAAATAATTTAGATCTTGCTTGGTACTTTCACTCATTGTCTTTCTAAAGTCCAAAGACACAACTATTGTGAGAATTCTAAGTTAACAGCAGGTGTGAATGTGAGCAACATTGGTAGGATAAGCCCCAGCTGCTCTGTAACCATGAATCAGATAGGAACTGAATTGATGTAACACAAACACTGTCACCTTACAGTCACTAGTCCACATACCTAGTGCTTGTGGGTGGAGTTATGTAATAAGACTTTATTAGCATAGTGTTTGTATTGACATTAAAACTGGTAAAAAAAAAATAGAATACATTTCCTCTACTTAAGCCCCAGCTCTTAATATTATAAAAGATTTTTTCTATTTAATAAAATCTCTCACATTATTTTTACTTTTACTGTTCAGTTATTGATCTACTGATTTAGACTTTTTGGTTTCAGGAGCCTGTGGAGGTGATAGAAGTTACATGGAGAAATCTTTAAGAGGCAAGTCCTATACATAACTATGAACTGTCATTTTTAATGCTGATATTCAGTTGTCACTGGATCCTTTGTCTGTGCTGTGCAGATCTGATGAAGGGCACACCCTATCATGCCAGCTCCTGTTCGCTCAGCAGCTCTGAAAACCCATACGCCACAATAAAGGATCCTCCCATGCTGATAACCAAAAACACAGAATGTGGCTATGTGGAAATGAAATCACCAGCTAGGCGGGATCCACCATATGCTGAGATTAGTAGCAGAAGCCCAACCAATAACCAGAATGTCTATGAAATTGGTGAGGACTGAACTCTGTTTGTTATCGCTGTCTACTTTCTTTCTGCAATATTAACTGCATAACTACTATGTAAAACTAGAGATGGAGAATATGACGTAATCTTCAGAGTATAGTATTTATATTACACTATTTTTCTACTGCACTATGTTAACATTTTAACACTTGAAGTGAATTGTAGATGTAGATTGCAGATTCATCAGTTATCAGTTCATACAATGTGCAATAAGAAAACATGGGAAATTGATTTATATCATGCTAATGAACATTTTAAAAACCCATTCAGAGTGAAAATAGCAGAACTATGCCCTTGCAGGTAGAACAAAATTGCTGGTTGTACAGTAATTGCACTGGATTGTTTCACATTTGGTGACTGACTGCAGCAACTGGTCACCTGTGGTTTGAAAACACAATACCCTCAACCCTCGACTCCACAGTCTTGACATTACATTTTTCAGCAATGCAGTAATATAGTGCAGTAATCACTTTACAGCATAATTGGAACTGTAAAGGTTCTTCAGTTATCTGTGCACCAGGCAGGTAAAATAAATATTTAATTTTCATTTATTTTATTTTATTTTTTTTATTTGTTTTTTTTTTTTTTTTTTTTTTGGGGGGGGGGGGGGGGGGGGTATTGTTTTTTGCTACAATCAGCTTATTTTTGCTAATAACAAAAAAGTAGCCTCCATTTCTAGCTGTTCATGTTTCTACAGTAGAATAAGCATAGCAAACCTGGCACATGGCAAACATGTCAAACAGCAAAGTCACTTATATGATGGCAACCAGCTGTGAGTGGCCACAAACCTGGTCACACTTTGAAGCAACAATTTGAAAGATTGCAAGTTGGTCACAGTACCTTTTTTTTTTGTCCCAGTTTCCAACCAGTATTTTATTTAGTGTGGCTGTACCATTAAGCACATTCTAACTATCATGTACAGTGGGGCAAAAAAGTATTTAGTCAGCCACCGATTGTGCAAGTTCCCCCACTTAAAATGATGACAGAGGTCAGTAATTTGCACCAGAGGTACACTTCAACTGTGAGAGACAGAATGTGAAAAAAAAATCCATGAATTCACATGGTAGGATTTGTAAAGAATTTATTCGTAAATCAGGGTGGAAAATAAGTATTTGGTCAATAACAAAAATACAACTCAATACTTTGTAACATAACCTTTGTTGGCAATAACAGAGGTCAAACGTTTACTATAGGTCTTTACCAGGTTTGCACACACAGTAGCTGGTATTTTGGCCCATTCCTCCATGCAGATCTTCTCAAGAGCAGTGATGTTTTGGGGCTGTCGCCGAGCAACACGGACTTTCAACTCCCGCCGCAGATTTTCTATGGGGTTGAGGTCTGGAGACTGGCTAGGCCACTCCAGGACTTTCAAATGCTTCTTACGGAGCCACTCCTTTGTTGCCCGGGCGGTGTGTTTTGGATCATTGTCATGTTGGAAGACCCAGCCTCGTTTCATCTTCAAAGTTCTCACTGATGGAAGGAGGTTTTGGCTCAAAATCTCACGATACTTGGCCCCATTCATTCTGTCCTTAACACGGATCAGTCGTCCTGTCCCCTTGGCAGAAAAACAGCCCCATAGCATGATGTTTCCACCCCCATGCTTCACAGTAGGTATGGTGTTCTTGGGATGCAACTCAGTATTCTTCTTCCTCCAAACACGACGAGTTGAGTTTATACCAAAAAGTTCTACTTTGGTTTCATCTGACCACATGACATTCTCCCAATCCTCTGCTGTATCATCCATGTGCTCTCTGGCAAACGTCAGACGGGCCTGGACATGCACTGGCTTCAGCAGCGGAACACGTCTGGAACTGCGGGATTTGATTCCCTGCCGTTGTAGTGTGTTACTGATGGTGACCTTTGTTACTTTGGTCCCAGCTCTCTGCAGGTCATTCACCAGGTCCCCCCGTGTGGTTCTGGGATCTTTGCTCACCGTTCTCATGATCATTTTGACCCCACGGGATGAGATCTTGCGTGGAGCCCCAGATCGAGGGAGATTATCAGTGGTCTTGTATGTCTTCCATTTTCTGATGATTGCTCCCACAGTTGATTTTTTCACACCAAGCTGCTTGCCTATTGTAGATTCACTCTTCCCAGTCTGGTGCAGGTCTACAATTCTTTTCCTGGTGTCCTTCGAAAGCTCTTTGGTCTTGGCCATGGCGGAGTTTGGAGTCTGACTGGTTGAGGCTGTGGACAGGTGTCTTTTATACAGATGATGAGGTCAAACAGGTGCCATTCATACAGGTAACGAGTGGGGGACAGAAAAGCTTCTTACAGAAGACGTTACAGGTCTGTGAGAGCCAGGGATTTTCCTTGTTTGAGGTGACCAAATACTTATTTTCCACCCTGATTTACGAATAAATTCTTTACAAATCCTACCATGTGAATTCATGGATTTTTTTTTCACATTCTGTCTCTCACAGTTGAAGTGTACCTCTGGTGCAAATTACTGACCTCTGTCATCATTTTAAGAGGGGGAACTTGCACAATCGGTGGCTGACTAAATACTTTTTTGCCCCACTGTATGAACTTATCAGGGGTAAGGAAACCAACATAAAAACCTTCTTTCATGTGCTGTGAGTGTCTCGTGGCGATTTTGATGTCACATCACGTGTCACATGGGCCGGTCATGAACCTCTTGATTTTTGTAACATGGCGCTCACCATACTACGCATACATACACTATAAAAACAACTGCTTTGATTTGTATTAAGTTTTTCACAATACTTTCATGGCTGACATTTTCATTTACACTGTGTCAAGAGCCTGTGGAGGTAAGAAATATTGTCCCAAAAAATAGAAGAACTGAATAGACAAATTGCCACAGTTCCTCTCTGATTTAGACTTTCTCACTGTTTCTGCGTTTTTATCAGACGTTTTATTTCTATTTGTATAAATGTTCAATCAAATAAAAATAGAGGTACATGATTAAAATTAAGCATCTTAAAATAGTGTTCTGGTTCTTTATATCAACAGTTTTGTACCTTATATTATGCCAACTGATATTTCTTTGATTACAGATTCAACGGTAAGCACCATCCAGTCCACAAGAGATGGCAGTGGCCATGTGAAGTTTGGGCAGGATCCATATGATTTACCAAGAAACAGCCACATCTCCTGCCACTACGATATCCTGCCATCCAGAGAGAGTCCTTCCTCAGAGCTCAAGAAGCTGGACAGTGAATAATCCCACAGAAACTCTGAACCAAGATTAAGCCTTACCACAAGGCTGTATCTTCAGCACTGTGTCTTCTACAAACTGGCACACTATGTACTCATAAAATGCTAGTCCTTATGTGTTATTTTACAATATTATTATAACTATGGATTATGACTACAAGTTGGATATATACAATTGTGGTCAAAAGTTTCACTCGTCATTGTAATTATGGTCTTTTTATTATTTCTTTGAGCTGTCTTTTTTCAAGGGTAAAATTATCATACAGCATAAATCTTTAATGACTCTAAAAACAAGACGTTGGTTCACAAGTTTGTATTTATTTGGGTTTTTCTCAGATTCACACAAGGTCAAAATTATACATACAGGATCAATTATATAAACCTCCTTACCAAGTAACACCTTGACCATTTAAATTGGTTGGTTTCCTGGTACAGAACTGACCTTTATGTGTAGTCCACTGTTTTCAATAGGGTTGAGTTTGAGGCTTTGAAAAGATCATTCCAGACGCTTTGATGGAGTTTTGAAGAGATGGAATCATTGTCTTTCTGACATACCCAGTGGAATGTGGTGAGGGCGATAGCTGAAGCAAAAACTCACGAGAGGGAGCAGTTTGGTGAGGGCACAGAAGCAGACTTTCCATCTGCATTTTTGGGAAACCACCAGTTGGAGAAAGTGGTATAGTGTGGGTGGGTTGTTGTTGACTTCAACAGGTTACGTGACATAGTTGGGTGGTAAGATACCTTCCTTAGTGGCCAAACTGCCAGGAATCAATGAAGTTTGCAGTGTGTTCCTAAAGGCCCTGGGTATCGTAGGGTTGTCCAGGTTGACTTGCCTCTGCAATGTTGCATCGAGATCTGGGGTGGACTGACAGACCCTGGTGGTGGCCCCCATGTTTAAGGGAGACCGGAGAGTGTGCTCCAACTACAGGGGTTCAAGCCCACTAGGAAGATCTATGCCAGGGTACTGGAGAGGAGTGTCTATTAACTAAATCTTGGATGCAGGAGGAAAAGTGAGGTTTTTGTCCTGGTCATGGAATGCTGAACCAGGAGTTTGCCTTACCGTTTTACATTTGTTTTGGACTTGGAGAAAGCATTTCACAGTATCCCTCAGAATGTTGCAGCTGAGAAGACGGGGGCATCCTTGCTTGGGCTGCTACCTCCACAACCCTAGATAGCACTAGATAAGCGGTGATGAAAATACACTTCACTGTGGATAGTGACACTAATATTCCAGCTGTTTCCCGTTCATGGCAGGTTTGTGTTTGGTGGCTCCTGAGTTGTTCATGAACATTCTAACCAATTTCATTTCCTCTGAGGGTGATAATTTGGGTCTTTGGTGGTTACACATCGAAATTATTTGAATTTATCTATTGTTGTTTGAAGCACTAATCTTGAAACCTGCAGTTATTTAGAAATGACTCCAAAGATCTTTCCAACTTGTGTAAATCTACATTTCTCCTCCTTAGATATTCACTACGTTTATTGGTTTTCCATTTGTCTCAGTATTTTGTTGCCCAATGAGTACAAATCCTTTTTGTGCTATCAAAGAGAAATTATCTGTTGTAGTCAATTATGATGACCAACAAGAATTTAATTGGCCTTTGACTTGCCAATTAAAAAAAAGCATTGTAGAACCTTCAGCCCTACATGCATGCCAGACAATGGGGAGGCCTAATGAGACAGCAGATGTTGTCCTGAGGAACCTCCTCCTGCAACTTGGTAGCACTGAAATGACTGACACATATTGTCCAAAAGGTTTTATAATGGACATACGTCAAGCAAGCATGGGGGCTACTCACTGGTATCAATTCCTCCATCCTCCAGGAACTGCCTGCATACTCCACCAAAATGCAACAGTGCAGGGTTGGACAATGGATCCCATGATTTCACCTTAATACCCAGTGGCAGTCATTGTACTGTTGCCTAGCCTGCAGAGGTCTGCACATCCCTCCACGGAAATGACTCCTTAAGACAGTCAGTGACACCCCCCCAAATTGGTGATGTTAAACAGCGTTACAAGTAGCAGCATAATGTTCACATCTACTCACGGTGAACCTGCTCTCATCTGTTGGAGTTGGTCTACCTGTACAAACTCTGTAGGGTTCAAATATCACCTCATGCGACCAGTAGTGACACTAACCCCAGCCAAAGGCAAAACTAGTGAAAAAAACAGTCAAAAGTTGAAAAGGGGAAAAAAGATCTCCACCTGTAAAACCATTCCTGTTTTGAGGTTTCAATGTTGTCTTTCTAGTGCACCTGAAACTGATTAACAACTCCCTCTGCTACTTGAGTAACTGGATCAATATGCCATAAGTGTAAATGATGTGATGCTATATTCTCAAGTGTTCCTTTATTTATTTTTTTAGCATTGCATTTCACCCTATATTGGAGGTTGGTTTTCAGGCTTTTTTGCAGCTGTCGCTGTAATAACCAGTGACCTACAATCATTTTAATTAACATAGGCCTTCCCATAACTTTCAAAATCTGATGTTCACAATCCCAAACAATTCCAGGGTACGCTGCTAAAAAATTTGAGCACTTTGTTTCAAGCTTACTGAAGTAGCTGAGCTGTAGCTCAGGAGGTAGAGCAGGTCACCTGCTGATCGGACGGTTAGTGGTTCGATCCTGGCTCCTCCAGTCCGTCGGAGTATGAATGTGTCTGAATGTGGTTAGGAAGCAGTATAAGTATAGAAGAAGGTGATTGTAGCATGTTGTATAGAGTGCTTTCAGTTCTCTGGGAGAGTAGAAAAGCACTCTATAAGATTCAGTCCATTTACCATTGCATATGACATGGGATACTCATCAATTCTTTTATTTTATTGCAATAGAATTGTATATGGGTTATTTGATTGAGTTTAAGCAAATTTCTTGAAAGGTTACATGATTGGTTTTTAGAAGATGAAATGTTGAAGATTATAGCAGCTGAAAATGTATTTGATGTTTTTATATAGAAAACTGGTTCTTGTAGAGAACCTGCTCCAGTAGTCCAATTCATTAGTATTGTTAGTCTGCCTGCCCATCGATCTCACTTACCGGTTCCAGTTGCACTTCCACTACAATCAGCTGATTTCAGTTTGTGTGTCAGACAAGGAAAATAGCAGCACAATCTATAGCATGGATGTGGACATTTATTTTTATTGCACAAAAGGACAAGGGTGTGATGGTAAACTTTAAACTATATCAAGACAAAAACAACCATGCTAACACAACTTCGGCCTGCACAAAAAGACCTGCACGGACAGCATGCTAATGCTAAGCTAGCCAAGAACCAAGAGTGAAAACTGAGTGAATGCCGACCCAGCACCAAGACCCTTAACATCAACAGTAACATACAAATGAGCAGTCAGGTTGCAGTTTCCATTTCTACCATGTTTGAATCACGGTGGTCATTACTTTAACGTCTCTTCAAGCCGGTTTTCATCTTTGCTTTGTATTCATACCTAAATACTAAGAGAAAGATCATATGTGTGTCCTCATTAGAACATGTATTTGTGTTGCTGTGTTGAGTTGTAGTATCAGGTTTATCTTGTTAAATGGTAATTATGAGAGAGTGTGTTTCAGCTATTTTACAGAGAAAGTAATGTAATGAGTGGTACAAAGAATTACTCTCTCCTGGGAGTAATTAAGTAACGTACAGCATTTTTTTAAAAGTGTGAAAAATGTTCTGTGTAATATGTGTAATAATTACTTTTTGTAATACTGAGCTGGGAAAGCCCCTCCCCCCGCGACCCTGGCAAGAATAAGCGGAAGAGAGTGGATGGATCCCAATACTGATCACAAAAAAGAGCAGAAATATCTCCAACATGCACAAACATTTGCAACATGCGCACACTGTGTGGTCAATAGTGCACACGTGAGATGTGATATATTTTTATATGCTAGCGATGGTGGTGACTCTCAAAGCAGAGCCGATGAAAACATATTGATAAGTTTTGAACTTATTGAACTGATAAGGAATTGAATCTATAAGTGTTATCGATAATGAAACCGGGATCACTAAATTCTCAGCATTCCTATCCCTAGTAATCCTAGCAAATGCAGTCAGTGTTGTATCAGTACACAAGTAAACCAAAGTGCCATTTAAAAAACATTTTGTTTTTCTGTTTGCTTTTTTGTTTGTTATTTTTTGTACATAGCACATGAAGTTTTGAGATTCTCATTCTAACAGTGTTTTGAATACTATGATTTTCAGTAATTTACCACTAATTATAGGATATTTTCTTTATGGTGATTAAATACAACATGTAGGAAAAGGTGATTGCATTGCATTTCATTTCAAATTGTAATGATTCATTTGTGATTATTCTACTTCATAAATACCATCAGTTATACATATTGCACAACAGTCACTTTCATTACTCTGTGGCCCCTGTTGTCATTTACAACTTTTCTGAGCTAGATACATGGCTATTCTAGCTGTTATACACAGTTTTATTTTAAAAAGTAACTTGTTGCCCACCCTGCTGCTTCAGGGTCCATGTTCAATGGGATGTTTTCGCTTGCTTTTAGCATGTGATGTTTAAATATCTCAGCGATAAAATATGATTGATTTTGAATGTGTAACAACCTTCTTAAACCCGACACTTTTTTGCATCACTTTATTGCATTTGTACACATAACCATGATTCTCATTGTAAGAAAATGTAAATACAGGAAATTATTATTCCAACACTAGAGTGAAAACCCTGACTTTGATTTGAAAGTCTGGGTCAGCTCAGCTGGTTCCTCAATAACCTTGATGGAAAAAGGCTGTATATGCCAAAACAAATGTGATTTCTTACTGGCCTCTCTGCTATTTCATGCTGTGGGGAAATAAATGGAACCCATTAAAGGGAGTCATACCATTGGCCCATCACATGACACATGACCAAAATTATTAACCTGTAAAATAAACCCATTCTTCTTATATAAATACACTATTCAATTCAATTCATTCCTATAAAAACAGGTGTAATTTCCTGGGTAGTAATCAACATTTGGAGGGGTTTGTGGTTTTACAGATGGGTAAAGATAGTGCAGCAGTTTGCAGGTTTCATTTGGGGGCAGCAAACAACTTGAACAACTTCAGCATGCGTGCCAGGATGGCTGAACTATTTTCTGATGTGAGTTGAAATTGTGGCTAGGGTTGGTCTAACGGTTGTGCATGAGACATTTGCTTGGTAGGTGGTCCAAAATATCCAATCTAACCATTCATTTTTTTCAGTGTAGCCTGTTTCATTTCTAATATCTTTTCAGTATTTGTTATATTTAGGGTTGTTACTCCTGTGGTGTGTCTGTTAATTTCTTCAGTCATCCAGGTCATCATAGTCGATGGAGCTCAGAAAGAAAAGCATCTGGACTTCTTTAATTTTTTGGAAGATGTTTCACCTCTCATCTGAGAAGCTTTAGTTCTAAGAGCAATTGGTGGAGAGTCCCAGATTTTAAGCCCTATGGGAGTGTCCCCAAGAGGGTCATGGACCCTCTGTTGATTCATTACACCACTGGTTATTTTTGCTTGCGCTTTCTTGCCTTCACGTTACACAAAGCCTTAAAGAATGACCAAAAAATACAAAACAGATAGCAGTCACAGCTGTGTAATACCCAGAAAGACACAGACAGCTAACTATAATATTTATGAAAACTGGTTCAGCCACTTAAGGGCAAAACTCGTGGTATCACAATAAAAATTATTTTAACATTAACTAAAATGGAAAGCTTAAGTCATGTTAAACCTAAATAACGATTATTTAGAAAATGAGTCAGCAAAATATTCCTGACTTGTCTGGAGACAGCCAAAACCTGTTAACAGATAAATTAACAATACTTTCTAAATAAAAATGCGGAGTCTTTTGAAAAACATAATTTTAATAAAAGAAAACATGAGTTTTAATACTTACCACAGAAATTTGAAGGCAGTTTCTCCAACTCCAGAGTCCAAAATCCAATGAAGCCTGAAAGAAATCTAATGGCTGCTCTTGCTCTTACTTTTCCCTCCTTTTCGGGTTATTTTTCCCACAATGCATTGCAATAGTTGAGAAATACAGAAAAATACCTGTAAATGACTAAAATTAACTAAAATTCCTTCACGTTTATGCAGTAGATTGTACTGTATTTTTACGGATTTTTTTTACAGTGTAAGGTAGATTCACCTTTTGCTGGAGGTTCGACTCAGACATTTCCCCTCGTCCCTGGCCTGCATTCCCCCAGTGAGCTGACTCCTTTTAAGGGCAGTGTGCACAGCAGATCTCCAACAGATTATCTTCACTCATGTGGTGGTATTCAGGCTCCTCTGTTTCAACTTCTTTACTTAAGTAAAGACTCACAGACTACAGGCTGTGAAATGTACTCAAAGTATAAAAGTAAAAGTAGCCCTTCTAGCAGCTGTCACACCTGCCATATTAATGACAGGTTAACATCAATCTATCCTCTTCTACTTAACCACTTCAGGGTCATGTGGGGCTGCAGCCACTGAATGAGTCAAGGTAGAAAAAGATTTTTATTTTTATTTTTTTCAATGCATACTATCTGTATATGTATTTACATTACATTAATGTATTTAAAAAACATTGCATGAGAAAGTGTGTCCACCTTCTCATGTAATGTTTTTTTATTTATTTTTGCTACTTTTTACATTGTAGATACATACTGAAGACATCAAATATTGAATTTAATAAAAATAAAATTGAATTGAATTGAAATACAGACAAATGTAAGTTTGGAAATACGTTTATTGAGATATATACCCATAGCATGCAAAATATCACACAGAAAGTACTTTAAATATTTTAAAAAACAGTTAAAGTGATGCTTGTTCATAGTCAGAAACTTACATACAATCACAATTAAGTCATCTGTGTATACAGTGGCATTTGTATACACACACTAATTCACAGAAATGAGTCATACTGTTTAAAATTGCAAGCTTTTGCTTTCAGTGAATGTTCATAGTGTCTTAGATCCAATCATTTACAACCCAGTACTAACACAGGAGTGACTAAAGTCAGTTTTCATCCTATACGAAGAGTTGTAACAGTTGCAACACACTGCCCTTACTTCCTTATTAACAATCAATATATATTCATCAACAATCATGTAATATTTTCAGTTGTTTGTAGTCTAGTAAATTGTTGCCAGTCAATGAGAGTATTTTGTGTTATGTAACTGGAAATTTTGTCCAGATATGGTCCAGATTTCTGAGAGCAAGTAAATCCATGCAGTTCTGGGCAACTAAGATCCTTTGATTCCCTGTTTTAGTTTAACAGGATGATATAGAACTTTTACAGCTTACCAGACCAAAAAAAAATGAACCACTTGTGGCTTTTCTGTAACTGTAAAAAAGTCAACAAAAATAAAATGACACGAAAAGAGAAAATGTTAAGATTTAAATACAGATTCAAGAAAGAAAGTTCAGAAATACAGTTCTGTTTGATTTTTGGTTGTTCACATGAATACCTACAGAAAAAAATTAATGCAGTTTTAACACGCAGTTATGCATTTTTGCTGAAATTTACAACAAAAGATAGAAAAATAGTTTTTGTGTTACAGTTGGCAGCAGAGTGGATGGGCTCAGAGATGATAGTAATGAGGAGTGGTTGGTGCAGCCAAGTCACATGATTAAGCAGGCTGTCTTGGCAGTGTGAGGCACTCTCTGCAAAATCAACCAAATCTATAATCAAACTGTTTTATAGCACACATCGGAAACATTAATTTTTTTCAAAAACTTGTATTTTGTTAAACTGTACCAAATCCCAACAAGTGTGACCCAGAATACTAGACTTGTCACATACATGGTTTTCGTTTGAAAGTCTGATACACAAAAATTATTCTAGAAATCCACATACATATGAAGTGACATGAATCATGTCAAACTTGCCTCAGTTCCACTGTTTTGAAGGCAGATGAATTTGCCACCTCTGTCAATCTCGTCAGTATAGATGGGTCCTGTGGCTGAGGCAGTGTGCACTTTTGACATTGAGCTGCTGGCTTTTTGTTCCCCTATGTCAACACGCTTCCGCTTTCCCTGAGTGGTGCACACACTTCCACTGCTGGATGAGCCTCGAGACATGGTTTCATGAGATGAAGGACTTTGAGACAGCTTTAGCCTAAAGAAAAGCAAAGTTAAAGAGTTCTGAGTTATCAAAGCTTTTCAGAAGGGATGTCAAAAGATGAGCCAAAATTTTTGTTTCCTCACCTTTCTTCTTCTCCTTCCAGAAGCTTACGATAGATGTTTATCTCCATGTCCAGAGCAAGTTTAACATCAAACAACTCCTCATACTCATGAAGTTGCTGCTGCATCTTTGCTTGGATCTCAGCCACCTCACGTTCTTTGTCTGCTAGCATTTTGCGGCTCGTATTTTTTTCCTTTACCAATGCTGCCTCCAGCTCTGCTATACGTTCACGCCAACCATGAGTCTCAATATTTGCAAAAAAGACAGAGGTGAACAAGCAAGTCCACAGTGTCATTCAGCAGTGCTTTAATTTTGTTAGCTTTGTGATCTGCGTGACAGCATTGTTCAAATGTATTTGGTAAATTTTTCTTAAGGATTTAGGTTAGGTCTAATCAGTATTGAAATGTAAGTAAGTTAGGATGTTGGGTTTTTTTTTACTTTAACTTTTAACTTTAAACACAGGTAGTTTCGTAGAGCCAGATTCTTTGGCATATAAGTTATATTTTGGCATCATTTTTTTCATGACATCTTAAAAATGTCATAGGATTGGATGGGCTACAGTAAAAAATAGAATTCTGACATGATCAGTATTTATGTCTCTAAACTTCTGCAGCTATTATGTCAATGTATAGAAGACAGTTGTAAAAACTCATACTGATAGCTATCGAGACAGTCATTATATGACATCAATCTTCTAAATTAAGAAACATTGAGGCAAACACCTATTGCTTTACAAGTCTATACATGCTTGCGACATTGGAACATTTATTATTGTATTGAAATTCTAAATTAAGAGCATTAAAAAAAATCTCTCTGAATATCATATCAAAGTTTCACCTATTGAAAGCTTCCTGAATTCTCTTTCCCTACTCATACATGCTCAGGGTGAACATATGTAGAACAAACTCTGATCAGCCCTTATGGAACTGCAAACTCATCATCAATGTTAATCACCTCAGTTTATTTCTAAACTCAGATCATTTAACATCCTTCCTGGAATGGAACCATGGTCTGTACTCACACTTAGCACTAAGAAACACATGCATTTTGGCTGACAAAAATTAAAGCCTTCATACGTAAGATAAAAAGCCAACCTCCTTCTGCAGATCAACTAGCTGCGCAATGAGGCTCTCAATCATAAGGGCAGACTCTCTGAGCTCCCCCTGAGCCATGTTGGTTGATGCTTCTTTCATCTATGATAAGCGATGCAGATCTTCTGGCTGGAGACAAATATACAAATGTTTCCAGATTCAACAACAGCAACAGTTTCACACCCTGAAAGAGGAACTAAGTGCTGTCAGTGACTTCCTGACATACAGGAAGTTATGTTTACAGTTCTCTTCGCTTTCTTATGGGTGCTACTTTAACATGTTACTTTCTCTGCATGAGCAGACTTCAGCTGGTATCAACACACCGCATTCTGCAGTATATTGTCAATAACTGTTTAACATTCTGGTGTCTACAGCAGATTGCATTCAGTTGATTTGATCTTCAGATCTTAAGATTTTAATTAATCAGACACAAGTTTTCTACTAAAGTAAAATACTACATTTGAAAAGCCCTTAGAAAAGACAGCAAATAAGAACAAACTTTGTTGTATCTGCACATAAAGAGCCTGATGTAACCTGATAGTCCAGTAGATTCCTTCACGCAACAGCTTGCATGATAGCTAATATACAGGACAACAGCTTCAAGCACAGCTTAATAGTAATGGTAGTAAGCAAATCAGTTTCAACTATGAAGGGAAGACTTCAAGCTGCAGGTTTGACAGGATGAGTTGCAGCTAGAAAGACATTGGTAAGACGTCAGAATAAGACAGAGAAGCTTGCCTGGGCCATGTACCACCACCAGTGGACTTCTGAAGACTGAATGAAAATTTGAAATCTTCAGTTCATCACGCAGGATCTTTGTACAGCATAGAGTAGGCGAAAGGATGGTTCCACAGTGTGTGGCCTCAAATGTCAAACATGGAGGTGGAAGTGTGATGGTCTGGGGCTGTTCTGCTGGATCCAGGGTTGGTTCTACAGAGTGAGAGGCACCCTGAACCAAAACAGCTACCACAGAATTCTGCAGTGCCGTGCAATACCCTCTGGTATGCGCGTAGTGGATCAAGGTTTCATCCTACAGCAAGATAATCGCCCAAAAGTCCAAGCGATGCCAGAACTACTTCAGGAAAAAAGAACAAGATGGTAAGCTTGAAAAAATAGAGTGGCCAGCACAGTCTCCAGACTTAAACCCCATCAAGCTGGTTTGGGATGAACTGGACAGAAGAGTGAAAGCAAAGCAACCTACAAGTGCCACACATTTATGGGAACTTCTGCAACAGATATGGGAAGAATGCCACGGGTGTGTTCAGCTGTTATATCTGCCACAGTTGGCTACTTTAATGAGTGAAAAGTTTAGAATACATTTCGGTCTCTAAATCGATTCCATGATTTGTTTTTTAACTCCAATTGCTTATTTGTACTATGCTTCATTTCAGAGTGCAATGAGACAAACTGCATAATTTTCAATAAAAATATGGAAATATTGGGGTGTTCTAAAACTTTTGACCAGGAGTGCACCTTAAGATTACCATATCCAGGTAAACAAGTTCAATTCAATTCGGTTCATTTAGTTCATTCAGGTAAAAACAGGGATTACTAAAACTTACAAAACCAGTTAGTGTTTTGCAGCCAACCAGTTAACCATGACTATTTCCTGATTTTGTGCCTTAAGTCTTCCAAGCATCTTTTTCAGTTGTGAGTGAGGGAGCAACACATCTGTAAACCTTTTTATTTTTTGTCCTTGAGGCTGCAGTATGGAGGAAATATTTAAAACATATAGTTGTAAAGGCCCTGTGCCAAACTGGTGATCTGTCCAGGGTGCACCCTGCCTCTCGCCCTATGATAGCTAACTTAGGCTGCAGCTATAGACCTGCAGTCTGGCAATCTGACTACAGGTCTAGAGGATATATCCTTCAATTCACATATTAAACAAATATGTAGACCTGCTTTCTTCCATTTGCATTTTATCTCTAATATTAGAAATGTCCTGCATCAGAGTGATGCTGATAGGGGCCGTATGATTGTTGGGGTTTTCTCTGTTATTATAGGGTCTACAAAACACTCTGAGGCAATTGTTTTTTTTTACTTATTTGGTGCTTTATAAATAAATTTGAATTGAATTGAAAATTGAATAAACATCTTGCTTGCATCGTTTCTGCAACTTTCTCCGCTGCACATTTTCACTCTTGATGTCCCATTTTTGGGGCGACCATGGCTCAGGGGGTTGGGAAGCGTATCTGTAACCGGAAGGTCGCCAGTTCGATCCCCGGGCTCTCTGTCCTGGTCGTTGTGTCCTTGGGCAAGACACTTCACCTACCGCCTACTGGCGTTGGCCAGAGGGGCCGATGGCGCGATATGGCAGCCTCGCCTCTGTCAGTCTGCCCCAGGTCAGCTGTGGTTACAACTGTAGCTGCCTCCACCAGTGTGTGAATGAATAGTGGCATTGTAAAGCGCTTTGGGTGCCCTGAAAAGCGCTATATAAATCCAATCCATTATTATTATTATTTTTAAACACATCACATCACATCTAGTGACTGGGAAGTTCACTGAACTCACTGGACTCACTATCATGTTCATTAAATCAGTTGAAGATAATGTTTGATGGTAAACTTTGGCCATTATTGAAGAATGATCTTAGTTTCCATTGCTGAGAAAAATTAAAAGTAGCTCTTTTAAATATTTTGCACTCACTCAAGTTCACTCAAGCATTTCTCAAGTAGAATTCCAAAGAGTGCATCCATATAGTCTATCTACAGAAAATGAATTTGAATATAAGTCAGATTTAATGTAAAAAACAAAACAAAAAAAATCAATATCAAATAATACCATGTTCTAGCTATAAAAAAATAAATTAAAAAAGAGAATAATTACAGTCATTATTATCTACTTTTTAAGTCTGAATCTTATTGTCTTCGTCTTAGTCTAAATTTGTTATAGTATTACAGCAATAATTGTTTTGTTATGGAGAATGTATAGACTTTTACCTCGGTTACCTTTACTAATCAATTTGAGTTCATCTTCCAATGCTGACAGAAGACTAACTGCTTGGTGCCATTCTTGTGCTTCCGTAGACTGCAAGCAAAAGCAGAGTCCTCAAGTTTTTTACTTAGTGATTTCGAAATCATTTGTACTCTGGGGCTTGGGGGCTTCAGTCATGTGTAGCTGGTAGGGTGTAGATATGATATAATATGATGTTGCTGTCGATGAGTAGGTACATGCTTTATGTGTTTTTGTGCATTCAGGTTCATTTAAAGAATGATCGTAATAGATCATTAGTGTTAAAGGAACATCACATCGTGAACCCCACCCAGCAGGGTCATATCTTCTCTGAGCGCCGCATCATAATGGAGGTCCACAGTCCCTTTATTATCCGGTAAGACTGACCTTTCATAGTGTATGAATTATTCCGATGCAATTCAAAATGTGCTACGCTGTTTCAGAACATCAAAATTATTCTCAAAATGATCAATAATATTTTTTTTCTTGATGTCGCAATCATACCCCTTCGTAGAGTGAGACAGGCGATCTATGTTGACTGTGAACAATCAATGAACAGAGGGCTTGGCTTACTAGAACAACTGACATCACCTACAGTGCTGTTTTGAGATCCCTTCCCAGACGCTTCAACCCCCACTCATATCTGGCATCAAGTGATCTCAATCTATAGACCAGATAAGATGCTTATCATTATACAAAATTATACAGAACAATTATACAAACATTATACATTATACAAACGTGTAAAACAAAATTTTAGTCCACTCTCAAGATCCAATTGAATTCAATTCAATTTTATTTTTTATAAAAAAAATAAATGGTTTTTATCCTGTGAAAAGTGCTATATAAATAAATTGATTTGATTTGAATTGACTATTTATGCAGCGGCAACTCACAACAACTGTCACCTCAAGGTGCTTTATATTGTAAGGTAGACCCTGCAATAATACATACAGAGAAAAACCCAACAATCATATGACCCCCTATGAGCAAGCACTTTAGCAACAGTGGAAGGAAAAACTCCCTTTTAACAGGAAGAAACATCCGGAAGAACCAGGCTCAGGGAGGGGCATCCATCTGCCGCAAACAGTTGGGGTGAGAGAAGGAAGCAGGACAAAATACATGCAGTGGAAGACAGCCAGAGATTGATAACAAGTGTGATTCAGTGCAGAGAGGTAACATAGTGAGTGACAAAGAAATACTCAGTGCATCATGGGAAACCCCCAGCAGCTTATTGCAGCATTACTAAGGGTAGCCCTAACTATATGCTTTAGCAAAAAGGAAAGTTTGAAGCAGAATTTTAAAAGTAGAGATAGTGCCTTTCTCCCGAATCCAAACTGGAAGCTGGTTTCATAGAAGAGGGGCCTGAAAACTGAAGGCTCTCCCTCCAATTCTACTTTTAAATACTCTAGGAACAAGAAGCCTGCAGTGTGACAGCGAAGTGCTCTAATAGGGTGATATGGTACTATAAGGTCATTAAGATAAGATGGGCCTAATTATTTAAGACCTTGTATGTGAGGAGCAGGATTTTGAATTCAATTCTGGATTTAACAGGGAGCTGAAGGGAAGCCAATACAGGAGAAATGTGCTCTTTCTTCCCAGTCCCTGTCACTACTTTTGGGTCAACTCAAGGCTTTTCAGTGAGTTTTTAGGACTTCCTGATAATAATGAATTACACTAGTCCAGCCTAGAAGTAATAAATGCATAAGATATTGTGCAAATGTAAGAAAGCAGTCAATCACTTTTTGGCACAACACCCGGTCGTGCACGTCTTGATTTCTGTTTCAAGGCACTGCAGCACTGCAGTCTGACCGAAAAGCGTACGAAGACGGACAATTTTGGGGGACCATAAATCCTGCAGATTAAGCATTGACCATTGGTCATTTTCAGTACTCACAATTAATTGCCCAATTAAATTACTAAACATAATTACATATTGACATAATTAGAGAGAGATTCAAGTCAAATAAATAGCTGCTTTGACAATGAGCCACTGCTGATAGCTAGAGTGTGTGTCTGTTTTGTTTTGACTGATCATTCATGCTGGGGCGCTTACACTAAGAAATCCGTTTGTTTGTTTTTTTGTCCCAGGCCAGGCACTTCGACCAGCCAATCAGATGCTACGTTACGTACGCACGCACGCACGTACAGCCTGAGTACGTACCCGGTTGCATGGTTTGTGCTTCCACTGTTTTCTATGTTGTCGCGTATTATTCACCTTCTTATGGGTGTTATCTCGTGTTTAAGGAGCTTTGGAGCGTAGCACGACTTGAATGTGGCGTGCGACAACAGTTAGCCCAGTGAAAAAGATGTGATAGGCAGACAGGCTAACGACTTGTGAACAAGCTGCTAGCTACTTTTAGCTTGTTAAGCTCAGCTGGAAAAGTCCGGTTCTGCCAAATATGGTTAGAAGAATCACTAGTTAGCAGCAAGGTTACTGCTGTTCTTGGCGTTTTAGTGCTGTTCTGAGGAGATACTTTACTCGGACAGTTAAATCTTAACGTCTTCATCTTGCAACACGGGGCGAGCGTGGTGGTGACCGTCCTTGGCAGCTGGGTGCGCGTGGATCTCACTTGACTGTGAAACATCTGTCGAGTACTGACAGGAGTCAGTATGTGCGCTCCCTAACAGCTGCACTACGCAGGACCCTGAGTAACTCTAACCGGATTTTTGTGAAGTTTTTGGTTGTAGGTTCATTTAATAAGGATGGCTCGCCGTTCGGTGCTGTGCCACGGGAGTCGAGCCATCAGCCTGCTGTATGGAAACACTCTTCGCCCCCTCCACGCTTCACTGTGCAGCGCATCACCACAACCGAAAGCTGGGTTCAAACCAGAAAAGGTAGCAGTGGTCACAAAGACTACGCGGTATGAGTTTGAACAGCAGCGGTATCGCTATGCAGGAGTTTCTGAAGAAGATCTAAAGCAGTTGGTAAGACTGCATTCATGTGACTACCACAAAGCAAACACGCCACTTTACATTCTACCCTTCACCCAGTGTTTTACTTAATCTGTGTTCTACAGCTTGCTATGAAGGGCTCCAGCTACAATGGCCTGCTGGAAAGACACAACATCCACACTAGCAATGTGGAGCACATTGTGAAGAGCCTGCAGTAAGATACCGTCCAACAGCAATGTTTCTTAGAGAAATGGGAAGTGTTTGCAGCTGGGACTCTCTTTGTATTCTGTTTGTTTTCAGGAGAGAAGGCATTACTGTACAAGTGGTAAAAAGAGGAGAATACAATGAAGATGTAGTGCGGTGGGCAGATTCCATTATCTCTGCTGGAGGTAGGAATATTTTGTCATCCCAGGTATCATTTGTACAACAAAGCTGTCTGCTTGGGACAGTAATTCATTGTAAATGTAGAACATCAATAACGGCTTATATGGTCATTACCAGTATATATTCTGTTAATGTAATAACCACAGAATAAAAGGTTCTTCCTTGCAGGGCCGTGCAGAGAGGTTTAAAGGGGCGGGTGCTCAAAGTTAAAAAGGGGCACATTGAGCCAGGCTGAATAACAACAACACACATTCATTAAGAATCTAATATGGGCAACAAGGCAAAGCAAACATAGCCGATGTTTTAACTGATGGGTACAATGTTGCTGTTGAGAGGTTGCTGTGGATAGTGCTGGAGGGCAGGGCTGTGTTGATCTGAGACTGTAGACATTAAAAAGTCCATAGGAGAGATGGTAGCTGATTAAACAAGTGTCATGAGATAATAACAAAATGCAAAGATTGGTGACAGCGCTTGGAACCATAAGGCAACAAAAAACTGTGAGAAATAATTTAGGCTCTGCCTGTGAATCACTCTTTGCTTCTCTTCTTCCTTCCATCCCATCATTTCATATATCACTCTCCACTTGCTGTCTATCTGAGAACAAGGCACAACTTGCTATTGCAATAAACTATAATTTAATTATCCACACCTAACAACTCTTGCACTTAATCTATAATAAAATGATGACAAAAAAATGTTATAGCACTGCCTTTAGTAGCCTCACACAGCTCCTACTGTTTCCTCCTCATGTCCTTACCAGCCATGTCTGGACAATGTTATATCATGAGTAATATTTTTTTTTAAATCCATCTAAATAAAACACACACATGCACACACACACAGTGACATTTTAGACCTTCTTCAGAATACTGTATATACTATGGGCATCACGGTGCTGATCCAGAATCCTTACATTATTATTTATTACTAGAGCTACAATAATAAAGCAATGAGGGGGGGGAAGTAATAAATATGAAATAATGTATTTATGATGATTCCATTTGTTTCACTAACCACTCTGTGCAGGGGCAAAGCTTATTACATTTTTAAACTGTAGAGATACAATCATTTTACTGCTGTAAAATCCAGATTTTGTCTTATTTAAAATATAAATCTAATACAATCTGCTTCTTAATGTATGTTCTTTAAAATACAGCGTGTGTTTTTAATATATTATAATTATAATAATGCATAATTATGTGGACATGCATATTAGATCGTTTTTTAGTGAAATATAATCCCTCCAGAAAGGCAGGAAAAGCCCGGAAACTTACTTTAAAACTAAATATGTTCCCAAAAACGGTGGACAGAGCTACAGACCCATGACAGCCTTACAAAGGTAGCCAGCAGCTATGACCAGCACTACTTGTGCAGTTAATAAAAGGACAGGTAATGTTTGTTACGCTGTTGCACACACAGCACGCTCGTTTGTTTCAGTTCGTCAGTTGCAACAAGACAGCTTACCAATGTGTACGTAATAAGCTAATACTCCTGTGTGCTATACACTACAGTGTACGCTGTACACCTACTTACTGGTTTTGTCGCATCAGTCTGTGTCTCTGAGTTAATTTGTGTTTCTCCTACAACTCCGGACCGCAAAAAATGCGCGAGCTCTTTGTGAGCTCGTTCCCGGCTCGTAACCAGCGCGTTCTGCCGTCAAGGGCAATCATTGGTTAAATGTGATCATGTGACTGATGCAAGCCAGATCCTTTTATTTAGCAAAACTGTGATTAATAGTTAAATATTATTGTTGGGGGGCACAGACAGGACTCCGCACGCACACACACATTAAAAAAAAAAATAATTTTTTTAAAAAAGTTGACTCAACAAAAGGGCACTTTGGGCACCCATCAGGAAAGGGGCGGTGCTCAAGCCCCTCTAGCCCCCCCCCTCTGCACGTGCCTGCTTCCTTGTCTTTCACTTTCTTTGTTCTTTAACAAAATCCAAGTTCAGTAACTGGAATTGTGTGGGGATTTTTTTTGTTTTTGTTTATTAGGTGATGGAACAATGCTACTTGTGGCCAGTAAGGTTTTTAGCAAAGACAAACCAGTCGTTGGAGTTAACACAGACCCTGAAAGGTAAAGCACAGAACAGACCATTGTTGGATATGAATTGTATTGTTAAATTAAAGTGGACCTATTATGTTAGTGTACAACTCCATATTTTTGTTGTTGGGCTAGTTCTGCATAGAGCTGGGCAATGTAGACAAAATTATTATCACTATTAATGTTTTTTTTCTTTATTAAACAATTCTGGTAATTATTGATATAGATCTAGGTACATGTTACTATTCTAAGCTAGCTGTTTGTTTTAATATAAATTGAAAGTTGAAGAAAAAGTATTAATAACTAATAGGATACAATTACCTGAAACATGGGGAAATTACTGGTTTACATGCATTAAAAAATACAATTAACTCAAATTAGCTGGCAGTATAACACTATGCTGTACTGTTTAACAGTGCAGGCATAAAAAATGTAAATTAAGTCTACATCTAAAAATCTTCAACTAAAAACACAACATTGTATCTGAATAATTGCACCTGTACCTCCAATTAAGAAGACTAGCCTGTTCACGGTTTCAAGTTTAATAGACATTCTTTTGCATATTTTTGAAAGTAATGAAAGAGGTGTGTGTCATTTTACTGAACTTTGTCAGGACCTGTCGGCGCTGTGTCTTTTTTAACCTGTCTATCTGTGCTCAGTCTGAATGGAGGAAACTCAACAACTTCTGCACTTTTGCCTTTTTGCGACCTGTATTATCTCTTCCTGAGCAGCTGGCTTTTCGTCATTACTTGTTGGGTGCGGCCGAGTATTAGAGCCACGTTAACCTGTTGAACCCCATTGCCCCTGGTACCAGGGTTGAGAGGGAGAACATCTATTGGCCCGATAAGCCATGTGTATTGATTGAATTTATCATTGTCATCAACATTTTTAAAATAGCGTGATCGTTTTGTCCTCAGCACTAGTTCTGCATGGTTTGGAGACGATCTTTATCGTTATGCTGGACCTTCATCTGCCCCTTTAGTTCATCCTCTGTCTTACATGTATTGGGGCTCTTCACTGTGGCAGAGCCAGAAGAAGGGAAAAACTGTCTGAAAATGAGTATTTAGAGCAGCCATGAATTTTTTAGCTCGCAAAAATTATTTGCAAGTACACTGACTTAATTCTTTGAAATTTTGGCCACATCCACTGTTGGAACAGTGTGTATATACACAACAGAAAGTAAATGAAAAGCATAGTAGGTCCACAATAATAAAGACTGTGTGTTTTATTGAAAAGTCATTAATGTAAATTTCTCAGTGCAGTGGTGTGTAAGTATTTAAATAAGTTGAATTTTTCATGGGATTAAGGCAGCCGATTGCTGGTTAACATTTCCAGGTGAGTATATTGAAGTTTTGTCTTTCTACTGAAGGTCAGAAGGTCATCTGTGCCTGCCTGTGCGATACACTCGTGCCTTCCCAGAGGCACTGGAGAAGCTGTGCCGTGGTGAGTTCAGGTGTGTATTTTTATCTACAAATGCTGACTGCTCTCACGCCTTCCTCAATGTTAGCAGCTTTTTCTGGCTCAGTAGTGACGATCTACAGTTATGGTCCATAAGTATTTGGACAGTGGCTGAATTTTTGCAGTTTTGCCTCTGTGCACAACCACAGTTACTTTTAAATCAGGTAACTTACCAATGGAAATGGGGGAATGTGTATGAAATGAGTGTAGTTAAACAGTTAATGCAATACCTTTGTTAAAGTGTAAAGTACCTTGAGTTAAAGTGAAAACTCTGCACTTTAATAACATGTTTGATTTAAAATGTACTGTGGTTCTGCAAGGTAAAAATGCAAAATTGTATCATTGTGTCTGTATTGAAGGCCCTGACAACTGCATTATGTTATTAACTAATACCGGTGGATTATTTTATGTTCAAAGTTGTACAGAAAATAGTCCATAACTCTTTGCTGCTGGCTATAGCGTACTGAACACCATGGAGTTGTTGACATGTCATTAGCTTATAGTTCAGGAGTTTAAATCTGTGTGTCTGGGGAAAAGTCACATGATGTCTAAAACCCCAAAGCTGTGTCGGATATCCTAAATCCATTTACACTGTCCTGCTACTAGAGTTCACTTGCTGCCCACTGTTAAGAGTTTTGGGAAAGGTGTCCAGTGAAAATGAATATGGTGATATTTGGCATGCTGTCTTAGTGTCACCGTTTTATTTCCTCAGATTCTGTAGTTATGTTTCAAAGTAGACCTCCTCTTCTCATAAAAGTGGTTTAAAGAGGATTCAGAGACAAATATAGAAAATGGAGAAATGGCGCACACACAAGGCTTGAGACTGCAGATCTCGTCCCCTTACATTTCCCTGGCTGTCTTCAGGTGGCTGTGGCGTCAGAGGATCCGTCTGCACTTAGAGGGCACAGGAATAAATCCCAATCCAGTGGACCTCCACGAACAGCAGCTCAGCCTGGAGCAGCACAACCAAGCTCACCGCTTCACCTCCATGGACAACTTAAACAGTACGACCCACTCAGCATTAGGACTGCCACGATTAGTCGACTAGTCACGATTACGCCGACTATCAAAATAATCGTTTGTGGCAGCCCTACTCAGCATGCTTGTCTGATCCAGTCTCTTTTCTCCAGTGTCACTCAATCCTGAGTTTGGGCAAACATGGCGTGAGATTGGGGTTATATTGATGTTTTCTTGATTTCTTTCCCTGCGTCCTTTTCCCAATTCAATTACTCTTTCTAGGGACAGGAACACTACATGAGACCTTCTACAAGCCTAGCCTTCTTCCTGTTAGAAGCTTAAATGAAATCTTCATTGGAGAATCTCTGTCTTCCAGGTACCTTAATCACGGAAGCAGATTCTTACTCCCATCTAAGCATGTTTGCATATTGTAATTTTCATAAATCCTCAGTCCCTTCACTGGCATGCTGCACGCTTTTCCAGCACTCATCAGGAAAAATCTCTGTCCACCACAGGGTGAAGTTAAAATCCTTCAAACCCCATGTTAACCTCTTGCTCCATAGGGCTTCCTACTACGAGATCTCCGTGGATGATGGCCCATGGGAAAAACAAAAGAGTTCTGGACTGAACATTTGCACAGGAACAGGATCCAAAGCCTGGTACACAAAACAACTTTAAATGTTTAAAAAAGTAGTTCCTAATCACCTTCCTGCACCAGGAATAGCTCTTCCTGCACCATTTAAAGCTTTGATGCTTGAGTCAGGTGCAAATGAACCTCATAGGTTCATAGTCTCTTCACATAAGTGAGCAAATTCTTACTGGACTGTAAAAAGTGTGATGTGATGGGAAAAGTTTCAAGTCACTGGAAAAACCTAGGTTGTAACATCTGTATGAGCACAGCTGCACAGTAATAATAGCCAGTGGGCCTTTATCATGTTGTGTGGATCAACCAAAAATTTCTCTTAGTTGGCTCCAAACACTTGATTCATCTTTGGTTGGTCTGTGAAGAGCTTTTAATATTCAGATTAATATTATTAAACTTCACCTAACATTGAAAGGAGATGCAAGCAAGACTTAAACACACACAGATAGATATAAAGATAGATATAAAATTTATATTGGCCCAGCTGTGATTTACTACTAAAAATGCTGATTCTTTACTTAGACATTGTTTTATTTTTGTCACGTTTTATTTTTCCTATAAATTATGAAAGCCATTGATGTAAAGCATGATATTGCCTTACAAATAAGAATGAAAATAATCGTGTCTTTACACTTATCAGCTCCCTCACAATCTTCTCTCTTGTGCTCCACAGGTCATACAACATCAATAAACTTGCTGAACAAGCAGTGGAAGAAGTTCTAAAAATTGGTACGTACTGTACATGTGCAAATTTTGAGATGCAAGACCCGCAGATATAGGGATGGGTATTGATAAGATTTTCACGATTCCGATTCCATTTTCGATTCTGTTTAACGATTCGATTCTCTTATTGATTCTTTTAAAAAAGGAGAACACTAAGGTCGAATAGCTTAGAACTTTGTTTTATATCTTCTCTTTGAACAAGATAGAAATTTAGGAGTAACATGGCCTTACAAACCCAACAGTGAGATCTTAAGAGATCCAGCCTACGGCTCTTCAATGGAGTGTCACAGGGTCCCCAGGAAAAAAAATTGTAAATGTAAAATAATAAAATAAATATTCTTCTGTAGCAATAACAAAGTATAACATACATTATTCTGTAGCAAATACACAAGAATATCCAGTAATGTCCCTGCCTACAATTAAACACATTCACTTACCGAAAATCGGGGGCATCTGCTGTGGCAAAGAGATGCAAGCCTATTACCACAAACTTAGTCACTGCTCGGTGACATTCGTCTATCCTGGCCTGAAAGGAGACGCTACCGGTAGACTGCGGTGAGAACTGCCAGCATCTGAGGCAGCCAGACTCTGTGTGTCTCTCTCATCATGGTCACCTAAATGTACAGTAATGGCAGGTTTTGTAATAAGGCAGATCGCGCTAACATAATATGCACTGTTAGTTGATTATTTACCTGCCGCATTAACGGGAGAGGACGTGCAAACGTTACCGCTGCTGCTGGGTTGAGATTCACGAGTCCGGAGCGGAATTAAAAACACGACATTCATTTAAGGTCATCGTGTGTTTTGTGAGCAAATGCTTTTGCATATTCGAAGTGTTTCCTCCCTTAAATGAAATATCTACTTTGCAAGTATTGCAAGTTGCCCTGTTGTCATCCGTTCTCGTAAAGTATAACCAAACTTTTGAGCGTTTGAGCCGCCATGTTTCCTGCCAGGTAAATGACACTCTGCAACGTGGTGACGTCATTCAGGGCGACTGGAATCAATAAGGGAATCGTTTGCAAAAATGGCAAACAGTTCCAAGGAATTGAAACAGTGGGAACCAGTTCTCAACAAGAACCGGTTTTCGATACCCATCCCTACTCAGATATCATCATAACTTTGCAGAGTAGCAGGCAGAGACTTGCAAGATGTGTCTGTCTTAATGTTGCTTATCAGCAAATGCAGCAAAATAGCAACACCTAAACTCTCAAGAAGAATGTGTAGTTCCATTTGCCTGGTTGTCAATCTAAACAATTTGTGTATATTTGAAAAAGAAAAAGACCACTTTCTTTATTTGCCCGATGCAGCCGCTCTCTTACTCACTGTCAACCACTCAGTCTGAAGCCCTTCACCTCCTCAATTCAGCTATGGTTCCCCCACTGCTCTGACACACCCCAAAATCCCCTGTGATGAATAAAACTGTAATGATATATTGATGATTTTTTAAATTTATTTATCACAAACTGATTAAATATAAAGTTCAGTTTTTATTTATTTATTTAGAGTTACATGATTTTTGTTTTTTAATGACCCCTTGGCAGTTGTACTGCTAAACCCACCCTTCCCTTTAACCATCTTTTTCTGAATAGTTGACCCTTGTAAGCAGGAGCTTTAAACAGCAGGTGGGTGTAACATTACCCAGAGCTGTGTGCCTGAGGTAAACATACTGCACATTCTAGTGTCAAACAGAAACGTACATACTAAATTGTCTGGAGTTTTTAGGGCTAAAGCACATACACTTACCTCATAACTTAAAACTGTGGACAGGGGTAACACTGAGTATCCACCCAAGGTTGTTATTATTATTATAAAGGAAAGAGCCTGAGTTTTAGTATGTGTTAGTCTGGTAAAGTTTCTATTGATACTTGCCTGCCTACAAGAAATGTTGCCTCTGACTCTCCACTTCATAGAATAATAATTTAAAAGCCACTGAAACAAATAAAACAGCTCTGGAAGCTGACTGAAACTAAATTCAATTAAAAGCAAAAAGTCCAAATAATAAAATATGAAAATGAAAAACTCTAATAACTCTGGTGTCCACCACTGGAACAGCATTCATGACAGAAAATAAGGGGAGGTACAAAAGGTCCACTTTCCACCAGCATGTGGATTAAGAGGGGAGAAAAAGAATAAAACCTGGTATTATTTTATTAGTAATTCTGAGGACCTTTCACTTAAACTATAACACACCCAGTAAGGTTAATGCTAAACTTCCCAAATTTTCAAAACAAAAGTTAACAAACTGCAGTGATCCCACTTACCTGGAATCCAAAATGTATTAGATAATATTTGGCCTCTATTGTACTGTTCTGGAACTGTAGATTGCAACTGGTCCTTGCATGCATAAAACCCCATTTGTTTCCTAAATGCCTTTTTATTTTCTTCCAGGGAAATCCCAGTCAGGTCTGGATATCCCCCTTAACCAAGAATTAATTGAAAAAGGTGAGCTCCTATTTCTCTTGTCATTATTGTTGATTTGTGTAGTTTTATAGCCTTTTTTTAAATCTTGCTCTTGTGCCTGTGTGATCAGTTACAGAGGAATACAACAAGTCTCTGGTGTTCAGCCCAGATGACAACCGTTTGTTCTACAGCGTCAGGGAGCCCATCGTGAACAGGGTCTTCTCCAGCAGTCGACAGAGAGGCTTTGCCACAAAGTCAGTGGTGATCACCAGTCTCAGGCAGAGCACAACGTCGATGAGTCTGTGCTGTAACTGAAGCCTTTGATCGTTTTGGTTTTTTTTCTTTTCTGCCTTCAGGTTGTGTGTCCGTTCCCGCTGTTGGGATGCATGCATGGTGGTGGATGGTGGGACTTCCTTTGAATTCAACGATGGTGCTATCGCTACAATCAGCATGAGCGAGGAGGACCAGCTCCGGACTGTTGTGTTAGAAAACTGAGACAAGTCTGAATATCTCTCAAACTAACAGTGTTCACAAGTGGATGTGTTCAAAGGGAAGTATTTGTCCTTTGCTTTTTGTTATATTTTTCAAAAAAAAACAAAACATTTACACTTTCTTTTCATTTTTATTATTTGTGTCACTATTCCAAGCTACAAAGATGATGATCCATTATTTAGATGATCCATTATTTTCTGATTATATTTACAGTATATCAGCACAAGCCCTAAAGTGAGCAGTGAAACTAAGGCCAAGATGAAAGAATGTAAAAACTCTTTGTAGACCTGAAGTCTTTTGGAAACGTCAGACATAAAAACTACACTGATCCAGCAGACTGTTGGTAAATATTGCCCCACACTGAAACAGGACAAAGATTTTGATGTGGTTTCACACTACTGAGTGAGCTTTAAGAATATGGGCAAAGTTATTCAGAGTTATTGTTGTCAACAAATCCAAATTACTCTGCCTCAAGTTTATAATTTATTGCTGAATACACAAAAAACCTTTAAACAGAACATGGCTGCAGATTTCTAAAGAGTTCAAACTTCTGACATTGATATATCAGATGATTCTTTTTATACATGCATTACGATTAGGACAGTGTCACACTTTGACTTCCTGATTATCACCACTGATAGCATAACTTGAGCTGATTATAATAAAATGCTTGACTCATGTGAGGAGCTTTCTGGGAAATTGAAGATGAAATAAAAGTGCAAGAACGTGGGGAGAGTGTAGCCATAAATGTACAAAACCGCACAATAACACAATTGTTATTGAATGTATCTAATGACAATTGGTATTTCAGTTTTTAATTTTTGCTTTTTACCATGTTACATCTCCAATCTCTATATATATTATGTAGGCTAAAAGGAATCATTATTTTCAAACTGATTAGTAACTTACTGCACAACCGTCTGGCTCTGTGATGCGTTCCTGTTACATGTGATGCGCAGTGCTAAGAGGACTGTGGAAGCAAAGCCCCCTGCTGGTCAAACTGTGACAGGGTTTTTAACACCCCGCCAAAACAAAACAGTTTTTTAACACTCGACATATGTGCTGATGGCACAACTAGCATGGAGTTCTTTTCTGTTCCTACAGACCACTCAAAGCACTCCATTTTAAAAATATATATATCTGGATATGTTGTGTTAAGTTATTATCAGCCAATACTATAAGCTAGCCAACTGTCTTCAGTGGTGGATTAATCCACATTTCCTACTCATCCTACTATCTACTATCCTATAAATTGAGGGGGAAATAATCTACAGGATGTCTTGATGGTATTGAAAGAACATTCACTAATGCATTTAACCTAAGTTTGTGGCCAACTGTGGGATATGCTACATCTGGCTTTGGTACAGTATTTGTTACCAGGAGACATTCTCTGTTGGTTTCAGGGCCTCGTTAACACTAACACTAAATCTAGATTCATCAATCCTGTCCTTTCCAAGCATATATTCAATTCCGCTGTAAGTTTTATAATTGTAAATGTATGCAGAGGACTTGAAGCACAGCAGCTTGCTGCGTAAAGATATTTTTGGAATATAGTGTCTATTTTTCCTAGCTGTCTGAGCCACACAGAACGGTACGTTTTAGAGAAGAAAATGTAGTGCAGCAAAGAGAACTCAATGTTTAAAGGGTTGGGTTTTTTTTTCTCTAGTAGAGTTAAAGGGGCTGTTTCTTGACACCTAAGACAGGAAACAGTTTTGTCTGTGGTGGGCATGGCTAAAGTTATAGGTGAAACAGTATCTGATGGATGCATGTTATTTTTAACCCAACAAATCTCTTGACTTGGAGTTTTCTTGCAAAAACCATGTTCTGTTTGAAAAGTTATCTGCAAAGTGTAACATGCACCATGCCAAAGGCAAGTTTCCCTGTGGAAACACACTCTACTGGAATGTGTTTTGTTTTGGAACTCGATAAAGTGATATGAACTACAAGTGCTTCTGTGTGCTGCTTTTGTTCCCCCCCTTAAGCTCATCTTATTATCTTCCTGTCCTCATTGTATCAAGCAGGTTGTTTTCCGTTGTGACTATAACAGGAAATTTATCATTTTTAATAATTAAAAATCTGGAGGCTGAAATAATGGTCCAAATTGTGGGAGGAGTCATCCTTAATTTAAAAAAAAAAAAAAAACCAAAAGCACAATCAGATTTGAGAAGTTGTCTGCTGGAAGAAATGCTAAAAACTATCCCTCTGCAGCAACTTGCCTTGCCCTTGATACATTTGGTTATGCTCAGTGCATTTAATCATCTGCACAGTGTACCATTTTAGTCTGTCTGCTGTAACTGCAGAAGAACATCATCTGTTTCTTGGATTGTTAGCACTGCAAGTATGTCACAGTTGATGCCATACCCACAAATGTGCACTGTTCACTTTTATTTATATAGCGCTACAACACGGCAACAGTCGCCTAAAGGCGCTTTATACTGTAAAGTAAAGACCCTAAAATAATAAAGAGAAAACAGAAAACCCCAACGGTGTAAGCACTTTGACAGTGGGAAAGGAAAACTCCCTTTTAACAGGAAGAATCCTTTGACACTGTTTGGGGAGAGGCAGCAATTTGCTGAAACTGGTTGGGCTGAGGGAAACAAAACCGAACCAAAGAGCAGAGTGGTTTGTAAGCACAGAGAGAGGGAAAGAAGAAATACTCAGTGCATCACAGGAAACAGCCGAGGCCTATTTGTTACTCATCCGAGTAACTTCTTCAGTCTCAGCTGAGTGCAGGTTTCCCCAACCATATAAACTGCACATGTATGTGTTGTAAATGTACTGTTTATAAAAGGTTGAGGAAACCTGCAGTCAGCTGAGACTGAAGAAGCTACTCGGATGAGAGAGAAAACACGATCCAGATGAACAGAATGAACCTTTTGGGATCTCCAACAGGTGTTTTATGATTTTTCAGGGTTTTCAATTTATTCACATCTCTTCACTCCTGTCGGTTCATACAAGTAGCAATCAAATTCAAGTTTAGTACAAGAAATCTAAAATATCTGCTTACTTCTGCACTGTCCAAATACTTTTAAGCCTTAAAACTGGACAATGTATTACAACTGATTTCTCTACAGGAAAAGCAAAACTTTTTAAAACTTAAATCAAACTTAACATTTGAACATCAATCGCATCTTTATTGATCTAATAATCCACTGATGCTGCAGGGGCAAACATTACATAAACATGTGGCACAAACTGTACATTTCCTTAACTTAAGTTTCCTTAAATTAAATAAATCCCACAGAAAAATTCAATAGCTTTTAGTTTAAAGTGGTTTATGAGAAAGGACTCTGAGGTGAAAATAAGTCATTCACATGTTCCTCTAGAATTAAAGCTGACACGAGGGCAAACACATCCACGCTATTGAGCTACTTTGATTAGTGCAAGCAACACAGATTATATGGAAGTCCATAAAAGGTAGTCTCTTTAGCAACAATGTGTTAAGACAGATCCACATATATCAGTTGTCATTAAAACTGGTTCAATTAATAAAATCAAATGTTCTCTCATCCTTGCAGCTGACACACACAAAACACTTTACTGTTAAATGTGTCGACAGCTGGAGGTAAGGATGCAACTGATAAATGTTAGATTACAAGTTAAAATTATTTGGACAATAGTCAATTATTGACTTTTCTAAAATAGAAGAGGCCGTTTTAAAATCATTAAGCTTATCAAAAGATCTGTGATCATTTAGGCAGCACAGTAAATGCCTCATTAACATACCTTCATTATGCATTTACTGATTTCCAGATATTAGTGAGCAAAACTAATAAGAGTATTTAGCCAATTAAATCACTTTACCCCCTTGTAAACCATGCTTAATACATTTTTTAAATGAATTAAAACATTATTAGAACCTAAAACAATGTAACGTTTCACTTCACAACCCTGACACTTCACAAGCTTGCGTGCTCTGCATTTAAGATCACACAAATGTGCAAGCAAGGCTAGAAAGCATATTCTTTAGCAGCAAACACTGAAACATTGTTCCATTACTGCACACCAGGTCAGACCTGAATGCATTGGAATTTTGCAGGACAAAACTCTCTGCGTTACAAACTTTGTTACTTTGTTACAGTCCAAACCGCAGTCTACACTTCTTGTTCCACATGGTGCGGTCGCTGGTGGATCCAACAAACCTGCTGGCCGGTGTGGGCCGGGCGATGCTTGAAAAAGGTCTGGAGTTGATGCTCACATGAGGCATCTCCCTCTTCAGAGAGGGCAGCTGGCTATCTTGCACCAGCCCAAACACATCCAGCTGGCTCAGCACAGGGAACATTATACCCACGTCACTGCAATCACACCAGCTAAAGTATTAATCGTGATTTTCAGCTATTCAAATAGGATTCTGTATTCTTTTTAGAAAACTATAAATTAAATTTAACAGATTTTCCCCGTTTAGGCCCCAAATAAAATCTAGACCAGCATTTAGTTTTCAGTATTCACTCATGCAAACAAGTCCCAAACATAGAGCTCGAGGTTAGAGCAGAGTTTTTGTATTAATAAAATCAAACACTAGCACTAGTTACCAAACAGACTAGTGCTGTAATCATCATCCGTTTACTTTACTAGTACCTTAGACAGTGCGTTTCCATCTGAATAATGATCACAAACAAACATCTATATACCTGTGGCAAATAAATAAATAAGCTAGAAGATTAGATCAGATGGGACACACCAACTAGCAGTGACATGGATTGAGGTGGGAGGCAGACAAAAACTTACGTGAGAGCAGCAAGGTGAATGTGATAACAGCGGCTCAGGGACAGATGCAGCAGGTGCTTGAGTTGTTTGAGGACAGGTAAGCAGTCAGCTGTCAGCAGAGTGCTATCACTGCGACACAGAAACAGGTTTTAAGCTGCAGTCATCTGTGGCCACAGTAAAGACATTTTTCCAACCATGACAATTTAATTTGCAATAGCAAATAAAACGAGACAACTTAAAGAAAAACCCCACAATTAAATACCAAACATAGAACGATGACTAAACTTTTACCTCAAATCTAGAGTTTTAATCTGGGGGCATTTTTCCACCAGCACCTTCACATCTAAAAATGAGAAATAACACAGACACACATCAGAATGATGCAACTCAAACAATCTTTAAGACATAGGTCTATATCTAGATCGATCTATCTATAGTTTTCACAAACTACGGTAATTTCACTTCAGCAGTATGCACCCTCAGTGTTACCCTTCAAGCTGTCAAGTGAATCAAATTACTGTATCATTATGCAGTTTGTTCTGTGTTACATCATTAAGGACAAACCAGCTGTGTTTGTTAGTGTTGAAATCAGTGACTTGAAGATCTCCACCACTCACCATTTAGGGTGAGGCTCTCTCTGTAACCGCTGAGGTTGAGATGCGTAACACTGGAACTCAGATTATCAACGACGCTCTTTATGTGATTATTATCAAAGGTGCACCATGATAAGTTCAGCTGTTGTATACTGAAACACAAAATAATTGCATTAGTAAATCTGAGGCAGAGGAGAAACTGAAACTGTGGTTACAAAGTAAATAAGGACTGAGCAGCTGACCGGGAAAAGGATTTAAGCATCCTAGCGAGCACAGGAGCAGAGAAGGCAGAGCAGCCGCTGAGGTTGAGCTCCTGTAGGCGGGTGTTCTTTGCCAGACAGCTGAGTAAAAGAGATTAACAAATACACCCAAACATGAGCTCCAAACACACAGTACAGATTTAAGGCTCAAACAGATTCGGAAAATGCATCTACTGAGAGGAATTTAGTGTTTTGCCAGTTTACAATCGACAGTTACAGCACGACTTTTCCATCTCTGATGAGGCTCTACTACAAACAGCATCACTGACTTTTCAGACAAAGGCATGTTTCCCACGACATCTGAAGTCAGAAAAAGCTCAGACATATTTTTGATAAGAGAAAAGCAGCTGCAAAGACACTGGGAATCAGTGACATCCCTGCTGCACTAATCAGTAGCAAATGGTTCAGATCTCACCTGATGATGGTGTCAGAGAGCTGCAGACCCTCCAGGCTCAGACATTCTAGCAGTCTGCAGCGACAGATGATGTCTTCCAGAGCCAACGTTGGTATGATTGAGCTTGACAGATCCAGCTGAACCACCTGCAAAGAGCTGTATAATGGAAAAGAAAGAAAAGAGCATTTTTCTACTTAATAAGTGTCACAGAACTTAATACTTAGAGCTCTTTGGTGTGAAGGAAAATTAAATAGTTAGACAGATAGTTTTCATTAGATTTTCGCAGGCAAGGAAAACTCAGAGTAAGTCTTCCACTGAAGAAGAAAGTCAGGACACACTACGATATATGTGACTAACCCTCTGACTGTTAAGTGCAACTCTTCCACAAAGGAGCGGGGGCAGCGCAGTCTGCGGATGCCAGTCCTCAGCACCTGCTGCAGAGCCGGAGCCGTGTGGGTCATCCCCTCTAGATCCACACTGTGCCACAGAGACTCGTCAAACCTGTGATGAATGCACAAGCAAAGAGGTGTCATGGAGGCAAACCCCTACAGCAGCCTGCAGTAAATAACCTGCACACAGCAACCCGTTCTGTTAAATGTGAATTTCACGGTGCGTGTCATTGAGAATATCAAGCAGCACAAACTCATTTGTCAACCAGTTTGTCAAAATTTAATAATTTCGAATGTGATGGTGTGCAAGTAGCTGTGACAGCTGTTTAATGGATGAACTAGGAGTGATCCTTTAATGAGGAATCCACAGGGCCACAGATTTCCATATTTTTGAATACTGTGATAAGTGTCACGCGTTTAAACACACAGATGTGAGAAAGAACCAGAGGCGTGGTTTGAGGTATGCAAACTCAATCTTTAGGATCTGCCCTGCACTTAAAAAAACCATTTTAAGCGGGAAGAAGCAGGGCCAGAAATTTTGTTAATGATCATTATGACTCACGCCAAACGTTGCCAGCGCTTGCAAACTACAGATATTCTGACAAGGTCCCGTGGAGGAAGGCAGAAGAAAATCCTAAGAACAACCTCATCTGGTAGTTGATCCCATGAAATGTCTGCAGAGGGAAGGAGAAAGGGAAAAAAGTTAAGTTGATCACAGGTGAAAGTCCTCATCTTAAACATCAGAAAACCATCTGCTCCTACTTGGTGAGGAGTCTTTCCTCCTTGGTCTCCTGCTAAGAACAAATTGATTGCTGTCATTCTCCTTCCCCTTGCTGAAGAGCCGCTGTTTCTTGCGCGGTGGTGTGAACTGCAGGATGAGATCTGTTGGGGTGCACTCAGTGTCCAGGCCCTCGCTAAGAATGCCTCTCGACTTGCTTTTCCTGGGCTGAGTCAGCATGGAGTCCTGCAAATTTAGGCAGGGACGATCCTGCAGTGGGACACTGTTGGAAGCAGAGGTTAATCAGACATGTGGGCATCGTTAAACAAGGCTTCATCATTACACAGACACCCCACAGAAAGGCTACTTAGCGGCCTAGCTTCCTCTAAAGAACCCCTCCATGCCCGCCATATTGATGTAGCTACCAGCGGAGTGACCGCGCAAACTGACTGCAAAACCAAACGACAGACACCGTCTCCTGTCTTTCAGTACACAAACACATGCAGGTGGTCCAGGACGTCCACTCCTGCCCTGCGGTTAGCTTACAGTGTGTACCCCGGGAAGAAAAGAGCCGTTGACAGGCGTGGAGGGAAAGCGCGCTATCGGTACAGTTTTACACTAACGACGCTGCTGACGGTCTACCGAACACACAATTTCGCATAAAAACCGCCTTATTCACACCGCTTTAGAAATGGAAAGTTTTGAGTCGGGACAGTTAAACAGCACCAAGCTAGCCTTGGGATGGCGGCTCCTTTTCACATGTGCAACACATCTGAGAGATAACGTATGCACCGCTATACCTCAAATATGTTTAGTAACAGAAAGTAAGAATCACTGAGGACGATACCTGTCGCCTGGCATTTCCTTTAACTCGAATCAAATACGATCCTACACGAAAAGTGCAAGACTGGATCGCAGCCCTCCAACCGAGACTTTAAATTCGCCGCCAACACCGGGGCGCCCCCTTATAGTTACGTCACGGACGTGCCTGCACGTAGATCGTGATACGTCTTACGCATTAGTGATTTCGCCAGGTGGCAGTTTTTTGAGTTATGTTATGTTATGTTATGTGCCATATTATTGGCTTTAGAACGGGTGGTAGACAGATCTTTAGAAGTAATAATAGTGATTCATTGTTAGCATTGTTAAGCATTGAAAAATCGTAGATTTTGTGTGTGAAAAAGCAAAAATATAGTAATAACGTGGACTCCCGCTCATATAAGTATTGTGGGTAATGAAAGAGCAGATAGGTTGGCCAAAGAAGCTATTAAAAAGTAGATATTGATATGCAGATACCGTTGTCGAATTCTGAAGGGAAACGTTTGGAAAGAAATTGAGAATTTATGGGAAATGGCGTGGGATAATGAAGTAAAAGGGACAGTACAAAACCGTTCACGTTACAAGAAATAGAAGAATAAGTAGGCAGGAGGAGGTAATTATAATTATAAGTAGAATAAGAAGAGGTCATTGTTTTCTAAATGACACTGTTTTTAGCAAAGGGAAACATCTTACTGATTTGTGTAATCGGTGTAATGCTATGAAAACGATTGAACATGTGCTTTTTCGTTGCAGGAAGTATGTCAGTCAAAGGAGAATGTTGAGGGTAGAAATGGGTATTACTACCGAACCCAAGTTTGAAATGGTGGTTGATCAGTTAAGTCATGATGAAGGGAAAGGAAAGACTTTGTTATTTGAGAAATACTGGACTCATCGAGAGGATCTAAAGACATGGAAGTGATGTAGCAGTAAAATCCAGGAGATGGAAGTAGTGCAACATCGTTGGATGCAAGCTGCCGTTAAAAATGAAAGAAGAAGAAAAGTTCTATTTTTAGGCAGTAGGTATTAGGTCCCGATTATTAGCAGGTCTTTTTCCTTAGTCGTAGTTTAATAAAACAGGGAAGCACTTGTGTTACCAATTGGGTCAAAAGACGTATGAAGTAAGATTAGGGATGTGTGCGACGAGTCGACTAATTGCGCTATTGTCACTAGTTGGTACCAAACTTACTAGTTGTTGTGTCCTAAATGTTATGCAGCCATTTGCCACCAGACGGTTGTTGAGAAACACCATATATAAGTTAATATAGCCCTTTGGTAACCCTATTAGAATGAGACTGCAGATACAAATGGCAGAAAATAGCTTTTTCCTAAAGGTGAATGGGCTTTGCCTTAGTGACAGGGTGTGGGGTTCAGAACAGAGCCACTATTCTTCCACACCAATCATCGGTGTCCAACCTAACAACCCTCAGGTCAGTGGCCCAGTGTTTTACTGTGTGTTTTATTTTATTTTATTTTATTTTATTTTTTCTTGTAAAAAAGCTTTTATTTTTATATTTTAAATATTAATGCAATTTATATTATTTCACTTTCAATCTGAAACATTTTATGAAAGCCTTGAAATTAATATTTAGCCACATGGGTGGCTGTAGCTCAGGTGGCAGAGCAGGTCAGCCACTAATCTGAAGGTCGGTGGTTCGATCCCAGGCTACCTCCTAGCTGCATGCCAAATATCCTTGGGCAAGATACAAACTAACCTGGTGGTGGTCAGAGGGCCCGGTGGCGCCAGTGTCCTCGCCTCTGTCAGTGCGCCCCAGGGCAGCTGTGGCTACAATGTAGCTTGCCGTGGATGTGTGTGTGAATGACTGAATGTAGTGCTATACAAATTTACCATTTAAATTATACAGCTTGATCATGGCTGACAGCAGCTGTCCGATTTTACATGGAAGCAAACAGGGGTGATAGTAAAGAGGGGCATGATGTACACCAGACCATGTTTCCAAAAGTTGATTATCTTCATCTGGATGTAGCGTTTTCAGTGGGAGAAACGTTTGGTCACTCATCCAAGTGACTTCTTCAGTCTCAGCTGACTGCAGGTTTCCCCAATCTTATAAACAGTACATTTGCACAATGACTGAAACCAGCCCACTGAGGAACAATGGGCAACTGCATATTTTAATACAACTTTTTGAGACTTACTGGAGATTTCTCTCTGTGTAAAACGGATGTTGGTCGGTGGAGCAGCTATACAAAGTTTGCTTTTCTTCATGTCAGAGTTTTGTTGATCAGGTGTGTAGATGAAGGACTCCAGCAGCTTTTTCCCAGCAAAGCTCTACCCGAGCTCACCACGATGTGTAAACTGACTCCGGCTCCACATTAAACTGTGCCAATGTCATCAACACTGCTACTGTTGTGTTATCAGTGTTTCTGTTCAAATCTGGGGGCTGTGTGGGCTTAATGTTGCCACAGATTTTATTCACACACTATTTAGGAACAGTATAACAGAGCCATGCATTAAACGGAGCATTGAAGCAAAGGATTTGTGTCGAGAAGTTTTTATAATCAAATTATTCGAAATATTTAATGAATCATTGCGGCCAGTGCAAACAAAAATCACCATCCCTCTGAGTGCTGAATTTACACAAATAAATCCAAATTTTAATTTAAATTGTGGGCTGAGATGCATTGCAGCAGTATGTATGCGCCTTCCCGTGGCTGTTCTCCTGATGAGACCATGCACATGTCACGTTTCCACATCCTCCAGGTTGCAATCTGCCCTCTATCTATCTCCCCTTCTTCTATCTCTTTCTCTCGGCTATCTCTGTAAATGAGTGCATATATGGCTGGAACTAACCACTGTTTTTCAGGAGTAAGCATGGTCCAGAGAGCTCCCAGGAGGTGCACCTGTTCTCTAACCTGCAATCAGTGATAGTACCTAAGCCCAGTCTTCTACACCACCTGTTCCCAGATTTTTGATTTACAACAGTGGTATTGCTGCTCAGGCAATTTATGATTCAGCAATTTAATTTACTTGTTTGTTTTCTTTTAATGGCCAGATGACCAGTGCTTACCTGCTTACCGCTCATTCTTCGTAGTGAATCCTGTTTGGTGTGCCAGCTAGAAGTCCATCCCGAATGTCTGCCTAATCTACTCTCTCACACGCTCTTCAGAAATATTTTGGATTTTCTCTAAACCGTACAGGCTCAAATATATACACACGTCTCCCACTAATCCCCTTCTTTCGGCTTCTCCCTTTAGGGGTCGCCACAACATGTCATTTGCCTCCATTTCAGTGTGTTCCACACACACATTTCAACCTATTTAGAGTTATTTATCCATCTAACAGTGTCTCAGAGGCTGTCTGTGATTTTGAGTATGGATATATAAGTATGGGAAGCACAAATATTTATAGTTTGGAAAAAATGATGTAATTCCACCTGCTATTTATAACTCTTGACCTTTCTCCCTCGTTCTCACACATACACGCAGTTTTGCACAAAGGTAACAGTCCCAGACCCTGACAATGACTAACAGGAGGGACAAGGTGTGTCAGATTTTCAAAATAAAACTTTATTAGAATATTAGTATGCTTTAAAAATGTGAAATGTTCAAAATGAAAGCCCTCAGTTACAAAAAACAAATCTGTGTGATTTTTTTTTTTAAATACAAGATAAGTATGTTTTTAAAATAATGTAATTTTGTTGCCCTAAGTCACAGCAGACAATACATTGGATGAAGTTTGAGCAGCAGTAACTATCCCTAACTATTATGCAACAAATTACATAGTCTTGTGACCATGGTTTCACACTCTGCGAGTGGAACATATCTTTGTTTGGTTAATAATTTTGATGCATACTTAACAATATTCCAACCTGACAGGTTTTTCTAAGTAATTTTTTCTCGCCAAAACCTTGTCTTGATTCAGAAAGTAACATCCAACTGCAGCAACTTTCTTCATATAATGAAATTCCTGAAGCTAGAATAGTGGTGCCATTTCAATTGTCTTCACGTGTGCTCCCCAGACATAGCATTTTAATTTAAATTATCACTGTTATCTAAGTGATACAATTGTATAACTATATTTGCATATTCCCTCAGATTGATATCTTTCTATGTGTTTGATCCCTGTCAGAGGTTGCAGGTAAAGAGCAGATGTCTAGCTAAACAAATTAAGACACATGTAGCAGATCTGAGTTTATGTCAAGATCTGCTGCAGCAGATGGTGTGGAGTGGAGAGTGAGAACCCAAATGCAGACCATGGAAGCAGGGAGTAGCTTTAACAAAAGACAAGCTGCTTATTCAGGCTGATTGACAAACACAAAATAAGAAATCCAACTAAACACTTGGGACACAGAGACACATAGTTAACAGACGCTCCAACAAAGGAAGACAAAAAAATACGCTGAGGGGTGACAAGGGGAGTGGAAACATGGGACCCAAGCAGGAACGAATTAGTTGCAACGAGACAAGGGAAACAAAACTGGCATAATGCACATGAGACAAGGATTAAGGATGAAACACAAAGAGAGGAACATAGGAAAAGGTAAGGGAGACGAAACACAGAGTCAGACAGGGACACAGAAGGAGATCCATAACATAGAGACAAAATACTAAGGACATGATAGAAAGGAAAATGCTAAACAACCTAAAATAAACCATAATCCGTCGAGATAAAACATAATCAAAGCCAGAAACAAAGAAAACTAAACTAGGAAATATAATCAAGATCAAAACAACAATAAACAAACAGAATAGAACTATGACAGTTTAGACTTGGGCCTAAAAATATATTCATCTGTGTTATAAAAACATCTTGCACAGACCTGCTAAGCCTAAAGGCAAGAGGGTTTTGTTAAGCTAAAAATGAGAACAGCACATTTATCATTCTACTTACAGGAGATTTATGGGAGGTGAAAAAATGGCTGGATTTCATTTGTCTCTTTAGTCATTAATCATATTATGCATTAAAATGCTCAAGGCAAGATGTAAATATATGATATAGAAATTACTGTGATGCAATTTTTCCTTCTACTTTTTTTTTTTTTTTTTTTTTGGCTGCTGCCTTTAAGGGTCACCACAGCGGGTCATCTGCCTCAAAATTACCGTGTCTCTATAATCCTCCCTTTTCACATCAGCCCTCTGCATGTCCTCCTTCGCTACATCTATGAATCTTCTCTGTAATTTTCCTATTTTACTCCTTCATGCCTGCTAACAGTATATCCATTGTCCCTGCTCGGGATGCCCAAACCACCCCAGCCTGACCTTGTCTCCTAAATGCTGAGCTGCGATGTACTCAATTCTTTTCTGTCAGTTCTCATCAGTCACCATCAAAATCTTAGCATTTTCAACTTTGCAACCTCCAGTTCTGCTTCCTGGTCACTGCCATCGTCCAAACCATATGCCATAATAGGTCTTACTATCATCTTGGAAATCTTCCCTTTCGCTCTTGCTGCTATCCTCCTGTCAAACCCCTCTCCACCCACTCCACACTGTCAGCATGCTCTTCTTCCTCTCTCATATGCACTCTCTGTTGCTTTGGAGATTTGACCATGGATATTTAAATTTTTCCACTTTCAGAAATTCTATTCCTTGTACACTTTTGTGCTGCTTTTTGAAGGTGAGATGCTGTGTTAGAGTAGTTTGCTTTTATGGTGTAAAATTTGATATGTCCCTGCGCGGGATGCCGTGGTGTCCACATCTATGTTGTATGTATAGTCTGAGGAGACATGCTGCACGTGACTGATTATGCCTCGCAGGTATAATATTATATAGCGCTAGATAGTGTAGAGGGAAGACTCAAACACGCAGCTAACAGGCCAAATAGACGGCATAAGACCGCACAGCCAACTCTGTGTTCTGGGTTTAACTCATGACTGTGTCAGCTTATACAGCATCTGCCTCCTTATGCTTTTGTTAGTTGTTATATATGTAGCCATTCTGTGGTTGCACCATGTATGTTTAAGAATAGTGCTAAAGGGATGTGTTAAATGTAGCAAGAATTGTCCATAAATGGTCCATAAATGTTGGGAATGAGATCAGGTTTCTTGATATGAATCAAAGCAGCAGGCTGAAGACAACTTACCACAATGCTGTTCACTGAACACTATCGACCTGTTTCTTTCAGTTCACTCAGCACCTCCATACAAACCTTTTTTCTATTATAAAGCTTGAATTCAAAAACAGGAAAATTAGTTTGTTTTTGTGTAAATACAGAACTGGTTTATTCACATGAAATACCCCTGAATATAATGGTAAACAGAGAGTTTATATAAAAGGCACATTTGCAATGATTAAAATTACAGCTAACTGTCCATGCTACGATGGACTGCTGTTTTTTGCAAGCACACCAGTGTATTTTACAAATCATTGCAATCCTCAGTGTCCTGCACTGTTTATTACAAAAAATAGCAAACAGTACTGAATACAAACTAAAATATGTAATATCCATAAAAAATATGCATTACTGTAAGTGAACCACAGTTTATATCACAGAGACTTTTTGTTTTGTTTACGTTTGTTTATGTTTTTAAAAGATTTCACTCAGTGGTTTTCTGAGGAATCAGCAGACAACCTCAACACTGAAAAGAGCAGATGTGAGGCATGTGTCTGTCTTGTCTACAGAACCTTAAGTAGCACCTTAAAATTTTAAGATTAACCACAAAGCTTCATTTATTCTGGATACTATTTAGTTTAGTTAAAAAAATAATAATATGGATAAACTGGATTTGCAACACAGGCTGTCAGTGGCACACAATGCAAAAGCAAACCAATCGTTTCTCACATCAGGCCAGCATCAGAACAACAGTTTACTTCTGCTCAAGCTGAATAAAAGGCTAGAAATTGCTTTTGTGAACAATTACATTATTATAGTAATGCATCATTTCCTGGCTGGTCCTGATTCATTTTCCGAGGGGCTAAATGGCCCGTGGATGAGGTCAAAGGAGAGTGAAGCAGTAAAACCACTAACCCAGTTTCTCAGGGCCAGCCATACAGATGTATGTACAAAGCCAATTCCAAAAGGTCAGGATATTGTGTTAGATCTAAATAAAACAGAAAGTAATGATTTATACATCTTACAAACCCATATTTTTATTTGCAATACAATATAGGACATATCAGCCCTTTAAACTCAGAAAATGTACCTCTGTAAGAATGTTGGCTCATTTTGAGTTTGATGCCAAAAACATGTCTCAAAAGGGTGGGACAGGCAACAAAACGCTTGAAAAGTAAGCGGTTTAAAAAAAAATTAGCTGGGTTAATTGGCAACAGGTTACAAACATGACTGAGTGTAAAAGAAGCATCTTGGAGCTGCAAGTAAACATGGTCAGAGGTTTGTCTATCTACAAAAAAAAGTCTTCAAGTTGTGGAACAATTTCAGAATAGATATTGTCAGTGTAAAACTTTGAATATCTCATCATTTTCAGTAAGTTAATTATCTGTTGTGCGAAGAAGGAATCATATGTGAACATGACCCTAAAGTACCAAAGCTAAGATAAAATGGACTGAGGTAAAGTGAAAAAATTCAGAACACTTTGAAATACGTTTTTGGAAACATGAACATACATCATGTCCTCTGAGCTAAAGAGGAAGGAGGAATATCAAGCTTTTTATCAGTTGAAAGCCTGCATATCTGATGGTCTAGATATGTATCAGTGCCTATGAAATTGGCATCTTGCACGGCTGGAAATGCTTTATCAATCCTGAAAGATATATCAAGGTTTTAGAGTAATGTGTGCTCCACCAAGATTACGTGGTTTTCAGGGAAGGCCTTGCATGTTTCAGTAAGAAAATGCTGAACCACATACAGTATCTGTTTCAGCAGCATCGTGGTAGAAGACTGCAGATGTCGAACTGGCACGCCTGCAGTCCAGGCTTTACGCCAACTGAGAACATTGGGAGCATCATGAAGTATATGGCAAAGAAGACCCAGGACTGCTGAGCAGCTATAATCCTCTATGAGACAAGAACGGGACCACGTTCTGCTCTCCTCAGCTCCCACACATTTACAGAATGTAGTGAAAAGAGGAAGGGACACTACACAGATGTAATTATGCCCCTAAGTTTTCTGAGATGTGTTGCTCCCATTAAAAATACCTATTTCTTAAAATGGTACATTTTCTCAGTTTAACCATGTTTTGTATCTTCTACTTTAAATCATTTCTGGGTTTATTTGCAAATGTATTTGATATTTGCAAATAATAATTCTCTGTTTTTATTTACATTTTTCACAGCATCCACAGTTCTGTAAAACTGGATTTGTACATGTTTATATATACAATGCCAACACACATTTGGGGAAAGCTGAGGGGGAATTTAGTTAAAGCAATTTTTCTCAGAACTAAACTGTGGTTGAAGTTATTACTTAGGAAAACCTTTACATTTTTATTAATTTTTTATTCTACTCAGAGAAAATTTTATTTTTTAAAAAAACATATCAGAACTTGTAGCGGCCAGTCCTCTGTACAATCCATGCAGCATTTGGTGAGATACTTGAACCTGCCATCTGTAGAGCTATTCTATTAGCACAGCTATAACCACTTCTTACAACCACTTTTCCAATTAGTAGATTACCTGCTCTACCTCCCGAGATGTAGCCATCCCTAAACACACATGGTCAGATATACACATATATACCACATGACCAGAATACAGTGGCCCGGGTTTGAATCTGACCTGAGACTCTTTGCTGCATGTCTTCCACCCTCTCTCTCTTCGCTTTCCTATCTGTCTCCACTGTTGCTATCAAATGGCAAAAAAAATGGCTCTGCAAGCAGAGGAGTTGCTCCCTGCTGAACATTGGAGTAGAATTTAGGATTCAGGCACATCCACACTGACTTCCCTCTTCAAACCAGGAAGCTACATCTATCATTTTTAGATGCAATCTGTGGTTGTAAGCCAACAAACAATATAGTTGGTGGCTCCAGTAGGTGTGTATGGTTAATGAACAGCTAACACAACAGGAGAATACTCTTAAATATTTTTAAAGCGTGTAAATAACCTTGAAAGTGAGTTTGAAAATTTCAATCAAATCAAAACTACACATTTTTTGTTGTTGTTGTTTGTTTGTTTCTACCACTGACGCAACTCATCAATAATGCCAGACTAATGTGAGAAAGTGTTTGCCTTAATCCCTTAATTAAAACTATTCAAACACTCAAAAGAACAGTTTATGACTGTGTGGGTTTTGAATACTCAGTGCATGAGTACTATGAGTTATTATTTTAAGCAGTTCCAGAAAGTTAATTCTGTTTATCTGGATGTAGAATTTTCAGTGGGAGTTTTGTTCATCTTCCAAGTGACTTCTTTCATCATTGATCAATAGTCATGATACCATTTACAAAGACGGGCCTGGGAAACAGACGAACATGACATCAAGAAGGCCCTGAGTAAATGTGGTTATCTCAGCTGGACATTTGTCAAAGCTGGGAAGGTGCCTAAAGAAAGCTCCAGCCAATCCAGAGAGAAGACAGACAACTGCTGCCTAAGCAAAAACCCTTAGTGAACCCTTATGTGTCATGAGTATTGGAACAACTGAGATGCATTTTCCCAAAACATCATGCCAATTTGCATAATAATGACCATGAAACTGACCTCACAGCCCATTGTTAGCCACTGGTGCCAGTTTTAGTCATTATGCAAACGTACTGTTTATAAGGTTGGGGAAGCCTGCAGTCAGCTGAGATGGGGGGATATAAGCTTGGATCTGAAGTTTTTATTGAACTGACACTAACAATTTTAACTAGCTTTCTCCAGACTGTATTCTGACACTGACAGAAACATTTCTGGCTCTGCAAAAGGCAAATACAGACACTTGCTTTAGAGTCAAATTCATGAAATCTATCAGATTGAATATATCCAAAACATCTTGAGTGTTTTTTATGGGAAATTTAACAGAAAAACTGATCTGTAAAAGTAATGCAGATGTAACTTATTTGGACAGAGAGGCAGAGCAGCCAAAGAAATCCATGCCGATGCTCCGGGGATAGCCTTCCAGTACCTTCAGTGCCACAGGGTCAAACTTCCAGTAGTGCATTCCACTCAGGAAATTGGCATAGCCTGTCAAAGGGCAAAAGAATGCAACAGTGAACTCCACATGTACATGTTAAAACCTTCTCTAGACCTACAAGTCACTAAGTCAGAGGCGGAGATTACACTCCTCACCATATCTGTCCAAAAAGGCTCCATCAATGTGGCTGGGCATTCCCCTCCACTCGTAAATGCTGTGGGGGTGTAAGTCATTAATTCGATTATCCTGAATATTGAAGGACCAGTAGTAACTCGACTTGAAGAAGTAGACTTTCTCAGTATGGTCCTCTTCCCACTTCAAAGCTGCTTCAATGTGTGTTACAGGAAGACCCAGCCGTCTCACTGAATCTGGCCCTGTTATCTTCCTTTCAGCATCAAAAATCCAGTAGCTGTCACCTGATAAGTAATAATTAAAATTAATTATAATAATTAATCAATTACAATTAATAAATAAACAGGATGTTGTTTCTAGAAATCATCCCTGCTGAATACAAGTAAAGCACATCCTTGTGAAAAAGTACAACCATGTACAACATTCAAGGCTACTATTTCTACCATAAACTCGTGTGTCACTGTGGTGAAGATTATTATTTTATTTAACCTTTTTCCTCATGTTCCCACGTTTCACCAGATTTACCTCATTTCCTCTCTTGACTTTCTCATCACTGATTGGCTCCTGAGTATCTTTCTCCCTTAACTGAACTCACCAGACACACATTTTATAAAGGCTTCACTCCCTTTCCCTCACTATTTTAACTTCCACGTGGCAGTTAAGAATTTTACAGTCCATGTGTGTCTTCCTTTAAGGTAAACTACATTTGCAAAGTCATTGATAGCTGTTTTATTTACATTCTGACTGCCTAACAATGTTAACTTTCAGCTTCCTAATTAGCAATCCCTACATATCATTAAAGTTATCAAAATCACTTTTGCTTGACTAGTTTTGAGGAACAAAGGATATTTTGTGGAAATACTTGTTTAATGTGTCCTTCCCCCATGTCCCCCAGAAAAAAAATGTCTAGTTCGCGTCTGTACCTTGGAAGAACCAGATGTTGCCAGACTTGTCTTCAAACGCAGCATCAATGTGTTCTGGAATTCCTTTCCAGTGGCGTGATGATAAAGCTGGATAGCCAGCTTGTAGCTGCCCGTCACGTATTCGCCAAATATATTGAGACTTAAAGAAGAAGAGCTCTCCCCTGATCATGGATACAGCATCAAAGTTTGTTTTGCAAGCATTTGGCTGGAACACAGCAACAAACTTAGTCTGAATATTTTTGTCTATGAACTATCATGCAAAGCAGCAAAATACAGAATGGCTTATATTTTTTAAGTAAATACATGTATTTTCAAGGGCCTCACCAGTTCAGTCTCAATCTCATTGGTCTCTGTCATCACAGGCGGCGTGTGCCGAGGGGATCCGTACAGATACTGAATGCCCCTTTTGTCATCCTCACTCAGCTGCAGAGGGTAAGCGTCACTATAGAATGGGCACATCACAGCATCGGGCTCAAGGGAGTGCTGCAGGCCCAAAACATGGCCAAACTCATGAGCTGCCACTTGGAGGAGGTCTGTGCCTGAAAAAGCAAACAGAGGAGGGCAGTCAAACTTAGAGTAGTTATTTTTGGTTCCAATCAGCTCAAAGCTTTTCAAATGTACTTACCAGCATTATTGCCCACTGTCCAGTGCTCATCATAGTCAAAGTGGACTTCTCCCTCTCTCTGTGTCTGGGGGAAATAAGCGTGAGCAAGGATTCCTCCTGGACCATCGAATGGTAAGCTGTCCCCATGCCAGTACCTACACAATCACTTCTTTTAGAGGACAAGGTAAACCTACCACATATCATTCTTTTGATGCTCTTTCTCTATGCTAAGGATGTTGCAAATTGAGTACAGTGTAACTCTTAACTCTAAGTATTAATTCTAAATCGCAGTGCACATCATTCAGTGATTCAGCTAATACCCTTATACACATCCAGTTAGCAGAGTTGTTAATTGTGTGTGTGTGTGTGTGTGTGTGTGTGTGTGTGTGTGTGTGTGTGTGTGTGTGTGTGTGTGTGTGTGTGTGTGTGTGTGTGTGTGTGTATTCTACTATACTTGTGAGAACCAAGTCACTTGGTCCTCACCAGTTTGAAGGCCTTTTTGAGGCTCAAAATGTGGTTTTTGTGTCAGGGTTACAATTAGGTTATGGTTAGGTTTAGGGTCAGGGTTAGGCATTCATTTTTAATGGTTAGGGTTCACCCAACTGCTGAACGGCAGTGCTCATCCACAAAAATATTTTGAATTTACAAAATCTGAAGCACACAAAAGCACAACATTTAATGCATTGCCAGTCCCTGAAAAGGTTCATTTTGTTGTCATATGGTAATAATGAGAACTCCTTGTGTCCTAAATTAGTTTGCTTTTAGTGATATTGGTAAATGTTAAATGGACTGGTTTCAGTTATTGAGTCATCATGTTCAGGACTCTGAAACAGATTCTGCGAGGCATGAAGACATGTGTAAGAACAAAATTAAATATTTATTTTACTTTCACAATAGGACATGACTGGTATAATTAAATATGCAAAAAAGTGAGTAGCTGTTAAAGGGAATGTCTGCTTGTAGAATTATACTTGGATTGCATTATTTAGCTAGAAGAAATGATACAATGGTCAAACGACTTTTTATGTGGACTTGTTGACTAGTTGAAATTTCAGTGGACCAATGTTTCTGTAAGGAAACTATGTAGGACATGCTTTGACATTGAAGTATGTCAATAAGCTACATATTAGGCACATGATGCAATTCTACGCTGCACCCAGTAAAGTAGTGGCTAGCCTATTTTAATGTATGTAAGTAAGTAAGTATGTTATACAAAAAATGGTAGCGTGATAGATTTTAACCGAGTACATAATATTAAACACAATATAGCAGTAGTTCTAAAAATGACTCGTGAAAGTAACTTGTACACACGTTAGAACTTGAATTGCTGACAAAGTGAAGTGTGGCAGGACACTGAAAAACAGGAGAGCTGTTATGACATTGTAAGTATCATGAATCTGATGCCAAATGACTCTTCTGATTTGATACAATATGTAGCCAGAGGCATGCTATTAAAATCCCACCAAACAAATCCTATGTTGCATTTGTTCCATAATCTTCTCTCAGTCTTGGCTGGGAGACATCTGGTTTAGTGTTTCCTGGTTTACTATGACAGCAGGAGTCGTGCCTGAGATTTATGTCTGGGTCTTTAAAAAAAAAAGTTGATTCTGTTCATCTGGGCGTAGCGTTTTCGTTTGGAGAAATGTTTCATCACTCATCCAAGTGACATCTAGTCTCAGCTGACTGCAGGTTTCCCCAACCTTTTAAACTGTACATTTAAATAATGACTGAAACCAGCACCACTGGCAAACACTGGGCTATGATCCAGAAACTGACCTCACAGCCCATTGTTCGCCAGTGGTGCTAGTGCGAGAGAGTAAAAGGTCTTTTATGTTTGAACTGATAAAAAGTGCTATAACAGACCTCCTCCATATTTGCTAATAGTAAATAATCTTTATTCCTAACTAAAGATATAATCAAAATATAAGTTTGATTAATATGTTGAATGAGAAATGCAGTTTGATTAATGAAAACTATTCTAATGTCCAGATTGTGTCTGCACAGACATGATCCAGGTTTGACCTTGGCAGCTTAGAGTCTGTGTGTGTGTCTGGAAAATGCCTAAGAGTTATGTGTGTCTGGAAAAATGTGAAAGATAAGAAATGTGCCGCCAACCCATAATTATACATGATTCTGAATAAGATAAAGTAAGAGAAATGTAATTGAAGAGAAATACCATAACTTAAATAAGACATGAAAGGAAGCATATTCATGTGTGACTGAACATTCATATGTGCTGGAATTATTGACAAATTAAGTACTGCATAGAAAAGGAAAAAAATAATAAAGTGATTTCTAAAGTTGCTTTAAATAATATATCTGGAAAAGCCAGATAGAGAGAGAGAGGTTAGGTGAAAAAGTGATACAGGGTTCTTCCCTTTGTCTTCTGCATGATGAGCAGTTCAGAAGATCGGACCTAAGATGTCGAAGATTCCAGCAGAGACCCCGGAGGGATTGACCACTGGACTGTGAACCTGCAAACTGTTTTTGTATTTATTTATTTATTTGGCTTTTTCTCTGCTCCTTTTTACCATGTTAGAATATTAATTCAAAAGGATTTGGATTTCATTTGTTTCCCGTTGATGTGTCTCCTAATGGGTCATACCTACATGGAAGAGATAAGGGCATCGGTGCTCAAGACACGCTCATTCCCCCTAACCTCCTCCCTCACAAGGATCAGCATTAGCTCAGAGTTGGTTAATTAGAAAAGTATAATTCAGCCGATTTCAATATTATTTCGTGATTGTTATTAATTGATGCTTTGCTCTGCATAAATTGCTTTAATAAAATGTCCTGCAATTAAAATCTAAATTATAGACATTCCCATTTCAACTGTTTGTGAATGTGATGGCTTCAGCCACACATGGGTAAATCATTTGTCCATTTGTTCACTTTATTAGTTTGCTTTGCAGTTTTCTTCTTCAATATAATTCATTAATCATTTGGTTAAACCTAACACTGATATTATGAGGCGCGCACAAAGTAGCATTGTGGGGGTTTTCTAAAAATGTTTTGTTATATTAATTATGTTTCTCTTTCTTTGAGTTACCTGGGTTTGGGCGGTGGCTGTTTCCTGTCTGGGCAAAAGGCTGGCTGAGGACTCTGGGAACAAAATGCCTGCTCAGCAGGACCAACCATGGGCTTACCAGGAGCAGGGGTGTTTTAGGTTTACTTGGGTTATTCTGTGCTTAGTTAATATTAGTGTGTGTTTTTGTTTTCCCCCTATTGTGTGTAAATGGTTTGGCCAAACCATTATAAAAGCTACCCTCTTTGTAATTAGATCAGTTTGTGAGTTAAACAAACAAAGTGAGACACAACTTAAGTTTCTGGAAATTACTTTTCGTAGATTTATATTTAGTTGACCTCTTTTATGGGCCTGCTAACTATGTTTTTGAATTTTATCATTTTTGAATTTTTTGAGGGATAAAATAAAGAAAACCCTCTTGCTAAGCCTCTGCCTGAACATGCCAGCATTTGTTTAGGAAGTATGATTTTAAAAATCTTAAGGCAAATGAACTTTTGGTAAAAAACATAGGTTACTTAGTTTCTTGCTTTTTGTTGAATTGTACCAGCTAGTTTCTTACCTTGCAGTTGCTCTGGAGGTGTGCCTGTGTCTACTGTCTGCTTAGACTAGCATGTGTGCTCACCGTTCCACACCACAGCTACATCTGGGCAGGCCAGAGTTTAAGTGATTTGATATCTAAATAGTGATGCACTAGTTTTGTTGTTTATTGCAATTCTGAAACTGCTTAATGCTGATTACGATTTGGGGGTTTTAAAGGGCTAGAACATGAAGAAAAGTGCAAACACATCATGTGTGATTACTGTACACATTGTTAATGGTCAGGATTTCATCTATACAAATATTTAAATCTGAATACTTGGAGCTGTTTCATTCGACACACATGCTTAAGATGGCTCATCTAGAATTTGGCCAAGAAACAACAAATCACAGAGTTCCTTTATCACAGCTTTATTTCTGCTGTATCTCGTCTTCCAGCTTCACATTATTGACAGTATATATCAAAGAAATCTGAAGCTGAGCTTGAACAGGATAATCGTATCTAATCATACGAGCATTACATCAGGGAAAAGTCAGAAAAGTTGAAGTTGAGGTTCATGAAATGCCCTAGTCAAAGTTCAGATTTGAAACTCACTGAAAATTTGCAAGTGGATTTGAAATAGGTAAAGCATGCAAGAAAGCATTTAGCATCTTGCAACTGGGGGGATCTGCAATGGTTTCAAGGATTGCTCTGTATTTATTTTTCATTCCTGTCAATATTTTTGTTGAATAAATGAGTGACAAAGCAAACTGTCCTCAGGTTGTTGTCTTAGGTAAATCAATGTCTCAGTTTAGCTGAATTTCTATTCTTATAGGCCAGTGTTGTGTTGCTCACTGGTGGACATTTCTCACCTGTTGAAATCAATGATGATGTCAGCGTCCTCACTGGTTACTTCACTGAACCTGAGAGGAGTAACAGCACCCCACACACCAAACGCTTCCTGGAAAACACTCCGCACTTTGTCCTCACTCATCTGCCAGGGAAAACGTATGATCCTGGTTGGCACAAACACATTAATATCATGTTTTATTAAGCTTTAACATAAATTTAATATATATGTTCATGTGGTATGCTAGACTTCTTAAACTCTTGGAAAGAAACTGGTCCAAATCCATGTGGATCAATAGTATTAATCAGCATCGCTGCCTTTGGCTCGTCTCTGTCTATTTTTGATTTGCATATGATTGCTGGTGTTCTGTCCTGGTAGGCCTAAGAGTGGATTCCCTTTGGAGTCTGTTGGGGTTTTTATTTATTTATTTATTTATTTATTTATAATTGTGGTGTCAAAAGCTTCTGCTTTTGGTCCTTCTGTGTCAGTTTTGTGTATTTGGGCAATAGAGTAGAGCTTTGTTTCTGTTAGCAATACCAATTAAAGGCATGCATGTTTTTCTGGGGAATAAGCCGGTAGTTAGTCCACCACCCCCAACTGTGACGACTTGTACGTCAAGTTCAAGTTCCTTTTATTAGTACCCTTGTTATTTATTTTGCAATTATGAAGTGGCTCCCTGCTCAAACACAGGCACTAGTAAATCTGTACAAGCACCACACTTCTTTAAGGCTACAAAGAGCTGTCATAAATAGGTAAGTTCAGGTTTAAACAAAAAAATTGAATAGCTTAAGAAACTGTATCTTATATAAAAGACCTACCTTCTCTTCAGTTGTCTTCTTTTAGCAGTCCCTACATTAAGAGTCCCTACTCTCACCTCCACACTCCATTCCTGCCTTTCTTTCTCTTGTGCTAACTCCTAACATGCCTTCCTCCTTTCCTCTATGTTTGTCTTTGGCCACCAGCACCTTGTTGGATGTTGTCTAAAGGGCTCGGAAAGCTAAAAAGCGTCTGGACTTCTTTAAGTTTCTTGAAGACATTTCACCTCTCATCCGAGAAGCTTCTTCAGTTCTTCTCTGATGAGCAGCTAAGATAACCTGGATGACTGAGAATTTTCACAAACACGGTGGATGTTGTTAACAACCTGGGCCCCGACTGCATGTTTTATTTGGCCAACATTTTATGCAAGATGCACTTCTCTGATACAACCCTCCCTGTTTATCCGGGCTTGGGAGTGATATTAAGAGTGCACTGGTTTGTGGCCTATGCCAAGTCTATGCCAGGGTGCTGGAAAGGAGAGTTCGTCCGCTAGTCGAACCTCGGATACAGGAGGAACAATGCGGTTTTCGTCCTGGTCGCAGAACACTGGACCAGCTCTTCATCCTCTCGAGGATACTTGAGGGTGCATGGGAGTTTGCCCAACCAGTCTACATGTGTTTTGTGGACTTGGAGAAGGCATTCGACCGTGTCCCTCGGGGTGTCCTGTGGGAGGTGTTGCGGGAGTATGGGGTGTCTGGCCCATTGCTACGGGCCATTCGATCCCTATACAACCGTTGCAAGAGCTTGGTTCGCATTGCCGGCAATAAGTCGGACTCGTTCCCGGTGGGTGATGGGCTCCGCCAGGGCTGCCCTTTGTCACCGGTTCTGTTCATAATTTTTATGGACAGGATTTCTAGGCGCAGCCAAGTGGCGGAGGGCTTTCGCTTTGGTGGCCTCAGGATCTCATCTCTGATTTTTGCGGATGATGTGGTTCTGTTGGCTTCATCGGGTGAGGGCCTCCAGCTCGCACTGGAGCGGTTCGCAGCCGAGTGTGAAGCAGCGGGAATGAGGATCAGCACCTCCAAATCTGAGGCCATGGTTCTCAGCCGGAAAAGGGTGGAGTGCCCACTCCGGGTCGGGGATGAGGTCCTGCCCCAAGTGGAGGAGTTCAAGTATCTCGGGGTCTTGTTCGCGAGTGATGGGAGAAGGGAGCCGGAGGTCGACAGACGGATTGGGGCTGCAGCTGCAGTAATGCAGACGCTGCACCGGTCCGTCGTGGTGAAGAGGGAACTGAGTGTAAAAGCGAAGCTCTCAATTTACCGGTCGATCTACGTCCCTACCCTCACCTATGGCCACGAGCTGTGGGTAGTGACCAAAAGGACGAGATCGCGGATACAAGCGGCGGAAATGAGCTTCCTCCGAAGGGTGGCTGGCATCTCCCTTAGAGATAGGGTGAGAAGTTCGGCCATCCGGGAGGGGCTCAGAGTAGAGCCGCTGCTGCTCCACATCGAAAGGAGCCAGCTGAGGTGGTTTGGGCATCTGGTAAGGATGCCCCCTGGGCGCCTCCTGGGTGAGGTGTTCCAGGCATGTCCCACCGGGAGGAGGCCCCGGGGCAGACCCAGGACACGCTGGAGAGATTATATCTCTCGGCTGGCCTGGGAACGCCTTGGTGTTCCCCCGGATGAGCTGGAGGAGGTGGCTGGGGAGAGGGAGGTCTGGGCCTCTTTGCTTAGGCTGCTGCCCCCGCGACCCGGCTCCGGATAAAGCGGATGAAGATGGATGGATGGATGGATGGATGGATGGTTTGTGGCCCATTTTTCAAACAGTAAATTTGAAAATTCATCAATAAAATACATTTCTTAGCAATAAAAATATTATTCTGATTAAAGAGCTTGTGATTATTCGTGGATAAACCATTATAGGTGCTTTGTCTTTGATGTAAATATATAAAAATTGTGTATGTTTCTGTTCTTTGTCTTGTGTACTGTTTGTTTGTATATGTGTCTTTCTTGCTGCTGTTACACCCAAATTTCCCCTTTATGGGACAATTATAGGATTATTCTATTCTGTTCTATTCTATAGAAACATAAGTTATTATGGTAATTGCCAATACTGTACATTTAGGGCAGTTATGGCATAAACCTAATACTGGTTGGTGATGTAATAAATTTGCTAAGCTTAACGTTCCAGTGCTTCCACCATTTATAAGATAGCTGCCAGTTCTTTTGACAAATGAAAACTAAAAACAAAGTCTTAATGTGAAACTAAACAAACATATTTGTTTCATTAGATCCCCATACTAAACTAAAACCATCAGCTTTGCGTTCCACTCCTGCAAATTATGGTCATGTAGGCAGCCATGTAACACATCAGTAAAACAAACAAACAAGTCACTGTATTTAGAGACTTTTTAGTGTTTCTTACTTGTAAGTTAAGTCTGTCTTCTCCCATCGCCTGCCATAGAGCGCAAATCGCTTCCTGCGCTGCTGTCTACTCAGGGTGTCCCTCCTCTTTTTCACATTGTTGTATGTCGTGCTGAGCTGCATTAATGTAGGATAATCTGGGACTCCACAGCGAGGACGATTCCACAAATCTGTGTCATTTGGGGACTTGAAATCGTACTCTTCATTTAGTGTGTCCTGTTCATGACTTGGCCTCTTCTTCAGACCGGCATGACTGTTGCTCCATCTCTGGGGGAAAGAAAACAGAGTCAGAGTACTTTTTAGTTTTAATAGATACATAAAGATGTAATGTTGGCTATGTACCATTTCTGCCACCTTTCTACTGGTAGATTCCAGATTATCCTTGGCTTTTGACTTCATACACACTTCTTTGAAAGTAAATCATCACAAAATACTGATGCTGATGACATAACGTTCATAACGTTCACACCCTCCTGGAGAATTCAAAGTACTTTCTTTATACAAAATGCCTCATTTTGTGATGGGTGCATTCAGCCATTATACAAGCACGTCTTTCTATGCTTAAGTGCTTCCTATCTAACATTCACACATATTCATACTCCAGTAGATGCATCAGAGTGCAATTTGGAGTTAGTGTCTTAATGCATGCTCAATCATCCAGGTAAGTAAATCCCAAAAGGTTGATTCTGTTCATCTGGATGTTGCGTTTTCAGTGGAAGAAACACTCCGTCACTCATCCAACTGACGTCTTCAGTCTCAGGTGACTGCAGGTTTCCCCAACCTTATAAACAGTACATTTGCACAATAAATGAAACTAGCCCACTGAATGAACAATGGCCTGTGAGGTCAGCTCCTTGATCATTAATATGCAAATTGTCATGACTATTGATCAACAACTACTGATCAAAGCCAAAGACCATTGATCACTGATCAAAGTCTATTGATCAATGGCTATGAGTACCATTCACAGAGAGTTGAGGAATGGCTGCAAACACGGCATTTTAAGATGGAAAAAGTCAAATCTCATGATGTACCACAATTCACGGATCACATTAACTCGGTGGACCAACAGATCAAATTCACCAGGGGAGATATGAAAAGTGGCAGGTTAGCCTTCTTAGACTGTGAGATTTCCATCAGTAATGGGGGACAGTTAAAAGTTTATGTGCACTGCAAACCTATGCATACGAATCAGTATTTATGGTCTAACTCTCATCATCCACTGGAGCACAAACTGTGTCCTCAGGACGCTACAACACAAAGCAAACACCATCCCCAGACACAGCAGCCAGGGAAGCAGAATAACATCACATCCAGAAGGCCCTGAGTAAATGTGGTTATCCCAGCCGGGCATTTGTCAAAGCTGGGAAGGCACCTAAAGAAAGCTCCAGCTGATCCAGGAGAGAAGGACAGCGAAAACCCTTAGTGATCCCTTATGTGTCAGGAGTATTGGAACAGTTGTTACAGTTGAACAGTCTAAACACCGGGTCTCTGTGGCTTTTAAACCTCAAAACATGCTGAACCAAAAATTGGTCCACCCCTAGGATCGAGTCCCCTGACACAAACAGAGTAATGCAGTGTACGCTGTTAAGTGCCAGGAGGACTGCCATGATTTTTACATCGGTAAACCAAACAACCTCTGACAAAGCGGATGGCACAACACAGAAGAGCTAACTCATCAGGCCAGGACTCCGCAGTCTATTTACACCTACAGGCCAGTGGACACTCTTTCAAGTATGAGGATGTACATATCCTGGACAGGGAGGAACGCTGGTTTGAGCGCGGAGTCAAGGAGGCCATTTACGTGAAAAGGGAAAAGCCAGGAGGGGGCCTAAGGGTACATCTTTCACCATCTTAGGCTACGTCCACACTAATGCGTTTTCGTATTCAGTGGTGCTGGTTTCAGTCAATATGCAAATGCACTGTTTATAAGATTTGGGGAAACTTGCAGTCAGTTAAGACTGAAGAAGTCACTTGGATGAGTGACGAAACGTTTCTCAAACTGAACACGCTACGTCCAGAATCAACCTTTTGGGATTTGTAGTTAGTATTTTTCTCAAGGATATATGGAATGCAGACTGGAGCAGCCAGAGATCAAACCATCAGCCTTACTAGATGAACCTCCTGAGCTCCAACCATGAAGGGCATCAGTGTATGAGCTTCAGCTCAGTTATCCATATGATGTTTGAAGTGTCATAAGGTGCTGCGCTGGGCGTCTGTCACACTCCCTCATTACATGCTGACGTCAACTGCTGGCTCACTTGTGTTGGTTTTTGTTGTCTGATGTGAGGGATGTAAGTTGGCCCAGGCCAGCCTATGATTGTTGGTACAGTTCAGTTTCAGAGTTGCTGAGTGGCCTGTTTTTCACTGAGAAGACAGTTAGCTGTGCTAATATGCTGCTGTGACAAGGAAAGAAATCTGTCAGCAAGACTCTGGACATAAAATGTAATAAATAAATGTGTAAAATTGCAAATAAGGCAGAAAATTGCTATTATTAATGAAAGGATGAAAGTCAAAGTAAGAGGCAATTCAGTTTTTCAAACGTGAAGTGTACTTTTGGTCTACTTTTGCTGCTGGTTCAGTAAATTTTGATCGGAGTGATGAAACCTGCAGTTTGAAATTCTGTGAGGTGTTTGTTTTCAGCACCAAAGGTATGTCCATGTGTATCGGGTGAACGGTGGGATCCACGCATTGTGTTTATATCTTGCACTTACTTGCTTTTTAATCATTTGCCGTTTCAGCTGTTGGTGGTTGTTGAAATGACTTTGTGAGTTTTTAGCTGAGATTCTGATGTTTCTGTGGATACCACACGTGTCTATATTTAAAAACACATCTTACAGTACATCCCATTAAACCAGATGTTTAATGGGATGTACTGTATGCCTCCAGTACCGGGAGCATTGGGGTTCAACAGGTTAATTGTTTATTGCTTAATTATGTTGTGTGGCATGAATGGCCATAAGGGAGGTTTTTGTCAGTAGGAAAAGCTGCAAAACTTATGAAAATACAGTTAAAAGTTCAACATTTCAGCTTGTTTGCGGTGAGCAACAGATCAAACAAGTCAAGAATGATAAATTTCTTCAAGCACTGTAAAACTCATTTAGACGATCAGACACCCAATATCACTGAAATGCAGCCAGATACTGCTCGTTTTACGTTTTCACTTGTTTTTTCACTTCTTCTGACATGCTTGCATTTAAATCCGGCTCCTCGTCTCCCTGTGTAGGCCATATCCCTCAACTGTGAAAGGGTGGAGTGCTCACTCCGGATCAGGGATGAGTGCCTGCCTCAAGTGGAGGAATTTATGTATTTCAGGGTCTTGTTCACAAGCAAGGTGAGAAGAGAGTGGGAGATTGGCAGGTGGATTATATCAATTGCAGATACTGAGAGAAGCTGTTACTATACCAGTCAATCTGTCGCCGCGCTCACCTATAGTCGTGAGCTGTGGGTAGTGACTGAAAGAATGAAATTGCAGATGCAAGCTGCATAAATGAGCATTCTCTGTTGTTGGGCTGGCCTCTCTCTTAGTGACAGGGTGAGGAGTTAAGTCAGAGAGCTACTGTTTCTCCACATAACAAGGAGCCAGTTGAAGTGGTTCGCAGATCTGACAAGGACGCCTCCTGGGTGAGGTGTTCCAGGATGTAATAGGATGCATTGGAGAGAAATACCTCTTAGCTGACTTGGGAATGGCTCAGTGCTACCCCGGAAGAGCTGGAGGACGTGGCTGGGGATGGGGAGGTATGGACTTCTCTGCTTAGGTTAGAAAATGGATGGAAAGATAGACTCAAGAATATACTTTCCCTGTCAATTCTAAAGCTACATTGATCTATATTGCTTTTTGGTACTCTAGCAGAGTCCAAGTATAAAGTTCAGTTCAGTTTTGTTCAGCAGTGCTGAACCACCGCCACTGCTTTAGACCTTTACTTTACAAAATACCTTGTTGTTTTTGGTTTTTGAGGCTCACTCACAGCAAGCAAAGCTGTTAATCATCAACATCAAATGTCAGGTCTTAATCTATTAACTATACATTCAAAAACATTGAAGCTTTAATTGTGCTATTTGATTTTAAACTTATAGAGACCATTTAATTCCACCTTATACTGGGTGGAGAGCACTTACTAACATGACGGAGGTTGACTGAACTGAATTCTTAAACTGACCCTTTGTCTTTTAAATCAGAATGTCCCTATTTGCTTTGCAGAACAAATAGCATTTGTCTTTGCTAACAGATTAATGGCTGCCAGGGCTTTCCTGCTATAGGTTCATACATCATAACTTTAATCTGACAGGCAATTTTTTACAGTAAATGGTAAATGGCCTGTATTTATATAGCGCTTTACTAGTCCCTAAGGACCCCAAAGCGCTTTACATATCCAGTCATCCACCCATTCACACACTGGTGATGGTAAGCTACATTGTAGCCACAGCCACCCTGGGGCGCACTGACAGAGGCGAGGCTGCCGGACACTGGTGCCACCGGGCCCTCTGACCACCACCAGTAGGCAACGGGTGAAGTGTCTTGCCCAAGGACACAACGACCGAGACTGTCCAAGCTGGGGCTCGAACCGGCAACCTTCCAATTACAAGGCGAACGCCCAACTCTTGAGCCACGATCGCCCCTGTAGTGGATTGAATTCAGTGGATTGAACAGTAGTTCAATCCACTGAAACTGTGGGAAGTGCAACAACAGTTGAAGACTGCAATCATGTCTTCTATTACTAATATACTAAAATGTAACGTGATCAGTAACTGAAGATAAGGATTCACTACCCCTATTTGGAATTCAGTCATTTTTACCTCATACCTTATTCGCACATCAGTCTATCGTTGAGTAGTGTTGTTGGCCACAGTTTTGTTTTTTCCCCCAAAAATGCCCTCTGACGAGAAAGCCTATTTTGTTCCATTCAATACCCAAGAAATTTCAGTTTTCACAAATTGCATAGCTACGTGTCTACTAATAAAACTTCTGTAACTTTGTGAAAAACTGAAAAGTTTCTATTTTCTATTTTCTACTATAGAAATTTTAGTTTTTTACAACTACAAAAAACAAACAAACTGGAAAATCTAAACAATGAGCAACCAAAACTTTTTCTGAAATTTTACACATTTATTTCTTACATTTTAAGTCCAAAGAGTCATGGTCACAGTTTCTTTCCTTGTCACAGCAACCTTTTCTTCATCATGTAGAAAAAAAGTTGAATATGTAACATCTTTATACTGTCAAAAAGGGGATTTTCACTGGTCCGGCCTGTTTAAAATGCTTTAAACTCTTAAAATGAGTTTGGCACCCCAGGCTTAGACAGTTTGAACAATGCTGAAGCCAGAGCCATGCGGAGCTAGCAGATCGTTCAATTTAGGATGAGTGACAAAACTATAGTTTGTTCTGTAAGTATATTGGCAATGAGTACATGTTTGCTTAAAAGGCATAACACAGAGTCACATGCCACTAAAAGAAAGCATTGTGTATGTTTGGGAATCCTGCCGATGGGGCCAACGTGTCCCCACAGGATAGTGTGATTCCTGCTTCCCAAATCAGTGTGCCTGAGATACAAGCCACGTGTACTGCTGGGCCCATCTGCAGAAAGGAGCATTATAGTTTTATCTAATAGGTGGTTACACTGAGGACTCTTTGTTGATGATGTTCAAACATGCAACTACACGTATATGTGCAAGTATGAACCTGCACACAGAAAAAATGTGCACACACACAAAGATACAAAAAGCTGCATCACACACAGTGAGCAGATGTCTGGAAATTCCCTCTTCAGTCATGACATCAGGTCACCTGCACTATAATACCGGGGGTGTTTTATGGGAGGTTGTTAAGGATGGTAATCTAAACATTAGCGAGAATTATCATTTTTACAGTGACACAAAAAACAAGCAGGACTTGATTCAAGTCCCTTTTAAACACGTGCAGTGAGATATCTCACAGATATCCCTTGGCAGATATAAAGTAGCTAAACTTTAGATAAAGAAATTTTTCCAGGGTAAATATTTAACTACAAAAAGTCCTGAATATCAGCAGGCTGTAAGTGTTTTGCACACAGAGAGCTGACTGTGCTAAGTGTGGGGAATGTTTGCAGGATGAAGGGTATTAGCATGAATAGAGATGAGAGGCTGCTTCTCCAAGGTAAACATCTATCAGTAAACCTTCAGTCAACAAGCCCCATCATACTCTAGATAACATCAGCTTTTCCATAGGAACCTTTGAAAACATTGCAGTTTCTGTGTGTTGTGGTTTCTAATATGAATGGTTAGTTTTCTCTGTCCTTTGTGTTTTTGATGGTTTTCCCCTCTTCTGTTCTTTCTGTGTGCCTGCGTCTGCCTTTCTCTCAAATCCTTTTTAGTTTACTTCCTGTATTATTTTAAAGTTATTTTGATTATTACATATTTCTGTCTGATTGACCTGATTGTTGCCCTATTACCCCTCTCTCCCCGGTGTCTATTTAGTGCATGTCTTTTCCCTCATTCTTTGTTGCACTTCCCTAACATGCCTCCATCGTTTCTCCTGTGTGAGCCGTGCTTTTTTGGATTGTTTTTTTTTTTTATTGGACTTTCCTGGCTCACTACACAGGGCCTGTCATTAAACCAGTCATTTGTTGTTTTTATTTCCCCCCATGTACTTGCAAATCTCTGTTGTCTGTATATTGGATGCTCTTGTAAAATAGACCTTAACAAACTTCAGCAGATTTTAACCTTTTGTCCTCATCCCACACTGTTTTCGGTCACTCTTTTGGCCATGTGTGGACAGGGAAAAACTCAGACGTTTGGAAACAATCAAGCAGGCATACAGTTTGCTTTTTGATTCGATTTTATCGGTCCCAAACTCCTTTGTTCAGGGTGGAAATTTATGAGCGTATCACGCAGACCCTGCCAAATTCCTTTCATAAAAGTCCCCATCCATAATTGAGGATGTAGGGCAGAGTGATTTCATTTGAAAACAGTTTCCAGATAAAAGTGCATAAGTGTGATTATAGAAACAGTGAGAACTACTGTCTCCAGCAGTGAAAGTATTTGGGTCTGTGATTGGCTCAATACCAAAATAAAACTACCTCTATGTCTTGCATTCAAAATACCATGATAATATATCATCCAGATGATATATTATCATGAGTAGCAAAAATACTAGAAGTGTCTAAAATGAGAGGTACTGTAATACAATGAGCAACTTTTTTCAGTTCTTGAAGTTAGACATAGTTTTAGCTACTTTATAAGCTCCATCCAGTGTATACCCAGCTCAGCAAAAGCTGCAACTCCATTTTTTTCATTGTTGATTAATTTGTGGAATATCTTCTGGAAACAATCACTTAGTTATTTGATCTAGAAAATGTCAAAATACATCTTTTCTTATTTTTTCCAAGAGTCCAAATTGATGTGTTCAAATGTCTTGTTTTGACTAACCAAAATAGTGCACTTCTCTCACCAAGGAAACAATTAACAAGTCCATTTTTAACAGTCAACAAATTAAATCATTTCAGTTCTGGTTGAGGTTACTTGAAAAACTCAAATAAATCTAGAGTACAGAGGAATGGAGGGAAAAAATTAATTTAATTCATATGTTTAAAGCTAAATTTACATTTAAAACTATGTTTTCTTGTTTTCTTTTGTCCTTTCAGCTTCTAACATTCTAACATCTTCTGAACATTTTGGTGAAAGACCTCTAAAACATGTCAAGAGGCCCAAACAAGACATGGCTTCAAGGGCCACAAGCCAAACAGCACGATTATCCCACTTAAACTGCCTCTTAAAATATGTGAGTGAAAACAACATGATAGTAAAGCAAACTAAGATTATGCACTGCATAAAAGGGACAACAATATTGCTTGTTTTTATAGATGCACACTCTGGTCTGACGCGTCTGAACAAGCAAAGTTTCTGCAGTTAAAAACACAGACATTTCCCGTGTGTTGCATTTTACATCATTGTTAGAGGAGTATGAACCACAGAGCTGTCTTCGTCTTCTCCAGGTTTTCATATTGTGAAAAAGTACATTTTTTGAAGGATTCAGATGACATATTCTGTCTCAAACTTTTATTCTTTTATTTCACTTTAATCAGTTTTCTTCTGATTAGATGTTCCTCATAAACAGAAGATTTGAACATAATGTGGAGAGTTTGCGCTCTTGCATCTCACCGCTGTCTTTCTGTCTAAACCTGAAGACATGTTCTTCAGTGTTGAAGCAGCACAACACTTATTAACAACAATGATTGCTGATGGTTGGTTGCTATTTTAATGTGGATTTTTGACAATTGTGTCAGTCTCCAAAAATATTTGCACTTAACTGTAACTGTATACATTTGAATGAAGACCTTTTTTCATTAACCAGACTCAAACACATGTAAACTAATGTGTTTACATAATCATAACAAAGAATATTAGAGCATACGATGTTACGTTGGATAGTCAGGGAACTACACAGAAACTGCAATTATAAGTATCACTAAAGTGGATTTTGGTATATTAATCTACTTTCATAAACTGTGACTAAAAAAAAACATCTTTAAAAAAACTTTTCTTTATTTTTAAAGTTGAGCTTTTGCCTTGACTGTTATGAGCAACAGCTCAATAGGTAACAGGGTTTGTATAAAATGCTAGTATTTGACTTAATGGTTGTGCTGCTTAACCTGCAGATAAACAGATTAATTCATCATTGACAGTCCAGAAGGAAGATTCCCACACAAAAGAATGTCAGGGACTGATTGTTAGTAACATGAATCTGTCACAAGCAGCAGGTCTGCTTCAGCTATTAGGATTAGTCACTGGACTCAAACAAGGAATAAATAGGAATGCCAGACAGCTGCACAGGGTCCTTTTTGCCAGGGCCGGTTCCTGTCTGTGGACACTTAAAGCTTACAAACAAGTCTTGGTGGTGTTACTCTGCTGCACACTGCCTGTTTACCTCGTGTTTCTGTCTTTAAGTAGTTATCTGCGTTTTCCCCCTGAGTCAGCAAATAAGTAACGTTTGCACCGGAGTTACCAGGTGCGTGCCTCTGCCTGCATAATCTGACTCTCACTCACCGGAAAGCAGCTCTGGCACCCTCCAGGGTACAGTACACAGTAACAACAATAAAACTTCTTTTTTTTTTTTCTTTCTTTTTTTAATCCTTCACAAACAGGACCGACCGTGTTATTCCAAAACAGAAACACCACACTGGTAATCTGAAGATGTTATAACTATGAAAATCATAGTTCCCTGAGTCAGTTGTGACAGAAACTCAAAGAGACTTCACATCTCACAAATCTCAGCTGTTCAACCATCAACAGCTTTCAGTGAGAACATCGATGTCTTTAAGGGCAGCGCATGGAGAATCATTAAGGTATGCAGAACAACAAAGGAACTTACAGCAGCATCGCTAAAACGAGTGGATGTGACGATACATGCAGCACAGTTTTGAACACACACACACACACAATATCAGGTAACTTTGACATGTTTAATTAATTTATTCATGTCAACTTCTGTATTAATGGATGTTTGTTCACCATTGCATCTGTGAACACTTTCCCATTCATAAGGATCTCTGAAAAGTGCATTTACGCTTCAGATACTTTGACTCACCTGCAGCTGCTTGGCGGTCCTGTGGTCGTGTACCGGCAGAGAACAGACGCAGAGGAAAAGGTACAAAGGCAGGATGCTGCCGTAAAACTCGGCACCTCGCAGCATCTTTTCAACGCTGTGACGGCGACCGTGCAACAGAGCGGACGGAGCGAATGAATGTCGGCCCCGGTGTCTTTGTCCTACTCGGGTAACAGGTTTACCACACACGTGATTTAACCCCTTACACTCCCAGCGGTGCAGCTCATGGGTTTCGCAAACTGCTGTAAATCAAAGCGAGTATTACACTCTGCAGAGGAGGATAAAGACCACTGGGAGGTCTTTTGGATTCTTTTTTCCAGAATTCTAAGAAAAAATTCTGCATTTGAGTTTGTTTGTTTTTCTGAATTCTGGAAGAAAAACAAAATCCAAAAAACGCTCACATTTGTTCCTCTCTCCGGTCACCCCAGTCCTCTTCCGTAGCACTCGGACTATACGATGTAGATTCAGAAAGAAGGGAAACCTGTGCGTCAGAAACATCGAATCCTTCGTTCTTTTGGATTTTCTCTGGAAAAATGTGCAATTTCTCCCGCTTTTGGCGGAAATCATTTATGTAAAGACATTCTTTATTACTCTCAGATATTTTTTTCAGCTTCTCCGTTAATGCTTTTCAGACACAACACGCATATGGTTATGATATACCTGTCTGTCTTCTTTTGGTCCAGAGGAGGACGTAACTGTTCCTTCTGATATATTTTCTCTGTTAGTAGTACCAAATGTGTCACGTATTCACACCAGCAATGCATTCCCTTAAAATTATGAATCATTGGTCTATAATAGCTCAGATGTTTGCACATGTTCAAAACTTTCCAAATATGTTTCAAATGCATGTTCTCCCAAATCTGAGCAGTAAAACTAACAAACTGAAATCAGTGACATGAACCATTTCTCTTGTTTGCAAGTATATATCTCGCTCCGATTTTTTTAATCGCGGAAAAAATGTCTTTTGAGGATTTATGGATTCATTTTATTTTTGTAAAACAAATATCCAGGATCTCAATTTAATAATCATTTAAATCCTTCAGATTTGAATATTTACTTAAAGAGGGTGCACCTTAAGTTCTTAAATCTTACCATAACCTGGTTTAAGTTGTTATAATCACGTATTTAACAGTTGCTTTAAACTAGAAATAGCATTGACATTTCAATATATTTCTGGGGTTTAATGGTGAATTAAATCAAAACTACTGTACTTAACTACAAGGAAATGACATTCAAGATTCAAGATTGTTTCAAACTAGTAATTTGTTAAGGAACAGCTGATTAGATCAAAGAAAAAAAATGTTTTAAGGACTGGAACATATTTGCTGTTCAAGCCATCTGTTCATCACAAATCTTCCTGCAGCAGACTGAATTACCTGCAGCACTGCTGGCGAGTGGAAAACGTGATTCTGTCTCCCGTCCAGGTTTCCCTTTGTGTTGCTCATCTAACTTTGATGCATCTGTGACTCATTTTATGGATATAGGTGTACTGTCTGAAAGGGACACTGTGTAGGCTAATAATATAAACTGTCTCATAGTTACAGGACTGCAAATGTCTGACTGCTGATTGCACATTTACAGAAACAGTTCATCATGCACCAACGCATGCACTGACATTTGATTGTGTTCGGTTTAAAAGAGTGAGGACATTGTCTAATTACTGGAGTTTAACACTAGAATTACTGAGCCTTTTTTCCCTGGTGCAAGTCCCTACTACTAGATTTACTAGCCCTGCGCAAATTTGCGTAAATTCCCCTGACCCTAACACCTCTTGGCACCCCGCTGAGATTTTCACAGGCCTTCAGCTCCATTGTTTTCCTGCTTTTGTTGTGCAAAGACACCCTCCCCCAACCCCCAACCATGAGAGATTCAGGTCTTTCCTTCCCTGCAAGGCTACTTTCCTTCCTTACCTGCAGCGTACAATACACCATGGTAGTTTCTATGTGCAATCTTTCTCATATGCAATATTAGTTCTTGTCAATCCTTGTCACTACATTGCATGCCTGTCCATAAACATATATACACAGAGTTGTACACATATTTATATAGCCACACCTTAATGACAGGTTCAGTCTGTACCAGCTACATCTCACATTTGCTAATTTACACACTGAACGTTAATATTAAGCACCCATTTCCAAACTACTAAATTATTAACTTGGCTTAACTTGACAAACTTAATGTTTGTCACATGAATATGTTAGCTTCTTGTTCAAATGAACAGTTTTCTATTGGCCTAGGTAGAAATGTCTGGTTGAAAACAACAGTCAGGCAGGCACCAGCTCACTCAAGTGTGAGCTGGTGCTCATATATACATGAGTCTAATGAAGCGAGGCTCTCTGGCATTCTGCATTCAATTCAAATAGATACGCTAGTCAGTTCTATTTATATATGACCAAATCACAACAACAGTTGCCTCAAGGTGTTTATATTATTGTCACAATGAGAAGCATAGAAAAAAGTGCTTGTATAAATCGATGTGAATAGGTGAATGAGGCAAGTTGTATAAAGTGCTTTGAATCCTCAGGAAGAGTAGAAAAGCGTTGTAGCTATAAGAACCAGTCCATTATGTGTGTGGAGTTTGAACCCAAAATGCAGACTCCATTCAAATAAATGAATCTGAATCTTTATTTAACGGTGAGCCTGCAAACCCAGACAACAACAAATGAGAATGTACAAAGAAGCCACACTGGCAGACAACAATACAAACAGTATTATGCAACAAAGGGAAACTGAGGGCTTAAATACAGACATGTGGTAATCAGGGAGATGGAACACACCGGGGGACACAGCCGAACAAAATCAGGGAAAAAGGCAGAAGGACACAAAACTGAACAACACAAGAGAAAGACTAATAAAATAAAACAGGAAGTAACAAAAGATAGAATCACAAATGGGGAAGATGACTTGGCAAGGAATGGAGAGCACAGGGAAAGGTCGATAAATGAAATAAGGGCATTAATACAAACCAACAAATGTCAAGAATATAACCCAGCAAATCATGATATTAAGCACAGACACATAAATTATCACTCTAAGGAAAAAACAGAAATACCAAATACGAATGAGAACACAGCCTAAGCTAAAATATAATATTAGATACACTCAAAACAGAAAAACTACAACAAACCAGGTCAAACAGAGAATATCAAACAGAAACTGAAAGTCCAAAACTGAAAACACTAGGTCCAAAACCCAATATCATGCAGTACCCCACCACCCACCCACTGTCCCACTGTCCAGGGAGAGATGCCAATGCTGGCAACTCAGTTCAGCAGGTCTGCCAGCAGGCAGATGGCTGTGATGATGGAACTCTCGGGGCTGGCCGGGAGACCGGCATCAGAGACAGAGCAGATCGGGGGGTATGGCCAGGTGGCCTCAACGGGTTGAGGAACAAAACCAGAAACTTTGAGATGTTATAGGTGACCTAGTTGATCATACAGACAATTGGTCTTAAAGGTAAACCCTGTTTATGTATCTTCAGTAAACCACACAAACTTGGTGTAGATTAAGTATTTTCTCCACTGGGCACTGACCTCACAGGCCATTGTTCATTCAGCGGTGCTTGTTTCAGTAATTGTGCAAAGGTACTGTTTATAAGGTTGGGAAAACCTGCAGTCAGGTGAGACTGAAGAAGTCACTTGGATGACTGACGAAACGTTTCTCAAACTAAAAAAGGTCCAGATGAACAGAATCAACTTTTGGGGATTTACTTGGATGATTGAGCGCATCAAGACATTCAGGATGGTTGTTTGAACCATTTATAGTTCGAACAAGGCCAAAAAGGACAAACTGCCCTTATAAGAGCAAACAATGTAAATGTTTACACTCAGATAAGCAGCATGGACATTGTTGTTGTAAAAACAAATATAGCTAATTTCAAGATGATTTCTGCAGTGTATTGCTCTCATTATTTATTTATTTATTTATTTCTAATTTTTTTTTATTATTTCTTTTATATTAAAACTTTATTTGTATCTTTTAGTTGTTATATTGTTTTATTATTGTGTAATTAATATTTTTTTTGTTTTTGTTTATAGATTTATTTGCTGTGCAGTACTTTGGTTGAAGTCTGTGTTTACATGTGCTACATAAACATACTTTTTTTACTTTTTTAAAGTAAATTTAATATCTTAATAAATGTAACCTTTACAATCTACAAAGCTAAGTGAAATACACATTTTATGTAAAATCACTTCTGAACACTCAATTTGGAAAATTTTAAACAGGAAAATTTTCATGTTTTGTTTTGTTCATACATGTTTTGTTTTGACCTACTGTCTTTTGAGATTTCTCTCTCTTGATTTGTTCCAAGTGCACAGATCTATTAGATATAAAAGATTTTTATGTAATGCTACATGCAGTGGCGGAGCGGGGGGTTGGCTTACTGGGCTTAAGCCCGGGTTGTTTTTTCAGAAACCCGGGGTCTTTTGGAGTGTAATTTTTTCATAGTTAGATGCCTGGCTGTATAAAACAAAAACTACACACAATATTCGAAGCACATAGTGCACACTGTGGGAATTTACGACTGTGCGTAAATCCCCCATAATATTGGTATGATCCGAGCTCAGACACTAAGCGACTGAGCAAGGGGGCGGGGGCAGCTGCTGCCTGCAAGTGCGCTGTTGGAGAAACGCAGCGAGGCAGACAGAGGAGAACTGAAGTTTGACCAGGTACCAAAGCAAATCATTCGTACTGTACAAATAATGTAAATATGACAGTGAATCACGAAAGATTGATATCAAACTGATCACTTGACCCATATTATGTTACTTGCGCTTTAAGTGAATCAACAAATGAAAAGCCGAACAACAACAATGCTGTCTCTTTACAGAGTCTTAGCTTACATGTGTGTTTATTTCATATTTTCAGTTGTTACCCTCCACGGCTAAATAAATCGGTTTCAGTAATGCACTGATATACAGGAATGGACATAAGGAGCTTCTTTCAAAGAAAAAACTCAGGTAGGTTATTTTATATATTGTCCTTTGTATGTTGTTTAGTATATTTCTATGCAAAACAAGAGGAATTTCTATACACAGCAGTATATTCACAGTTTAAACCAGATATTTACATACGCTTTATGGAAAACACAATAACATTTTTTACTGTACAACATCAATTTAGAGTAAACTTGTTTTGTTTTGGATAAATAAATATTGAAATATCTTTTGAATTAGTTAAATGTCAGAATAAAGAGAGACAGAGCTGTCTGTTTTTATCACTTTCATCAAATTTAGGAGTACATATACACTAAGTTTATTGTTAATTAATAAGAAAACTGCAGACGATTCCATTCTGAGCTGAAGAAGCTTCTGATAGGTTAGTAGAGTCCATGTGAGTAAATTGGTGGCACAGCTGTGGATGCATATCAGGCAAAACACAGAGCCTGTTTCTTTGACATGGGAAAATCAAGAGATGTCAACCAAAACACCAGGAAAAGAATTGTGGAGCTCCATAAGTGTGGCTCAATTTTGAATACAATTTGGTGCCATTTACAATTAAGAAATGCAGAAAGTTTCTCTCTTTACTCTTAAATGTGTGTGAATGGGTGAATGACTGAATGTAGTGTAAAGCGCTTTGGGGTCCTTAGGGACTGAGTAAAGCGCTATACAAATGCAGGCCATTTACCATTTACCATTTAAATTTAACAAGTATGTTTTTTATATTTATCAACCTAAAAAAATAAACATTTAGTCTGATTTGATGTTACACTTAAAAAAGTGTATCTGTTTTTATCCGAAGAGTATGTAAATATCTGTTTTCAACTATATATTTGATGATGTTGGTGTTTGGCTTGATTGTCAGCACAGAGAGAGAGAGGAGAACGAGGACAGAACAGAGATGGAACAAGAGCAGGTGAGACAGACATGTTAGTCAAATGGTTGTTTACCAAAAGTATCACCGTATCATAGGTACTCATGTATCTCGTACCTAGTGTTTCTTTTTAGGTTTGTTATTTTTCAAATTCTATATTTGGAATATATAAGCATCCAGTATCCGTAGGTCTCCCGATCTGACCCCCTTAGACTTTTATCTTTGGGGTCATCTGAAGGCAATTGTCTATGGTGTGAAGATACGAGATGTGCAGCACCTGAAACTACGGATACTGGATGCCTGTGCTGGCATTTCTCCTGCGGTGTTGCTATCAGTGTGGGAGAAGTGGGTTGCATTGACAATCCAACACAATGGGCAGCACACTGAACACATTTTATAAGTGGTCAGAAACTTGTAAATAACTCATGAAAGAATAAAGTTACGTTGAAACCAAGCACACCATTGTTTTTCTTGTGACATTAACAATAAGTTTGATGTGTCACATGGCCCTCTTCCTATTGAAAAAACAAAAGTTGTATCCAAGATGGCCGACTTCTAAATGGCCACCATGGTCACCACCCATCTTGAGGAGTTTGCCCCCTCACATATACTAATGTGCCACAAACAGGACTTTAATATCACCAACCATTCCCATGTTATTACAGTGTATCCATATAAATGGCCCTGTAGTTTTAAGACTGACAAAAAGTCTTGCTGCATGTTCTCGCCAAGCTTTTGCTTTAGCATTCCACTTAGCTTGCTTCTCATCAGCTGTCATCTGCCTCCAGAGTCCCACAAGCTATCGAAGCTTGACCTGTTCTAGTCTGATGTCTCTCTTCGCCTCAAGTCCATGACAGTAAAAGAAAACTAACCTTCAAAGTCAAACAGAAAGTAATCTCTGTCCTCCTCTCTCTGTCTTTCAGAGATGAAATAATAATAGATGGAAATAGATAAATAAACAGAACAGAGTACACCGATTGCCACCGATTTTAATGGTTAAATCATACAAATAAGCAAAGGAAATTCGTCTTTTGTTTTTTAGACACATGTGCACAGCTGTTTTAGTAAACATAAGTGCCTCAAAGCTACTGCTGTTACGATCTAGTGCTATATAATTTAAAGTGAATGAAAAAATAGAAATAAATAGTTTTTTTCTCTGCATTTTTCATCCACAACTAAACAGATTTTTTTGGTCTCTGTAAATGAAGCTTTTAAAAAGCTAATTTGCGGTTTACAGTTTTCAGAAACTTAGCTTTTGCAATAGTTTGTAGACAAAGAAAACAAAGATTTTAATCATGCAGCATGAAGGGTGTATGCATTCATCTCATTTTTTTTGTTCTCTTATTGTTTGGAGGTGCTCAGGATAATGTTTTCTCCTTGAAGTAAAATTGCAAAGACTTTCTAGATTTTATCATCTACAGTACATAGTATCATCTAAATATTCCAACAATATAATTTAGATAAATCTCTGAGCACAAAGGACATGGCTTGCCCTGCCTGCATTGAAATAAAAAAATACAACCAAAAAGAGCCAGAACTGCTGAGAAACTAAAATCCTCCATCAGACTCCCCCGAAGTACAGCAGCTGCTGTCCTCACTTCCTACACTGTTGTTAAACAGGGGATACAAAGTGTGAAACATTGATGCTGTTTTTTTCCTTAAGCTGCATTTTCTCACTTTAAATATTTAATCTGTTTTCTACGTTCTCTTGTGAATTAAATATGGGGTTATGAGATCTGCAAATCATTGCATTGTGTTTTTCCTAACAATTGAGACACCTTCCAGCTGTTTTTGGAATCGGACCCATGGTTCACATCATTACCAGCATAAACCAGTCAACACGCTTCCTAGCGTAGAAGGTCCAATCTACATTGAAGCACATTCCAGAAGGAGGTTTCCAGGAACATTATATCTTCAACAGTCCAAGAAAGGAAAACAAAAACAAAAATTTAAAAGTCAGTCAGTAAAGAAAAAAAAATCCGCTTTATTTCATTTTAAAAAAAAGAATATTGTGCTTTGAAGGCCTGATCATTTATTTTTTACAATTTCAAATTAAGAACAATTTTCTTTTACTGCTAAACTGTTTCCCTTAATGTTAGGAACCTCTCCACAATGTCTGGAGCCAGCCTCTGTGTCTGCTCTTTTTATACCGAGTATTGTTACTGATTAACCTCATTAGAGGAGATGTTCCAGTATGCTAACCTTAGATAAGGAAGTCTTATTTAGATTTTAGTCCACAAGTTCAGATGTACTTTTAAGTTGAGAAAAAATGCAGGGGTGCGGGGGTGGGCGGTGTTGTCTGTGGTCAAACAGTCTCATATTCAATTGTCCCAGATTTCCACGGAGCTTTCAGAGTAGAAGATATCCACAGCGTGGTGAGGTTGTAAGTAGAACTGTGCAGAGTGACAGACTCTGCAGCACTGCAGCAGGCTACAGTGAAAATCCCCAAAAAACTGTTCAGGCAAGCCCTCCCTCCTCTTCCTTCCTCTTGCATATTTATTCATGTTTTCCTTTGATTTTACTTTAGAATAAATCGCTGATGTGACACAGCAGCAGTCTGTACATTATCAGCACAGGCAATAACTCACCATTAACCCTGCTCATTCCCCCTCTATAACCCCTGATTCCACCTCAACTCAAGTACACAAGAGTGACAGTATAGATTAAAAGTTTACAGTTTTACCACCAGATATGTTCAGTGCCACCATCTTGGTTTGCTATCTCAAGGTTTGTTGATCTGTTTCGACTTTCCAGTTGGGAAATCTGAGTTGATTGGGTGTTCCACATAACATCTCTGACTGGGAACTTGGACTTTCCAGCTTCCACGCACCAATAGGCCTGAGCTGCTGAGGGACTTGCCCTCTCACTGAGGGTTTCTCACTCTGCTCGTTTCTCACCTGATGTGTTTATATGCCTTTAACTTTTATCTCCCACAGTATGTTATGCATCCTCTGTTTAGTTCTGTTCTTTTTGCCCTCATTCCCCAACCAGCTGACACAGATAACTGTGCCCTGCCTCTATATAATTCAAATTGAAGTGAATGGAACTGAAAATACAACTTTGAAAAAATGAAACATAATTGTCAGAGGCCCCTTCTGAAAGTGTCACGGTCCTGGGTCAGTGACCCAGTGTTTTGAGTTTTGTATTATTATTGAACTTTGTTTTTGTTATTATTTATCATTTCTAGTCTTCTGGCTTCTGTCTCTGTGTTCCATGGTTGCTCTGTATCCCCTTGTCAAGTCCTGTGTCCTCTGTGTTATGTAAATGGCCTGTATTTGTATAGCGCTTTTCTAGTCATCCACCCATTCACACACACATTCACACACTGGTGATGGCAGCTACATTGTAGCCACAGCCACCCTGGGGCGCACTGACAGAGGCGAGGCTGCCGGACACTGGCACCACCGGGCCCTCTGACCACCACCAGTAGGCAACGGGTGAAGTGTCTTGCCCAAGGACACAACGACCGAGACTGACCAAGCCGGGGCTCGAACCCACAACCTTCCGATTACAAGGCGAACTCCCAACTCTTGAGCCACGATCGCCCCTATTTGTCACAATGTTTCCTGTTTTACTTTGAAAGTCCGTGTCCTATGTCAATGTATTGAGTTTTCCTTCTCCTTGGTCTCGTCATGTCTGATTACTTGTCATCCCCTGTGTTACCACTGCTCTCAGTCCCCTCGCGTTTTCAGATTTGCTAGTTGTAGTTTCAGGTTCGCGTTACTTCATTCTTAGTTTTCCCAGTTTAGGTTTTGGTAAGTTTTCTCTGTTTGTAGCTTTGTTCAGCTCAGTTCAGTAAAGGCTCACCTTTTGTGATCATCCACCTTTGCCTGCATTTGGGTCCACTCCTGACTCTTTCCACACGATTTGGCTCTACAAATCGTGACAGAAAGTTCTGAAATGCTGGTAAAAATAAATAAATAAATAAAGCTTGTTTCCTAAGAGAAGAGGTAGTAAACATATCCCTGTCCTATACTTTTTCAAGCATGTCGCTGACATCAGTAAGCGATTTTTCGCTGCTTTTTCTCAGCACACCTAAAGAGCTGAGACGGCTGCCATAATAAAAACTTGTGCAAACCAGAAGTAAATAAGAATCAAGCTGCTGATTGAAGCCTTAGTCAGTGTTAGCAAATAGGAAAAGGAGCTGACAGTGCTTGCTTAGGCAGATAATTAACACAGTGTCACCTTTCTGCAATACTGCGATTGCTGTTGTTTGTTTGTGTGCATGATGCTACATGGGGATACTCATCATTCTCTGCCAAAGCGGTATTTGAAGGCTGGAGGAGGACCTCTAACCTTGAAACGCTGTTCCCCTTTATCTTTGTCTGATGAGACGCAAATATTGAAATGAAGTCTGGGCACTGGAGGCTTGAGAAGCAGCATGGGAGCGGTGGGAGAGTTGCCACATAATTAGAAACATCATTTCAGCTCCTGCTTGGCCTATTTTCATTCAGCATTACCACATCTCCACAGGTAAATTGTATTCCTGTGATGATAATGAGCAGTGGTTAGGTCTGACACCACATCTCTTTGATTTAACATAAATGAGAAATATGCCATCAACAGGGGGGACTAAATCAGAGTGACTTTAAATATGATATGAGCCTAGCTGAACTAGAGGGGGTGAATCACAGAGTAAAAGTATGATATTAGGTTGGCTGATGGAAAGAGGTACTCACACCATCAGGGGTGTGTGTTATCATTTGTAAAGTCAACTCTTCTTGGAAAAAAACTTATTATGCAGATAATAATATATGAAAACCATATCAGCTTTGGTGGTGGCTCTGGCTTCGTTTTCTCAGATCACAGCCTGTCACTGCATTTCGCTCGCACTACATTTCAGCTAATTGTGCACTCGTTGAAACAAGAGGGAAAAATCTAATTTGATCTCCTCCTACAAGAGTATTCGTTTGACAAGACATTTCATTGAATCAGACATTAGACTTTCTGATGTCAAATCTCTATTTGTCACAAATCATTAATAATATCAAAAGAAGTTTTGCTTCCGTGAGTGTGTCTCGGTTTTTGTTCCACAGCTCAAAGCACCAATCCTTTAATAAGATTGGCTACATGTTTCATAAGGACTTTTAATTGGGTTTGTCGTCCTTCTCAGTAAAATGCATCTTCAATTCTCGAGGCAAATAGACAATCAGAAAAAAAACAACACAGGAAGCCAAAGAAGAGAAATGTGTGTACGGTTATGGCCTAAGCGCTGAGACCTGAAAGTTAACTTTGATTTTACTGTAACCCTATAATGCCCTATGTATCATATTTAACACATGAGTTTGTGAGACCTCTCTCATCAACATGAACAATACCTGCCATAATTTCAAAATGTTACAGACAATTTCTTTGTCTAAAATTGACATTGTTAACAAAAAGTTGCCAGAAACATCCACTGCATCAAAAAATATATAATTAAAATATATCATACACAACATGATATAGCAAAAAAAAAAAAAGTTTGTGGATTTTTTAAATAAAGGTTAATAAACCTCTCAGTTCCAAAAAATCTGAATTTTTTCAGCTATTTTTTGATGGGTTGGGTCTTACAGGGTTAAGTGATTGAATGCACAAAGCTGCTTGAGCTCAAAATGATATGAATACGATAGTACTTACTGCCACATGCCACATTACATTGCTGCACATGGTGATGGTACTATTGTGGGTTTTTAGGACCCTAAAAACAGGTACTGTAGAAAAGTACTGTAGATCATCTGATACCAATACTTTTAACTTGTAAAGGCAACTTGAGCAGCATGTCATGATTTATGAGATGAATCATCATGAATGTGCAAATTCTGAACACACTTTAATATAAGAAATGTTAGCACTTGTCAGCATAGGTTAATGAAAGAAAACACCTTTCAGCGTTTCACGTATTTTAAAACTAATTTTCAAATGTAAATATAAATGTGTCTGTCTTTAAAGCACTTTGGGTCAGCTTCTGATAAAACAGACTTGACAGTCAACACAAAAAGGTTACTCTTTCAGACATTTTTCTTAGTTAATTTAGAGGTAAAAGAAAATAATAAAGTAATTTGTTTAACCTAATTCAGTGGCTAATTATATTATTTTGCCTGAATAGACATGTAATCACAGTTCACAGGTAATCAGTCTGATAAATGTTAAGTAAGGCTGAAGAGGTGACCTTTGTCTCAAACGTCACTTTCATTCCTATATGAGCTCCCTGGATGTTCTTTACCTCTGTGTGCTTTGGCCTGTGGGTCTGGGACAAAGCTTTTTTTTTTTAATACTCTGTCATGTCTTTTTATATGGTAGAGGTTGTTGCCACTGCAGAGACTTTTCTTCCAACATGCATCACTGTTTGCAGTTGTAAAGTATTCCTACACAATGCTTTCTCACTGCAGCCTGTGCGCTCTTCCTCAGTGCCACTGAGTCACATGACTGCGGGACAACTAAAGACACCTAGGCATGGAGGAATGTGTAGAGCAAAGTGTGCCTGTGTGAGACAAGCACAGACATGAGTACTATAACATCGATGATTGGGAGCAGTGTGTTGAACTTAAAGACACAAACTAAAGCATGGATCCTATTGTGCTAGTATCTATCTGATACAATATCATTTTGGTATTGATATTTGGATCAATCCACTAGCCCCTACTTCCTATCGCTAATATATCCAGCTTCTGAACAATCATCCAAGTATTTCTGTTGGTGGCATGACTCAGAGATGTTCTGAAAATCTGAAGTATGAAGGTTCAATGGGCATCCATCAGGACAACCAAAGCAAGCAGTGCTTGCCTTTTCAAAACTAAAAATAGACATATATTAAAATGTACCAAAGTAAATCATTCTCTCTCTCCTTTCATCTTGGACACTGCTGTCACAAACTCCTCACCTGTTTGCACCCAGCTTCTACATTACTGCCTGTGAAGTAGTCAGACTCACGTCAAGGAAGGTGGTAGGGAGTTGTCTTAATACCTTTGATCCCCAGCAATCTATAGACTTCTCTCATGAAGTTAGATGAAGTTGGACCCTTGATCAGTAATGATTTCTTTTGGGATGCCTACCCTCCTGCATCTGGTAGAGACTGGCTTTAAATAGGGCCATCAATTTCCCTCCAATTGCCCAGCCAGTACCACTCACTCAAACTGAGGGATCTAAAACTCTACCCAGATGATCGAAAAACACAAAACCTCTACACACTTCTAACATGCACATTTACACAACTAAATGGCAGTATTGACGAAAGGAAAAACATTCAACAAATCCCTTTAAACCTTAACACAAACAAAAGGAAGCATCTCTATGGAAAAAGAAACCCCCCCCCCCCACTTGGTTTGACCTGCTGATGTCATATATGACATCATCAGGACTTTAAAATGAAGAAATGCCAGGCGGGCGGTTCCCCACACCTGACCCTTATGACAACTGAAAAGACAAACAAAGTAAGTATGAACAAATGACTTAATCTGTAACATAATAAAATATAAAGAAACATAACTTAGTATTTGTCTTAATTTGCAGAATGTTTGATTTGCCAGCAACAGAACGCTTACACAAACAAACCCGGGATAGTGAGTGAAGCAATGTTACTTGACAAATAGCAAATTATAGCAAATACATAGAAACAGAATGTGTACAATGTGCAAAAAAGGTAAACACATATGGGACAAATGGAGAGCAATACAACTGCTCCTCCACTTTGTCACACTCCGCGCCCCCCCCCCCACCCCCACCCCACCCTTAAGGCAATCGGCCACCACATTCTCAGTTTTTTGACTATTCCCACTCTCCGTCCTACCCACTATTACTGGGGCTAATTGTTTGGGACTTGCATAGTTCTTTAGTGGCCGACGGGCTGCAAGAAAAGCGTCAGCCAGCTCTGCTGCTTGCTTAGACGTGGTTGGGTTATGCTCCTTTATCCACGTGCACAGTTCAGGATTGAGAACCCTCAGGAACTGCTCTAAAACAATGACATCACCAATTTCGTCTTTGGACTTTTCTTTTGGAACTATCCACTTATCGTACAGTTCTTTCAAGTGTGTCCTTAACTCTTTAGGTGTCTCGCCATCGCCCAACGTAGTGGAGCGAAATCTGAGTCTGTATGTCTCTGCACATATTTCAAACTTTTCAAGAACAGCTTTCTTCACCTTTACGTAGTCCATAATCTCATCAATGTCCATGGCTACAAAAGCAGCTCGTGCCTTACCAGTGAGAAGTGGAGCAAGATGTAGCCACTGGCACCCGCTTGCAATCCTCTCAAAAGTTGTTAGGTAATGCTCAATGTCTTCGTCCTCGTTATAAGGCTGCATTTTAGGCCCTTTCCAAGCTGGTGGTCTTGTTAAGGAGGCAGACTGAGTTGCTGTTGCGACCTCCATGACGCTAGATTGTAGCTGAGGCATTGCTGGATGCTCCGCAGTAGGCCTCAAATGCGTCTCTGTATCCGCTGTTGCACCTTCCAACAACAGCTGGTGCTCTCGACGTTCTGATTGCACTTCCTGCTGGAGCTGAGTGAACTGGTGCTGAATTTTCCGCCAGCGATCTTCCTGCCGCTGCTTCTCCAGTTCCCATTGGGCCTCTCTGTTGCTGTGTCCCAATTCGGGGTATGCACGCTTGAAGTACGCGCACTACGCGTACTACGGACGGTGCGTACTATAAGTACGGGAAGTGCGGAAGTGAGAGGCTTGTGAAATGGGACGGTATATGCTTCGTCGCGCTGTTCAGGTTGCCTAGCAACCATGATACTAACCGCGAGACACGTTACATACAGCTTTGTTTGACAGAAATGAAGGAGAAGATTGTTTTGTTGGTCATTCATTTTTGTCATGACATCACTTTGATTAGTTGAGTATCTGAGGCTGAGACCACAGGACTGTAAAACATGATTGTTGGGCTTCATTTCTGTACTGAACAGTCATTTAAGAGTAGCTAGTAAATAATAATTAGTTAATGTTGTTCATGAGACTAAAGTCATCTCACTATGGTAATGTAAATATAATATGGCCAATATTATAGTATTGTCAGATTATTGTCAGAAATTAAGTTAGGTTGGTAACAAAGACAAAGCAATAAGAATAATAAGAAAAAAAAGGTGCACAAGCTCTCATATCTATATATCACTGACTTTCAGCTTGTCATATATATATATATATATATATATATATATATATATATATATATATAGATATATATAGATATATATAGATATATATAGATAGATATAGATAGATATAGATAGATATAGATAGATATAGATAGATATAGATAGATATAGATAGATATATAGATATAGATAGATATAGATATAGATAGATATAGATATAGATAGATATAGATATAGATATATATATATATATAGAGAGATATAGATATAGATATATATATCACTGACTTTCAGCTTGTTGTGTTTGTGGATATATGACTGACTTTAATTATCCATAAAATCATCAGATTCTCTGTAAGATTAAGGTCGACTATATGTATATTTACAAGTAGAGGCTTTAAAACCAAGTTAATGCTGAAAGTACAAACATCACTAGTGTCACACAACTTTGCCGACATGTGGCCAACAGCAATGTTTTAATGTTCTTCGCTATTAAACATTCGCACATGAATAAGTGACGTCATATTCAGTACTTACTTTTGACAGTTCACTCTTGGCCGCTCCCTTCTGCCGTATTTTGCGGCAAAATTATCCACACCCACCGCCGCGCTATGAATTGTGGGATATATGGGACCACGAAGCGTGCACCGGACCACGCTTGATATTTGGGGAAATCGACGGCGCATTTGGAGTATGCATTTCAAGTACACTTCGAATAGTTTGGATCTTCTTTTGCTGCTGGTTCAGTCAATATTGTTTGGAGAGAGGAAAAAACCTGCAGCTTCAGAATCGAGCGCAAAAAGAGCGTCTAAATGATGCCACTGAGGATCGGTTCAGAGCCATTGCAGAGTTTCTAGAAAGTGAGTTTTTTTTCTGGAGCGACTTCTTAAAAGAGTGTCTTTTTGAATGAGTCTGATATTAATACAAGCTATATATAATAAAGGCTTCAGCTGGTGAATCACAGCATTGCCAGTCTCTGTCAGTGCACCCCAGGGCGGCTGTGGCTACAATGTACTGTAGCTTGCCATCACCAGTGTGTGAATGGGTGGATGACTGAATGTGTAAAGCGCTTTGGGGTCCTTAGGGACTAGTAAAGCACTATACAAATACAGGCCATAGCTTATTGAGGCTTATGTTGTTCCAAACCAATGACTGAAGTACATATGATTAAAGGGGATTTCATGGTCTGATCAGGCCTAAAGCACTTTGTATTTCAGAAAGTGTTAATGTAGGAACTTCTTTGCTTTAAACACATTGTTTTCTCTCCCTTAACCTCCTAAGACCCATACTCTTCCACGGTGTTACGTCCTTCTGCAGCCTCTAATCTGCTTAGTGTGTTCAGCTGGTGCTAATTGGCCACACCTAGTCAGGTGTGAATAAAAGCATACCTGAGGCAAGCTTCCCAGGGAGCTCACTTGTCTTTCCCTTGGTGGCAGCAGCCATTTTAGCCAACCTGGTCTTCCATTTTAAGATAAAACCTCTTCTCACCCATACTCTGGTATTCATCTCCTTTTTTTTATGTTGCGGCTTTTGAGCCGGGTCATAACATAAGCGGGGGCTCATCCGGGAGCTTTAAACATTTTAGTGGCGATTGAATACCAGTTTGTTTGACTTTTAAGTGGGTGAGTGAAGGTGCTCGCTGTGATTGAGCAACGTCCCTTTAGTGTGTTTCAGCTAGGTGGCTGTGCTACCCTTCCATCGAAGCACTTGTTTGTTGTTTTGCTTTGTTTTAATTTGTTGTGTTTGGTGGTTACCCTGGGTGGGGGTACGCTTCAGAGTTTGGTAGGAGATCATATCCCTGGTCTGCTGCCTACCCTTGAGTTAGCGTTTAAAGTTGCCTCAAGCCCGGTACACCACTGAAGACTAGACGAGTAAAGTTTTATTGTGTTTTAACGTTTTAGAGAGTTGCTCATAGTAAACCAGTGGTACCAAACTTGGAAAGAGGTTTGAGTCCATTATGGTCCTATGGTGAGGCAGGTAGGCCATTTTTAAGTTTGCATAGTGTGTACACCATGTGTGTGCATCTGTCTGTGTCGCTGGATGCTAATAACATCCTCATGAGATGAGTGTTTTGTGTTGTGACCTTTAGTGTTGTGGGGAATATGGCTATTTTGTTGGATCACTTGTGAGTGTTGTTGGCCAGGTGATGGCAATAACACTGTGGGGTGCTGAGCCACCCTTGATGTGATCATTGTGTGGCCATAGCTCTCCATTTTGTGGTTGGTCACTAGTGTGCTTGATTTACTGAACTTTGTGGATTAAAGTAACTTGTTGTGGTATAGGGCCACTTGTATGTGACTGTGTGTGTGGTAGAGACAACAGATCACCTAGTTGTGATTATTTGTTGCTACTTTCGCTTTTGTGTTGTAGCAGATCAGGTAATCATTTTGGGTTTGTGACTGTTGTGCTCCTTTGTGTTGGTCACATGTTACTTTTTGTGTGTTCAGCGTGGCAACTTCAAATCCTCATGCCCATCCATGCTTGGAGATGCCAACTATAATGTGAACACTGTGCTTCTGTTAGCTCTAACTCTTATTCCAGGTTTGTGGGTCAAGGACCTGAAGGCTTCAGAGGGGCTTTTAATAAATTTAGGGGTCGTAGAGGAACCCTTTTAAGGGAGGAGGTGTAACGTCCTTCTGCAGCCTCTAATCTGCTCAGTGTGTTCAGCTGGTGCTAATTGGCCACACCTAGTCAGGTGTGGATAAAAGCATACCTGAGGCAAGCTTCCCAGGGAGCTCACTTGTCTTTGCCTTGGTGGCAGCAGCCATTTTAGCCAACCTAGTTTTCCATTTTAAGATAAAACCTCTTCTCACCCATACTCTGGTATTCATCTCCTTTTTTTATGTTGCGGCTTTTGAGCCGGGTCGTAACACACGGCATGCAGCATTTTTAATTTCTCTTTGATATTTGGGCTGACTGGGACCTGATGAACGTAAAAACAAAGAATTACCAGATTTTTCTTTTACCTATTTTTTTGTTTCTAAGAAAAAGGAGAGCCCCATATAAGGATATTTGTTTAAAATTTCGATAGAACAGTTGCGGTAAAATGTCCTTGTAAGTGGATATCTGGCTCTTGTAGAGCAAAATTGAGTATTTTGGTGTAAATAACCCAAAATGTGATGTCCACATATGTGGATGCCAGGTCCTAGGAGGTTAAATAACAGATCTTTTGCACCTTTGGACACACCCTGCATTCCTGCTGGGTGGGATCCAAATTGTGTCCTGGTACATGGACTGCTACTTATTTAACACTTTTCTACTGTGGTAGAACAGGGTGTTTTAGCCTACAAACCAAATTCACTAATTTAGATAACACACTAACTCTAGTGGATCAGTGTTAGTTTGGGGTCTTGCACAAGGACGCTTCAGTAATGTGAGCAACTGACCTTCATGTTAAAAGATGATTGGCTTTACTTCCTGAGCCTCACTGTAAAACTTCCTCACTGATATCATTTTTATTATAATGGGTAATAAATATATTACTGACCTGAGCTTGTGTGTGTGTTTTGTTGTTTAGGGGACTGCACATTTAATGCAAGCAAGAGCTCTTCTCTGCGTTGGGACCACATTAGAGATGGCATCAGCCTAACAGCTGAAATTTCAAAGGTAGAAAACGTAATCTTTGTATTTCATTTTTCTCTTTAAAGGCTTTGTGATGGAGAGTGAGGGTTGTGTTTATTTGAGCGAGGAACTTGACGCCCATCTGAGAGAACGTAAGTCACAAATATGTCACTTTTGTTTTTCCCCTCTGGGGTAAACTGTAATAAGAAGTCTTTAGCAAAACAAACTAACTGGCTTAACTTTATTGTGTAATCTTTGTCTCAGATTTGACTTTCTCTGAAGAAATATTTGAGCAATCAGCAGCCACCTCTGGCTCCAACATGCCAAGCATCTCTTCCTTCCTGTGTGAGGAGTCTCCTTTCTTCCACCGAACCACTAGAATTAAATTTGTGGACATAGAAACTGTGGCTTCGTCTTCAGTCAGGTACCAGATTTCACTTAAATATTTCCAGGTTATGTTACAATATTCATTTAAACATATAAGACAGTTTTATGGGTTATGTTAATCCAAACTTCCTCGTGTCATATTATCTTATAATATACATGATAAAAGTCCACAGGTTGTCATCATTTCGTTGAAAATCTTTACCTTTCTGATCTGCTTAATTCACACAGCAGTTCCCCTCTGGAGGATGTAATGAACACACCGAAGTTTCAGCTGAGGAAAGTGCAGCGACAAATGATCAAGGAGCGAGACTACCAAGATAGTTTGGAGAGGGAGCTGGCCAGCAAGATTGCACTCATTGAACAAAGAGGTACTATCTGTTGAATGTATGGTTTGCATTTTGTTAGACTTATGTGAGAAATGGCAAAACTTCTTATTAAAGTACCACTCCATATTTTGTCTAAGATTGTCTGCATTTTCATTTAAGCTTTTTATATATATCATATTTTCAAAATGGGTTTCATGCTTTGGTTTTCTTTCTCTCTCTTTCCCAGAGTCTCACATTAGGCAGTTGCAGTACCGCCTGGATAAACTGAAGGAAGAACAAGGTGATCTGGAGCATGTTACCAAAGAACAAATTAATGAGCTTGACATCAAGAACAATGAGTAAGTACCCAAGACCATAACATCATTTCATCCCCTCCCTAGTGTACTATTAAAGGTTGTGAAAGTGCTCCTGCTTAATGGCAAAAGAATCCTGGAAACGTATGCCGTACTTGATGATGGCTCCCAACGTACCATGCTTCTGACATCTGCAGCTCAGCATCTCCACCTAACTGGGAAAGCTGAAAAATTATCACTCAGAACTGTCCATCAAGAAGTTGAAACTATTCAAGGTTCTTCTGTAAGTTTCCAGATTTCTCCCATCGCACATCCAGAGAAAACTTACACAATTAATAATGCCTTCGCTACAAGTCACTTAGCACTTTCAGACCACACCTACCCCGTATCCTCTCTTCAACCGAGATACAAGAATCTTCAAGGTATCCCATTAACCTTTTATTAACAAAGCAGCTCCACTACTGCTCATAGGCTCTGATCATACCCACCTTATTACGCCTATTGCACCAGTTAGACATAGACCGTTTGGATCTCCTGCAGCAGTCAAAACCCGCTAAGGATGGACACTCCAAGGTCCAATCACAGACTTCCAACCCCAGAGCAGTTCCACGCATGCCCAATGTTTGTTTACATCTTCCCGACGGTCTGCAGGTCTGGGCCTGCCGCTGCATCCCACCCGGTTGGCATTTGGACCTGCTTTGCCACCACCGCTGGCTACATGGTCGGCCCCCTGAACTGTCTGGCCTGCGTTGTCGACCCCCTGAACCTATATTAGACCTGTAGCATGTCCGATTCCTCTGCCCCCGCTTCGTGAAAAAGAGCATCTCTAATCCTTTGAACATATTTCTCAGTAGAAATATGGGGGCAGCTGTTGTAAAGGCTCACCTTTTAGCACATTCACTTCACCAGATGCACGTCGTTTCTTTTCCTCACCTTTGATTGGGTGTGGTGCTTGGCCTTAATTGCACTCACCTGTCACTCGTTATATAAGGACTGCGCTCACCTACCCCTCACTCTTTCTTCACTCCCACATGGGGCGGCAGCTGAGGTGAGTTTCTCTTTGAGTCTCCTGAGTTCATGTATCATTTTGAGTTACTTAAATCATACTATGTCCGTTTTAGAGATAGCAGTCATGTGTGTCTTTCCTTCCTTTACCCATTATTCAATGAAATGACAAAACTTGTAAACGATTGACTGCTTATTCTCATTCTAATCGGATGAGCCCATGATGATGACTACTGAAACCCTGAACCTTCCTCCAAAACATGCACACTGTAAAACTAACAGGGTTGTCTTTGTATGTTTACCGTTAGCGTTGGCTGTCAATCCAGGAGACTTTCCACAGGCCGCTTGCAGATCTGCAGACTTCTTTAAGCTGTTCCCTGGGGATTTTCGTGCCGAGCTGTGCAGCTTGTTCAGATCTTTGTTCAGGTAGTTGCTTTTAGGGGTGTTTTTAATGGTTAACATCACAGACAGTCTCCGCTCAGCCTGAGAGTAATGCAAGTGAAACTTAGCAAAGTGCTCAAAAGTTTTGTCACAATTTTGTGAGCTAAAATTACATTCACTGGGCTGAGGGCAGCACGAAGAGTAGAGCTTGGAACCGGCGGATTTCCTCTTCTCCGGTTCTGGAAGATCCATCCATCTTCATCCGCTTCATCCGAGGCGGGGGCAGCAGCCTAAGCAAAGAGGCCCAGACCTCCCTCTCCCCAGCCACCTCCTCCAGCTTATCCGGGGGAACACCAAGGAGTTCCCAGGCCAGCCGAGAGATATAATCTCTCCAGCGTGTCCTGGGTCTGCCGCGGGGCCTCCTCCCGGTGGGACATGCCTGGAACACCTCACCCAGGAGGCGCCCAGGGGGCATCCTTGTCAGATGCCCAAACCACCTCAGCTGGCTCCTTTCGATGTGGAGCAGCAGCGGCTCTACTCTGAGCCCCTCCCGGATGGCCGAACTTCTCACCCTATCTCTAAGGGAGAGGCCAGCCACCCTTCGGAGGAAGCTTATTTCCGCCGCTTGTATCCGCGATCTCGTTCTTTCGGTCACTACCCACAGCTCGTGGCCATAGGTGAGGGTAGGGACGTAGATCGACCGGTAAATTGAGAGCTTTGCTTTTACACTCAGCTCCCTCTTCACCACGACGGACCGGTGCAGTGTCTGCATTACTGCAGCTGCAGCCCCACCCATGGCAAATTGGTCCTGGGTGAGGGACCAGACAAAGAGCGATTCAGAAGACCCTTATGAAAAGAACACCGAGGGAACAGTTTACCCTGCCCGGGATAGGGTTACCGGGGCCCCGTTCTGGAGCCAGGCCCGGGGAGGGTGCCCGAGGGCGAGCGTCTGGTGGCCGGGCCTTAGTCCATGGGGCCCGGCCGGGCACAGCCCGAAGAGGAGACATGGGCCCATCCTCCCGCAGGCCCACCACCCGCAGGAGGCGCCATAGGGGTCGGGTGCATTGTGTGCCGGGTGGCGGCCAGGAGCGGAAGCCCTGGCCGCCACACAATTGTACAGCCGTCACACAATTGTGTGATTATTTTTTACTACAGTACTCCTTAAAGAAGCAAAGAGTTTCAAAGTGTTTCGTAATCGCAAAATATCAGGGGAAAAGATATAATCACTGCCAATTCTTAAATCTTGTCTTGATAATAAAACATGTCTTGGTAACATCACAACCAATCTAGAGCAAAAAATGTGTAACGAGTATGACCACAAAACCACCTTTTTTTTTTTTTTTTTTTTTTTTTTTTTGTATTAGTTTGGTTTTTTTTGGGGGGGAGGGGGTTAGGTTAACCGGTTTGTTTACATATTCCACTCTCCGTGTTCCAGATGTTGCATTCGCAGATTCTCATTTTCACCGAAAGATCGTCTCTTTCCGCCTGGTCTTGTGTTTCTGTGCTTCTGTAACATAAAGAACGAGCTGACATTTTTCTCACGACACCAGCGATCAGCTCAACAGGCCCTCAGTTTACATGCATGAATCCTCCTCCTCACCTGTCAGCTGTTTAACACCTGCTGATAAATCGAGAAACACGCCCACGTTACCTGGTGATAGTCTGGGCAGCCGGTGCTCGATATAACGCAATGTCGGCGCATTTTTCTGCACAAGATAAGTAAATATAGTATTTTTTTTTTTCCCGAGCGCAGAGCTGCTGGAGCTTGTTTCCTTACAGAGCACTCCACTTTATCAGCGGCTGATGTCCAATCACACACAGCTTTGAAACCTCACCTGAGTTTTAGCTCTCAGTGGTTAAACGCTGGACTTAATTCACTCAGGTTCTGTCTGTCGGGTCACGTTTACTTCGCTGTTTTATTTACAACTGAGCAAATCGGTTTGGCCGAGGTTAAAGTTACGTTTCATAACGGCATAGTTTTGCTGAAGTTTAATGGTTCACTGGCACATGTTAGACTGAACCATTCGCTTTTCTTTATCTGGTGTGTTTTGGAATTTTTAATAGTGAATTTTGAGATTAAACTGACTTTTTATACAAAGAGGATAGAGAAGGCGCATTTCAACCGAGAGGAGCAGAGTTTGCAACAGCGTGTTCATCATGAAGATGCAACCTGGACAGAAATATTACATACATATCATCAGTTTTTAAATAGTCATTCAACTGTATTCTAAGCACCAGTTGTCAGAATTTTTAGAGTTTGCTTAACTAAAAATAAATGAGGTCAACATATAATTTGTTTGTTTTGTTTTTTGTTATTATTGTTTCGGGCATGTCATGTTTAACTGTCAAAGGCTTGTAACAAACTATGAAACACATGGTGCAGACTTCTGGATGTTAGAAGAAAACTAATACTGCTCATGAATGAGACTAAAGATGTCCTTTAAAACTAAACATGTTAATAGGACCTCCCTATTTATATCATAGTTTATGATATAGCATGTGTATTTCAGTAATAGCCTATTTATTTCAGTGTAGTGGTGTACAGTCACATAACTCACGTGGGCGTTATCTGTGATACTCCTTAGCTATAATTTATCCGAGTTAACTTTAGATAACCATTCGGACAGTTCTTTTGCAATGAAAAACATAAACACCCATCTCGCCGGTAAGTTTCCGCAGTGCCAGCTGTTCAAATTACAGCTGCTTATGAAGTAACCATGGCAACCACGGACGTAGCTGGATCGATGCAGGTCAGACAACAATTTTACAGACAAAGCCATTATACGTCCTGGCCTCATATCAAATGTGAACGTAGACTGAGTCTGTGTTTGACGTTTGCTTTATATCTAATCTTCGCTCTCAAACATTTAAACAGCAGCGAGTCTGCAGCTGAGGGAATACAAACTCAAATTGTCGGAACAGGTTTGATCGTTTCGTTGTATTAATCGTTGTATTAATTTGGTGATTTATTAAATGTATAAATGTTATTCTAATCTGCTGCTGAGTCTCATACGCTGATGAAAATGCAGATAACACAGATCACTAACCAATCACTTTCATTCCACTTTGATCTGTGACAAACTGACGGTTCATCTCTGTTACAGTGTTGAGTTAGACTGCTATATTTTTGTGTTCTTTATACTGCAGATTTTCATGTGTCTGGAATAGTTGGCAGTAATAAGGGTGATTTTCTTTGTAAAATCATATTGATATGACCCGTGAATTATTCGTAGATGACCATTAGATTAGTTTGATGCTGCCGACTTTTTCAGCTGTGGAACTCTGGGTTAACTCAGAGAGCTGAAGATATCGTGGAGATGCTGACCTCGCTCCGTGGTGTACAGGGCCGTTTACCCTCATGATTAACCGAACATCATAAAGTCTGTATTATGTCAGGGGAACAGTGGTTGAACTCACCTAGGATGAACTTGGGAGAGTCCGGTGATAATTGTTCCAGTTTGTCCAGGTGTTGGTGATGTAGCTATTTTGTCTTTTCTGGTGGCTGGTATATCATACATTTTAACTTCTCTGAAATTGGGTGTAAGAAGGTTACAGTTTATTAGTTTATGTTTAAGTGTAATGTTATCTTTGTGTTTTCTCCTCTGATGTATTCAGGCTAAACGAGTCTTCCAGAAGCCCTGCACACATTTTAATGATTTCACGTGGCTCCAAGTGTGAATGTGATTAACATGAAATATCAACCTTTATTTTTAGCTATAGAATAGAATAACTTTAGTTGTAATGTTGCAGGTGTACAGCAAAATGTCAGGCATTTCCCTGAGTTGAATACATTTAAGGCACGGTAAAAAAAAATAAATAAATAAAAAAAAATCAAGTAAGTGCTTTTATATTATATATATAAATTAAATAGAAAATATAAATTCAAATACAGACAAAATACCGACGATTATGAATTACAAGAGACACACGGACATCCATTTCACATTCCTTTGTGATATTGCACAGGATGTTCTGAGTGATGGCAGTGCACAGCCTTATGAGACACTTTAATGACTTCTGCAGGGGCCTTTACTGATGTGTAGCGCCGTTGATGTTTGAAGTTTCGGCTTCTGTGCTGGTAGCTGAGTCTTGGTGGTTCTGTATGCTGACACGATAGCTCTCGCAGAAGCCGTAATGTCACCCTCAGTGCAGCTGGCATCCACCTGGCATATGCTGCACTAAATATGCTTTCTACTGAACCACAGTAAAAGGACACCAGCAAGTGTTTGGAGAGGTCGTAGGCAGGAGATAATTTTTTTTTAAATAAAGTCATTGATTTATTTTTTGGGTCAAGTTATTATTTATGTAATGTTAGTAAAGTATGTTATGTAACGTGACTGCTTTTGTTGCCCCACGCAATGTGTGGCTTCCATAATACTGTATGTAAACAAATGGATGACACAGTGCTCGTACCAACAGGGGGCGATGTTTGGTTTAGTTGCACAATAAAGCCCATTGACGAGAGTCAAGTTGGCTTCAGTTCATTTCCTTTCAATGCGACGTTCGACATAAAGGTATTATAACATTCGCTGTTATTAGCCGGAAATTTACTTAAATAAGCACTTATGGTAGATTATATATTTTTCTTTCTTGACATTTCTAAGTTTAATTTAGTTGCTGTTCATTACTAGCCCCTGTGTCATTAGTAAATACTTTTATTTTGAAAATGTGGGCAGGATGTAGTAGGCTGATTTGATGCAGGAAATTGAAGTTGAAAATGAAGGAGCGGCGAGCGAACAGGAAGAAGAAAAGGAAGCTAACTGCAGTTCAGCTGCTTTTAGCGTTTCGATAATGGCGCCTTTAGACCTCGATAAGTACGTAGAAATAGCGAGACAATGCAAATATTTGCCTGAAAATGATCTAAAGGTGAGTCAAAGTTTCTGGATTTAACTTCAGATAAGCTCTGTTAGTATTCGTAAAAGGTCATGGTGCGACTAGACGAGGTTTGTTCAACAAATGTGGCCGGTAGTTTTAACTGGGTTTCACGCTCAAGTAATACTCTGTTGTTTGTTTCAGCTTTTAAAAAATGAATCTCACAGAATTATAACGCATGTTGACTCTGTTAAACACGTCGGTGTGAATAGTGAGGAAGGTGCCACTTAAAACATGGTAATGGGAACCACTGTTGTGTTAGTGTCTGCCGTTACCATAAGCCGTATTAACTTTAAATATAAGATATAGGTTTAACTGTGGAAAGATATCATGGTAGCCGAAATATTCCGATGAAATGTGCACTGGGGGTGTAAATAGCATAAGGAAAACAACATCTATACGTCTATTCATCCCTCTGCTCCGAGGCTTTGCTTGAAACGGCGATCAGAGCAGAGCTAAATATCAGACTGAGTGCGTTGTAAAGAAAAATGAAACTTTCTGAAAAAGGAGTCATTTTGACTTTGTAAATGTCTCAGAATGAACTGAGATCAAAGTACTTCCTAACTGTATTCTTTACATCCCATTTTAGTCCTTTAGTCACACTGCTGTGAAAATGTTTCACTTAAAAACAAGTTAATATTCAGTAGGACATTAATTACTTAGTACTTGGAAATAGATGGCCCCTATTAGTGCCCGATCTGACATAGGGAGAAATCTGGACTACAGCTAGTTTAATTAACTGTAACTAGCAGCTAAACTACTTACAAGTTTACAACAGAAATATGAACTGTGAAAGTCACTTGACTGCAGAAACATAGCACTCAGCTGAGTGCCTACCTTGTCACAGATCATGCCTACAAATCGCCTTTAAAGAGTTCTAGCGTTTCTAGTGCTGTGGTTCGGGCGATAGTGGAAGATCCTTCCGTCTGCATGTAAAAGTATTGTTGCACAAGATGCAGCACAGAATGTAAATCCCAACCCATTTCCCATTTTACAGTCCATCTGTAAGAATAGAATTTAATGGGCTGTGTGATACACACACTGCCTTTAGTGTGTTTCCAGGTGCCTGTGTCCACTAACCGTGTTGTGTTTTTCCTCTTGTAGAGATTATGTGATTATGTTTGTGATTTGCTGCTTGAAGAATCAAATGTTCAGCCAGTCGCTACTCCGGTTACAGTTTGTGGAGACATTCATGGTCAGGTAGGTCTGTGTGATTTTCGTTTTTGTTTTTTCTTCTTCTATAATTTTCTCCCAGGGTGATACACAATTTTCACCATGGGCAAAATATAGAAGAAGAAAAAAATGCTCTATCCTGTATTTTGAAAATACTTTGATTACAGAAGTGAATATTATTATTGTTATTATTATTATTATTATTGACCAGTAAAATCATCAAAGCAAATTGAGTTTTACAATGGCAATAAAACCACAACAGACTGATTGAGCATCTGTAATATTTGCTGCACATCCTGAAGAACTTCTGTTTTAGGAAACAGTTTTTACTTAGCCCCTTCTTGTCTGCAGCTTCAGTTCAGCATGCTGTTGATGTGAAGTTGTCCAAGACTTCACCACTTTTTTTCAGGTGGACAGATTTGTTCAACTGTTTTTGCAAGTTTGGGAAGCCAATCAGTATTCTCTCTGGGTCAGAATCACCACTACAAGCTTGTCCATCTTATTATCCAAGGACCTCACATTCCCCATATAATAGCTGGAATGGACAATTCATATCCCACTCTTCCACCTCAGCTCTTTGTTTAGCTCCAGCTCTGCAGCACCATTGTCTACTCTGTAGCTCCCCCGGGATAACAAGTCTCATTCCATCATGAGCAGTGGTGTACCCTGTGCCATGAGTCAACTTGTAGCAAAAAAGAGAGAGAAAGAAACCGCTAACAAGAAAAGCATACCATTTACCATCTAAATGGAATCACTCCATTTAGATGGTAAATGGAGTGATTCTTATGTAGAGCTTTTCTACTCTCCCAGAGCACTCAGGGCGCTTTATATAACACGCCTCATTCACACAAGCGCTTTTTTTCTATGCTTTAAGTGCTTTCCATCTAACATTTACACACATTCAGACTGATGGAGGCATCAGATAGCAACTTGGGGTTAATATCTTGTTGAAGGATGTTTGGCATGCAGACTGGAGCAGCTAGGGATTGAAACGGCAACCTCCCAATCAGTAAATGACCCACTCTACCTCTACCTCTAAAGCTACAGCCACCCCAATATAGGATTGGTGGCAATATGTTATTGCAGTCATAAAAAGTATTTATAATACGAATATCATTTGGAAATAAGTTAAGTTAGGATTCTTTTTTCACTAGCACCTACTTGGCTCTGCTCAACTTGACTCTGCTCGACTCTGCTCCAGTCATTTTTAATTGCAATTAATGTGGGTGAGGTCGTTATGGCACACAACAACTGAGAACATCAAGACAATAATATACTCGCTGCTAAACCATTAGTAAACATCTGCACCTTGTCACTGGACCACGGTGTTAGTTTGTGTGTAGCCATTTCCCTCGTTGCCTGGATTCAAAAATTCCGGGTTTGATTGTTGTGAAGGAGTCACTCTCTTGATTTATCCAGTGATGGCATGCAGTCAATTGACGTCAGGCTTGACTCGGCTCATTGGAACTCCGGCTGAGTCAGTACTAAAAAAGTACCTGGTACCAGGTACTTTTACCAGTACTGGTACCTGTTGGGAAACCCTAAAAAACAAGTTGAATCAAGTAGTTACTAGTGGAAAAGGGGTTTTTCGTACCCCAGTTTAGTTAATTTTGGTTTCAGGTTTTATTGGTACGTGTGCTAGTTCTAATTTTAATATTTTCATTGATGAGTTCTTCTTAATGTTCCTCTCTAGTTTTATGATCTATGCGAGCTCTTCAGAACTGGAGGCCAAGTACCAGACACAAATTACATTTTCATGGTAAGTAAGCTCCCTTTACTTTTGCCTGAGCTGCAGCACATTTAAATAAATCTGAATGATGAAGGCTGTTGGGCATGTTGTAATACCATTACATAAAAATGTAATGCCTCTCAGCAACTGAATCGGCCCATGAAAACCTATCATTGAGAATTTTTGAATATTGTGTAATGTTGATAATGCATGATGTGAGGTGCCGCACATTTAAGTGGCAGGACTCATTATTGAAGAACGTGATTAATAGTTTCAGATGCCTTTGTTATTAGTTTTTGAAATTTTCCATTAAACGGTTCTCAAATTTAACTTAATATCTGAGCGTTTCTTACTTTTAGACTAGTGGGTTAGTTTATATTATTTCTTCGTTTAGTCGACGTCACCAGGAACATCCCTAGTTACATGTTGCTTTAACCAGTATGCATTTGCAAGTTTAATGCAACTAGTTAAAATAAAAAGCAGGTGTTCTGTTCTCATACAAATATCCAACTTTTCCAGAACCTTTTTAGTGTCCGAGTCTTTAATAATGTCTTCTTGTTCTTCTTCCCAGGGAGATTTTGTAGACAGAGGATATTATAGCTTGGAGACTTTTACACACCTGCTAGCTTTAAAAGCCAAGTGGCCAGATCGTATCACACTTCTTCGAGGGAACCATGAGAGCAGACAAATAACTCAAGTGTATGGATTTTATGGTATGTACTTCACTTCATGTATTTATGTAAATACATTTTTTGTGTGTTTACGAAGTTCAAAATTCATTATTAACAATGGTTTACATTTTCTGTTTGTCTGTTGTTTGTTTTAGATGAGTGTCAGACAAAGTATGGAAATGCAAATGCCTGGCGGTATTGCACGAAAGTGTTTGATATGCTGACTGTGGCAGCTGTAAGTCTGATTCCTTTCCTTTTTAAATGCAGCGTAATTGGAACCAGTGCATCCATAAAGACATCTTAAGTAGCTATTCACCCCCTGTATGCTATCTTTATGTAAATGGATGCTTGTTACTTCATTTAATACATTATCATAATAAGCTCCAACTTAAAACACTGAGTCTTTAGCATCACACAAAACAAAGAGCACACTGGTTTACATTACATTTTCTTAATTTTGGGGGGTTTTAATATTAAAAGGTGCCTTTATCCAGCAGGCAGTTAGCTTTGCATTAAATATTTATTACGGCATTCATCATCACAGACAGAGCCCAACAAGGATCAAGGCAATAATTCTCCAGGAATTTAATTAAAAAGTACTCTGAGGTTACTTCTTTCTTTTAATGATCTTATGGATATATAAGTATCCATATAATCTTCTGTAACAGGTGTATTAGCAACACAAAAATATAGAACGCCAGAAAACAACTCACTCCATACATAAACGCTACATGCATCAGTGTTAAACCCATTGAAAATGGTCATGACACAGCCAGAATCATAACCGTGACCGTCATCGCAAGTCTTAAAGCTAGTCTGTTTCAACAGCAGGAAGATAGATTTCAAGCATTTATGCATCCAAGGCTTCAGCTCGCTCATGATTTTGGATGTGTTCTTGCTTTTAGAGAAGAGTAAGAACAGTAAAGTGTGGGAGACGTTTTTGTAGAGTAAGGGTGTTTTCACATCTATAGATGGTTTATTCTGGTCCCAATCAATTTATGAGTTAATAAACTTGTAGCTTTTCCCTATGATTTGGTTTGAGAAAAATCCAAGTGAACTCAAAGGAAACCAGAATGAGCCGCTAGAAACCATGTGAGAATATTCAGTCCACTTATTGGCCAGGTGTGTCTGGGGCGTGAGCAAATACAGGAAGAAGGTGGTGTTTTCGGGACCGTTGGAGAATTTACGTTCACAGCTAGTTGCTAGCTCATAAAGATCATTTTTGCATCTATAGTACCTTTCCGCAATCTAGAATACAAAGCAAACATGGCTACAGTGCACACTTGGTAGTTGGTTTGGATCAAGGGCTGCAAGGATCCATTGAGTTATTCAAATAATTTGATTATAAAAAATCTTCGACACACATTCTTTGCTTCAATGCATTGTTTAACACAAGGCTGTGTAGCCTGCCAATGTGTTAAACGATGGAGACGTTTAACCAATGCACCAATGAGCCTCCTGAATTTATATTAAAATATGCAGACGAACTGTTAACTTAGTCTGATAGCAAGTTTACTTGCACATTGAACTCAAACATGAGTGGACACCAGAACTGCCTCGTTTCAGAACTCTTTTTGCCCCCTATTAATGTTAGTAAGCCAGAAAGAAGACATAGTAAAGGTAATTTGTTATGCCTTAGTTTAGATTGAATATATGTCTTTTGACTGTATTGGGATTATTTATGTATTTTTGTATTTAAGAAAATGTTTCTTTTAAAAGAATTTTAATATGGCACATACATACTGGGGGTTCAGCTTTAAAACAAATTTGTGAACAAATCTGTGAACAAATTTAAACTCAATTTGTTCACAGATTTGTTCACAAATTTGTTTTAAAACATTGCAGTTTCTAAAATCTTCTCAAAAGCCAGTGAGCAGTTCATTCTGAAAACCTTGGGGTTTTTTTTCTCTTTTTGGAATATTTATTGCTTATTAATAAGAAGAAAGTATTTCTTAGCATATTACATGATTGATCAATGGAATAATCAAGAGATTACTTGATTTCAAAAATAATCGATAGCTGCAGCCCTAGATTGAGGTCAGATCATATTCACTCCATAAACAAACCGTTCTGGAGTTGATTCAGAACTGCTCTGAGACCACTTCCTCCAAATGGTCTCAGTGTGCTTGTTTGGCAATTCACATCTGCACAAATGAATCTGGCCAAGGAGGAAACGAACCAGACTTTGATTTAAACAGAAGGTGTGAAAGCACTCTGACACTGCCCTCTTCAGTTCTGCTACCAGATCTCATGAGCACTCTTTAGCAGCTGAATGTAGTGCACTTCAAACTTTCCTGAAAGTTGTTCTGCTGTCAGGATTTTCCAGTTTGTGAAAGAGTAGAACAGAGACAAGCAGATGGCAACTTTGAAGTGTTGCTAATAGAGATGTATATTGACTTGGGTTTATTCATTGATTTGTTCATAATAATATGTTTTAAACCCTAATCCCAGTTGATAGATGAGCAGATCCTGTGTGTCCATGGTGGTCTCTCACCGGACATCAAGACTTTGGACCAGATCCGAACCATCGAACGCAACCAGGAGATTCCTCACAAGGGGGCTTTTTGTGATCTTGTGTGGTCAGATCCAGAGGATGTGGACACCTGGGCTATCAGTCCACGAGGTGCTGGCTGGCTTTTTGGCTCCAAGGTTACTAATGAGGTATGTTGAGCCATCTGTGTTGGAAAACCAGTCATTGGAAAGCATCCTTTAACCCAGGTGTGTCAACCTCCTTTTACTTACTTCTCTAATCTGTTGTGTTTTAGTTTGTTCACATCAACAACTTGAAGCTCATCTGCCGTGCACACCAGCTGGTTCATGAAGGCTACAAGTTTATGTTTGATGAGAAACTGGTGACCGTGTGGTCAGCGCCCAACTACTGCTACCGCTGTGGGAACATTGCCTCCATCATGGTCTTCAAGGACGTCAACAGACGAGAGCCCAAGCTGTTTCGAGCCGTTCCCGACTCTGAACGTGTGATACCTCCTCGAACAACCACCCCCTACTTCCTCTAATGATAAAGCGGAAGTTTTCTCTTAGCTCTACCCTCTGGACTTCTCATCCCTCAAATATTATTCAGCAAAAGATTACATGCAGTAAATCTTCTAAGACTTCCTGGATTTTGTTTTTTTCACTTCTCTCTGTGCAGCTGAAGAGCACCTGTTGGGTCAGCCATCAGATCCATGCCGTGCTTCCTTCCTTTTTTGTAAACTCACAACATGTTTTAGGAAGTTAACACAAGTTAAGAGTGTTTTGAGTAGCAAAGAGTTTCTTTAAGGCTACAGTCTGTTTGCACCACACCCACATTCTGCCATAAAAGTAGGAAAAATATCTTTTTATACACCCAATGCCAGACTCATACTGTTAAATGACTTCATATTTTAAATAATTACAATTTTTGATCTTATGTATCCCTCCCAAGGAAAGTAATTGACAAATATTTATAGTAGCTCGTGCCAACAATAGATGCATATAAGTGAAGTGAAATACTGTTTCCTTTGATTCACTGTGTAAAAAGCTCCTGAGCGGTTCTCTCAGCGTTTTGCCTTAACTGCTGATTTCATACTTTAGCTTCAGTTTAGTTTTCCTTTTTTTATTTATTCAGTTCAAAAAGTGTCTTGCTACTGCACATGGATTTTGTTTTTCTTTTTTAAATGGCAAGTTCCCACAGGTATCTTTCTTTTTAAAATTTCCCATCCATCTCTGCAGTGTGATGAATTATGGCATTTTATAAGCAGAATCTTTAATTGTGGAAAAATAAATAGCTGAAAAGTAGCTGTAATTCTAGGAGAGCATAGGCCTCTTTAACATTGTTTTCCTGTTTGTGTTTTTTTGTTGTTTTAATTTCAATAAAACATTCTTCCTTAATATTTGCAAGTAGTTGTCATTTGAACCTTACTAATGATGTAATTTTGGCCCAGGATTGCCAAACTCAAATTTACTGAGGCTAAATATAGGTAACAGGGAGACAAGATATTTAGAGCAACCACATCTCTTACCTGATGTGACCCTTCAAAATTTACCCAAAATGCACTTTTTGAAGTTCTCTCCATCAATCATCAGACAACAGATCAAAGGGCACCAGTGCTTGTTTCTGTTTCTTCTACAGGTATTAATTTGGTGTGGGTTTACTCCTAAAACAAGCTCAAAGTTTTATTTATTTATTTTTATCCTTTTTGGCTTTACATTATGACACTTGGAAAGAATGTAAAATTAATGTGATTAACTTTTTTTTTTTTTTTTAAAGTTTAAATGTGTTTAAATTTCAATTTTTTGCTAGGCTTGGACCTTCCTCCCAGTTTTCGTTAACTAGGTCCAAAACCCCCTGAGGCTTTCTGCGGAACAGCGACTCAAAGGGAGAAAACCCCGTGGAGGCCTCCCGCAAACAACAGACGTGCTAACCAGCGATCTCAATTGCCTTCATGCTCGTGACTAAACTTACAAATCATGAACTTTAAAGTGTTATTCAGCTGCTCCACCAACCCATCATTCTGAGGGTGGTACATACTGGTCCGAACAGATTTACAGAATGGTGTGCGCTGGTCATTCAGTATCTATTTGAGGATCTGAAACACCGCCTGCCCCACACTTATTGCAGAAATGGTGCATAGCAGCACTGCTTCAAGATACCGTGTAGCGTAATCGACCACAACTAGTACAAAGCCTTATTCCCATGCACTCCAGTGAAATGGCCCAATGAGGACCATACCTATGCGCTCCAGGCAGAATGCGCACCATTGGCGCACATCCGCTAGGATGACCGGCCAATAAAATCAGGCCATTATCTGCTCCAGAGTTTGTTTGTTTTTTTGCTTTTGTTTTTTGTTTTTTTTTAAACTTTATTTAACAAACAATGAGTATACAACATACGAACAGATGAAGTATACAAAACAACAGAACATGAACACAAAAAGCCAGAAATTATAAGTAACAATTATAAGAATACACGCAAAAAATTCACATACATATATTGTTTTGAGAGCCTTTTTGCTGGTGGAGTCTGATATTGATTGTATGTACATTTCCACATCCTTAAAAAAATGACAGAAATATGGTGTTTTGTTAGTAAACTTACATTTATGGATAAAAAATTTCTGCTCCAGAGTTTTATCATATCCCATGTGACCGGCCATTGGGTTTTAATGAGTCGCCTGGAAAATTCATTTCCCGGGGCCTTTTAGGCACCAACCAGCCTCCCCTGTCACCACACCCTGAATCCGCTGCTCCACCCCTCCCCTGAACTGAGCCACAAACCACACCCCACGACACCCTAGTTTTATTTGTGGTTTGTTGGATATGTAAAGGTTGAATGAGAGGCAAAGCCTTCAGCTTTCAGGGCCCTCCTCTGTGGAAACAGCTCCCAGTTTGGATTCAATACACAGACACCCCTACTCCTTTTTAAGATTCTTCAACTTCAAACTTACCTTTTTGATAAAGCTTACAGCTAGGGCTGGATCAGGTGACCCTGAAGCCAGCCACCTAAGCCTGAATTGAATGTTAATATTGAAACAGTCCACCTTTGAGCCACCAGTATTTTGTAATCATTATCTAAAATGGCATTAAAGAATCATAGGATCATACTACTACTGGTTGAAATTTTGGCTATTAAAAACTGTAACGACGTGAAGCTCTTATTTTGAAATAGTTGACCCGGAAATAGCTAGCCAGTTGGAGTGGAGCAGTGCCAGCGGCGGTCCTCACCCTGCCTTCTGTTTCTCGTCGCCTGTCACAGCCTTTGAGCAGCGTTCAAGCTCGGACAGACAGCAGTCCAATCAACGCTGCGGGGGAACTCGTTAGCCGGTCTGGTGGCACTTCCACGCACTGAGATGCCAGGAAAGTCGCGCTTCAGCAGTAGAGCTCGTCGAGGCTTTCGCTGTGATTTTTGAGAAGCATCTCTGTGAAAGATAGTACAGTTTGTCACCGTTAGCCGGCTGCACAGGTAAGAACAAATGGCAATTACACAAGCAGAGGCGGTTAAAGCCCTGCAACCGCCAGCACTCAGTGTCACCTGCATATATGAGGTATTCTCTGTTATCTTTGTGCTTCACATTATTAATATCCAGATGCTTATTATGTTGAGATTTTATTCATGATGCTGATGGTAGATATCAGGAATTAGCTATGTTATTAGAGCTTACAGCACAATCACGCTCTTTGATACAGATTTTTACCGGCAAAGACAGAAATTGCAATTGCATTTAAATGAATGCCACCCATCTACCAGTGATAATAATATTGGTATTCAGTTTACCTAATTTAAAAAAAAATTCTCCAAACTTGATTGTTATTTTTGGAGATCTTTCTTCCAAACATAGTGACAAATACTACTTGTGCTGCATGTTGTGTTGGTTTAGAACAAAGAGATGTTCACAGGTGAGACAGGTTTTCACCAACTCTGCTGCTGTTAACATGATAAGTAAGCCACAAGGGAAAGCGGGAGAAAACAATGGTACACATGATGTATAGCATGAGATTGTCATGCAGACCTTCTCTCACAGCTTCTCGCCTTCATTTAAAACTGAGCAGAAGTTTTAGGTACTACAAGTAAAATAAGGCTTCACACACTTCATACAAAGAACATCAGTTGTTTCATGAGGAAAATAATTAGACAATACAAAAATGTCCAAGGTGCCGTCTTCGCATGTCTTTTTTAAGAAGCAGCTAGGACACTCTAACTTACAAGACAGAAGTGTTCGCAGCATATTCTGAAAAATCTTTACATTAAAAACCTTATTTTTCAATCACCTATCTCGCATAACTTTTACCATAACCTAAATGTGTTTATTTAAATAAAAATATAAGCAGTATCCCAAAGTAAATGAGTGTAATGACGTGCCATTCCATGTCATTACACTCATTTACTTCATTACATAAGTTAAGTAAAGATAGCTTGAGTTCCGTTCACAAGTTTTCCTGCGCACAGTGATAGTCACCATCCCACTAACTCACTTAACTCTAGACGTTGCTAATCTAGCATTGGACTAAACTGTAATCATAATATTAGAAATGTAGAAACACTTAGAATAGCTCTTTACTGTCATTGTATCTATTCTGGAATAACTTGGTATAATCCATCATACATAACAGTTCAGTTAACATCCAGACTCTGCTACTGCAAACACTGACACGCCCACAGGCACGCCCACTCAGAAAAGGATTAATGTACTGTTAACTGTATTTCACGACATGCAGCTACATACATAACTACTCAATGTGACAGGGCTTTGTTTGTTGCTATTGCCGTTTCCCACCACATACACCGTCATGGCATCAAATGCCCACACAAGTACACTAAAATTATACTTTTAGGCAGTGCTTAATTAATCTGAAAAATCTGTTAAGGTGAGGTTTATATTGAATTTCAATGTATAAAAAAAATTCCTTTTTTAACTCTTCAGTTTGAAATTATGGATTTACATTACCTAAAAGCCAAACAGATGTAGATCCACACACATGCACAGTAACTTAGAGGCTATAGCCAGACATGTTTATAGCACGGTAAAATTGTCATTAGCTGCAAATGATTTTAACATGCAGAGCATTAGCTGAACATTGTGCCCTAGCTGTCTGCTGCCTTGACCTGATTGTACATCCTTAGCAAACTGGAGACTGCCGCCACTGTGAGAATGAAATATGGGACATCCCAGGTCAACCTAAAAAAAGGGTGACCATGTGATGCATTTCCTCCTCCATAGTTTCTTATTTCTATTCATAAGTAAGTAGGGCACCAGTAAGACGCTTGGATAACTCCAATCAGCAGTGTTTGTTCAGTAGTACAACCATGAATATCAACATGTTACATATGACTAGATTATTTTCAAGTCAAATCAAATTTATTTATAGATGTTTAAAAACAACTGGAGTTTACTAAATCGTGATGTAAGTGTTACAGGATAGACAGTATCAGGAATTTGCTCCGGAAATCAAGACAAAAAAAACCCAACAACAATATTTTGCTTCATTTTAACAGTCTAAATTGTTCCTCTTTAGTCAGTCACAAGTTCTGATTGGCTGACTTTCATGTAGTTTCCATCAGTTTCAATGAGTACTAATATTTCTTTGTAACTGAAATGTTTTTCTTTAATCCATCACCATCAGTCTATAGAGTATCGACCGTATACGGTCTGTATTTCTCTTTAAATTCAGGTGTGAAAAGTCAGTGTCATGACTGGAGCTGAGACTGAGGATGATATTCCATTAGGTGAAAGGAAGACTGTCACAGACTTCTGCTATCTCCTGGACAAGTCCAAGCAACTCTTCAATGGGCTACGGTTGGTTGGAATTTACTTTGTTTTCTTCTGTCTGCTGGACTGTGTTTTCTACTCTAACATTGGTTTACAGTGCATTACTCTGGTGAATGGGTGCATTGAACCGATACCCCTCAAGAGTGTGTTTTTACTGCATTATTCTGCAGCATTCGGTACCAGTGTAGGAAGTGGTGTGCCCTGTCTGTTAGAGGGGTGGATTGATGTGTAGCTCATGTAAATTTGGAAATTTGTTATTTGATGGCTTAAAAAATGAATACAATGTAAACCATAAATATTTTGGGGTGTTTGCATTCATTTATTAAATTATAACTAAGAATGAAATGAGCAGAATATCATGTTAGTCAAAACAAATGTGTTTTAAACATAAAATCTGATATCCTGAAATTTCTGCAGGCAGATAAAATGAATAAAATGCATGCATATGAAACATTTTGTTGGCATTCTCCAAGTTTTTCTGCTTTTCTTAAAAGTTTGAAAAAGCTCTTTCTCTGGGAAGTTAAACTTCTTTCTTTTTACTCTGAGCAATACTTTTCATAAATTTCAATTTAGAACGCTCAGGATTTTCCTTCACAGACACATTTTTGGTACCCACGAAACCCAAAACACTGTGTTTAATCAAACATACAGCAGCTGAAGAAGAAACCTTCCTGGCGGTCACATGCTTTAAACCCTGGTTGTACTAAATGATGCATTTTGGTTCAAATGCTAAGACCTGTTTCCACCTATTGCATTGCTATTTCATTCATATCAAAATATGACTTTCTTTCTTTTTTTAATCACATAAAAATGTATACCAGTATTATCTTGGACAGTAGGATTGTGGCACGACCTGGAATGTGCCACATTGGTGGCTTCAGTAATCTGTGAATGTCGCCTTTTTGGTAATGTTTTTCATGGCTTCATTCAGATTGAGCAATGGCAGGAATGGATAGACCTGTGTTACACACGAGTAAGATAGTCGTGTGTTTATTTCATAAAAATGGCGATGATTGTGATTTAAATAATTACAGGCAGCAATCTATAAGGACTGTGGATTATAAAATATTAGCTAAAATTATAATGAATGGAGTTAATGATGTGTGTATCATTATTGATAAAAAATAGACTTGTAGTCTTCAGATGTGAGATAACTTTAAGAGAAATTGTATATACTGGCAATGACACAGGCTTCTTTATATAGGTTTGCGTCAAAAGAAAGCGTTTATGTTTCACATTCCTACTTGTAGACAGTGATAAAGACATATGTGAATCTTAAAAGTCCATTGTGCAAGTAAAAGTAAATGGCTTTTTGAGTGAACCTTTTAATGTTTCCAGTGGGGTGAAACAGGGATGTGCTTTAGGCGCTTTCCTGTATGTCTTTGCTATTAGTCTTCTGCTGAAAAGATGAAAAGGTTCCCGTTTTAAGAGATATAATCTCTGTGATTCATCTAGAGTGAGAGCCATGGCTAATGTTGACAACATCACTAGCGATCTCCAATCTTTAATATTTTTCTAATAAACTTATAGCTTGGAAACGGGATGGACAACATTTATGCATCAACACAATTAACTAACTCACGCCACTTATGGCTATTTGTCGTACTTTCCTGATTTGGAGTTTGAAACATTTTATAACTGAGGCAATTATCAGCTGAGCATTGCTGACCTATTTACACTCTTTAGAAACTAATTGTGATTGCTATAGAGTGCGAGCCATTTTAGTGGATTCATTTCCACCCGTTATTGGAGTTTGTCCCACTTATGTTCCACCTTCTTGTTATGCTGCTGCTTCTCGCCCGCAACGTCAGCTGACAGAACGATCACGGACATAAATCAAAGATACCAACTGCGCTTTTATTTACATTTTACAAGTGAGATGATCACTTAGAGAGAAAGCTAGAAGCAACATGATGTCTCTATGATGTTTCTACTTGCTGCAGCTTACTGAATGTTACAGAAGGAAAAAGAAGTGTCCCTCACACTCTGAGCAGAACTCCTGAGATCAAGAAGCAGTACTGGTCCTAGATTTTTCACTAAGTAATTTATTTATAAGCACTGAAGTAGCCTGTTCATTTCAGGCATGAGTTAGGCAATCTACTAAAAGGAGGACAAATTAATATGTCAAAAACAGGCAGACCCAATTAGACGGCAATCCACATCTTGATAAAGTTACTGTTACTTTGTCCCGTGCATAAAATCACAGCACACAAAGTAACTACTCACGCTTTTTATTTGCAAAATTGTTACTGTGGTTTGTTTGTTTGTTTGTTTCGATGTGACTTAATATAAATACAATGTAACAACAGAAGACATCTAGTCCTTTATTGAATCTAAAAGTGCCTTTTGTGTTGGGTCTGAACACACAATAAGAAAGGAAGAAATTTTATCAATAACACTACCCATTCTGGGTGAGAACCTGAATGTTAAGATGTTGGCAAGCATGTACAAAGCTGTCATCAATACAGCAAAGCTTTAAAGCGCTTAAGCGTAGAAGCTCTTTGGTTTGTTCACACTTTTTTCTTTTGTACACAATTCCTTACATCTAGAAAAGATTCTAAGATTAGAGTTTGCTGTTGGAGTTGTAAAAAAAACAACAAGAAGAAACTGACAAGGGTCATGCTGCTCACAACAATTCAAAAAATGGCAACTACACAAATCACCCTGACTGAAGCCTTGGCCTTACTTGGCTTGTTTAGGTTGCTTGTTTTCTTTTTGTCATACACGAAGCAAGATATTGTAGTTTACACTTCATCTAGTCCTCAGATGCATTCCTAGTCACATTTCTTTTGGATTTGTTTCTTGTGATATTGTTAGAGTGGCTATCACAGCTTCAGAAAGCTTCAGAAAAACTGTTGAATAAACAGAGACTGGCCATCTGGAGTAGCAGGAGTTTTCCTGCTGAGTTGGTAAACCTGCCATTTGATATAAGCCAAGCTGGCCAGAACTGACACTAAGAAATTGAGTACAAAATGGGGCCAGGCCCCCGACTGACATGGATATGTAGGGTACTCCCAGTTTTTATGAAAAGTATCAAAGTTAACTTGCATTTACTTTTCCAATAGTAAAATTTTAGCTCATATTGCCTTTTGAAGCCTAGCTCTTAGTGACTCTGTTCTGCTGAATGAAAAACTGACACAGATATAAACCAAAGCCATGACTGATGTTGGTGCTTCATTTTGCTATTTTCAAATGTACTAACAGTCTGCAAAAGCATCCCATTAATAAGTTAAAGACTGAAAGGTGTGAAAAGAGACATGCTCACTCCAGTCGTTGCACCGGAGAGTAACTTGGGTTTTGTATCTTGCTCTAGGATCTTTGGCATGCAGTCTCGTACAGCCAGGGATCAAGCGATTGTGCTTAATGGCTGGAAGTTGGGAAATCTCTAAAACATTCTAGCCCTACTGTTTGTTTTTCTGTGTTTCTGGTGGCTTGGCACTATATTTTTGTTATTGATCAATGTTGGTAAGGTAGGCTGCCACTGTTTATGTCTAGTTGCTAATAGAATGTTTTTATTTCAGCTTAAATCTGGGACTTTAAGATGAAAAGAGAAACATAATACTTTTCAGACACAAGTTATTGTGTTATCCTGGTCAATTAATACTTTCTGTTAATTTCACAGACAGGCAGGACTGAAAGTGCCTGCTTTCTAGCTCTTACAATAATGCCCATCATAACTTCATCTTACTGGATAAAACAGATTAACTTTTAGGACATAATTCATTTTATTATTATTTTTTTTTAGAAAAGGTGATAAATCTCAGTATATGTTATTGCAATACTCATACAATAATCATATTGTATGTTTAGAAATTATGAGTGAAGTATTGTGAAAGTATCTTATGAGCTAGATAATCAGCCAGCCATCCTTTTGTACCCTGGTGCCTTCTGCTTGTTTTGTTCTGAGATGAGTGACGCACTGGGTTTGTGATGCATTAGTCAGGGCTGACGCTGCCTTTTGGTCACATTTGAATCATTGACAGAGGGAGCATCAGGTCAAAGTTAGGATTTAGAGGGCGCACAAATTCAGAGTATTGTTGAAATATGAAGCACCGTTATTACACATCCAGTTTAATTTCGGTTGTTCACCATTCACTGTAGTAATGTTGGCGTGTGAGCATTGTAAGAAGAGATCAGCCAGGGTCAAATTTAATACCATCAATATATTCTCATATGTGTGTATCAGAATACACTAATTATGTATGCTATCCATGTAGGGTTTTTTTCTCAGTTAATGTGCATTTATTGTAGGTTTCTGTCTTTAGTGCATGGTGGTTTTATGAGAATAAAAAGTGTATTTTAAGTTTACCTTGAAAATTTAAAAGCTTGAAAAGGTGTAAAAATGAACTATAGCTAATAACAATGTGCAGCATGGTGTCATTTTCTTTACTGTAAGTGTTAACCTGCTTTAAAAAGCTGTTTTTACTGGTTGAATATTGGAGCATGGAGAAAGGAAAATCTAATTAATAGCATTCATTAACATTTTAAGGTAAGGCTTAAAGCTGCCCGGTGTGTGTGCCCTTCGAGTGATAAGACAAGGATAATTGTAAGCTGAACATGTGAGATATCATTGAGCTCTCAGGAAGGGATATGCTGGATGTAAAACTCAAGACAAACAGAGAGCATCTTTGCAAAACTAAATGTGGCTTAATAATCACTTTTCTCAAAAACCAGTCACTGGAAGGCATCGTTGCAATTGAAAAAATAGTTTTCAAATAATTACTGAGCTCTGGGTAAAAAGATGCCCCATTTCTGTACAAATTTGTATAATGTGTAATGGAACAAAAAGTTCATCGCTTTTCCTTGAACAAAAAAAGTAACTGGGGTCACAAAAAGCACCAAGAGTGCTAACAACTCTGTTTCATGAATGTTTTCACTGTTCTTTTTATTGGAGTTTGTTTGAAAGGCTGAGCGCAATCAGTTGAATTCTATGTGTGCTTTTCTTGCCTTCTCTATCCTCTTCTATGCCGTCTTTTGCTGCAGAGACCTTCCTCAATATGGACACAAGCAGTGGCAGTCCTACTTTGGACGAACCTTTGACGTCTACACTAAGCTATGGAAATTCCAGCAACAACACAGGTTATTTTTTTCTTGTACCATTTAAATACTTGAATGAAGAATGTTATTTTTTCTTTCTAAGGGTTGGGTTTATCATTGTCTCAATGTTAAGTTTGACATCTTTGTATACTTACTGACAGGCAGGTTCTGGACAGTCGGTATGGACTGAAGAGATGGCAGATTGGTGAAGTTGCATCCAAAATTGGACAGCTTTATTACCACTACTAGTAAGTGACAGGGCCTCCTGAGTCATGTATCAATGTTTTGCAGCATTATTAATATGACTAAGGATAGGATAGTCATCAGGTAGGATACATGTGTTGTTGCCTTTTGAATGAAGTGGACTGCTTATTGGGTCCCAACATAGGGTCCCAAAAATTCCATGTCTGTTTAGTATCAGCATACCTTCCCTAACTCAGATGGTGGAAGACGACAGTATATTTGACCGTTTTCATGAAGACTTGCCACTGATTTTATTTCAGCATCACGTACATTCTTTAAGAAAATGACAGTACACTAAAATATCAAACACTAACATAAAATTATTGTTCTTGGCTGGCTTAGCGATAGCATGCTGTCTGTGCAGGTGCTTGCAAAGAGCTGAAGTTGTGTTAGCAGCACAATGCAGCTGTTACTGTATTGGATGCAGTCTCCACTTTACCATCGCGCAATTTTCTTTTTGTGCAGTAAAAACAAAAAATGATGTCCTTATACACGCCACAGCCTGCACTACTATTTTACTCCTCCTGCACACAAACTGAAATCATTCCCATCCCTATTGCACCTGGAAGGTTTTTTCCAGCAACCGTTAAGGGAAAAAAAAAGAACTGGCAAAGTGTTGGGCATGATGAAATTAGCCACTTCTGCATAAGCAGGAAACGTCCAAACATTGTATTTACAGCCCACAAAACTCCTTAAATGGACTCCTTAAAAAAATAATAATGATAATTTAAATCAGTGGCAACTACATCTGAAAAAGCTAGTCTGTCACCACAATGGAAGTGCCCATATTTATCCACTTCTTGTTACTACTTTGAGTATTCTAGTCATTATAACTTTAAGTATTGCATTACTTAACTGCAAGCAAGCAATGTTTATTTATGTAGAGCTGTTCAAACACAGAACTCAGAAAGTGCTTTAGAGAATGTAATCCAAATTAAAAATTAGGGGAAAAACAGAAATCAGTGCTTTGTGGAAATTCCAACTAGAAAAGGTTTAGAGCAAAGAATCTCTACAGCTCTACTGTAAGAAGATAGAAAAGAGATCACATTAGTCCAGTTTTCACATCTTTATGTTTTTTTTGTTTGTTTGTTTGTTTTATCATTGAAGTAAAACAGTGAATACATGTTAGATCTGGTATGTTATGAAACTTTCAGAGCTCTCAGGTAGCCTCAAACAGCTCAGCTCATTGTCCCTGGTGTCTAAACTAAACACAGAAAAGCAAATGAATGCTGCTGCATTCATTCAATTTATCAATTACCACTTGCAGATTTGTTTAATAGGATGCAAATTTGAAATATGTATTCCTCTTTGTTGACAGCCTTCGTACCTCAGAAACAAGTTACCTGAATGAGGCCTTTTCATTCTACTCAGCCATTCGTCAGCGCTCCTACTACTTTCAGGTCAACAAAGAGGACAGGTAAGCTCCAGATATTTTTTGTTAAAGTAGTGTAAGTTGCAGTTTTTGTAAGATGTCTTTAAATGTTATGTATAACAAGCCTGTTTAAATTTACCTTATTAACTCCCAATGAAGTTAGTATGATTGCTGATTCAGAGGGGTGTGCTACTTTGTCAACTATGTGTGAAAGTGGCTTTCTTATTACCTGGCTGGGTCACCATGGTGACTTATACTCCAGGCATAACCTGCTAGGAGTAGGTTATGTTTCAGTTTAGTTGTCTGGAACCTCCACATTTCACTAATTTTTTTAATTTGCACCATGTTTTAAGTGCAATTTAGGTTCCCTGCTGGGCAAACATGTCTCAAATGTGCAAGTTGCTGCCCAGCTGTAAATATATAAATGTTATAATTTATTATAATCTGCTGCCAAGTCTCTTTTACACAGTTGGAACTGCAGCTACTAGTAACCTAGAATGTTAAAAATGATCCAGTTTAAGCTTCAGAACTCTGACGTGCAGCTATCACATTTGATATAAACAGCAGCACCAAGATTTCCCTCAGCGTTGAAATAATTAACTGGAATTAAAATGTCAAATTTTTTGCTCGTTATGCTAAATCCCAAGATTAATGAATTTCTGCAGCATTAAACTCTTGTGCTATTTGCTCTTGTACTGCTACATTTTTAAGTGTATAACATTCTTTATAGATTTTTATCTCCATTTAATCATTATTTGATATTGTGTCTGAGCGGACTGGACTGCACTCTTGGGGATCATTTAAGTGTGTAAGAGTCATATTATGTGTGAAACTCGCCTTTTTATGTGAGTGTGCACGATCTGATGTCCTTTTTTTCTAAAAATGAACAAAATTTCTCTTTTCACGCTCCCCAGAGTGTAGATATTTACATCAAATATTTGTTGAAAAGACAAAAATGTTTATTGGAGTCTTAAGAAACACAGGGTGAACCATTTGGTGCCTCCAGTCAATTTAATAAACACGGCTTCAACTGTGATAGTGCTTTATGTTGATTTGTTTGTGTTTGCACGCTCATATTGTCTTTTCTTGTCTTTCATCAGGCCTGAATTAGTAGTGAAGAAGCTTCGTTATTATGCTCGCTACATAGTCGTCTGTTTACTTTTAAACAAGATGGACCTTGTCAAAGTTTTGGTGAAGGTATGGAAGCCATATTGTTAGTACTTTATATTACAGCTTGGTATGCAGGGTTTCAGTCATTAGGTAACAGTTTTAATAATGAGGTACATTCACGTGACTATAATTACAAAGTAATAACGCTGTATTAATGAGTATATTGACTACTAATACTAGAATGAAAGGCATGTTACAGAGTAAAAAAAAGGGCCAAAAACAGCTAAATAAAGGAAGAAACAGTCAAAGTGTACCTATACACTTTTTTTACTCTGTAACATGCTTTTCATTCTAATATTAGTAGTCGATATACTCATTAATACAAAGTTATTACTTTGTAATTATAGTCATAAGGGAAAACCATTTTGTAATAGTCGAAACTATAATTTGCCAAGTGTAGTACCTGTCTACAGTCCACTCGATACCTTCAAAGTTGAAGATGCTGTATTATAATGCTTAAAAAAATCCCCCCTTATATTTTAATTAGTCTTTTCATTTCAAAGTAATGAACAAATATTAAGCTGAATTGGGTGAGGAGGAAAAGGTAAGTGTCTTGGTTTTGGGCTAATAGTTTAGTAGTTAGTAATGAGGCCACTCGCATCAAGAGGGTTGTGCATGGTCTTCAAAATGTTTAGATAGGTTGTGCAAGTCGGAGTAGTATCTACATAAATACCATAAGCCAAGTTTTCTTATGTTAAGCCTTATCTTTCTCAATTAAACAAGTCAAAACACAACAATCAATGTAAATCCATTCACCTGTCAGTGGTTTTATTGTTTTTGCTGAGAAGTGTATTTTCTTAATTTGTAATAGAAAGTATCTTATCATTATTGGGTATGTTGCTCATGTTGTCAAAGATCAACACTTTGTACATGTTGAGGTACCATTAACAGGTTTTGCAAATCTCTTTTTTAGGTTCTCTCTTTTTTTTTAACGTTAGAATATTTTCTAGATCTAAGGAGCTGCAGATATTGTATTGAATTGTGCTAATATTTTGGGTTTTTTCTCCCTGTAAATGTGAATGAGGTAGTCTACTTCATGAATTTTGTTCACGATTTCCTTTTATGATTGTGTAAAAATTCAAAACTGTTCGTTTTTTTTCATGACACCTCTTATTGCTCTTCCTACCTATCTGCCATCTGCAGGAGTTATCTGAGGAAATTGAAGACTACACACAGCGTTTCAACACAGAGGACCAGTTGGAGTGGAACCTGGTTCTGCAGGAAGTGGCAGCTTTTATAGAGGTAAATAACCCTCCAAGCGTAATACTGTTTGATGTTATTTCATTATGTTAGTATTTTATTTATTATGGTATAATTGTCATGTTTGTTCACATACAGTGAGGTAAACAGAGAAGTTTCTGTTCTTCCTCTTGTCTGCTGGGTGATATACTGGATCCGCACTATTTCTTCAACTGCTCTTCTTCAATTGTTTGTCTGTAACAGGCAGATCCTGTGGTAGTTCTGAACGACAACAATTCTGTCGTCACCATCAGCAATCGGCTGCAGGAGGGAAGTGTGCCTCCACTGGAACAAGGCATGGTGGTTGGGCAGCTCATCCTTGCTGACGCACTAATCATCGGCAACAGTAACAACCAGGTTCTAACCCACTAAATCTGATTCATGGTTTCTCAAACTTAACACACATCAGCATGAGCAGCATGGTGGTGCAATGATCGGCACTGTTGCCTCACAGCAAGAAGGCTTGAACCCTGGCTGGGGTCTTTCGATGTAGAAGTTGCATGTTCCTCAATGTACCTTTGTGGGTTTCCTTTGGATACTGCATGCATGTTCTAGTTAAATGTTATTTGTAAAGTGCCTTAACTGTGTACTAAGACTAGAAAAGCAATATATTTCTATTTCCACAATTGCTGCAACTCTTTTCAGAGAAAACTTGAGACACTGATTGTCAAGTAATACGGATGGATGGATTATTTTATTATTTCATATACGTCCTCTCTCCGGGCCTCTGATCTGATCTTTTTCTGCTTTCTGTGCAGTTTACACTAACATTCAGTTTCTAAAGTGCTGATAGTATTTGCACTACTCACTCCTGGCTGTTATGACCCAAAAAACTAAAATATTTGTCAAACTTTGTAGGAGAAGATTACAATATAACCAGTAGTTGTTTTTGTTTCATTTTCATTATAACTGCAGCACTGATTTATCTTTGAGGGCTCTCATTTTTCTGTGTATTGCAAACAATTATGTTTGTGTGTGACTTTGAATCATTTTTCAAACCACAATGAAGGCTGAAACAGTAACTTGATATATTAATATTGTTTTGTCATTTATTTTAGGTGAAGTTCAGTGAGTTAACCATAGATATGTTCCGCATGCTTCAAGCTTTGGAGAGGGAACCAGTAAACCTGGCCACACAGACCTCCAAGCAAGGAACGATGGTGAGTGTCAGGCACATCGTGTAGTGGTAATAATGGGCAAGCCCCCCTCCTTCCTGCTTACCACTTGTCCATGTTGGCCCGAACAGTATGGAAGCCTTCCACAGATGCATTGTCATCTGGAATATCCTGGTTAATCCATGACTCAGTGAAGAACATCAGGCTTCTCTGACTCCAGGCGAGTGCTGTTGGCTCATGCAGCTTGTTTGCTAGCGACCTAACATTCCCCATTATACTACATGGGAGACTCGGCTTAAAGCTCTTCATTGATTGAAGCCTCCACTGTATTACCGTCTCCCTCGTGCTCTTCTGTCCCCCACCTCTGCATCCATTTCAGCCACAGAGCGTGTGGTGTGTAACTGCCATGCCGCAATCCCATTCCTCAATGAAAGTAATAGTTCTGCAGCAACAAGGAGAAGAAAAACTTTCTCCACCCACATGTTTGAGAGAAAACTATTGAAAACAAACTAACATGCTACAATAATACGTAAAAGACGAAGAAAGTAAGGAAAAAGTTTAAAGTATGGATTAAAAAAAACAGGAGCAATTGAAACAGGCTGCATGCTGGTTGACGCATGTCCATCGTGTGGGTCTCTGAGACTGAGCTGGAGCATAGGATTTATCCACAGCACAAACTGTTCCTCTGTATAAACTGTATAGATTTGCACAAGAACACATTTACTGTCCAATCCCAATCTGCTTGTCTGTTAATGAAGATACTATTACTGTACCACATGTATAAATGCACAAATGGCTTATACATTTATAATGTATAGGGATGATAAAACCACATAATACACCTGTACACACAGCAGTGTGCCTCAGCCCCTGGCCTAGAAGCCTTTTGATTTCACTTGCATTTACATAAGGTTTTACAGTCTTTTGTTTACACATGCAATGTTTTGTGTGATGTTTCTCCACAGGAACCCAACGAAAAGCCAGCGAAGAGAGAAAACCCTCACAAGTATTTGCTGTACAAGCCAACCTTCAGCCAGCTTTTTACTTTCTTGTCTGCCTCTTTTAAGGTCAGTATGAACTTTAATCGCAGGTTTCCTCAATAAATATTCAATAAGTTGAGATTTGTATCTCCAAGATTATATATTTACATTATTTCCATTGTTAATATTTATATTCTCACTTCTTTCCACTGCTATCTGGGCATTGTTTTCAAGTTAAGCTCATAAAGGGAACATATATATATCTACTCAAGTCAGTAAATCAGGTAAATTGGTGGGATTGGATTGGGCATGATTGATGTCAGAGCCCAAACAAATCCATGGAGTTTGAGGAATCATCTGTAGACCTCAGAGTTAGGATGGTATCGAGGTACAGATCTGAGAAAGTGTGCAGAAAAATATCTGCAGCATTGAACGTCCCAATGAGCAAAGTGGCCTCTATCACTCACAAATAGAAAACGTTTGGAACCACCTGAACTCTTCCTAATTGTGGCTTCCTGGCATTCGGGGTAGAAGAACCTTAGTTGAGGAGGTGACCAAGAACCCTATGCTCACTCTGACAGAGCTCCAACATTGCTCTGTGGAGAGAGAATAACTTTGCAGAAGCACAATCATTTCTGCAGCACTCAACTATTAAGGCCTGTGTGGTAACGTGGCTAGATGGAAGCCTTTCCTCAGAAAAGGCACATGACAACCCACCTGGAGTCCTTCAGGTGCCTTTTAGACCATGAGATACAATATTTTCTGTTCTGATGAAGCAAAGATTGAACTCTTTGGCCTGAGTATCATGTCTGGAGGAAACCAGGTACTGTTGAGCACTTGGTCATTACCATACCTATAGAGAATCATGGTTGTGGCAGCATCATGGTATGGGGATGTTTTTGGCACCAGCAACTGGGAGACTAGTCAGACTTGAAGGCAAGATGATTGTAGCAATGTACATAGATATCTTGGATGGTAATGTGCTCTAGAGCACTCTGGACCTTGGTCTGGGGTGAAGGCTCATCTTCCAACAGGACAGCGACCCTACGCACACAGTCACGATAACAAAGGAGTCACGGCCCAGCCAGAGCCTAGACCTGAACCCCATTGAACGTCTCTGAAAAGATCTGAAAATGGCTTTGCCCCAACCCTTCCTGTCCAACCTGAGCTCGAAAGGTTCTACAAAGAAGAATGGGAGAAACTGTCTAAAAGATGGGTGTGCCAAGCTTGTATTATTGTACTCAGAAAGACGTGGTTGTGAATTGGCACTATATAATTTCAACTGAATTGAATGGATTCAGAGTTTTTCGGTTATCATGCGCTGTAAATTATTCAAGATTAGTAGTTATAGTAAAATGAAATACTTGAATTTGTGACTTAATTTTTATCTTACCACTTTTATTTCCAGGAGCTACCTGCTAACAGTGTTCTGCTCATCTACCTGTCAGCTACTGGAGTCTTCCCTACTGGGCATTCAGATTATGAGGGTATGTTTTTGTTTTTCTTTTGTTGTTGTTGTTGTTTTGTTTTGTTTTGTTTTGTTTTGTTTTGTTTTGTTTTTTTGTCTGTAGTTTCATGGAATTTCTGAATACGATAATAGACCGATTTGGAGTGGAGATCAGTAATGTCATTACAGCTGTTGGCACATGTTTGTGGTAGGAAGTAAAAGTGAAAATACGTGAAAGAAATCTGATGAAATGTCTTGGAAAAGTCAAATGTCTGGTTCATGAGACAGGCTTCCAGGTTTTATCTGATGTAAAGTTTTTAAAAACCATTCAAGCAAAGTCATGGATGTAACTAATAACAATAAATTAGAGACTACAGCAAATGCAACACTGCCATTTCAAGAGTTTTTTGTTATAGTAGACATGTTTGCAACACTCGTGTCCTGCCTTCCATTTTCTTCTGCTTATCGGGGGCTGGGTTGCAGGGGCAGTAGTGTGAGCAGAGAAGCCCAGATTCTTTTCTCCCCAGCCACCACCTGCAATTTATTCGGGGTTTCCTAGACCTGCCGAGATGTATAATCTCTCCAGTGTGTCCTACTGGTTCTACCCCAGGGCATTCTCCGAGTAGGACATACGCAGAACACTTTAACCATAAGGCATCCAGGAGGCATCCTTGTCAGATACCCGAGCCACTTCAACTGGCTCTTTTCGATGTGGGGGGAGTAGCAGCTCTAATCTGAGTCTCTCTCAGATGGCTGAACTCCTCACCTATGGAGACTCCAGCCACCTTTTGGAGAAAGCTAATTTTCCCAGATTCTATTACCAATCTCGTTCTTTTGCTTGTGTCCATGGGTCAGCTTTGGCTTCATTAACTGGTAAATCTGCAGCTTCTCTTTCATTTTCACCTCTCTCTTCATCATGTACCGGTATAATGTCTGCATCACTGCAGCTGCGGCTCCAATCTGTCTGTCGATCTCCTGCTCCCCTCTTTCCTCAATTGTGAACACATTGTGCACAAAAAGCATAGCTGAAATTCTGAGGTCACCAAGCTGGAAGCCTTTCACCACTTGGCTACACCTCAATATTCTGCCCATAAAAAGTCTGAACAGAATCGTGACAAAGGGCAGCCCTGAGAGAGTCCAGCACCCAATAGAAACAAGTCAAACTTATTGCCGGCAATACAGACCAAGGGACTGGATTCCTCATAACAATGGGCTGAACACCCTGACTCACACAGCACCCCCTATAGGGTACCATAGGGTTATAGTCAAATGCCTTCTCCAAGTCCAAAAAACACATGGAGACTGGCTGTGCAAACTCCCACAGACACTCGAATATCCTCGAGAGGATAACATGCTGGTTCAGTGTTCCCAGACACAGAACAAAACTCGCATTGTTCCTCCTGAATCTTGGGTTCAATTAACGGACAAACTCTCCTTTCCTTTGGCGTACACCTTCCAAGGAAGGCTGAGGAGTACGATGCCCCTATAGTTCCCTCCTGAGTCGCCTCACGTCTTCACCGCTCCCACACCACAGTTTGTTCTGCTCGGCCTGCTGACATCAACTGCCTCCAATGTGTTACAGGCTAATCAAGCCCAACAGGACTCCTTTTTCAGCTTGATGGCTCCCTTCATGGATTACCACCACACCAGGCACCAATCACTTTGCCGCCACATCCTCATGCGGCAGCCGCAACAAAGGAGATCTAGAATATGGATGGGAATTGATAAGAATTTAGCAATTCTGATTCCGTTTTCAACTTCATTTAACTATTTGGTTTAACTATTATCAATTCTCATTGAGTCCCCATTGGCTCAGTTTTGAGAGTCACTTCCATTGCTAAGCAGTATATCAAAGACATATAGGTATTTCCCCTCTATGTTATGATCGGGGTTGGGGGTCATTATTTAAATTTTATTACAATTAAAAGTAATATAGTGCATTACTTAATTACTCCCAGGAGAAAGTAATTTGTTACACTACTCGTTACATTACTTTTGCATTTCACTTTAAAATGACCTGAAATGCATTGTCTTATAATTACTATTTAACAATATACAAGCTGTTTACAGCAAGTGCAAATGAAAACGTTAAGCAGGATCGATAGGCAAACACACTAACAATTTTAAAAAAATTGAACTACTGTGAACCGGTTCTCAAGTCTCATCCCTAATGCAGAACAAGGTCTGTTCAGACTCAGTATTCTTGGAATGCTGTTCAATTTGTACCTCAGGTGGAAGTTGAAGATGTTGTGGACAGTGGCTTCTACCAAGCATTACCAATGCATATTTATGACCGATACAGTCTTTTCGAGTTACACCAAAGAAGCGTCTAACCCTTTCCCACAGGACCATATGATTTTGGAGGAGTTCTCACGAATACAAATCGAGATGTGGTGAATGGAGAGACGGTGCAGAAGAGGAATCAGGCCCAGAAGGAAATGCATTGGTGAGAATTTCCTAGCAATACTTCTAATTTTGCTTTGTTTATTCAGTCGACAGCATCTAAACCAAAATCAGAGGAAGTGATTTTACCTATTACTTTTACTAATAAGTAAATGACTTTCAGGCTTTCTGACTCTAAATATGTTTACATAAGTCATAATGTGTGACAGAGCTTACTAAGAATCTATCTATGTTACTTGAAAAGTGCAGAATCTCACTGAGGGTTTGCTGAGTTACATTTGCTTGGCATATTGCAGCCTTCATCCCGGAGACTTATTCCCTTTCACCCGGAAGCCTCTTTTTGTCATTGTGGATTCTTCAAACAGCACGGCCTACAAGGTATGTAGGTTAAGACCTTTTATTTCAGACACATTTAAATGGTGAGGAATTGTTGATGGGCAAATGGAGGGGGAAATGTGATGAGGGAATCTGTTCTCACCTCACAGGGTGAGGTGAGAACAGAACACAACTTAAGCCCAGTCAGCATAAAAAGAAATTTGCTCACTACGCATCACCTTGTAGTTGGCAGCTGAACACTAGTGGACATATGGTTGCATGGGAGATACTCAGGGGATGTGCAAGTTATGATGACAGGGCCAACTTGAAACCTGTAACTGAAAATGTTTGTTAGGTCTTTCTCATGCCTCCTTTATAAATTGCATGAACAAACACCCTATCTTATGTCAATTAATAGTTTTCTTCACTCCATTAGTAACAAGTACTTGCCTCAAAGTTGAGAATAGTTTTATCTGTGTGGATACCGCCACATTGCATCACTGTGTTCAAACAAAATGCAACGTGAAGTTTACATCCACAGTCTTTTGGAAAGAGGTGAACTGACAAAAGCTTGTGTTGTCCAATATGAAAAGATCAGTAATTCTCCAGTTCTTTGGCAAGAAAAATTTGCTTTGTGGTGCAATATAAAGACGCCTCAGCTGGAATTTTCTCATAGACTGTGTATTCTCCTAATGCAAGAATCTACAATGTAGGGCAACCTTATTGATGCAGGTTGAGGCCATATGTAGCTGTAGGATTAAACGTGACTTTTATGTAGAGATGGGGGGGAAAAGTGAGAGCAGTTGGACCAAGACGGCAAGAGAAAATAATTTATGGTAATTTTCAATCTTTATAAATTGTATTCCTTTTGTAAATGGTAAATGGCCTGTATTTATATAACGCTTTACTAGTCCCTAAGGACCCCAAAGCGCTTTACATATCCAGTCATCCACCCATTCACACACACATTCACACACTGGTGATGGCAAGCTACATTGTAGCCACAGCCACCCTGGGGCGCACTGACGGAGGTGAGGCTGCCGGACACTGGCGCCACCGGGCCCTCTGAAGAGGGATGTGCAGCACCTGAAACTACGGATACTGGATGCCTGTGCTGGCATTTCTCCTGCGGTGTTGCTATCAGTGTGAAGAGTGGGAGAAGAGGGTTGCATTAAAAATCCGACACAATGGGCAGCACACTGAACACATTTTATAAGTGGTCAGAAACTTGTAAATAACTCATGAAAGAATAAAGTTACGTTGAAACCAAGCACACCATTGTGAGACTGTCCAAGCCGGGGCTCGAACCGGCAACCTTCCGATTACAAGGCGAACTCCCAACTCTTGAGCCAGGATAGCCCTGTAGAATGTTAGGGGCGAATATTCATGAGTTTCCAGGGATGTGCACATATTGTGTCCTAGCAGACTAATCAACACTGTTGTCACTAGTCAGTACCAGAGTTACTAGTGGTTTAATCTAATTGTTACATTTTAATTGGTGCTCCAAAAGGTCGATGGCCTCTCTCTTAGCGATAGGGTGACGGCTAATGCTGTCGCCTCCTTGACAAGGTGTTCAGACGGGCACGTCCTACTAGGAGGAGGCCCCAGTGTGTACCTGGGACACACTTGGAGAGATGGCTCAATGTTTCCCAGGATAAGTTGGAGGAGGTGGCAGATCGTGGAGGCAGGACTTCTCTGCTCCTCCCTCCACGATCCGACTTCAGATAAGCGGAAGAAAAATGGCTGCATAACTTGTTGTTTTGTTATTTTAGATTTGAACTTTTATTGAATTGGTTGTCATGGTGTGTGCATCATTCATAAAGCATGGCTCAATGTGCCACACTTTAATCACATTTGAATAGTTTTTTAGTTATTCATTTGTTACATTTTAGTAATGAACATCTTGTCTCATCTTACGTAGATTTACATACATAAATTTAAATTAATATTTCAGTGTTTCTTAGTTTTAGACGAGGGGGGTTGAGGTAAGAGTAGGGAATTAAAATGTAGGGGATGTTACTGCTAAAGGGGAGAGAGTGATGCTGAGAATGAAGGTGTATGAGAGAATCTGCTCATGGGTTTTCTTCACCAAATGTGAAGCTAATTTTTTGCCAAAGTCGAAATATTTATAAATTGAGCAGATGCTCACCTTTGTTCACATCACACAGCACAAGTTTGTGTCAGCTTCATCCATACAAAAGTTCAGCTTTTGTGTGAATGTCCCTCAATCTGTCTTCAAGATAAAAATGTCACTCGTGTCCACAGCAGATATATCAAACATGCCACTGTTGTTTGTAAGTATATTTCCATAATTAAAATGCTTGTTTCTGTCTTTGTTTTATTAGAATTTTACAAATCTATTTGGCCAGCCCCTGGTGTGCCTACTATCACCTACGGTATATCCCAAGAGTGTACAAGGTGGGTGTCACTGCAGAACTACACTCCTTTAACCAGGAGACCTAAACGAACTCCATCTTCGTCTGTTTGCCTAACTTCCTCTCTGTGGCTCCGCTGTCTGAGTGTTTTGGTTGAAAGAGAAAGAGGCTTTTAGTCTAATGTTAGTTAGACAAAAGTAAATTCTTGACTATTTGTAGCAGCTGATTAATCCACATTTAACATGGGTGTCATTGGTATCTACCAGTATTTTTATGTTTGGTAAAGATGCTGCTTTCAGTGGAAGCTTTTCAGGCATCGAATTTCCTTTCAGTTTACAATGTCTCTGCTTCACCTGTTTAGATCAGTCTCAGCGTGGGAGTCTCTTCACTCTGTTCCTCTACAGTCCGCTCTTGGCTTTCTCCTCCGTGTGTGGCTTAAACAGTGTGCAACGAGGTCTTTGGGAAAGAGCTCAAGAATTCCTTCGCAAAGTGTACCGTGACATTGGGCAGATGCTCACACGATCGCGGACCATAGGTATGTTATCGAGATTAGCATGGACTATGAAAGGGTTACTGTGACGACCCATGTGTACTGTATTTGTGACCATCAGGTGAGCTTTGTAGGTCCCTCCATGAAAATAAACTTCTCTCTTTCTTGAGAAGTTTAAATCTATGGTGGATTTAAGGCTGCACTGAAATAAATTGGGATACATTCATCTTCTGTTGATCGACTTATTTACACATTGTTTAATGCAGATCAAGCCTTTTTGCAGTTCTTTGGTGACGAGTTCCTGCGGCTGCTGTTGATCCGCTTTGTGTTCTGCTCCGCCGCACTGAGACTGCATAAACTCTTTCGGGTAAGTCTGCTTTCCTTAAAGAGCCACATTGTTTAAGTTTATATGCCAAAAATGCACCATGCATTTCCACAAACCAGTGTTTCTTAAGCACTTGCAGTAAGTCGTATTTATGCATCATCAGGAAGTCATGTCATGTCAGCAAATACTCAGTAAATGAACCCGCTAAAGTCCCCAGATTATTACAGGTTTACAGTTATTGATTATTTTAATAATCAATATTTTAATATTGATTATTCCATCGAGTAACTCAATAAAAAACACTTTTATGTTATTATGGGGGCAATAATAAATAATATTAATAAATGAGAATAACAGATGACTTTCAAAATAAACTGCTATTTTTTTTTTTTTAAATTTATAAGAGTTTACCTGCATACAATAATTTTTTAACCTTCTTATTGTATTTAAATGCTATTTAAATCATGTATTTTTTAAATTTCTCGTAAATGAAGGAAGCTCTTCTTAACACTTAAACCTTTAATTCTCACTTTAGAGTGAGAACCCTTCAGTGACCACCAAAGTATTTTTGTCAGGTAGCTAAAACACAATTTCGATGTTTGTGTGCTTGCAGGAATCTCAGAGTTTCCCGGAATCCTATCCAGAGCTCCCCAAACAGGACACAGTGGAGAGCAGCCTTCTACAGAAGCATATTTTGGAGCTGGCGACCATGCTGGACGTGCAGAGCTTATTTTGGGATGATTCACTGGAAGCCTACTAACATCTTCACACAGGGCAGTATGGCGTATATGTAAATACAGACTCCACTGCCAAAGCCCTCATAGTCATTTTGTTTTTTTTAACAGTTAATGAAAAAAAAAAAATCCAACATGCAAGTTCATGTCCTCAATGTAAGTGTTAATGTCATGCAACAGAAAGATGTTCACATAGTTTCTTCTCATAAATGCCCCATTTTGACTCTCATGGGCTTGCCTGGTAAATATGAGCAACATAAGAGTAAAACAAATGAGACGCTCCACGTTACCGTTCAGCTTACTAGTTCTTGTTTATCAGCTTCTAACTTTTGTCATCACAGCAGACTATCATCAAGATGATAACAGCCTTGGTAGTTTGTTGTAAAAAGATTTTTCATCATTTATTAACGTAAAGGAACAAAGAAAGGAAACATTCTTGGCAGCTTTCGTGTGGTTTTTGATCCACCTGTAAAAAGACAAGCATGGTAGAGCTAAAAATGCATCAGGAAATGTAACAGTTATTATATGAGCACATTATTCACCAAAAATATTATTAGTGCTGGAGTTTTGTGTTTGCCAAACAGCGCTTGGTGTATCAACTTGCAGCACACTAAAGGTGCATGAGGTTTTGTTTCGCCACACGTTGTGAGTTAGTTATTCGCTTTCATATCATTAACAAACTAATTCAGAGACTTTTTTTTTCAGCCTTGTGTGTTGTGATAGTGCTTCATTTCCCATTTCACTGTGCTGTACTTGCATGCTAAAAAAGGCAAAGACGCGTGTCAGTTAGTTGTGTGCTCCAAAGAGGATGCTCCACCACCAATTTCCACAAAAGAAATTGTAGATGTTCAGATGACTTGGAATGAGAAAGTAAAGGGAAGTAGTGCATGTGTTGCATGGGCCTGTACAGTTTAGTTAGTCAATCGGTGAAGACAATCTAGTGAGAGGTGGGAGAGGTGGTGACCTGTCAGAGGTTCAAATTGTTGTGCTTTCTGATAACACAGTTACTTTTATTACTGAAATGGCTAGGCACCTGTTATCTTCATGATGACAGCATTAACGTGTGGCCTGCCACCTAATCAGAACATCCTTAGCTGCTTTCTTATAAAGCACAAGAAATACCAGTCGTCCTCTCGCTATGTCCTTAAGTCATTGTTGTCACCATACTGGCTGGTGGCTTTTACTCCTTTAAGCTCAAAGATGGTTCCAGGCAACTTTGCACCGCAGGAATTCAGGGCTGCCCCAAAAGTTTACTATGAATGCCAATAAAGGAAACCAAAATAGTCACTGTTTGTTTATTTATAAGGATCCTATTTATCAGGATCCTAAAAGCAAAACTTAATTTCTGGATGAGCTTTGTTTCTACCGTTGCCTGTGGCCCCAAGCTGCAGGGAGTGACTTTAGAGATTATAGCCCAGAGCTTCCTTTGAACCAACTCTGGTGTCTCGTGGCGATAACTCGCATTCACTCTCTCATATCGATGAGAAACCATAGAAAGTGAACAGTATTTAGTGACTATGGGCGAAAAACATGCTGGCGACGCAACTTCCAGGTGAGCGACTTAAGTGACCACCAATGAGAATGAAGAATACTGTTGATTGACAGTATTAAAGGTATTAATACTGTCAGTTAAATACATTAGAGGCTCACCTAAGTGATCGGGCATCAGCTTCAATGCAATGTGCAACGAATGAGTCATTCAGAAGAGCCTCAGAGTACGGCTTCTGCTCCTCCACATCGAAAGGAAACACGTGAAGTTGTTCCAGCATTTGACTAGATGCCTGCTAGGTGAGGTGCACGTCCTACTGGGAGAAAAAACCATGACAGTCCCAGGGCCCGCCGGAGGGTCGAGCTTCCCTGCAATCTCTGCCAAAACTACGGCCTTCAAATCCTAGACCCATAGATGGATATTAGAATCCCTATTAGCTGTGTCTTAAAGGAAAGCTAATCTTAGTGGGGTCCAAACCTACATTAATATCAAATCCATATGAGAACTTGCATAGCACAGTACTAAAACTTCATAAAAGCATACATAAATGTATAAAAAGAGCAATTTGACATATCTGCGATCAGTTATATTAGTGTCTGTTGCAAATTTTGCACATTTGTTCGTGCTTTAAAAGCATATAGACTTTGGCTTTTGTTGTTGAAATCTTAGAGTTTAACCAGTGAGTGAGTCCCCAGTAGGTTGTAAGGGCTGCTAATGCAATAGGTTTGTTAGCGATCCTGAAAACTGTAGCAGTTCAGAATGAATACTAAAGAGAAGGCTGCACTAGACCAGCCTGCGAGTTCCTGCAGTGGAAAACCGCCTCCCGTTTGCCATTAAATGTTTAATTCTCAATTCACAATCTGTCTCTCACAGAGGCTTGGAGGAATTTTAGCTCAATTTTACCTCCAACTTATTGGTAGCTTTCTTTGTTTGATTATTTAATTGTCTTTTAGAGAAAACATTTGATGTTTTTGGTCACATTTCAGTCGATTTTGAAAATCCTGAAGGATTCACAAACTGAAATGCATTCATTGTTGATTTGGTCTTTTTATGTGATTATTTGTGAATAGAAGTGTGTATATATATATAGTATATAACATCACCAACCAGTTCCATTGAAACCTCTAACATCTAAGAGGTATTAGCTAAAAAGTAAAATTGTCTTTATATTCAAACTTTCAGTATTACATTGGCTAATATGCATGCCTCAAATCTTTAATGTAGCGGGGCAGATGTAAAAGGTCTAAAGGTTTATCGGGAACTGCTGTCGATTTATTCCTGGCAGCAGCAGGGGAAAGTGACTGCACATGGCTGCTGAAATTTAACTGCACTTGTTGAAATGTTGGAATGATACAGCATTGCAAGAAGCAGCTGGTTGAAATGACTTTTGACTTTTTAGTGTTGATTTTTTTGTTATTGCCACCATTGGAGTGTGCACACATGATGTATAATAGTGTTGCGCAGAGATGTGTTTGTTCAGTATTTTGCAAGACTATGTATGTAATCCATAATGAAATATGAAGTTAAAGCGAGGAGGAGCAACATGGTAAAGAGGCCAGTTTGTTCTTTGACCATTTTTCTCTAGTTACATTCCAGCTTTCCGAGGATGTGAAGAGAGGCAGAGGACGAGTGTTTTCTCAGTGTTACATTTGTCTATGGAAGTCAGCTGTTTCTACATTTTCTTTTCTTTTTACCGTAATGTGTTTCCTGTATTGACAGTTATGACATTTAAAATATTGTAGGCTTGCACTTTATGAGATTTAATGTTCTTCTGATCTTGTTAGTTGTTCTTTAGTCCAGAAATTGAAAAATGCTTTCATGTTGTTGTTCTTCATACCAGCCCTACACACTGGTGACCTTCTTTCTCTCGAAGAGTAAAAGTTACGTGGGTCACTGATTTTAAACTTTTCATCTTTTGTCATGTTTTTAATAGCAGTTGGCTGTATTAAGTAGGCAGCAATAACATGTCATTTACATGTGTGAAAAAGAATGAGAAAGATTTCTGTGGTGCTCAAACGTAATGCTGTTGGTGAGGATTGCAATACCAATGATGTTTTCTAACACTTTGTATCAATGGTACACAGTAAGTCCTCGAACACTGCATACTGACAAATTTGTCAGGTACTATTCCAAAAGTCTTGTTTCTGTGTTGTTATAACTTCTTACTGTACATTCAGTTCTCAGAGCTCAAAAGATCTCTGAAAAGATTCAACACTTTGGCCTGCTGACACAAAATTAGCATTTTTCTATTGGAAAATAACCCCAAACACAAACTGCTGCTGCTGCCCCTTTCATCGGAATTATAACGACGAAACCTGATAAATAAAAGAGACAAAGAACATAACTTTGAGCTTCTGTTAACCGTTTGTGGAACTTTCTGTTGTTCATGTTCAAAACATCACCACAAATGCAACATTTGTTATGTAGCAGCACTTGGATCATTGATGCAAACAGTGTGTATTATTTAAAGTTGCCTCTCACAGATGTTTCCTGAAACTTGTTGTTTTTTTTTGGGGGGGGGGGGGGTATTCATGTTGCAGTCAATTTTATACTACTCTACCCAGCAGCATATGAAGCATGGTGCGATAACATGTTTATAACATTCTGTATGATGGAAATGGGTCGTGAGTCACATGATTTAATGGCTATGGGAAGACTAGATTGTTAAAATGTTTTTTGGTGCAATATTCTCGAGGTAAATTCACTGCACAATTATTTTTTTTTTAAACAATAGAACAAAAAAAACATCAGTAGTTCACGCAAAATAACAGCTGTGTTAAATAAAATGTCAAGTTGTGTAAACAAGGTACTAAAATGGTATCACTAAAATAGCTTCTGTGAACAAAATATTAATAAGCTCATCTTCTATGATATGTATGAATTTGTTTAAATAAGGTATCTTGTGAGAATGAAATATTTACAGATTATACAATTATGCAAACAACATGTTGCAAGTTGTGCAAACAAATTACTAAGAAGGTGGATTCTGTGAGACGGATGGAACTTTTACAGGCATAATGTGACCAACGTGTGGGAAACATCACTGCGTAAACGAGAGACTGTCACAGTACATGCTTTACATCCTTTACATCCTTTGGTCAGTGTTTTTAGGAGGATTTAAATACTACCAGCAATGAACAAAAACAAATGACACATTATACACTGCAAGTCGAAATGTAAAAGCAGTGTGTGTTACAAGCTAAGTACACCCTATGATTCGGAAACTCGTAGAACCACATTTAACAACAGTAACTCAAAGTAATCAGAAAGTCCCATCACAGCATTTTAGTCAGGTTGTGGTCTGGACTTTGACTTTTTTCAGTTATTCTGTTATAGCTGCTGTGTTTAGGGTTAATGTCCTGTTGATGACCCAATTTCATCCAGGCTTTAACTGTCAGACAGATGGTTTCACATTTAAATCTTGAACATTTTGGTATACAGAGCAGTTCATGCTCCACTCAGTGACCGCAAGGTGCCCAAATCATCTTCGACTGCTGACAGTTGGTGTTGGTGTTTGTGCTGGTGTTCTGAAATGGAGCTCTTGGGTTTGTTGCAGTGTCTCTAAGCATCGCACGGTCTCACCGTGGGTTGAATTTGGTGGCACATGCACGCCTGGAAAGATTGGCACATGTCTTGAATGTTTTCCACTTGTGAATAATCCATCAAACAGTGGACAACAGATTGTTTGGAAATGGCCGTTTAACACTTGCCAGGTTGATGGGCAGCAACATTTTCTTATTAAAGATCATTGTTGATGTCTTTCCTCTTTGGCGTTGTGTTAACACACCTGAATGCTCAGGAGCAGCAAACTGCCAAAACCTGAGCTTATATAGAGGCGCTCACACTTGCTGATGATCAGATAATCAAGTGAATTTGATTAGCAGTGCCTGGCTGCTGCTTGCCATCTTAATTCCTTTTGAAGCAGTTAAAGTGTGCCTACTTTTTCACACGCTGCTTCTGCATTTGACACAAAATGTAATATGTTGTGTGTTATGTTGTTGTTCATTACTGCAATGAATTGATCAGAATGTGTAATCTGCAGGATTATACAGAGGATATTACTACTGTAAACTAAAATGGAAATCTAAACCCTGAAATCCAACTCTGTTCAAACCACAAAAGACTTTTTATTCCTCTTCTGCTGTCATGTTGCTATTCGTGTCATAATTATCTGACATGTTGGGTGTTCAAGGACTACAAATGTTCAGTGTTTTGTGACATAAATTTGCCTTATTTTGAAAAGTTTCACTCTTTTATTTTCCAGAATTCACACGGTCAGGTCTCGGCTACATAAAACACTTTATATTTTTGCTGCAATCATGCCAAATCAGTCTATTTCAAAGTAATCAAAGTGAAAATGCACAGAAGATGCAGTGGCTTTTGAAGGCCAGCCATGGGGGTGAAATCTGCCTAGGCGGTATTAGAATCCAACAGAGCACAAGAAATAAACTTGTTTTTGACATGGACGCACAAAGCCCCAACTCCACGTCAGCAACCTGCTAACGCACGTCACAAAAAACTGCCAACTGATCAATTCTGATTTCTTCCCCAGATGTGCAGGGGTCCTTTCTACTGTTTTCTACTTGTAAAATTGTCCAAAAGATGGGAGCACCCGTCCTTTATACCCACATGTGTCACATGCTTGTGATTATCAGTGTCAAAATGTCAAATGTATTTTTAATATTTCTTTTAAAAAAAAAAAAAGAACAGATGTTTATCTGTAAGCAGCATGTTTGTTTAGAGTAGGAGGTGCCAAAGACTGGTGTATTCTCATGTTCCCATCTTAACAATGATTAAAATCAGTTATTGTATCAGATGTTGCTTTTTTCCCCTCTGTGATGGAGCCAATAATGAAAACAATATTTGGCTTCATTAAAGGAGTGTCCTGTGTCACAACAGAGATGATGTGTGTATGTTTCTTTCTTGTTGTATGTTGTTTGTGTTTAAAGAGTTCTGTGATACAATCGGCTTTACCCGTTTGTAAAGCGAGCCTTTAGCTGTGTTGTAGTGTGGAAAAAAAGGCTAAGGTGCCTGAGTAGCACCTTAAATCTAAAAGCAGCCCATTAGCTGATACACTCAACAGATGTGTTTCAAGGTTCAAAGATTTCAAATATCTTTCAAAGATTTTCTTTGGGCACTGGCTGCTTTTTCATTCGTATGAATCATGCAAGCACAGAAAAAGGATCTAACTCAAGGAATAAGTCATCTCTACATATAACAGACAACGTAGAATCTAAACATATGTGTTAGACACTTTTTTCATTTGTCTTATTCCTGTAGTTGAATATTTTTTCCATCTACAAAGTTATGGAACATATCCTGATCACTTAACCCCCAGCCACTGAGAGAAGCTGCAGCTCTAGTTAAAATAAATAAATTATAACAATTTTTAAATAGAAGGATTTTGAGGTGAGTGAAATGTGGATATGTGGTCCTTTAATGCTACTGCTGGGGTACTACGCAACTACACTGAACTTTATTCCTCCCAAACAAACAGTTCAATTCAGTTTTATTTATACAGCGCCAAATCACAGTTGCCTGAAGGCTCTTTATATTGTAAAGTGCACCCTATAATAATACAGAGAAAACCCCCCAACAATCATACTACCCCCTATGAGCAAGCACTCTGGCGACAGTGGGAACGAAAAACTCCCTTATATAGGAAGAAACCTCCGGCAGAACCAGGCTCAGGGAGGGGCGGTAATCTGGGACCAGTTGGGGTGAGAGAAGGATGTACTCATGTATATTTTTGTTTTCCCTTTTCTGTCATTTAGCATATATTGCATTAACAGAAACATGAGATTCGCGACAGCAAAGATGATGGCAGAAGAAAAACACTTTACCACATTTGACTGCTTCTTGTTCCTCTGATGATTCAAAGTAAGAGTCCGAGTGAGTTTCAAGATGGCTGCTGAGTGGTGAGCTTACTTTAGAAAATGGAATTGACCTAGCGGGGGAGTGGGGGGTGGTTCATCTTTATACAGCTATTCTCTTTGGTAGCTTGTTAAGTGTGTTGCTAAGTGACGTAACGTCGTCAACTCTGCTCCAATCTCTGTTTGAGAAAGACGTCACGTGCTTTAAAGTAACCAACCAGAAAGAAGCTTTGTCTGTTGGCGTTGACTCCAATCCAACTCCTCTCGAAGCATTAAATGGTGCTTTGCCAATGAATTATATTTCTATTTTGGGGGTGTATTTTTACGGTCTCTCCTATGGTAAGATTCCTGACTTGTTCGTTTACTATACACATCCTAAAAATGCTGTCGTGAAGGTTTGAAGCTAATGTCATGGGGAGGAATACTTCTTGACCTCATGACAACTTCGCCAACTGTTTAAAACAATGTCGATATTAAGTGTACTCTTTGGTTATACATTAATAAATGGGGCGTCAGCCAAAAGTCTTTTCCTAATCAGACATCAAACACAAGAATGAGGATCGGATTTGTCGGTGACCGAGTGAATGATAGATGTTGATAGATGTTGATAGGTGTTGATAGACCAAAGAGTTAAGGTGGAAACTGTGCCTAGGAGGAAAGAGGGAAGGCAAGTTTGACGTGAGGAAAGGCAGGAGTGCAGAGGTGTTTGCAGAGGAACTATTTCGAAATATATGAACTATGTCTGGTACAAGGCAAAAGAGTTGGCTGATATGATGGAGAGGAGGAAGAAGGTAGAGTCTTAGAGCGACACTTAGAGTATTGCGTGTGCAGGAGAACAGATGGAATCAAGGCCAGGAGCACTGCATTTGGATTCAAGCTGTCCAAGCACTGTGTACATAGGACAGCACCTTTCTCCTCCTAAGGAAGGAGAAAAGGACCAGCCTGTGTGATTAAGCTGGAAAGGATGTGGAACAGGAGAGATTGATGAAGGACAGAAATGTGCTAAGAAGAAAGTGTGTTGAGGAAATTGAAGATGTTCTTTGAGGAGCTGATGAATGAAGAAAACGAGAGAGACGAGGACTGATGAGGAAAGTTAGGGAATCTGAAAGTGAGGGGAGCTTTGAAGATGATGAAGAGTCCGTCCAGATGACATACCTGTGCAGGTATAGCGATGTCTGGGAGACAGAGTAGTGGACGTCTTGACAGATGTGCAGAGCACTTGTAACTACAGAGGGGTAAAGTTGATGAACCCCTCCTCAGTTTCAACAATAGGTGGAATAGACTGGAGAAGTGGATGCATGTTCTGGAGAGAAGAGGCACGAGCGTCACTAGAATCCAGACAGTAGATGAGGTGGAAAGGTGAACATGCAAGGAGCAGCGTTAGTAAAGGTAGAAACGTTTAGAAACATCGAAAGCAGTGCACAAGAGAAATGAGTGCAGAGGAGTGTGTTGAGCTGGAGGTGGCAGTTGATGATTTTCATTGGGAGTAACCAGAGTGGACAGGATCCAGAATCTGTTTCGGATCATATCCATAACATTCTTTTTGTAAAAGAATACCCAGTAATTTTTCTAGCTGTTTTTGACTTACCTTAACAGAAAATTATGGATTTTGTGCAATCAAACTCACATATCCTGTCGTATTTATTTGCAAATTATTAAGATATTGTTTGTTTTTTTATTGAGCTACATGCTGTTCTATTAAGCTTATTCTTACTTAAGCTCATGTACCACAGAGGAAAATCACGAGAACACGCTCAAATTCACCTCCAATTCATGTGCACATCAATGACACCGTGCCAGTACACGTGCACCTGGAAAGCCAGAGGAGTCCTGGCAGGTCACCTCAGGTTAGATATTTGTATGTGGACTGTCTGTCTTGTGATGTTGTTCATGTTTTATTGTGAATGTTTCTCCTAATCTAATCTCTTGATCATAAGTCGTTTGCTCACTCATGCCCATAGTACATGCCCATTCTAATAAATGCAATTAATATAAGCACACTGTATTTTAAAGGGGAAGACTGCAGTCAACAAAGCAGACCTTCGTCCCACGGCTAAAGTCAAAACTCGAGGTCTGGGGATCACGCCAGGAAAGACCTCCATACGTGATGCTACATATAAGTGGGAGGTAATACCTTCTCTCAGTTTCCAGTCCACTCTGAGATTTTTTTAAAAACACTCACGCAATCAAAGATGTAGTGTCACGGTATATTTTGCACCAAGGGGCCAACGCACAACCTTGAGATCACACCACCGCAACCAGAACCTGAAAGCTCGCAGTCTGCACTTCAGTTAGCTGACCTTGCATCAGAGGAGGAAGAAGGCCTACATGGACAAATCAGCCAGTACACGAGGAAGATTGACAACTTATTGACTGAAGTCAGCTCGCTGAAAAATGAGGTCAGTTTGAATCAAGCAACTGTCCAACCTACAATCCTAACCTTACTATTAATTAGACAGATTTCAGATTATAACTTGTTTGTTAGTAGTACTTATGTTATAAACATTGTTGATTTCTATTTTTCTTACATGGGATTTTCAAGGCGAGTCTTGTTACATATTTATTGTTACATAACCATTTAAGGCACCCAGACAATAAATGGGTTTATTCCATGGAAACTGTTTTAAATACTCCTGGAAATTTGAACATTTTTGAATATGTTAAACCTAAAATACATAACAATTTGCAAGCTCAAGTGCTTTTAATCCAGTCATATTTATTTCATTTTAACTGCTATTTTAACTTCACAAACTCAGCTTGGAGTGTACCACCCTGTCACGAGACAACAGGTAATACTAAAGCCTGGTAGAGGTAGATAGAAAGCACTAGAAAAAAGTGCTTTGCGTGCTTTGGGAGAGTAGAAAAGCACCATTTAAGAATCAGTCCATTTACCATTTACACAGAAACACATGGTAAAATCTAAATGTAGAAATGTATTAATTTAGTCAAAATTCTCCAGTCTTGCCACTCACATGTAATAAGTATAGCAGGGAGATAACTTGTTCATTTACCCCATAGAAAGACTTGCCCTCATTTTAAACTGCCACATCTGATGATCACAAAGAGCAGCGAGGTTTTCTTGTCGATTTCTGTGCTTAAAGCGTTGGTCCACATGTCCTTTTTCACTTATACCTATCCGGTACATGTGCAGGTAGAAATGCAAAAGAAGGAACGGCTGCTAGAGCGTCAGTCGAAGCAGCTGAGCGTGTCCCAGCGGGTGATCGCTGAGCAGGAAGAGGAGCTGGCTGAGGTGACCAAAGAGCTGGAGGAGACGGAGAAGGAAAACACCAGGTTACGGCTTTCCATGGAGAAGATGCTGGAGGAGAATGACTGTAACAGGCAAATGTGATTCCAAACTCATTCCCAATCCTTCACGTGACAAACAGCCTCTCTTTGCCCTCATTTTCAAAGGGCTTAGAGATCTGGGTGGTAATTATACTATAGGCAACTGAAAGAAAATAGCTTGATTCAACTGCATTTCAACTATACTACCTGTTAGCGTAGTGACATAAAGGTGGGACAGTCATTTCAGAGTATGACGTTTATGAAACTCATGTTCGAGTAGTAGTATGTTTGTGATTTAAGGTCTGTTTGTTCCTACACAGTGACAGTGGGCATCAGGACAAAGATGCTTTACTCAGGATGCTGATGGAGGCTGAGGTGAATGGAGCAGCAGCTGCAAAGCAAGCCTCCGCCCTGCGAGAGTCCATTTTCAATCTGTGTGCTCCTGGTAGCAATGTGAGTATTACCTCAGGGTCTGCTCTTTCAATGTGTTCTGTGAGACTAGGGGAACATGGGAACTTTAGAAAGAAACAGGAGGCTTTCTCAGTGTTTCGTGATGCAGTGTTTCTATCTCTGTCTGTGTCTTTGCTGCTGAAGAAGCCATTTGGCTCTGAGTCTTCAGCCTTGGCCTGTCAGAACGAGCTGCTGCTGCAGAAACTGGAGACATTTGAGGTCACAAACCGAACACTGCGGAAGCTTCTCAGAGAGCAACACGAATCTCAGGTACTGTGCAAGATGCAGAGAGCTGTGCTACAAAGTGAGAGTAACACGCTAAAGTCAGAGTTTCGTGTCACAAGGGGGGTACTAGTTTATGCTTGTAAGTGTCTGTGCATTCTGTGCACTGCGTTTTAGCGTACCATGCTCTTTTTGATTGATTGATTTTTTTGATTTACAGCACAGATCATTTGGAGAAATCTAAAGCGAGCCTATTGCGCCTTAAGCTCCAGTGTAAATGGTTGCAGGACTGTGTTGATGATCCATTTCATGAAAGCAGGGTCCAATGAATGAACCGTAACCTCAGTCTAATCCAACTGCCAATTTACAATAGCACAAAATACACAGGAACTCATGCTGCCTTTAGATGATTAAATATTGAACTGTTTCTGGGACAGTATTCTTTCACATGAAAACAACACAAGGAAACCTCAGTGCAGCGAAACGGAGTGAGAGAAGGGGGCATGTCGCAGTCGTAGTTTTGGTAGGAAGCTAGATTTGCCAGTATGGTGCAGTAATTTTCAAATAAATGAATCCTTACTTAGTAAGTTGATTATATTCTGTCACAATATTTAGCCTTGGTTGGTCTCACTTTTGTAGATGCAGTAAATGCTTGTTAAAGAAACTGGTGAAGTTTTATATGTGTGGATGGTTTAAAGCAGATGGAGTCACTCCAGCTGTCAAGGAAGGACGAATTACTCAAGAAACTGGCAGACACAGAAGCTGAAAATGCCGTGAGTTTAATAGAAACTACAAATTCTTTTTGTTTAAGTAACCTCACAAAATACATCCGTTTTTGTTTCCTTTTTTGTGTCAGAAATAATATGTTTTCTTTCCTTTTACAGCATCTTGTTGTTAAACTTCAAGAGAAAGACCGAGAGGTTAATCGACTGGCCAAGCTCTTAGATAATGAAAAGGTGGCTGTCTTATTTAGAACTCTCTTCATCTGAAACTGTGTCAAACTGCAGAGCTGAAATTTTCCATACGGCATTCTTTCACTGCAGCATTACTCATATTATATAATCTCAGAACTAACAAATGTCAAAGCACAAAACAAGTATCTTCTGCTGGCTTTGGAAATGCAGGACAATGCCAGGAGCACAGCTGTTTTTTCAAAGAGCCTGGAGTCAACACGAGCTCATTTACAAGGACAGCTCCGGAGCAAAGACGCTGAGAACAGTCGCCTCACTGTGCAGATAAAGGTTTGTGTGGTATCTTCTGCCATCTGTTGCTGTTTTTGGTGCTGTGTATAATAATGATGGATGGATGGATGGATGGATGGATGGATGGATGGATGGAAAGAAATGACAGTCAGTGAACACACACCCTGGACAATATATATTTATTGCAATCTATATTTGTCCAGTCGTTTGTATTGTAGTCAGACATGTTTTTTTTCAGTATATCTTTATCTATACGTCTGTTATCCTCTGCCATTGGTTCAGAACCTGGAAAAAGCAGCCAATCGGCAGAAGGTGGAGATAAAACATCTGACAGATCAGCTGGTGACACTAAAGCAGCAGGCAGGCGCAGACCGAGAGGCTCTGAAACAAGCCGCACGGGCCCAAAAGCAGCGAGCTGAGCGCAGCGAGGACACTGCAGGCCATCTCAGCATCCAGCTGCTGGACATGGTACGTCCTTCCACAGCGCAGACATACCAGTCTATTAAAACCTTTAATGTCATGGATATTAAACTTGTTCTGCTGTTTTTTATATTATGTCATTTCTGTTAATTATATTCTGTTCAGTTTGATTTTGTCATATAAGTCATAGAGAATATAAATAATTTCCCATTTGATCTGGGTAAAAATTATTCTTATGTCCAAATGATGATACTTTTATATGATAGGGATAATGCAATTTAACATATTATGAAGCTAATGTGCTGAACGGAGATTTTATATCTATGCAAAATTCCAGTCTTTCTTCCTAGTTTGACTTCAGGATCTGCAGTTAGTTCGGTTTCAGTGTGTCGCAGAGAAGACGGGCCTTACGAAGAATACTGACTGTCTAGATGTGCAACTATGATTTGTTATTTTACAGTTGCCATTCACCATCCTCCTAGTGACCTTTGCTGTTTTGTCTTTAAGAAGATGCAGTGACACTAGACTCTTTATATATTTGAAAACTAATTTAAGGAGGTGTTTTTTTTAGATTCAGTATAATACTGATGCCAGTTTATCTCCATTATTTTCAGAGGTTGGTTGCAGAAGGATCTCAGGTGCTTAAGAGTGTGAGCTTGAGCCCATACTGTTCATCTTAATCATTAGGCTGCTTCTTTAGATTGTACCATGATGTGTCGCTTTTTGAGATCTTTTAGCCTGCTTCTCTTTGTCACGCAGGTTCTATTTAAGTGATTTCTGGATTCAGTGGGTCTGGCTGTAATCAGGCACAAATGTGGCCCAGATTTCCAAAAAAAAGTGATAAATCACAGTTAATTCAACCATCGGTACAGTAAATTTTTCACAGACATAGAGTCAAAAGAAGCATTTGATGCCTTCTTTTATTTGAGCCTGCCCAGATCCTGAAGCCTTCTTCATTGTCACTGACTGAAGAGTTGCCAAGCCAGCTAACTTAAAGAAAGCCTGTCAAACTTGCTTCATAGTCCAACCCTCTGGTCCATACTGCAGCAAACAAATGTAATGAACACCACAGAGTGTGAGCCTGAAATTTGAGTAGATGAACTGGTAATGTGGAGTTTTAAGTTCCAGAGCAGCAGATCAGAAATAGTTCAGTCAGCTCTGAGTAAGTGTGCAGGTGGGTTATGAACAAAAGTCTTATTTCATGCAGCTCTGACACACATATAGAGAGTCTTTACTGTAATTCAGTTGAAAAAGCAATATTATTCTGGCTGCTTATATGATGACCAGTAGTAGGTACTGCACATATTAATGTCTGGGACCTTATTACTACAACTGGGCTGGTTTGTCAGTACTATCTTACCCTCTGGAAATATTTGGCAGGGCTGTCCTCTTTGCATCATTATCATGGTCCTATTGGCTTGGAGAGCAAATAGCAGACATACAGGATAGCTATAACTTTCTGGATAACCCCAGGAGGTTATAGCTATCCCATTAGTCTACTATTTTGCTTCCTGGTAGTTCTACATCTTCAGTTTGGATCACCTTCTCTGTCTTTGGCATCATTCAGCCACACTTAAACAGTCTGTGTGACACATGTGTCCTCGCTCTTGATCCTTTCTGGTGAGGTGCATCAAAGAGTTAAAGCCTTGCAAATTTTCTGGCATACAACTTGATGCCATATGATGTAAAGTCATAAAACCAAGGAAAAACAGGACTTGTTTTGCTCCTTAAAAAGGTCGAGCCATTCATACATCACCAGCAATCCAGCACAGTGCTTGTGTTTTTCAACTTAAAAAACAGCTGCAGCATGTTCATGGACAGAGCTGGTCACAAACACAACAGTGGCTTTACAGATTACAGGTTTTTACAGTTCTACTATATGTTTATGTACGTTTCCAAAATGTCTTTGGACATGATTCTAGAACTCAACAAATGGAGATATTTGACCATAATGTACAATCAAATACAGCATATCAACATAAGCACCTCATACCAGGAGAAGTCTAAAAACAAACCAGTGCCCAACTATGACTATAACTGAATCAACCAGTATAGTGACAAAAATGTATACCAATTGCAGGAGAAGCAGATAGCAGAGGTGCTGTCAGCAGCTGAGACATGGCAGAGTCAACATGCACGAGAAGCAAAAGACAAGAGTAAACTGGATATTGAATTGTCGCTATTGAACAGGTAACTGCATTTTCCTTTTCTCTGTTCACAAAGGGGGGGTAACAAACCCAAGATCCTAAACTCCTTTTATTTTTCACAAAGGAGTTTTGGACAGCTGAACGGCATGCAGGACAATAAGAGTCTGTTGATATTTTTGGAAAATCACCATGAATACATTTTTATTTTGAGGTTTGCAAGGTCTTCAAATGTCACATTGTTAATTGTGTAGTGCAAAATGCCTTATACCAGTAATGGCATTAGCATAGGGTTATAGACTGTAGCCATATACCGAGAATCTTTCATTAATTCATCAAGTTTTCTTGCTTTCAGTTTCATTCTGGGAGAGAAATAAACAGGGAATTGTTTGAGCTGAAGTTGGATATAGCAGTACATTTGAGGGTGGGATGTGAGAGACATGCAGATATGGAGAAAATGTAGTTGACACAATATTTCCATTGATCTCTTTGGCAAAACTCTGAGAGGAGCACTCTTGCTGAGACTAATTTATTTGGCTGTTTTGTTAAAATACAAAAGAAAAGTGATCCTAGGGAAAACGTGTGTGTGATGTAAATTTCAACTTAATTCAATTTTTATGTATATAGCGCCAAAACAGAACCACAATCGCCTCAAGGTGAAAACTGTGTAATCTAATAAACCCATATTATATTGACAATAGAACATATCAGCACATGTCAAAAAAGTTGGAATGGAGCAGTAATAGTCTGGAAAAGTAAGTGGTACTGAAAAAAATGTCTGGAGGAACATTTTGCAGCTAATTAGGTTCATTGGCAACAGGTTAGTAACATGATTATAAAAGCAGCATCATGATTGCAGAATTTCTCAGCGTAACATAGATGGAAAAAAAAAAGATTGCTGGTCCAAAAAAAATGAAGCCGATATGGAAGTGCATTATATCCATCCATGCCACCTGGTGGCACTAGCTGAGGTTGCAAAAACACTTCCAGTCCTATAGAAGTCTATAGACTTTCTGTGTTCCCCTCTGCAAACACTTTGCTACTGTGTTCTTTGACCTAGTCATGCATTTTGGGTCATACTGAATAAAAGATGAAATCTGTTTTGTAAACATTATCATACCATGTTACATAAAGCAGGATGAGCTGTGGTGTTATCTGCTTTCTTATTGGCTAACGACTTGTGAGCGTACTAGCAAGTGGTTTCACAGTCAGAGGTGCCCATCGTCATTGTCAGGGTCCATCACTGTTTTTTGCGATGAAGATGGTGGAAAGATTGATCTTGAGACTTCAGAATGGACATTTACAAACTGACGGGTGATGTCAGAATAGCTATGTAGCTACAACAATCTGCAAAAAATCTGCATCTGCAAATTGTGGAGCAACTGTGCTGTGGTCAGACAAATTGAAATTTGATAATCTTTTTGGAAAATGTAAATGTCAGGGGGGGATTGGCAGGTTTCACATCTGGAAAAGCGTCATCAATGCTGAAAGGTTTAGAGCAAAATATGCTCCCTGTGTGCATAATATGCATATTTAAGCAAGACAATGCTAAACTGCACATTTAATCTATCCCTACCGCATGTCTTTGTAGTGGAAGAATCTAGGGGTTGAATTGGCTTGCCTGCAGGCTGACCCAGATCTTTCAATAACGGAAAACATTTGGCACATTATGCAATAAGAAATATGAAAAAGAAGACATATGGCTGTTGAGTAGCTAAAATCCTCTATCAGATAAGAATGGGACAACATTCCTCCCAAAATTCCAGCGGCTGATTTTCTCAGTTACCAGACATTTACGGACGCGTGTTAAAAGAAAACGGGACACTACCCGGGGGGAAACGTGGCCCTGTCCCAACTTTTGTGAGATGTGTTGCTCCCATCAAATTCAAAATGTACCAGTGTTTTTCTTTGTCAGCTTAAATACTTGATATGTTTTCATATTTTACATATTCTATATTGTGTTGTGAATAAAATAAAATGAGTTTATGAGATTTGCAAGTCATTTGTATAAATCGCCTTGAGGGAACTGTTGTTGTGATTTGGTAGTATTGTCATGGTCCTGGGGCTGGGCACCCTGTGTTTTTGTGTTTCCTGGTTTTTGAATATACTTTCACTTAGTTAGTTTCTGGTTATATTTGTTGTTTCTACAACTTAGGCTTTTGTTTCTGTGCCTCCCCTGTGTTTCATGTGTCACGTCGAGTCCGTTATATACTCATGTCTGTTCTTCAGCAGTCCCAGCGGTCCGTGTCTCAGCTTGTTTCTCATGTTTCCTGTTTTATTTTGATAGTCCCGATTCTTGCATTTAGTGTGTTCAGGGTTGCTTCCTCCCTGTCACGTTGTCTCTGACTAGTCGCAGCTGTGTTTCCCTCCTGTTTGCCATTTCCTTGTTATCATTGTGCATTTAGTCCTCTTTCTCTCTTGTTGGTGCTTTTCTTCCTTTGTGTTCCAAGTTTCAGGTTTCAGGTCTTAGGCTTCATGTACTTAGTATTTTAGCTTTTCCCAGTATAGCTTCTGTTAGTTCCATCTTAGTCCTTCTTTGCTTTTGTTTGTAGTCTTGTGCAGCCAGAAATAAACTGCTCACTTTCTGTTCACTTCATCACATCTCCATTGTCTGCATTTGGGTCTGCACTCTCGTCACTCCACGCCATCTGCAGCAGCAGACATCACAACCATATAAATAAAATTGAATTGAATTTATTTTTACTTGAGTTTTTATTTAGTCCAGTATCACAAATCAGTGTGCTCAGTGGACCTTTTAAACATTATTTAACCATATATAAGTCTTTAGACCCTTAATTCAGATAAGGGCAAGCTTCCAGAAAATGTAACATGAAAATCACAAAGATCCCGTTGTGATGAAATCAGTTACCAAACTTCATTAATAGAATTTTGACTTTGGACTTTTACTCTTTCAGATGGATTTTGTTTATATGAATGGAAATCTAATCCTTGTTAACTTGTTATCATATCTGGTATGACAGCCGTATAGCAGAGCTGACTGAGCAGCTTCATACTACTAAGGATAAAGGCAGAGCAGAGAAAGAAGCGCTGCTGGATCGTCTCCGTGAAATCACTACAGAGAGTACTGCTGCCAAACTGGAGAACCAATCCCTCAAGGTGAAACAGCCAAAGTCACTTATTAACGATAACAGATTTGCTAAATGTTAATCAAACCATGCCCTGATCAGAATTTCGACACATCTGTTATGCTTTTGCGGCTTGGATGTAATCTTTCCATTACTGATTCTAATAGCTTTGGGTTCACTTATATTGCATTAGGAGTATGAACTGTCATTTTTATTTAATAAAAGTTCTGTTTCTCTCAGGCTACAGCGTCTGCAGTGGAGGAGAAGCTGTCCGTGTCTCAGTTAGAGCTTCAACAGGTCAAAGTTTCCATCAGACAGTATGAGGGCCTCCTAGACAGCTATAAGATGCAGGTCATTATTTCACACTCTCACGGGGATACAACAGTTTTACATTGTCATTGTACAGAAATGACACCGTTATTGTCCTTGTTGTCCTGTTAAACCATATCTACAAAGTTGGAGAAAACCCAGGCTGAGGCAGATGAGTACTGTGCTCGGCTGGCTCAAGCAGAGCAGAAGGCTCAGACGGTGCAGGGGGAGCTGGAGAAGGAGATCGATGAAGTGCGCAGGGAGCTTCTGGGACGGCTGGCAGAGTTGGAGCCTCTTCCTGAAGCCCTACAGCGCTCCCAGATACAGCTGCAGGAAGCTCAGGATAGGGAGTGCAGCCACGAGAAACACAGCTTGGAGCTCAGCACAGCACTGACTGATCTCCGCATGAAGGTCACAACAGTCTTATGCTTTATAGCCAAAGATAGCATTAAAAATATTAACAATATTGAAATGATGTTAATGAAAAATTCTAATAAAAATATTGGATGGTAGTGGTACAAGAGCAAGAACAAATGGGAATGACAGATAATAAATGATAAATGGGCAGAAAGGAATGCTTGTTGGGAAGTGTGGATACAATGGTGCTTTACAAAGTTTGGAAAAATAGCTTTTTAATATAATTATAGCTAACAGACTAATAAAGTTGTAGAAAAGGGCACAAATAACAATTCTACCATACCCAACTGGGGTAATTTGGGTTTTAGCATCTCTCTCAAGAGCATTTCAACTTTAACAGGAGCCAGGGATCAAACTACCAACTTTCCCCCTTGTCTCTTGAGCCACATCCATTCCATTCTGAGACTACTTTTCATCTCTGTGCATCTTCAGTTAATATGTCCTTCAGTTTATATTCAGTGAAAATGTTTTCTAAATACATTATTCAAAGGCCTTCTATTGTGTTAGGTGGAGACCCAAGGCAGCCAGATGGAGCTTCTTAGACAGAAGAAAAAGGTGCTGCTGGAGGAGAACACACAGCTTCAGCAGCGAGTAGAAAGTTTGGAAAGGTCCGTCTTCTCTTATGCTGTTTCACTTTAATGCTGTCTAGATATATAATTATTTATTAACCACCATGTCGTCCAACAGCTGTTTCTTGTTCTTGTCTTTACACCTTGTCATTTCCTAATAAAACCCCGTTCTAGAAAGCAGGTTTCATGAAATTCAGATTTTTCAGTTTAAAAAAAAATAATAACCCAAACCCCAGGTAACATAACCAGCTTACTGGGACATTTGTTGTATTGCAATTGGTCAAAATAAAACACAATGATGGAGTTAACAAAGTCAGAAGCAGCCATTCCTAATCCTCTTAATACTAATGATATGAGGCTGGGAAGAGAGCATATAGAACTATGTTTGGCCATAAGTGAAGAAGCATGTCCTCCATTGACAGCACGCCGTTGTTTCATAACATAAAGAGGAGTGGACAGAAGACACTTGCTGCTCCACAAAATCATGTTGTCAGCAAGTCTCTGAAATGCTTTTAGGCAGAGAAATGTCCTGTGAGCTGGGTAAATGCTGAGGTAAACCTTAGTGACCCTGTCAAATAGGAGCAACACATTTAATGTCAGGATTCTGAATTTGTATTTTGTGAGGTGAGAATTGAGCAAACATAAATCCACTGGTGTTTGTTTAGCTATTGAATCATGATGTCCCGTCTGGCTGAAGAAGGAGAGTTCCCAGGCTTGATTGGCCAGGGGGTCTCCTGAAGCAGCAGAGGAGTATCAGAGGGGGTATCCGGTGCAATTTCTGCAGTTCTGATAGAAAAAACTGGGCTGTGATAGGAGTTTAGGGTCTTTCGGTAGGCCTCAAAAAAGTTCTGGCAAGCTGTCCGCTGACTCAGGAATGGGAAGCTGACTGGCTCAGGCTGTGTTTGGTTGGGCAGGAGAACTGCTGACTGGGACTGGCAATACACTGCAAAAACTCGAAATCTTACCAAGTATATTTTTTTAATTTCTAGTCAAAATAATCTCATCACACTTAAAATAAGACACAATCAGCTACAGGGTAACACTTCAGTAAGATATATGAACTTGTTTTTAGACAGAGATTTTTCACTTATTCCATTGGCAGATTTTTTTTTCACTTAATACAAGATATTTTTGCTTGGAATAAGTGAAAAAATCTGCCAATGGAACAAGTGAAAATTCAATTTAATTTGTCTATTTTTAAATTTGACAGTGCTTGTCTTGCTTGTCCTGACAGAATTCCACTGAATCATATTTGAATTATATCAATTTAATATTAAATACGCTCCCAAAGCCTGTTAATTAACCAATTTGAAATATATGTTCATTGAAAATACTCTAACTGCACCTTGTTGTCATTGTCTTTTTGTTTGCCATCTTCTAGAAAGTTAAAGGAGACCGGCAGTCAGAATAGCGACCTGCTAGCAGTTATTGCAAAACGGGAAGAGACCGTCCACAGCAATGAGCTCCGTCTAAAAGAAAAAACAAGAGAATGCTCATTATTGAGCCATCGGCTGGAGGAGGCTCTGGATGATGCTCGCCAACAAGTCTGATGCTTTTTCATAGTGATTTACTTATAAAGAACTTTACACAAAATATGATTAACCCCAAGTGTGACAGCAATTCACAATAAAAAGACACGATGATACAAAGCACATACAGACCATACAGCCCGGCAAGCTTCAGAGGAAACACCTGGATTTTAATTAACATTAGAAAGCAAACTTAATGATACTGCTTCAAATATGTTGTTCCTTTAAACCACACCATCTACACAATGGACTGTGCATGTGCATCTGTAAATGCAATGTTTTAGCTCTAAATGCCCACTCCCTCAGCAGTATTATAATCACGGGTTTCATTTCTTTGAATTGGGCTCTGGGTTAGTGTTCTGAGTCAGTCACCACCTTAGATATCTTGGCATCTCTGACTATTAAATGTGTCCTTTTTAGTTTGTATTAAATATGCTTTATTGATGACTGAATTTAACTGTGGTCAAATATGACACACCCATTTTTTCATATATACATACACTGACTATATTTTATTTGAATTTGTTTATAAGAGCATATAACATTGAAATAGTGTATAAAAGAAATTTTAGTGAAATCCAGTGTGATCTGTTTATCTGTTTATCAGATGTCAGAGACCAAAGAACGTGTTGTCAACAAACAACGTTCCACCCAGTCCAAAATACTGGACCTAGAAAACCAACTCAGCAGGACCACTGCAGAAATTAATCAATTGAGACGGAGCAAAGAGCAGGTAAAGGCTTCTGGGAATTATTGACTAAAATTGTCTGTGTAGAAACATCTGCCGGTCTGTAAAGTATGTATTTCTGATGCTTAGATGGAGTGGCGGTACCAGAGCCAGCTGCAGGATTTGAAGGATCGCCTGGAGCAGTCAGACAGCACTAATCGAAGCCTGCAAAACTATGTCCAGTTCCTCAAAGGATCCTATGCTAGTGTGTTTGGAGACTTTTCCCACAGCAGCTCTCTGCAAGCCTCCTCACCCAGCTGATTGTGTCTATTCCAGAACAGTGGCATGACTTAAGCCTGTCACCACAGTTTAAATAGCTCAGCTGTAATAAAATTTCCTACCGTAGAGCTCACACTTGATTTTGTCCCTATCAGTAAAAAATGTTCATTTTTGTTGTAGTCAGATTTTATCATGGCAGTCCACGGTGTCTGACTCCCCTATGGAGCCTTAAGTGACCTTAAGAGCTTGTAAAAGGAAGACAACTGCATTTATTTAGGTGTGTAAAGACATTTTTAAAGAAATGGTAGAGAGCCACAGGTATTTAACCCGACCACTGGTTATGAGGGTATACTTAGAAGAAGTGCAGTTTTTGGTAGTGGTTGGCTCCTGTTACGAAATGTTATATCCTGTTATATTAAAAGACTAATAACAAAAAAAAGATGTAACCAAAACAGCGAACCACTAATGCAAACAACTTTAGAAGTGTAACTCTGTGAAAGTAATTCTCCCAGACATACACCTTTACAAAAGCCAGTGCTTGCATGAGATGTTTCACTAGTTTAATATTGCCTTCAGAAAAAGATTTCGCAAGGTGCTGGTGATGGGGCTTTGAGAGGTCCAGTTTGACTAATGTGTGCAGTGTGGAAGATGAGTGTTGCCCTGAGTTGCGGTCAACATTGGTCCCGGGTCCACTCTTCCTCGTCCAGCAGCAGGGTGTGGGAAATGGGGGTGCGTACTAAACCAGCTTTGCTGGCTCTCTCCTTCTGGGGGGTAGTCCTTTACATCCAGGTCTTAATCATCCCATCACTGTTGGCCATATCATATCACAATAGAGCTAATATTTATCACCAGATTTAACAGTCACAGTTTTGTACTGTTGCTGAGTTTTTTGTATGTATGTATGCCGAAACCAAGTATTTCTGATCCAGTAAGTACTTAAATGTGTCTTTCCTTCTGTTTGTATGGAGCTGAAAACAGTGGTGTTAATATTTTCCTTTGGCTGGTACAAGGCATTGTGTTTATCAATATCATTATTTTGAGTAGCATCAATAACTGTCATTCATGTTTTTTAAACTTGAGTGTATTTAATAATGGAAGTTTTATATATGTCAAATATAATATTAAACCAGCAATAGAGCAAAATTAATTCTTTTCTCTTTTTTGCCTTATTCAAATAGACTTTCCAATCAGTGCCATATACTACGGCTGTTATGTTATCAAATATCATTACAAGATTATCCTGGCCAAAAATAAACAAAAAAGAATATATCACAATAATGATATGAGAGAAAAGGCAGTCTGTAATCATATTTGTACAAAAGTACAATACCAGTATATGGCAATATTCTTAATATTTATGTTGTTTGTTTTATATAGTTTTAAACTCCCCTAAAAATAGACTTTAATAATAATAATAGACTATTAGCTCATTTTTAATCCGATGGTATGAGCAGATCTCAAAAAAGTTGGGGCAACAAAGAGGCTGGAAAAGTAAGTGTTAATAAAAGAAAAGGATTGAGAAATATTTTGCAGCTGATTAGGCAACAGGTCAGTAACAAGGCTGGTTTAATTTTTTTTTAATTACATCTTTACTCAGAAGTAAAGGTGGCAGAGTTTCCTCAGTCTGCAAAAAAACTGTGCCTACAACTTTTGGAACAATTTCAGAATAATGTTCCTCAGTGTAATATTACAAAGACTGAATATTTTAATCTACATTACATAATAAGGTTCAATTAGAGTCTGGAGAAGCCCTTGTGTGCAGGAAAAACAGAAGAGAAGCCTGAACATCCATCCTGAATACCTGTGATCTCTGGGCTCTCAAGTGCTACTGCAATAAGAGTAAATAAGTCAAATTAAAATTGTATAGCACCTTGCAAGTCACAATCACAAAGTGCTTCACAAAAGAAATGCCAGAACATAAAAATAAAAGTTAAACACGGGTTTAAAAAGGTGGGTTTTTAGTTGTTTTGTCAAAGAGACGACAACAACAGTCACCTCAAGGTGTTTTATATTGTACGGTAAAATCCCTACAATATCAGAAGGAAACCCCAACAATCACAAAACACCCTATGAGGAAACACGTAGCAAGAGTGGGAAGGAAAAACTCCCTTTTAACAGAAAGAAACTTCCTTTCAGCCTAATCTTAAAAGCAGGAAGAGTGTCTGTCTCTTGGGTCTAAATTAGGCGCTGGCTCTAGAGGAGGGGGTCCTGATAGCTGTAGGTTCTGATCATGGTAGTGAGACGTGCTATGATGTATGGTTTGGAGACAGGGGCACTAATGAAAAGACAGGAGGGCAAGCTGAAGATTAAGATTTTCATTGGAAGAGATGAAGATGAAATGCTCCTTTTATGTGAGTATCCTGAGATCCCGAAGCAGAATGAAAGAAATTTGACAGCTATTGTTGTGAACTCTGTTATTTCTGACTGCCAAGCCAGTTAATACAAAGAAAGCCTGGCTGTATTGAACTTGCTTCTTATCAGAATCAGAATCAGCATACTTTATTAATCCCTAGGGAAATTATTATACCTTTAAAAACAATCAAGGAACAAAATAACACAGCAAAAACATGAGCAATATTCAAATAAAGAGAACCCGAACATAAATTTGGATTCAGGTGGGATTTTACCTTAAGTCACTATCAAAGTAGTTACCCCTTTTCATCAAGTAACTGATGAGTAATAAAGTAATCTTGTATGTCTTGGTCCTAGGTCTTAGGTCCAGCATTTATCAACTTGCCTGACTCATTAACTCATGTGCAGTGTTTCTGTTTAATACCTGTTTTACTTTGCTGTAGTCTCCAGTGTATTGCCTCTAATGTTACCTTTGGTCAGTTGTCTTCAGCTTTACTTACCTTCCTGTTTCTAGCTCCCCTTTTACCTCAAGTTTATTTTATACACTCATTTGTCTGTGTTTCCCAGATGGATACTCATAGTGACTCCTTGTTTTCTACCCAAAAAGCTGATTCTGTTCATCTGGACATTGCTGTTTGTTTGCTTCTCTCTGGATTTTGTTTGTTATATGCACTTCAGGCAAAAATAAAAGGGCTTGTTCTTTGTCCATGACATGCCTGTGTCTGTTAGTCCTACATTTGGTTTCTTAACCTGCAATTCTCCAAATTATGACACTTTCAGCTGTACTTAAACTGTGAAAGTAATTTTCACTTAAAACAAAATATCAAGTATTATAGGTTCATATCTTAAAAATGACTCTAACATACAATACTTCCTCTTGGAGTTAATGTAAAAAAAATAGTATGAAAAGCCTCAAACACAAGAACTGACTAAATATAATTTTTTACATTCTATTATTTGAGTAAGGCTGGGAAAAAGTATCGATATTACAAAACTTGACACTTCCTGATGCTAGCTGAAAATGGGCGAATGCTGTTAGTGAGTGTAGGGCCGGTGTACAGCAGCCCTCTACTCATTGACGCAAAAGTAAATCGGCCCACGGGATTCCAGCCCGGTTCTATTCAGTCAAGTTAATTTAACTTCTTCTGCCAATAAACTAAAACGAGTTCCTTTATTACACTGTGGGACAGCAGCTTAATGTTAAATGTGTCCAGTTTTCAGTTTCACAGCTCTGATGTGCACTCAGCGTTAAAATAATTAATTGTAATTAAAATGTTTATTTTAAGCTTTGAGTGCCAAAATACAAGATTAACGCGTTTCCGGAAGATTATTGTCTTGTCGAATTTGCACTTTTTTTTATCTTTATAGATTTGTATCACCATTTTATCATCTTGATTTGATAGCGTCTGTGACCGGAACCGGCAGCACTCATATGGATCATTACTCGCAGAGAAAGGCCGGCGGGTTACGTTTGTGTCAAGCCAACTAACAAAAGAAAGCCTGGCGACCTTGGATGAGACTGGACGCTGTTATCGGCAGAGCTTCGGCTTCTCCCGTCACTCCTCGGTTGTTTCCGCGCAGCTGCTGAAAATGACGTCACACTTGGGTTAAAGCAAAAAAAAAAAAAGGCCACCCCCATCTCCATCTACAGCGGTTGTACGTCCTTCGTCGTCGTTTCGCCTGGACAAGCACCAAGTTGTAAACACTTTTTGATAAACCCACTGAGGTAGGAAAGTGCTGTTATTTTGAATTGAGTATATTACAACAGATTCCATGCAGCATGTTTCCAAACTGGAAACGATTTGTTGAATTAATGTCATTGCTCTCCAAATACCGTGCATTCGATAACTGAATGGCTAAGGCTAACCAGCTGCAAGCGTTTTCATTGTTCGATGTTTTCTAAGCTGGTATGTAAAAACCCTAAATGACGAGCGAAGAAGTAAACCTGTTTGGCTCTGAGGCGGTCTGGCTTGTTAGCTTTAGCCGCCTACCTAATGACGTTAGCCTTCATTGATACCCGTAAATGCACGCTGCATTCAAACAAAATGATCGATTTAAACTTGGACAAGTCGATTGATTGATGGGGGGTATCTATAATAAATCTTATATGTAAGTTGTAATGTTGTTGTTATAATGCCAGTCGTGGGCGATTTAATATGCTCTCAAGAGCGAGTATACACTCATGAGCTGCTAGCTGGCCCGTTAGTCTTAACAGGTTTTTTCCTACTTGTCCAGTGAAATTGATCTTCACTTACAGTTTTTACACTTAATGTTTTGAGAATTAATCAAGCATTGGTTTATAATATTTATGGAAGCGGCTGCATTAGCTTGTCGGCCATGCTACAAGGGAGCCGCCCAGTTCAGATGAATACCTTTGAACGTCGGGCCTTATCTGTCTCTCCTGCTTGTATCTCAGTGCGGACTGACTCACAGTTAATCATTTATATGTAATTTGGTGGAGACACTGCTAATCAAATAGGCTAGTGTTTAAGGAGTTTAGTAAGGATGTGAAAATGACACTGTCATTTACATACATTTCGCGTTATAACGCTTTTAAGCTGTGAAAACCTACCGTCCACACATCTGCTACAGAGTGTCCACTCATCAGACTTTGGCAGGGTGCTGCTAAGTTCTTCACATACCAGCTGCCTCCACAGTGTGCACCCTACTATACATGAAGGCACAACAGGAATGAGTCAACAGTGTAAAACAGACTTTCTATACTCCCAGTTAGTTGTGGCATTTCATAGTTAGTTGTATTGTTATTCACCAAGAAAGTTACAATTATAAAAGCAAGACCAAAATCATAATTCAAATACATTATGTTCTTGAACCAGTCATTATCAAGTCACCAGTCACATGGTAAAGGAATGTTTTTCCTGTTCATTCAGGTTATTTAGATAGGGGTGGAATATACAAGTTCAAAATTATATCACAATACTACATGAAAATGTGCAAAAATTATATTTCTAATGATATCTATAAAAAAAATACTCTGGGGGTTTTACTGGTGATCGAAGCTTGCAACTAGCAGCTGTTATTAGTGCAAAAAAAATGAAAGGCATTTTTCATCCTTATGGAATTGCTGTCATTAATGACACACTACCGGATGCAAAGTGTGAATTATTTTCCACAGTGTGCCAGCAGTAGCAGTTTTTATAATGCAAATGATACAGAGCAGGTCAAAGTCAAGAGCAAAAGTAGCCTAGGTAGTATTTCCCCTGTAGACTTTAAGTAAAATTAGTTTAATTGAGTTTAAAAAAACAACCTTTTAATTCCTCAGCAGCCTGCACATTATTGTTGCATAAATAATAGAAATTTAAAAATAAAATCTGCCTCGGATGTTGTATCTTGGGTGGAGCTTTTTAATCAACTGCTTAAGCAGCCCTGCTTTTCTACTGTGTCAACTCATCAGTAATTTCCATCCATCATTTGTTCTTCTTGTAATATGGAGTGCTGCTACTGAGCACTCGAGCAGCGCTCAGTTGAGTCACTTATATATTAACAACAGCAAGCATCTGTTCTTTTGTAGCCCGGTTATACGCAGTGATGTTTTTGTTGTGAAACAGTTTTGCTGTTTCCACCAGTTTTCTTCCAACTTTCCTAAACATTGTGCTTTGTTGTCAAAAGCAGTTGGACTCACCTAGGCTTGTCTCATTAATGTGTGCACTAAGGAATATAAATACATGGTGCCACTGTATGATCGATATCATGATATGACACTTTTATGTCATAAAAGTTTGTACCAATGTTATCTTGAACAATACCATATAATCCTGTATCCAGTACCTCTAAAGAAAAACTGTTTGTGGATCTGTGTTTCAGTGGGATCTGTATGTGTTCTAACTTTTGCCAGACCACTTTCACAACTTAAAATGTCAGTGTCGCATATTCTGCATGCCCATGTCATAATCTGAGCCATTTAATAGTAACAGGAGGGACAGTGGAAGTCACTGGAGAGGCAGCTGACTATAGCTCCTTACACTTACTGTCAGAGTTTGTATAGTATAATCATTTATTTAAGAAAGCATAGCCGTGTCTGCTTTCATGTTCAAACAAAACATAACAGCTTATGTGAGACTAGTTAACATTAATTTATTCTGATCTAACTAATATCAGACACAAATTATCTTTGGTTGAGCTAAAGAAATAAAAATCTTTAAAATATGAGCACAGAATGAGGCTGTCAAATCCACCTGAGATATTGGGCAAGAGTGCTTAAAATTAAAGTTTCTGTTTGATTGTTTATTGGATCAAAAAGCAAATTAGTGGGGATATCTTGAATTCAGAAGTGTGCAAAGAACTCTTTTACTGTCATCAGTATAAAATTTCTATGAGGACAGTCTGATTTGAAACAGTAACTTGGTGAAAAAGCTGGACCCAAGATCCTAACATCAGTGACATCATTGCTGCACCAGACCCTGTGGTTCTGTGAATGGAAGACTGAATATTTCTAACCAGCAAAAGCCAAGCAGCCTGCATTGCTCACAAATTGCTATTCTTTAGTAGAACTACACTGTGACTATGACCTAAATAGAAACTAGGCCCCCTGTCTCCAGGCCTATCAGGTCTGCCTGCAGAGGCACCATAGCAAGTCTGCTAATTTTCTTTCTGCTGCATGAACTTTCCGCTCATCCTAACACCCAGTTATTCAATCTCAAATGTATAGTGATGTACTTTAAGCATTATCTGATGAACTTCCTGAAAGCGCCCTCTTTTTGCCACTCCTCCCCTTTGATGGCTTTTTAATGACTGCTGGATCGATGGCATTTACTGTAGCCACCCTATACAGATCTGCAACATGTCGACAATTGATAAACCCAAACTCAAGGTAATGATTGTGTCTGTGTAAGCACTGTGTGGCTCTGTGTGTTGTTAGTGTGTTGCACTTTGTGTTTTGGTTTCTTTAAGAAAGAAGATTCGAGAAAAGCGTAGGGCAGCTGGGATGTTATTTTGCTGAGTAAAGGGATGGGAGGAGGTACCGAGCAGAGGGAGAGAGTGAGACGCATGGGCAGGGCTACATCTTGGCTTACTCTCTTGTACAGCATAGTCATTGCAGGTGCAATGCGTCTGTCTGTGGAGTAGATGAGACAATTCTTTTTTTTTTTTCGTGAGTATCAGACTTTTAAGGGGTACAGTAAAGTCTATAGATGCTGCTGCAGGCTACGACTTTGCCACAGATGTAGCCTCTGCTCTTTCAAGATACAAGAGAACTTGAGGAACCAGACTTGACATATCTGGTGTGTGTATTGCTTTGGTTTTGCAGTTTTCTGATCTGGTCTGGATTTTAACTGAGCCTGTTCTCATGGAGACACTATGGGATAATAGGTTTCTTTATTGCATGTCTTGTGTTGCTGTGAAATTCTTTGCATGCACATGAAGTCTGATATTAACGTTTAAAAATTTTCTCTGTTAACCTAACAAATGCCCTTCAAAGTCTGGCTGTTCAGTCTTTGAGAAAACTCTTAGATTTGTTGGCTTACTCCTCTCTCGTGCCTGTCAGATAACTTTTTTTTTTCAGGGCTAATGCTTTGATTAGTGCTGGTTTGCACTTTTTTTTTTACCTTCAGTTCTATTTAATGTATTATATAAAGTTAACCACATAATTTCGATGTCAGACATAGATTTAATATTTGCTAAAGGGGCTAATCCATGGATAATATATCTTTTCCTGGAGTCTAGTGAAGTAGCTACAAGCAATTTACAGTATTCAAAATAATATTGCTTCCCTTCAGTGTATCCTTAAACAGCTTACCTCATCTCCCCTGAGGGCCACACTATGTTTAAGATGTGTCTCCCAATTGGCTGTGCGTCTTCGTCAGTACCAGACTTCGTCAAACAGAAAGTTGAATTATCATTTGAGTGTGTTCGAGATAAACATATTCGATTTTCTCAGTGATGTCACAGAGATCGAAGAGTAGAGAAACAGTCTGAGCATAATGAGGTGAGGATTTTTACTTGTAATGGCTTGGGTATATATGACACGGACAAGGATGACTCCCTTTATGCCATCACCTTCATCCTCCACTATTCCTCAGTAGGGAAAAAGGCCTGCCTCAGCTCATGAGACATGACCCCTATTCAAAACACATGTTTCACCGAAGTGATTGGGTGTTGCTGAGTGAATGACTTCATCCGCTGCTCTGTGGACGTCTCCGATATAAACCCAGTGTTTAGGAAAGCTCAGTGCACTCTTAATCTGACACATGTACTTGATAGAGTTGATCCTGTGTGGTTTGTCCTTGGCTTGATATTCACCTCCTGTGACCCTGTCTGCTACTGCTACTGCAGAGAATCTAAGTTGGCATTAAACACTTTGTTTAATGAGGCTTAATAGCTGTGTTTTTGTTAGCATAACCATGGCGTAGTAATGGGTTTTTATACAATGGCATGTTGTTTCTGAAATGTGACCATATTTTCATGTTTGCTGTTGGGGAATGCTAGCAGTAAATTTTTTCAGTTAAGCTTAAATAGAAGCCAAAAAAAGTCCCTGTTTATTGATTTGTGATATTGCACTGCACCAATCTCCAAGTTGTTTGGCGTGTTACACATGTTAGAGCTGTGTTTATGACATGGAATACCTTCTTACATTTTTATATCTTAATGGTTTTACTTTAATGGCTTTGATTCTACAGAAAGGGAAGCATAGACGGCGTTAGAGACCATACAATAAAAAATTCATGCAGGTACTTAGAAGCACTTTTCTATCCTTACTGAGCACTCAAAGGGTGTTTTAGTCTACAAGCCACATTCATATGCAAAAATTGGTACAGCACTTAAATGCTTTTTACCTACACACGCCAGTGGATACAGTGGGTTCATGTTGAGGTTTAGCATCTCTCCCAGTGACACATTGACATGTGATTTAGAGGTGCCGGGGATTGAACCACTCACCTTCTGATAAGTTGGCATCACAGTTTGCTTCCTGAGCTGCCTGATTATACTAGCTATTTCAGGGTCGATATCCATTGTCCTCCATCCACCCACACACTTTAGTGTTTCATCACCTGACAAAGCAAGTTTTCTCTCAACACTTAGAAGCAGCTGGAATCTAAAAATCTGTCAGTGAACCCAACATTACATTTTTTAGAACGTTTTCAAATATATTCATAGTTGAGGCAACTGTTGTTGTAATTTGGCACTATATAAATAAAATTGAAATGAAGAATCGCTAAATTGAGATAATTTGGGTGTTTCTGCGTTAAAGTGAACCTGAAACTTTAAATGTATAGAGGCTAATTTACACCATGGAGCCCTGCTTTCAAAAGCTGACATAGATTTAAACTGTCTATGAAGCTGGAGCTAAGAAATAAGTGCCTAAAGTTAGTTTTTTAAACATGTTTAGCACCATCTTGTGTCAGTACAGAACTTTACATCACCGAGTTGGTTGGTTGGGGTCACTAGACTGTGTTTTGGTTTATGTTAGCTAACTAAAACAGAACCAGTAACTCAGGGGGGGAAAGGGAGTATAAATGAGGAGAGTGTCTCTCCTCAGCACTGTCCTCATTTAAAGTGCTTTACAAACCCGAACATTACAGCTAACAGATGGACTCTCATGTTTTGGTCGAGCTAGCAAAACAACTTAGGCTACGTTCACACTGCAGGCGAAAGCGCATCAAATCCGATTTTTTTTTGACCCTATGCGACCCATATCCGATCATGGTATGACAGTGTGAACGGCACAAATCCGATATTTTCAAATCCGATCTGGGTCACTTTCGTATGTGGTACTGAATCCGATACATATCCGATGTTTTAGGAAGTGACTGCTGTTTGAATGGTCAAGTCACATTAAATCCGTCTTTTACGTCACTGACACAAGACGGACGCTAATTATCAGCGCCCGAGAAGACATCGCGAACGCTTCCTGGCCATCCAGTGTAGATGTCAGTAAAACTGTTGGGAAGACAACGTTGGAGAAACGTGAACATTTTATTTGTACTGTACAATCTGCAGATTCTGACAGAAATCTGCAACTATCCTTTGAACCACCGCTCCTCTAAAACAGCAATAAGGATAATTATTACGTTATCTACATTATTATGTAAATAACAAAATAACTTAGAGCAAAAATTGGGAAACGTGAAGTCCGAAGTCTTTATATTAAGGGCCATCAGTCAAACAATATTGTTTGCTCTGGGTCTAAACAGAGCGCGTTGTGTATGACGTCTTCTTTTGCGCATGCGGGCCGCATTGAGCGTTCACACTAGAGCGCGTTTGCTGTCGCATTTTATTTGTAGTGTGAACACGCAGACAAAAAAAAAAATCAGGTTTGATCAAAAAATCGGAATCGAGCATTAAGACCTGCAGTGTGAACGTAGCCTAAGAACCACTGACTGCTTAAGAGATGGAGAGTGAATGTTAGTAGTATATCCTAGGTTTCGTAACATAAAACTCATTGCACCCAGGGACGGTACAAAACAAAGATTTGGTTTTAGTGTCCTTATTTTCCCAGAGTTATTGGTTCTGTTTTTAAAAATTTAACTTTACACGCTTATTTCTTAAAGCCAGCTTCACAGTGTTAAATCTATGTCAGTTGTTGAGAGCATGGCTCCATGGTGTAAATTAGCTTTTATAGATGAAGTGTTTCATGTCCACTTTAAAGTAGATACTTGGACTTTGGAATGCTGCTGACTTCCACAGTATTATGCAACTGGTTGTTCAAAGTTTTGTCATTCCTGCCCAGTATAAAATTTTGAATGTGTCTTGAAGATAGAAGCAAGTGTCACATGACTACAACCATCTGTGGGATATAGCTGGCATGCTAACACGGTTGTGGCCACCCCCTTTCCCTGACTGTCAGCAGTGAGGCTAAAAGAGAGAAAGCTGTTATCTAGTGATAGAGGAGGGGAGGGAGTGCTATCAGCAGATGCAGTCTTGTGTTTGTGGCGTCACAGGCCTGTTATTGACCTGCTTTCACACTAATGTTCTTCACACTCGCTCACACTCACATATTAAATTCCAGTCAGACTTTTACTGAAACGTCTAAGTATTTATACCCGGTATCTGACAGATTATAATGTATCCAGTCCCCTTAAGACTAGTCATCTTTATATTACATTAGAGGGATGTAATGGTTGTACAAATTTACTGGGCCATTGCATTTATGAGGTCAGACCAGCAAAATTTGCAGTATGAAAATAATGGTTTAGGGATTAATTTCAGCTTTAAAGGAATTAGAACATAAAGTGACATCTAAGATTTTATCAGGTTAAAGCAGTAGCAGTAGAGACTGTGCTTATATTGTGAAGCACAGTGCTGTCTGAATATAGCGTATTTACCTTTTTTCAAGAAAGGAGTAAACAGTGTGCATTAGTTGAAGCTTGCAAACCCAGAGAAGAATAAGCCAAGTGAGATGAATAGTTCTGTTACTGTTACCTTTGTCAGTGACTTGAGAATGTCACGTTGGTTCTTAGGTGATGGAGACAGAGATTCAGTCATATAGCAGCCAGCATGACTGTGCAGAATGAGGCTGAGTCCAGTTAAATCCTTGAAATGATTTAGGCCCTCTGATATGGGGTGAGTTAGGAGAGGGGGAGGGGTGCAAGCTGGAGATCACTTTGTGTCAGGCAGTGGGTTGATGGTCGTAATCGGCTTACAGTACACTGTTGGACTAGATTTTTGTGAGTTTTTGCATGTGTGGAGCCCCTGGGATGCTTGCTTATCTGGAGAAATACTAGCGTCTATGGGGACCAAACCATCTCTGGTTCTTGATAAAAAGCTGAATACAGCTAGACTGCTGACTTCACTAATACCCCCACTTCATTCAGAGAGGGAATTAGTGGAATCCAGGAAATTGTCTCACATTTATCCATCGGTTTTTGTGTTGCTGTCTGCAGCATCAACAAAAACACGCAGATTTAACAGCATGGACAGCCCCGCCCTCACCCTCACTCAGTCTGGTCTCAGCTGTTGTGCTTGGAGGTTGATTCAAACGGATCAATACCTCCCTGTTTCTGTTTTGTTTCTTATTAGAGAGGCTAAAAGCTCACGTTTCAGTTTGATAAAATCATAAAACTACTAAAACTCACATTGGGGTGGCTGCGGTTCAGAAGACAGAACAGGTTTGATACAAGATACAAACCCCAAGTCTGATGCATCCATCCAAGTATGATTGTGTGTTGCTGTTAGTTAGAAAGCACTTGCATAGAAAAAGCATAGAAAAAGTGCTTGTGTGAGAGGGTCTGAATGGCAGAATGAGGCAAGTTAATTAAAGCGCTCTGAGTGCTCACTTAGAATATTAAAGAACCAAATAAGAACCCGTCCATTTACCATTTATACTTTTTAGTTTCTTGTTACTGCTTTGATTAAGAATTTATGAATAAGTTTAATCAGATATGTTGTTTAAAGCTAAGCTGCTGGAAATGATAGATTAGTATCCTGTTTTGTCGGATGTAACGTTCCTACTTGGATGTTGGCCACAGTTCAAGGATACTTTAACCATGGGGCCTAGGGCACAGTGGGAATGAGCTGACTGCTGCGCTCTCTTTGTGTAGTGAAGCCTAGTTACTGTTCACATGCATGTGGAATTTCCGCCCCACCCCCATTTGTCATTTTTAGTATTTCAGCTGCCGGCCCTTTGGTTGCTTAGCTAGAGACAGGATAGGCTGGGTGGGAGTTAAACATGGATACAAAGAGCAAGGCTGCATGCTTTGAGTCCAAAGAAAAGCAGTAAAGTGGGATGTGAGAAAAACAACAATGTTTAACTGTAAACAGGAAAATGCAAAGACTGGGGTCTTTAAAGAAATATCTAACCCTACTCAGACACAGCGAGACAAGCTGAAGATTGATTTTAACCTTCTTTTCTTTAAAGTTCATGTTTTCCATATGTGATTATGTGGATAGGATGTGTAGGCAACATATTTTTTTCATCCAAATAAATTTCCATTTTGAGATATGTTTCATTCGCTTTTCCATACACAGCTGATTTGTCTCTGCTGTTATTTAAATGTGCATTCAAAATAATCGCACGTATGTCATTGATGGTGCTTTTCCAGAAAATGGACACCGCAGGAGCCAAAGTGCTGGAGACAGCTGAAGATATCCAGGAACGTCGGCAGCAGGTCCTGGACCGCTACCGGCGTTTCAAGGAGCTGTCGATGGTGCGCCGGCAGAAGCTGGAGGACTCGTATCGCTTTCAGTTCTTCCGCCGTGATGCCGATGAATTGGAGAAGTGGATCCAGGAGAAGCTGCAGATTGCCTCTGATGAGAACTACAAGGACCCTTCCAACCTGCAGGTTTGTCAGTTATTTAATGTATATGTATTTAAGTCCTGTTAGACCGTAAGAAGGGCACCTTGTATCATATATGTTTTTCATACACAGGGCAAGCTGCAGAAACATCAAGCTTTTGAAGCTGAAGTTCAGGCCAACGCTGAAGCAATCATCAAACTGGACAAGACTGGAAATCTAATGATCACTGAGGGCCACTTTGCATCTGACACTATTCGAGTAAGTAGCCAAAATGCACACTAATATGCAGTGTGTTGACATTTAGGTATGCCTGTGGTGGGCTTTGGGGTTATATGTATGTTCATGATGGATGTAGCTACTGTGACACCAAACATTGCTTTCCTGACTATTTATTAGTTGTTATTATTAGAAAGCTACATCCCTAAATATACAGGAACAACATACAGAGACAGATACCTGATAATTAGTGCAACATAAGAGAAAAATAAAATATTAGAATTTCACTCACATAAAATGTAGGTCTTCTTGATGACTATTAACCCCTTCCATCCGATTCAGTCCTACACGCCTTACCGGACACAACAGAGGCCAATAGTTACAAGTGTCAATATGGCCGAGTATATAAAAGTAGGTGCTGACCTGTGGTGTGACTCTTGAGTGCTGTGAATTCTAAAAGATTCAATCAGCTTTCCCCTATTTTTGACTGAACGGTTTCAAAACTTTTTATCGCATGCACTGTGTTTCATATGAATCGACTCTTCCACGATCTTCAGTGGAAAAGACTTCTCTTTGGTTTTCCAGCATCTATCCAAGATAATTTTCTCATTTCTTGTCACTAACTTTATTAACACTTGCCACCTTTGTCACTTGCGCTAGACTCGTCTGGAGGAGCTGCATCACCTGTGGGACCTCCTGCTGGAGAAAACCAAGGAAAAGGGCATGCGTCTGTTGCAGGCCCAGAAACTGGTCCAGTATCTGCGTGAGTGTGAAGATGCCCTGGACTGGATTAGTGACAAGGTTAGATTCATATCTCTGTGTTTGTTTTAAACATAGAAAGACTTGAGCATGAGTATATGAACTGGATTTCTCTCCATTTCACAGAATGAGGATGAAGGCAGATGTAGTTACAATTACCATTTCAGTTTAGCCGTCGTCATTGCAAGAAAATTAGACATGATCTGTAAAGTGGACATGAAACAATACATGTATAAAGGCTGGATTTAAGAAACATGTGTTTTTAGAACATGTTTAGTGGCGTCTTGTGCCAGTACAGAACATTGGTGGGTTGGTTGGTTGCAGCTAATAGACCTACCTCAGTTTATGTTTGCTAAGTAGTGACGGAACTGATAACTTGGTTGAAAACAAGGAGACAAAAAATAAAAATCAGTCAAAGTTGGTCACTTGGTCAGATTCTGCAGAAATCTATTTTATGTTAAGACATTTGATGTTGTTCTGTTCTGTAACGACTGTTCTTTGATGACATGAGTGAGGTGTCTCATTATGCAGAACGCTCTCTCAACATTGTCCTCAGAAGCCTCTTTATCATTACTCCAGCCAGTATTGGCTGACAATCATGATGCCTGCATCAGGGAGGAGCTACCCTCCTCCCTATAAAAGGGTGTGATGCAGCGTCACTCGTCATTCAAGATAAGTGCACCTCTTCCTCGCTTTGTGCAACGAGTGTGATCTGGTGAGACACCAAGTTCTCCTTCAAACATTTAATTTGGTGTCTCACTATGGGGATATGCATAGTCCCGTATTGCCAGCTAAGCTTATCTGAATGACTGAGTGCCATCTTAAAAGATCTCATGTGGACCCACACTTAAGACAGTGTGGGCTAGGGATGGTGCAGTGATATCCAACCTGTAGAACCTTGCAAAGATCAAAGGTGAAGCCCAGCTTGCTGTTGCAAATATTTTCTCTACAGAGACACCCCTAAAGATGACCCAAGAGGTTGCCATCCCTCTAGTAGAATGTACATAAATCCTCCAAATGACATCCCGGCACTAAGGTTAAATCCTACATAGACACAAGAAGTTTAGAGAGAAAGTAGAGCTGTCGTGCCCCTTTCATAAAATGGCAGGCTAGTGGTAATGCCTCACCGGGCTTTCTGTAAAGCTCCTTTGGCAGGCAGAAATTTCTGCCAGAGATACTTTAATTGTGGAAAAGGCCTTTCCTTTATCTAACAGCCCCTGCAGAAAAGTGGTGATTGCTGTTACAGAGCATCAAAAAACAAAAAACTTATTCTATTACAGTGACATTGTGGAGGGGGCCCTAGCACTATGAATAGTGACTATGACCCTCTAAGGTAGTCCTTCCGTACTCAGATTAGCCCATAGGGCAAGGCGGGGTTATACGATTCCCCCCCTAGCCTGGGAAACTAGGTCTCGTTGGAGGGGAAAGACCTTCCTGGCTGTGACAGCTGCCAGTGACACCCACTGAGTGAGAAATGTAGGATTGTTGTGCTGCAGGAGTGCTGCAGTGCAGTGTGCTGTCACTCTGATATGGTAGTAGGCATGGCACTTTGGGCATAGTTTAAGTGATGCAACCCATCACTGAAATCCCCTCACATGCAGTCTGCCTAGTGGGATGACTGCCAGTGAAGATGCCATTAATTCCAGCATCTGCTGGCATAGCCTAAATAGGAGACATCTCCACACCATGAAAGAGATGGGCTGAGTTGGCAAATGGCAGGACTAAGTACTCGTGCGTTTTGCTCTGAATCACCAATTGCAGGAATTTAATGTGAAGTGGGTAAATCGAGATGTGAAAATATGGGTCCTTCAGGTCTATTAATGTAAACCAGTCACCTGGGCGCACTACATGTAGAGCAGAGTGGCATTTGTCAGCATCCTGAACTTGTAAGACCTGAAATGCTGATTCAGTGCCCTTTAGTCCAGTATCAGACGCAGTCCCCCTTCCTTCTTGGGAACGAGAAAATACTTTGAGTAAAATCTGCATTGGCTCTGCTCCTGAGGTATTTCTCATATTTATAGCAAGGTAGATATTTCTTCTTGCAGTATTCTGGCTGATTCATGATTTTGCATGAGAGGAAATAACTCTGAAATCTGTAAGGGTTGGTTGCAAATTGCAAGCGGTATCTTTGCTTGAATGCCCTCACAGCCCACTCTCCTCATCGCTCTACTCTTGCTGAGAGAACGCCCAAAGCCAGGCAGCCCACAGTGGAAATTACTTTGGCTCCCTCTTGTGATGGAAGAAGGTTTTGCAACCAAATCCCAATTGCCCATGTGGGTGGTCTGAATTTGACCAGCATTCACTGAGGAAATGTACCCCAGTGGTGTTTGGGGGTGTGAGGGGATTATGCCAAGGACATGGGATTATTTTCCCACCTTACATTTAGGCTTCACTTTTCCACACCTGTAATATGAAGTAATCCAGTCAGTGAGATGATGTGAGGAAAAAGAAAGACGTCCAAAAAGCGTGGACATAGACTTGTATGTTAGGATTCCTGATTATCCTTTGGTAAGAAAATTAGTTGTGTTTGTGGTGTACTAAACTGTTTGAGTGGTTTTAGGAAAGCTTGGAAAAACATTTTATTTTTTTTAATATTGGCAATCGCATCTTTTGGCCAAGCTGTTTGTGCCGCTCGGTACATCGGGCCAGAGAGAATGAAAAGAAGCTCTAATTTGTCAATCTGGTCAGTCACCTGTCACCTGACTCAAACAGGCAATCCTCCAAAGAGTTTACAAACCTGAAGATTACAGAGATCATGTCCGCTTGAAGACTTGAGGCCTATATTTGTTGCAATTATTTTGAATTATAACGAAAGCCAGACTCATTGTATCAGATAATAAAGCACCAAGGCATACTTTCTCTCTTTTTTTTAACTTTCTCTTTCTCCACTTTTACCTAAAGGAGGCCATCGCCACATCAGAAGAGCTGGGCCAGGACCTGGAGCACGTGCAGCTCCTGCAGAAGAAGTTTGAGGAGTTCCAGACGGATCTGGCTGCCCATGAGGAACGTGTGAATGAGGTGAACCAGCTTGCAGCTAAGCTGATCCAGGAATCCCATCCAGAGGCGGAGCTCATCGTGCGCAAGCAGGACGAGGTCAACGCGGCCTGGCAGCGCCTGAAGGGCCTGGCCCAACAGAGGCAGGGCAAGCTGTTTGGAGCTGCTGAGGTACAGCGCTTCAACAGGTAAGCAGCGTCATAGCCATAACACATGAAAAACTCTTACACTGTGTGTATGTTCATTTGTTTGTTTGTCATGCTGCCGTTAGTAACAGACTGTCTGTTTACCTCGAATAGGGATGTGGATGAAACCATCAGCTGGATCAAGGAGAAGGAGCAGCTGATGGGGTCTGATGACTTTGGGCGTGACCTGGCCAGTGTTCAGGCTCTGCTTCGCAAACATGAAGGCCTGGAGAGAGACCTGGCAGCTTTGGAAGATAAGGTAGGGCATATGCCGCTCTCCGCTATGTTAGCAAATATAGTAAACGGGAAGTTAAAACCTTGATATCCTGACTTGCTGTGTTCTCCTTCCTTAAATCAGGTCAAAACTCTGGGTGGTGACGCTGAGCACCTGCAGCAGACACATCCCCAGAACGCTTCGCAGATCCATTTGAAAAAGGACGAACTTATCACCAACTGGGAACAGATTCGCACTCTGTCTACTGAGCGCCGTGCCCGTCTGAACGACTCCTACCAGTAAAATACCAATAAATGCAGTAAAACATGCAAATCATTCATCAACCTTTCACAGAAGCCAGAAGATACAGTTATATGCAAAGGCCATGTGTTGGAGCATATCACTCTGTTTTAAACAACATGCTGATAGCTGTTCACAATATATAATTACTTTACCTGACATGTTTTTAGAATTAACGCTGATGAACAACAAACTAATGTACCCAGGTCTATATATGGGATGTAATGATGATCACAGTGAAATACTACATACACAACAAAAAATATAACTTATATCGGGGAATGAAATCACACATGCACATAAACCTTTCTAGGATTTATAACTGATTTAGACTTCTGTGTGAATCTTTGTGGACTTTGTGGGGTCTTATGTACAGAGTCATTTTCAGTTCATATTTGCCAAGAGCTCAGGCCTGTTGAAGAGCCACTTGTCCAACCAAGTTTGCTCATTCTGTCCTTTTTTGATGATTTGTTTTAGGCTGCAGCGTTTCACTGCTGACTTTAGGGATCTGACTAGCTGGGTAACTGAGATGAAGGCTCTGATTAATGCTGATGAACTGGCCAATGATGTGGCTGGAGCTGAGGCCTTGTTAGACCGCCATCAGGAGCACAAGGTAAAATCTTCTAAACTATAGAGACCTCCAGCCTAAAGTGTCTTTGCACTTAGTGTAAAGGCTCATAATTAATTTTGTCTCATAATTCACATCCTGTGTTAGTCAACCTGTTTCCATGTTTTTCTTATTTATATTTTTTTAGGGAGAGATTGACGCTCACGAAGACAGTTTTAGAACTACAGATGAAGCTGGCCAGGCTTTGCTCAGTGCAGGACACTATGCCTCTGACGAGGTGAAGGAAAAGGTAGGATTATGACACCGTGTAGGTAGAATTTTCTCCGCTCTTCATCTGTGTCATACTAGCATTTAAAATGCTCTTCTTTGTGTATTTTGTGTAGCTTGGTGTCCTTGCTGCAGAAAAGGAGTCTCTGCTGGAGTTGTGGGAGGTTCGCAGGCAGCAGTATGAGCAGTGCATGGACCTGCAGCTCTTTTACAGGGATACTGAGCAAGTTGACAACTGGATGAGCAAGCAAGAGGTAAGTTACCACACCAGGAGAGCTTGGTGCTTATTAGCAAAAAGATGTGCTGTGGCAGTTTTTCATGTATTGTCCTTGCGTAGGCTTTCCTCCTGAATGAAGACCTTGGTGACTCCCTGGACAGTGTAGAGGCACTGCTTAAAAAACATGAAGATTTTGAGAAGTCGCTGAGTGCTCAAGAAGAGAAGATCACTGTAAGTTTATTAAATTTGCCCAGTTACATGATAAATATTGCATCTTCTATTCTTGAATTATTGCCACTGTGTGAGAATTGTAAATTGAAATTAACCTTTAATCTGCACATCTCCAGGCTTTGGATGAATTTGCTACCAAACTGATTCAGAACAACCACTATGCCAAAGAGGATGTGGCTACACGCAGAGATGCTGTAAGCACTGCTGTCTGCTTTCCACATCAGAGATAAAATCAAATACAATAGGCTTTCTTTGAAAATGTGTTTTCTCTCCTTGTCGCATTTATAGCTACTCAGCCGCCGCAATGCCCTGCATGACCGTGCTCAGTCTCGTCGTGCTGCCTTGGAGGACTCCTTCCACCTCCAGCAGTTCTTCAGGGACTCTGATGAGCTTAAGAGCTGGATCAATGAAAAGATGAAGACTGCTACTGATGAGGCTTACAAGGTAATTTGTGAAAGAAATTGATATTGTCTTCTCCCGATATTTGTGTCTCCCATTTTTTTGATGTTCATTTGTGCATTGTGATCTTTTCTTTTGTGTCTGTTTTCTCCATTGCTGAAATTCTGTGTCTCTGCTCTCCTGTCAACAGGACCCCTCCAACCTGCAGGGCAAGGTGCAGAAACACCAGGCCTTTGAAGCGGAGCTGTCTGCTAACCAGAGCCGAATCGATGCCCTGCAGAAGTCAGGCCAGGAGCTGCTGGATGGAAAGCATTATGCCTCAACTGAGGTTTCTGGTCACATGGAAGAAGTCAGCTCTCAGTGGAAAAAACTGCTGGAGGCCACTGAGCTCAAAGGTATAGTTTGGAGGAAAAGTGAACGTAAAGATTTGATTTGAGCTGTGCACAGTGACAAAGTGCATGAAGAGCGGCAGGGCTTTTGTGTACATTTGTGCACACACACAAAAGAACAAACAAACTGCTGGATACCCACTGAGAAAACAGTGCAACAGTTAGAATTTTATTTATTTTTCTCTAAACCACACAGGGACAAAAGTCATTCAGTTATTCTACCATGGGAAAAGAACAACTCAAAGCAATTACTGTTACATTTCTGCTCATGATGAGTGAATGTAAACATCTGACCACAACTTTAGCTGAGGAATGGGTTATTTGAAGAGTTTCAGTCAGGTTTCAGAGCTCCTCACAGCACAGAAACAGCTTTAGTGAAGGTTACAAATGATCTTCTTATGGCCTCTGACAGTGGACTCATCTCTGTGTTTGTCCTGCTAGACCTCAGTGCAGCGTTCGATACTGTCGACCATAATATTTTATTACAGTGTTCAGGGCATGCTGTAGGTATTACAAGTGAATCATATCTATCTAATAGACTCCAATTTGTTCATGTAAGTGCAGAGTCCTCTTCGCACACTAATACTCATTATGGAGTTCACAGGGTTCTGTACTAGGACCAATTCTATTTACATTATACATGCTTCCCTTAGGCATTATCATCAGAAGACATAGCATACAACTGTATCTATCCATTAAGTCAAATATACACCAATTAGTTAAAGTGCAGGAATGTTTTAAAGACCAGGTTATTGTACTTGGCCCTGACAATCTTAGAAATATGGTATCTAACCAGATGGCATTATCTTTGCCTCCAGTAACACGATGAGGAATCTTGGAGTAGTTTTTATGAATATTAAACAAATATGTGGGACTGCTTTCTTCTGTTTGTGTTTGAGCAATATCTCTAAAATGAGAAACATTCTGTATCTGAACTAGTTCATTGGTTCTAGTTTTTCCTTCCCACTGTCGCCAAAGTGCTTCCTCAAAGGGGGTCATATAATAGTTAGGGTTTTTTATTTTCTTTGTTGAGTCTTTCTCTTACAGTATAAAGCACCTTGAGTTATTTAGCAGTGTATAAATAAAAATGAATTGAACTGAATAGCTGGGCCATTAATGTAAAGAAAGAAATGAAAGAAAAGTCTGTCCCTGGTGATTCAGAACAACAGTCAGAGCTTTTTTTTTTTTTCTTTAAAGGCATCAAGCTGCGTGAAGCCAACCAGCAGCAGCAGTTCAACAGAAATGTAGAGGACATAGAGCTGTGGCTATATGAAGTGGAGGGCCACCTGGCTTCAGATGATTATGGAAAAGACCTGACAAGTGTTCAGAACCTGCAGAAGAAACATGCACTGCTGGAGGCTGATGTGGCAGCTCACCAGGTAACAAGCACTCAGCCCAAATTATGGAGCTCTCATACACTGCTTTGGTGAATGCGACACTAATGTAAATGTCCCCATCAGGATCGGATTGATGGCATAACAATCCAGGCCCGCCAGTTCCAGGAGGCCGGCCACTTTGATGCTGACAACATCCGCAAGAAGCAAGAGGCTTTGGTGGTTCGGTATGAAGCTCTGCGTGAACCCATGGCTGCACGCAAGCAGAAGCTGTCAGACTCTCTAAGGCTGCAGCAGCTGTTCAGAGATATTGAAGATGAGGAGACTTGGATCCGTGAGAAAGAGCCCATCGCTGCCTCTACTAACAGAGGTAAAATCAGACTAATTGTCTATGCAGCTCTAGGAAATTAAAGTTTGTAATTGGAGGTATATACTCATTGAAAGTGATCATTTCAGAAATAAAGTTTAAACTGGAGCCTCATATTTCAGATCACTGGAGCTCCATAAAATGTTTCTCTGACGTTTTTTCTCAGGCAAAGACTTGATTGGTGTCCAGAACTTGCTGAAGAAGCACCAGGCTCTGCAGGCTGAAATCACAGGTCACGAGCCTCGCATTAAGGCTGTCACCCAGAAGGGAGAAGCTATGGTGGAGGAAGGTATTGATTTAAATCCTAAGATTCCTCTGTTATCTTCAGTGAGATGATGGTGATGTTTAAATGCAAGTAAAATATCACTGCAACAGTGGGGGGGAAAAAACAGCTGAGGTTTCATGGGTGTGGTGTCCAGGTCACTTTGCTGGTGAGGATGTGAAGGCTAAGCTGGCTGAGCTGCATGGGCGTTGGGACACTCTGAAGGCCAAGGCCTCCCAGAGGAGACAGGACCTTGAGGACTCTCTGCAGGCCCAGCAATACTTTGCTGATGCTAACGAGGCCGAGTCTTGGATGAGGGAAAAGGAACCCATTGTTGGGAGCCCAGACTATGGCAAAGACGAGGACTCAGCTGAGGTACAGATTTTACAACAGAAGAATATACAGTGATGTGAAAAAGTTTTTGTCTAATATTTAAATATGTTCTGAAACATTTAAGTGTGGCAAACATACAAAGAAATAGGAAATCAGGAAGAGAGCAAACACTTTTCACACCACTGTAACTGTCACTACCAATGAATTATTGTTGTGCTGTTAAAGTTTAAAATGTTATGATGTAGTTTTGGGGGGGGGGGGTTTGTTATTTTTTGTGTTTTGTTTTTGCTCTATTAAAAGTTAAAGCGGGCTTAAAGCTTCCAATTAGTTCCCTTTGTGAGAAATGTAGTTGTGCTGAGTTGTTTCTTCTCCACAGGCTCTGCTAAAGAAGCACGAAGCCCTGATGTCTGACCTGAGCGCTTACGGCAGCAGTATCCAGTCCCTGAAGGAGCAGGCCCAGTCCTGCAGGGTAAGTTTAAAAAGTCCCTGAATTCTGATCTGTTCTGAAGCATCACTGTCTATTCGCAGAACACAAATCGGTAACAAGTTTCTTTTAACTAAACAGCAACAAGTTGCACCAACCGATGATGAGACCGGGAAGGAGCTGGTCCTGGCCCTGTATGACTATCAGGAGAAGAGCCCACGTGAAGTTACTATGAAGAAAGGAGACATTCTCACTCTCCTCAACAGCACTAACAAGGTACGGCACTGTGAAGTAGTCAAGCATCAGTAAATATCGTAATTTAGTATCTTGGCCAAGGATATTGCAGATCTGGCATGCAGATCAGCCAGGGATCAAACTACCAACCTTCCTATTAGTAGATGACCAGCTCTACTGCCTGACTCTCGTCCACCCCGCCACATTACATACTAATGACTTCATCTCCCCCCTGCTGCAGGACTGGTGGAAAGTGGAGGTGAATGATCGCCAGGGCTTCGTTCCTGCTGCTTATGTGAAGAAGCTCGACCCCACCCAATCCTCTTCCAGGGAGAACCTGCTGGATGAACATGGCAGCATTGCACTCCGCCAAGACCAGATTGAAAATCAGTAAGAAACCCACAGCCTGAACTCTTCTGTTTCAGAATCGGGTCCACTAATCCACTTTAACCTGTCTGCTCTGCACTTTAGTCTTTCTTTACTTCCATCCAGTTATTTAACACTAATTACCTTGCTCCTGGCCCCTTGTCCTGTTTCCTCTGCTGTCCTATCTCTGTATTTAACTACTTAATCTTTTCTTGCTGTGCTTTCGCCTTGCCTTGCCGCTGTGCAGGCTTGTCACCAAGGAGGCCTGCAGCGTGTCTGTGCGCATGAAGCAGGTGGAAGAGCTGTGAGTAGGAACCAGTGCCCCTCTGCGTGTACTTGTGGTCGTGATACCTATAATAGATATCATCCATCACCCACCCCAAATACTATGTTGTGTGACACTGTGTGTATTTCACCCCTGGCCTCTATTCAGTCCAGGATAGAAGCAGCTTCTGATGCACATCTGTTACATCCTTCTTATCCCAGGTTACCCTATAGGGTTGTCAGTTTATGTTCTGCCCTACACACACTGGGATTTGATTGGTTCTTAGGTGTCTCAATGAATCAGTGAAATATTCACAAATTATTTGAAATTTGTGTGACATATAAATTAACAGAAACAAACTGGCTTGTCAATGTGTCGGGGTTTAGTTTGGGACAACGTTACTACAGCTGTAACCCCAGAGGCTGGGTGCCTTGCTGGCAGTGGATGAAAAGTTATTAAAAGGAGCATACAGTATTTATGTCACTACTTTTATTTTACAGCAACATCCCAGAGCCTTATTAAAAATCTAACAAAGCAAACACAGCTCTCAGGAAAAATGACCACACATTAGTTTAACCATGTTCTTTATGATGCCTTTAAATTCAACACTAAATGTGCTTATTTAATTTTAGATTGGTAGAAAATAAATAAGTAAAGAAGGATAAATGATTAAAAGAAAAAAATTAGTCTGACTGTGACCAATTAGGCTTTTTCCCTGACATTACGAATTTCCAATGTAATGCTTGCTAAACTTCCCTGCTAAGCTAACACATCTCATCTTATTATCATTGTAGTGGTGTTGTTGAATAATCTAAACACTTCTTAGCCCTGCATGAAAGTGGCAACCTGTCCAAGGTCTGCCTCTCACCTCATGGTATCTGGGAGAGGCTCCCCCCCCCCCCCCCCCCTTTTTTTTAATCAAGATTTTCTAGATGCTTTGGTCCTTAAACACTCCCCATCATCAGGATGATGCCTGCCCCCAGGTACTGGTTTTATTAGATTATTCAATGCATCTATAAAATGTCATGGAGACCAGAGAGCAATATGTGTGGATGTTTCCTGACACAAGAGTAAAACGTTGTGGAGAATGGGACCCCTTCATTACTACACTACTCATCAATTATGATAATAAATTTCTGTCAGCCATACCATGCAAGGCTTCCTTCTCATGTCCCATGTCTACAGACTCCAAACACAAAGCATGTCAGTGTCCAACAAACAAACCTAAAAATTTAGTTTAGGTTTGTTTGTTTTTTTTCTAGTGCTTCACTTACATTCTCTTTCTTTAATGTTCTTTTTTCCAAGATATGGCACTCTGTTAGAGTTGGGGGAGAAGCGCAAGGACATGCTTGAGAAAAGCTGCAAGAAGTTTATGTTATTCCGTGAGGCCAACGAGCTCCAGCAGTGGATTCATGAGAAGGAGAGCACCCTCACTAATGAGGAGATGGGCTCTGATCTGGAGCAGGTTGAGGTTCTACAGAAGAAGTTTGATGACTTCCAGAAGGTAATGTCTGTTGTTTTTAGTTTGTTTTATTTTTTAAGCTTGATCCTTTTCCCAAAAAATCTACATGACTATTGACTTAAAGTTATCTGAATTACTTGTATATGGTCTTTACTTGTATGTGAATTGTAAACACAACAAATCAGCGACCATATAACAACTAAATTTGGCCCATGCAGTAGGACAGTGATCCAGAGCACAGAAGCAAATCTACAAAAAACAAAGAAAAAAGCATAGAGGTGTTGCAAGGCCCAGTCAAAATTCAGAGCTCAACCCACTGAAATGCTGTGATTGGATGTTCATGAGTTGTGCAGAAGCAAATTCCTGCGAACTGAAGCAACACCATAAAGAAAAGTGGGCAAAAAATTCCTCCACAACAGTGTGAGAAACACAAATAATTAAAAGTTGTGTAACATAGAACTGCAGCAGTCCTATGAAAACCTTCTTTTTTATGTATGTATTTGAATTTGAACAGACAGTGTATGACACTGTTCTTTCTCTCTTTCCAGGACCTCAAGGCCAATGAGTCTCGTCTGAGGGATATCAACAAAGTGGCTTCAGAGTTGGAGTCTGAAGGCCTTATGGCTGAGGAGGCCCCCATGGTTCAGGCTCAGGTAGGTGCTACCTCTCTGGGATCGTATGTTATGTCACATAAATGAGCCATAATTAGCTGTCCTTTAAAGAAACGGGTTTTTTTCTCCTCATCTCCAGCAACAAGAGCTGCTTGGTGCTGCTCCTGGCAAGGTTGGTGTAGTTTCTGTTATTTATATTTGCATCCACTATAATAATAAAGACATTTTTTAGATATCATAGCAGTGTGCTTACTTGTATGTCTCATTTGTTGAACAGGATGAAGCGGATTCTAAGACTGCATCTCCATGGAAGGTAAGCTCTAACTAACAGTAATTGTCCTCAAGACATCCTCAAACCTTCAGATGATCTTGTAAAGAACATGCATCACCTGAAAATACTTGGCAGCTAGTCAGTCTTAATTTGATACTGTAACCGTGCATGACTGCTCAGTGTTTGATACTTGTGTACCTGTTTCCTGCAATCATGCCCAGAATTACATTTTACTAACATGGGGCATGATGACTCATGACTTTGTAGAATATGATTAGACATTGATGAGACAACTGGAAACTCGTAATTTATTCCTAAGATCCTTTGTAGCAGTTTTCATGTCTCGGGATGTCTCGATTGTAACAAAAACAGATTCATTCTCCTCCAGCCATGGTTGCAGTGCTAGTGAATGGTGTCTCAGTTGGTCTTGTGAGAACCAAGATTAACCCTGGGATTTTCCATAACGCTCTTGACTGGTGTGGTGTTTTTTGTGTCCTTCCCTCCATGTCCATGTTTGGTTTACCTTTGACTTTAGAATATACGCTTGGCTGTTCAAACAACGGCTAACTTTAATACAATCAAGGTAAGATAAACAAGTCCAATCCAACCACTCTGCGCATTGTGATCAGAAACACTAACCATACTGTGATAGTGTCACATGATCTATCCCCTCATGTTCACTGAAACCTGACTTCAGTATGAGCAGTGTTCCTTTTGTTTTGTTTTTTAACACAATGCTTCCCGCACCATTTGTCCTGTCCTGGTCCTAATTATTGTTGCTGTAATATGAATGACATAATGCATAAGTTATGCTAAACCTGTCATGTTCTTTGTTTGCAATGTTCTTACCATGCACCCAGTCCTGTGCATCTCATCTCCATCATCCACCTACTTTTGTTTGTCCATCGCTGTCTGTGCTCATCAAATACTCAGTGCAAAGTAGCACAAATTGAGCACATTATTTGCATGATTGTGCTTGAGTGAAATATGTTTAATCTAGCTTTCCTTGTGTCACTGTTAAACTGATCTTGAAATGTATCTGTTAGTGTGAATGACTTTGACCCTCTTAGCCACTTTTCCACCAAAAGTGCAAAAACATTCTCTTTTCAAGAGCTCCTTTCAGTCCACTGATGTTCTGTGTTTACACGCTAGCCTCAAGATCAGTATATTTTATACGGTCTAACTGCAAAAGCTTAACCAGTTAGATAACTTCATCTTTGCAACCCCAAAGCTTATGAATTATCATAAAGTACCAACCTGTAATTGTGAGCTTTTGGGGATGGAAAGTAATTTCTCCGGAACTGATTTGGATTTCTAGCCCTGCCGCAGAAGCACTGAGGGTGTTGTGGAAACGTGGCTTAGTTAGGCGCTTTCAGACTGCAGGAGCTTAGGTCCTAAAACTATTGTAGGAAGTTGCCCTTTTCTTTCACCTCGGAGGATTTTAACTTACCTTTACTCAAGATGTGATTGAAGTCCAGACTTTGAATAGAAGCAGAATAGAAACAGAATAACTGTTTAAGATTTGTAGCTATTTCTATGAAGGCCACCATAGTTAGTTAGTATATAAATATACAAATATATTTAAAACATAATTTTGAATGAACACTGTTTTTTATTGTGTGGATGAAAATGAGTGCCTAACATCGAGATGCGCTTGGCAACTTTTTTTGCTGTCTCCTATAGGCTGAAAAACAAAAATAAATCTAAAGATTTCCTCCTTTACTTGAATCTACGTCTCTTCGTACCTTGTATTGAGAGTTACCATACTACTTTTTAATAGTTTGACCTAAAATCCAGTCAAAATATTAAATGAAATAGGAAGAAAGCTAAGTCTTTTCTTCTCGTTACGTGCGTTGTTGTCGTCACCCCGGTGAGAGGTGGGGCAATGTTGACCCCGAAGTTTGTGAATGTGATAACTCAAGAATCATAGTTGTGACGTAGGATTCTTAAATTAATACCATAGGTGCTTGTAGTAGGAGGCTGAGGGTAAACTGGCAGCTGCAGGTATTTTTATTTTATTTATTTTTTGACTATGATTGGCATCCACATAAAAGAAAAAGTATTGTAGAAATGGAAGAAGCTGAAAAAGCATTACAAGGAAGTGAGACCACAAAAGTTGTTTGTAAAGCCGTCTGTGCTTTACACGTGTCACAATAAGTGGATAACATCATTAATTTACAACCAAACCAAACATGGATTGAACTTCCTTCTTGTTGTAGGGCCAACTGCAACCTGTCACATTGGTTTTCCTATTTTATTGCAAATCCAAAATAAAAAGCACTTAGAGTTGTGCTCCCAGTGAGCCGTTAGCCTCTAGGCAACTGTTCTGTCTGAAAGCGCCTCTTGTTTAGCGTATGCTCATTTCAATTGGTGTACTGCAACTCATCTCAAATGTTACCACTAGCATGAGAAAAACATGCTCCAGACACAGGGAGCAGTGTGTGGGATGAGTGCAGAGTGCTGTTTAATATTGTATGTTATGTGCAGGAGCTGAACAACCGCTGGCGATCCCTGCAACAGCTGGCTGAAGAAAGGAGCAACATGCTGGGCAGTGCACATGAGGTGCAGCGGTTCCACAGGTACAAATCCAAAGTGGGGTATCGCCTGTGATCATCAGTCATCGAGTTCACCCTCTGCTTTGTGTTATTTATTAGAGAAACTGGCTTTGGGACATTTTGTCAGCTACAACAATTAACTTGAGTTGTGTTGTGTGTCCTAAGGGATGCTGATGAGACTAAAGAGTGGATTGAGGAGAAGAACCAGGCCTTGAACACTGACAACTACGGTCACGACTTGGCCAGTGTCCAGGCTTTGCAGCGCAAACACGAGGGCTTTGAGAGAGACCTGGCTGCCCTGGGGGATAAGGTCAGATTCACTTTTAGTAATTTTAAGCCTGAAATCTTGTATTTATTTTTTATTAATTTTTCCATTTCTCTACTTAGGTTAACTCTCTTGGAGAGACAGCAGAGCGCTTGATCCAGTCTCACCCTGAAGCGGTGGATGACATCCAGGAGAAATGCACAGAGCTGAACACTGCCTGGAGCAGCCTGGTGGGACGTGCTGACCAGCGCAAAGACAAGCTTGGCAATTCCCATGACCTGCAGCGTTTCCTCTCTGACTTCAGGTGGGGGCGGGACTGCTGGATCCAAAAATGTTTAACATTTTTTGAGGAAAGCGATGTCTTAGAGATATGCAGGGTTTTGACTGACTGCAATTCTTTACTGTGCATAGAGATCTCATGTCCTGGATCAATGGCATCCGAGGATTAGTGTCCTCAGAGGAGCTGGCTAAGGATGTGACTGGAGCCGAGGCCCTTTTAGAAAGACACCAGGTATCAAATATTTAGTCTTGTTCTTTCTTTGCGTGTTTTCCGATATAAGTTATTGCTTAACTCTAACTCTGTCTTCTTTCTTGTTTGTTTTTCTCTCTCCAGGAACACCGTACAGAGATTGATGCTCGGGCTGGTACTTTCCAGGCGTTTGAACAGTTCGGACAGCAGCTGCTGGCTCGAGGCCACTATGCTAGTCCTGAGATTCAGCAAAAACTCGAGGCTTTAGACCGTGAGCGCGCTGATCTGGAGAAGGCCTGGGTGCAGCGCCGCATGATGTTGGATCAGTGCCTAGAACTCCAGGTAATGACATCCTTGGACATGAAGCAGACAGTTAAAGACTATATTTCAGCCACTGAAGGTTGTTTGTCCATCCACAGCTTTTTAACAGAGACTGTGAGCAGGCTGAGAACTGGATGGCAGCTCGTGAAGCCTTCCTCGCCAGTGATGACAAGGGTGACTCCCTGGACAGTGTGGAGGCCCTCATTAAGAAACATGAAGACTTTGACAAGGCCATCAACGTTCAGGTCAGTGAGGCATTTCGTTGCTTCGTGAAAGCTTTGAAAACTGACTGCTATTACCCTTTTTTGTCTTGATCATTAAATCCTGGCTTGATTTACAGGAGGAGAAGATTGCTGCTTTGCAGTCTTTTGCTGACCAGTTGATTGGAGCCGACCATTACGCCAAACCTGAGATTCTTAACCGCCGCAATGAAGTTCTTGACAGGTAGAAAACGTGGTTGTTAAACTTGATCACTGACACAATCCTAATTTTGTTTATCTACAGATGCTCAAGTTGTGTGATAAAGTAGTTTTGTGGACATTTGCATTTGGAAGTTGTTGCTTGCACTACAAATGGGGAGCTTAATTCAAAACGCACAGACGTTAATGACGCCGCAAAATAGAAATAAAAAATAAGACGCACCTGAGAAAAAGCAGGAGAAACATTTGGAGTTTCTAAATCCACAGCTTGTAAAATAATAAGTAAGCAATAACACACAGGTGTGCTGTGCAACAGAACAAGGCCTGGACTCCCATAGAAAACAAAAGGACTGTTTCCATGGTTGAAAAAAGAAAAGTCTCTGCAACTTCCAGTTGCATTGTGTCAGGAGATGAGCACGGTTGTGTGTTATCCTATGCAGAGCCTACACACAGCTCTGTGGGCCTTTGTCTACATTTTGTAACTGTCTATTCTTGCTTGTGCTGGTGGTAGTCCTTCAGCCACCTGCAAAGAAGAGTGCAGTTACAACAGACGAAGCGCTGAAGTGAAACCAGTATTTGACCTACTCACAGTCAAGGATTTTTGAAGGACATTTGTGGAGGTGTCAGTGGACTCTCCATATGAAAACACTAAAGATAAAGATAATGCATTGCCTTATTTTATTTTATTTATTTCATCCTCTCAAACAGATTTAAAAAATGGCGACACAAACAAATCGGTCAGCTTTGGAATGTAAATGGAATTAGAGCTAATTCATTGTTATGACAGAACGACCACTGCAGGTTTGCAGTTTATACACTGTGTACATATCATAACTTAAATTATATAGTCTTCTAACGCTGGGCTTAAACTCATCTGAAGAACGATATTCTCATTACTCTCTACATCTTAAAATTCTTGAGTACTTTATTTTCTTAATGTCATCTTGAATTGTACCATTACTTATGATGAGGTGATAAGAAAAGCTACATTTTATTTGTTCACATATCAGAAACGTTTTGGGGGGAAAATCATACATGAGATCTCCCAAAGCATCAAGAATCTGCCAAACAAACCCGTGGCCGATTCTGTAAAATGTTTGTGTGCTGTGTTTGAGCTTGCCTTTAAAAGCTAATTTAATGATGTTTGAAAGGTGGCGCCGGCTGAAGGCACAGATGATCGAAAAGCGCTCCAAGTTGGGAGAATCCCAGACCCTGCAGCAGTTTAGTCGCGATGTGGATGAAATTGAGGCTTGGATCAGTGAGAAACTACAGACTGCAACTGATGAGTCTTACAAGGATCCCACCAACATCCAGGTACGCACTTGGGAAACCCGACTCGGAGCTGAAGCTCTGCTGCACATACAGAACGAGTTTTAAATGGGAATGTACATCTCACATATGGATTTAGTGAAGAAATATGAGATAATTTACTTACGTTCTAAGGCAAGGGGCTAATCCAAATATAAACATTGTTTGTCTGTTTTGCCTTGTTGATACTCTTTACCTGATCCCTTCCAGTGCCCTGTCTGCAGTAAGACTGAATCTTTCTCTCACTCTTATTTTGTTTTTATAGCTGTCCAAGCTGCTGGTAAGTCTGAGTAGTGTGTCAGCTGACTAACAAGCAAGCAGAATATCTGCTGTGTGTCTATGTCTGTGCTATGTGTGTAGACACAATAGAGCGTGATAAGCATTCCAACCATCCTCATCCAGCACTGTTGAGTGCCAGCTTCTTTTCACTTGAGTTTCAATTCAACTCATTCATTCTTCTTTAATTCTGTGTTAATTTTGTACTTTATCCCAGGTTAGTTTATCAAAGACTGCTGGTTGGTGGGTGTGACTTCCACTTTTATGTTGATTTCTTGGTTGAGGAGCTATTTTAAGCTTGCTTCAGATGTTTAAATCCAGACTCAAACTGATTAGAGTAATGATTAGATAGCACTACATACTGATAGCTGTGGAATTTTCCACTGGTGCCATTGCATCTCTTCAGAGCAGCTGTAAAGGAAACGGATGGATATAAACAAGAAGCAACTTTGTAGCGACTCCTCCCCCTCTATATTTCCTTAAAGTCAGGTCCGTTGCAGACATTGCTGCCATTTTGTGTTGTTTACTCATTTGTTTTATGTGTCTGTCAGTGTCTTGACACATTGCCTGTCATAGTTGCTTTTAGTTTTTTTTTGTGTCCTTGTACATTAAAGTGTTTCCGTTACAATAATTATATAAACTAATTTACATCTGACATTAATATCGACTGCATAGCAGTTCGTTGGCTTTAATTTTGGCTTTTGCATTGAATGTAAGTATGAAAGCATTGCTGCGTTAAATGACTTTGTGAAGCTGTGAGCTGTAAATATTTCCACCGTTAATAAGGATGATGTAGTTCTAATGTTGTGGTTCTTTCCCCATCTGTGTCCACCGTCAGAGTAAGCATCAGAAACATCAGGCGTTTGAGGCCGAGCTGCACGCCAATGCAGACAGAATTCGTGGAGTCATTGACACAGGCAACGCCCTGATCCAGAGAGGAGCCTGTGCCGGCAGCGAGGATGCAGTCAAGGTGCATTTATCAAGTGTGCATACTGTGGAACATTTCACCTGTCAGCACCTATACATGAACGTCATGACTATAGTGACCAAAATGAAGACTATCAGTAGAACGTGTTTAAATAGCATGATGCTGACCATTTTATTTCACCAGATTTTACAGTGAACAAGAAAATGTCCTGCGTAAATAAGGGTTAGAGAATAGAACATATTAAATATTGAAAATAATCATTTGTTTTTGTTTTTTTTAATGAATGTGAAGCCGATCCCTCACATAGATTTCCACTTCTCTAAACAGAACATGCATGGCAGCATCATTTTATGTCAAAAAACAGAGATCTGATGTACAAACCTATAAGCTGTACCTGTCTGTTGCGTAGGCACGTCTCAGTGCTTTGGATGAACAGTGGCAGTTCCTCGTCAACAAATCTGCAGAAAAGAGCCAGAAACTCAAAGAGGCCAACAAGCAGCAGAACTTCAATACTGGCATCAAGGACTTTGACTTCTGGCTCTCTGAGGTAACAATCTGCTTGCTGACTATAAACACTGGTACTAACAGAAATTAGATGATCTCAAAGACTGATGCATGGTGTTGTTTCTCAGGTGGAAGCCCTTCTTGCCTCTGAGGATTATGGAAAGGATCTGGCTTCAGTCAACAATCTGCTGAAGAAACACCAGCTGCTGGAGGCTGATATTTCTGCCCATGAGGTACACAGCTCATTTTTTTATATAAATGTATATCATTCTCTACACAATACATACTAAAGTAAAGACTCAAACGCAAGTTGTCTAGAATAAAATATAGTGAAGTTCTCTCACCATATTTTTTCTGCTTGCAGGATCGTCTGAAGGATCTGAACGGCCAGGCCGACAGCCTGATGGCCAGCAATGCTTTCGATACTACTCAGGTGAAGGACAAGCGTGATGCTGTCAACGGCCGCTTCGCTAAAATCAAGAATATGGCAGCCAGCCGTCGTGCTAAACTAAACGAATCCCACCGCCTGCACCAGTTTTTCAGAGACCTGGATGATGAAGAGTCTTGGATCAAGTAAGAAAGTGCCCTATGTTCATATTATTTCTATGAGGAGAATCTCCACTTAAACATGTGAAATTCTGCCGGTGTCCCACACAGAGAGAAGAAGCTACTTGTGAGTTCGGAGGACTATGGACGTGATTTGACAGGAGTACAGAATCTGAGGAAGAAACACAAGAGGCTGGAGGCTGAGCTTGGAGCCCACGAGCCAGCCATCCAGGTAGAATTTGTCATATTCATTCTTTAAGATTTTTCTACTTAGCCTAAGGTAAATTAAGCGATCCAGATATTATACAGTACCGCTGGTTTCATATTTTCTTTTCAAAATATGAAACCAGCTGACATTTTTTTATTTCCTTTTAAATCTGTTTTAGTCCCTTCCACACGGGAAAATGATCCAAGGCTTGGTTATGACTAGATGGGTGGCACGGTGGTTAGCACTGTTGCCTCACAGCAAGAAGGTCCCGAGTTTGCATGTTCTCCCCATGTTTGCGTGGTTCTATCCGGGTACTCCAGCTTCCTCCCACAGTTTAAAGACATGTAGTTAAACTGTGAAGGGTTTACTCTAAATTGCCACATTGTGAATTTGTCAATTATGCTGTAAAATTCTTGTAGAATGGCTGATTGGATCTGTGTTGTGTGTGTGTTCCAAGTCTGTGCTGGACACTGGGAAGAAGTTGTCAGATGACAACACTATTGGCCAGGAGGAGATCCAGCAGAGGCTCGCCCAGTTTGTTGACCACTGGAAAGAACTTAAGGACTTATCTGGAGCGAGGTGGGCTCCCTGGGTTACACAGATTCACCCAACTCACACACACACACACTCTTACACATCTGCTTTTGTCTGTGTTTGTGGTCCCAGAGGAAAGAGGCTTGAGGAATCGTTGGAGTACCAGCAATTTGTGGCGAATGTGGAAGAAGAAGAAGCCTGGATTAATGAGAAGTTGAATCTAGTGGGAAGTGAGGACTACGGAGACACACTTGCTGCTGTGCAGGTGCTTCTTTGTTACACTATGTTGCATAACAGATCCTGAAATGAGGCTTGTTGATGCATTTTACTGATTATAACTGAAAATTATTGTTTTTAACAGGGTTTACTGAAAAAGCATGAAGCATTTGAGACTGATTTCACTGTACACAGAGACAGAGTGAATGATGTGTGTGCTAACGGAGAGGAGCTCATCAAGAAGGTACCTGCTGTGCTCCATACCGAGTAAAAACACTGTTTTGCAACTATATCAAGCAGTAGAGCTGAAAGAAAAGTTCCCAACATGGCTTTTGTGTATTTGCAACAGAACAATCATCATGTGGACAACATCAGTGCCAAGATGTCAGCTCTGCGAGGAAAAGTGTCTGAGCTGGAGAGGGCTGCAGCACAGAGGAAGGCCAAGCTGGACGAAAACTCTGCCTTCCTGCAGTTCAACTGGAAGGCCGACGTTGTGGAATCCTGGATCGGTACAATAACAGTTTGTTCAGTCTCTTCTATAAAAGTCTATCGTGAATATGTGACAAAGTACTATATAGATGCCAGTATAGTTCTACTTTTAGTGTACACCTTCCATAAGTGTTTAATAAGAGATGATAGTCATTGTACTCAGTTTATTAGTGTTAATCCAGATTAAGCAATATCTTTCATATTTTTTCTTCAGTTACAGTTTTAGTTTCATGCTTTTTGTCACCCGAGTTTATAATGGGTGTGTATGGGATGGCATGTTGGCTGTTTCAGTGAGAGGACCAACTGCTCGAGTTTCAGAAATGATAAAAATGAATCTTAAAAATTTCTTTCAACTGCTGCTGTGTCCAGCGTTCACTCTATAGTAGTCGTTTTAGCCTCAAAACATGGCCACCACTGCCCACTTTCCAACGATGCTTTTCTAGAAGTTATAACTTTGTAAACTTTTTGAACTGTGTGGATCCAAGTGAAGGGAGTAACCGTAATTTCTAATCGACCGATAGAGATCTATTTTTCAGTAAGTAGTTTCTCTCAGCAGCACTTTTTAACCACATTTTTGACACAGGAATATTTTTTTAAAAAAAAAACACTGTTTTGTAGAACAAGTCCTTGAGACTTTCACCTTGATAGGAGCGGTGGTCTTGAATTTAGAAGCAGTTTTTCAGCAGGTGCACCGAGGCAGATTTGACAGGGATTTGTCACAGAGTAACAGTATGTCAGTAGTTACTGCTGTCTAACCTAAAGCTGTTGGCTCCATTTTCAGTTTATGGGAATGATAGAGCATTCTGATTGGCACATGAACTTCAGGGCTATTTTTCATTGGTGGATTTGTCTTCAGCAGACAGCTGGTTCAGATCTGGCCAGTTGGAGGCGGTTCATGAATTTTAGAATTAACTTTTCTAACCCGATGATTAGAAGTGAAGTCATTTACCTGTCTCTGCCGTGGATTCAATTGAGATTTTTTTTCTGAGATTTTCTTTTGTCAGTATTTTTCTAATGTACATTTTAAAGATATTCAGCCACTTCTGCGTGAACTTGGGCTTTCAACAGTTCTGAACTTTGGCTTTCAGGTGATGAATTGGTGTATTTCAGCTCATTCAACTTTTTTTCCACCAAAGCTTCAGCAATTATTTTTCTTTAGGAAATGCATTCTGTAGTTTCCTGCGTTACCATAATTTATAACTTGCACTTTGTGTTTAGGTGAGAAAGAAAACAGCCTGAAGACTGACGACTATGGCAGAGACCTGTCCTCTGTGCAAACGCTGCTTACCAAACAGGTCCGCCCTCACCCAGAAAAGTTCCCTGTTTTTCATCCACACCATTTTGTTGTTTTGCTCTGTGCTGGGCCTCGCTGTTTGTCATCATATATGGATTTGGATGAGCAGATTGCCATCAATTCTATAACACTACAGATGGAAATAACATACATCCTAGACTAGTGCAATCCTGATCTTTTTGTATCTCCATGTACAGGAGACGTTTGATGCTGGCCTGCAGGCCTTCCAGCAGGAGGGCATCACCAATATTACAACTCTGAAAGACCAGCTGCTGGCTGCCAAACACGTCCAGTCAAAAGCCATCGAAGCTCGTCACGCTTCCCTAATGAAACGCTGGAATCAGCTACTGTCGAACTCTGCTGCACGCAAGAAGAAGCTTCTGGAAGCCCAGGAACATTTCAGAAAGGTAAATAAATGTTTTAAGTTCCCCTCTCAAATCAGAGCATTTTATCAATCCCGAGGGACTTATCTTAAAGTTTGACTCATTTTAAGGATCCTGTCTTCTCTCCTTCTTCTCTAGGTCGAAGACTTGTTCTTGACATTTGCTAAAAAGGCGTCAGCCTTTAACAGCTGGTTTGAGAATGCTGAGGAGGATTTGACAGACCCTGTGAGGTGCAACTCTCTGGAGGAGATCAAAGCCCTGCGTGAAGCCCACGAGGCTTTCCGTTCCTCACTGAGCTCAGCTCAAGCCGACTTTAACCAACTGGCAGAACTGGACCAACAGATCAAGAGCTACCAGGTGGTGTCCAATCCCTACACCTGGTTCACCATGGAGGCCCTGGAGGAGACTTGGAGGAACCTGCAGAAGATCATCAAGGTTCTCCATGATAGAATATGTACTCCTTACATTCACAAATGCACTTCTGCACTTCTTCTGTTGGTTTTTCCAATGACATATCTCCACGTGCATATCGTTTCTTACCAGCAAACTTTGATTTGGCTTTATACTTTTCTGTTTATTGGAAATATTCTACAATATACAAACTATCTGCCTTATCTTCCTCTTTAAACCAGCTCACTCTGCCATTTCTTAATTTATGTCTGAACCATCATTGCTTCGCATCTTTGTACACATGCAAAGATGTGAAGTGTGCACACAGACAGTGGTGGTGTAGTGTAGATTTGTGTGCCTTCAGTTCAGTTTAACTGTTGCGTTCTCCGTAAATGTGTGTAGGAGCGTGAGCTAGAGCTGCAGAAGGAGCAGAGGAGGCAGGAGGAAAACGATAAGCTGCGTCAGGAGTTCGCGCAGCACGCCAACGCCTTCCACCAGTGGCTACAGGAGACCAGGTAAAGGATGTGCTTATCCAGCTGACCCTCTGATTCATGTGGCGTTTGTGCTGTGTGGCTCAGGGTGCTTTGTCAGAAGTGTTCAGTAATCTTGTGGTTTTAGAAGACAGGCTGTCTCAGTTACATGATTTAAAAACGCTGCTAGTGACTGAAGTTTGTGTAAAGGTGCTCTCTGCATTGTTGCATGTCTGTGTTTGTGCTGAGGTAATATTAGGTAGATTTACACAAAGCACGTCGACCTGTGGTACGTTGGCAAGTAAGCAAGTGTGATGCTGTATCGTCATCTCATGTTGTTAACGTGTATTTCTCTCTCTCTTTGTCCCTCCTTCCTCGTCGCTGCTTGGGATCACTGTGCTAATCAGGACATATCTTCTGGATGGGTTAATATCACTTAAACTTTTATTATGATTAAGTGTGTGTGGTTGTGAAAGTGATGTAGGATGTGAAAGTAAATCTTGATCTCAAAGGTGGGTGATGTTTAGAAATGGTCTCCTTCCATGTTTTTGTGTGCTGTCTAATCTCTAGTTCTTCCTGCCCCATCCTCTTCTTAATAGCATATCAGTGTCTATCAGTAACAAATTGCTGATAATCTTTCTGGGAGGTCAACCTCTTTCAAGCCTTGCTTTTGTTTCTGGGGCTTTCTCTTATCCCCATAGTGCCCTTAGGGCTGTGACCTCATGCACTTTAAAAGAACACTGAGCCCTGGTGTGCTCAGCAGCACCTAGCTACTCCACTAACACTCCTCACTCAGTCCTTAAACTTTAAACACCAGGCAGGTGTGCTTTCAAACAGTAGTCTGTTCCCGTGTACAACAGGTAAGGAAACTGCAAACAGTTTGAATCCATAATCTGCTACAAATTAAAATGCCTGCTCACACATGCGGCACCTTTTTATAATTAGACAGATGAGCTGTCAGTGGAGGATGAATAGGGCCAATCTGTGAGCGTATTGTGATGTCTAGCAGTGCAGTCAATCTACACCAAGCTCTGGAGTTTAAAAAAAAAACGAAACAACGATGAAAGAGCCAAAAAGTGTAGTTCCTCTAATGGCCACTTGAGTCTGCTTCCACAAACTACCAATTTTACAGCAGAAATATACACGTTTACCTGGAAGCACGAACCATTTTCGTCTCTGAATAGTTTCAGAGGTTCTTGGTCTTCTACATTGGCACTGTCAAAGTAACAAAGTGAAACATCAATGCAAGAATTACCTCAAAGTTAGTCTTTGATTTTAATGTGTTGTGGCTGATGAATGTATATTCACACAAACATGAAGTGTACTTCTCATGCATGCATGCAGTGACTTTAGGGTCCACATCATTTCCTGTAACAGAAAACCGATTGTCACACTGATGATCTGCTGCAGTTTCCACTCCTCTTTGCATGGTTTGGATTATCATTAAATTTATATTATGAAAGCTGCTCTTCTATGTGGCAGTTAACTCAGCATAAAAACACTCAACTTTCAAATGGGAGGAAAACAGTTTGATCTTAGAGGTGACGGCCCAAATTATACATTAAAGACGCTGAATTATTTGGATCTGCAAACACTGTTTGGTGCAACATTTAGAGTGGTTTTTGTGGGAACACTGGGTGTAGAAGAGTGTGTGTAATCCTATTAACAGAGTGTGTGTGAGATTGATTCCAAACATTATCTACGTTTCTGCTTTTATAATAACTCCTTGTTGCTGTCAGGTCATGTATGGTGGAAGAGTCTGGTACCCTTGAATCCCAACTGGAGGCCACCAAGGTAAATACTACTTTTACTGTTAAAGTCACATCAAGGGATAAGTGTGAGGGGTTCAAGGCTGTCTTCACACAGTATGACAACAGACCATGGCTCAAGGCAGAGGGGATATATACCTATACATTTCAGGCTTCAGAGCTGTCACCTCTTTCACTTTGTATGGGGTGATGGTATGCACTGCCCAACTGAAATGTTGATGTGTTACTTTGCTTGTAATGTACTGACCACTCAAAGCATTTTAAAGTACAAATCGCATTTTACACTCCTTTCTTCTAGACTCTTACATCCATGATCAATTCATATTTTTATATAGTGCACTAAATCACAACAGCAAACGTCTCAATGCGCTTTATATTTTAAGTTAGAGACCTTACAATAATACAGAGAAAAGAGATAGATATAGATTTCCTAGTCACTCCAGTAATCCAGCACACTCACTGTCAAGTCTTGAAGCAAGATGGGCATGTTAGTTTCCCCTTAATTATGCCTATTGTTCAAAATTAGGTTGATAATAAACACAGACTAAAATCAGAAAGGAAATGTATTGTTAAGCATCGCACAGTTGTTTGCAGCTTTTTATTGAGGGGTGTGTGTGTGTGCACAGCGTAAGCACCAGGAGATCCGTGCCATGCGCAGCCAGCTGAAGAAGATTGAGGACTTGGGTGCAGCTATGGAAGAGGCACTGATCTTGGACAATAAGTATACAGAGCATAGCACAGTGGGCTTGGCCCAGCAGTGGGACCAATTGGACCAACTGGGAATGAGGATGCAGCACAACCTGGAACAACAGATACAGGCCAGGTATACAATGCAACAGTAACTGCATGTCACTGAAGTGATGTGAATCTCAAACACTCTTCTGCGTTTACAGTTGCTGCGTGAAATGCATGTTTCTTTTTATCCTTCCTCTTTCAGAAATACCACTGGAGTGACAGAAGAGGCTCTGAAGGAATTCAGTATGATGTTCAAGTAAGTCGCTCTCTCCTGACTGCATTAGGTCTTTCTGTGTCAAGGTCAAAATCCTTATCTTCACCCATTTCTTTGTAGACACTTTGACAAAGAGAAGTCCGGCCGTCTGAACCACCAAGAGTTCAAGTCATGTCTCCGCTCACTGGGCTATGATTTGCCCATGGTGGAAGAGGGAGAACCTGATCCTGAGTTTGAGGCCATACTCGACACGGTGGATCCCAATAGGTCTGTTGCATTTCAGGGTGGGGTTTAGAGATCATTTATCCAATCCATATTAATTACCAGTGTCTTAGAAGACAGCACAGACTCACTGCAAATTCACCTTCATGTAATTGTTGCACTGCAGTTTTAATTTTCTTCTCTGCCAGACATGCTGAACAGGTCTCCTTCAGTGCATGTTTGCTTCATTTTTATGATACCAGTTTAACTTGGCAGGAGTTACAGACCTTCACATTAACCAATTATAGTGTCCAGCACAAGCTGACCTCCAGTCCCCTGCTGAGGTTTCAATTTCCAAGACCTGTAATGTTACCACTCTTACGAACAGGATGCAAACACATTAGAAAACTCTGCTTTACAGCGCTGTCTCCTTCGGCATCATTATTGGATCATTATTTGATCTCAAATCTTTTCAAGTTCTTCATTAGCGCAGCATTTAAACGTAGCATATGCTCTTTCCTATGAGGAGGAAAGCTAGTATGTTTCCTGACTGTGAGAACTGTCTGCAGGGATGGAAACGTGTCGCTGCAGGAGTACATGGCGTTCATGATCAGCCGTGAAACTGAGAACGTCAAGTCTAGTGAGGAGATCGAGAGCGCCTTCCGAGCCCTCAGCGCTGAAAACAAACCCTACGTCACTAAAGAGGAGCTCTACCAGGTCAGACATGTTCTGCTCAGTGTGTCAGTATCAGGTAATCAGTGGTGGTCTCATTGTTGCCTTCTTTCTTTCAGAACCTGACTAAAGAGCAGGCAGACTACTGTCTGTCACACATGAAGCCCTACCTCGACAGCAAGGGCCGCGAGCTGCCGTCAGCTTTCGACTTTGTCGAATTCACTCGCTCGCTCTTTGTCAACTGATCCTTTCCCCACCAGTGACCAATCGGGAAGCGTTTCCCACACACACTTCAATATGAACACACAGCTGAAACTGCATGATCGTGGCACTAGCAATACTCACCAATACCAACTCTACTTACGTACTCTATTTATCTCGCTCTGACCTAACTCTTTGTGCTTCTCATGGTAGTGAATGTGATTGTTTTTAGCCATTTTAGCTTGTGCTTTCAGTAAATTTAAGAACCTTGCAACAATGATGTAACACCACCTTAACATTTGCAGTGTGCTTTAATAAACGCTACTGGTTAAAACTGGAATCTGCTGTTCTGGATTTATTTCTGTTTCAGACTTGGAACAACTGTTGTTGTCAGTGTGTCAGGCTGGTGCAGTCTCTGTCCTAGCTAATCCGTGTCACTCTGCCACTTGATTGGCTATCTTCTCCAACTGGCTGATCTCTCTGGGGCTCTGCTCCATCAAATCGGCACTCAGCTGCCAAATGTTGACTGTCCCATCAGTTTTTCCAACCGCCAAGAGGTGAGGTTTCTGACAGTTGAAGGCCAAACAAGTTGCAGCTTGGTCCACATCTCCCTGCTCAATTGTAGCTGCTGCTCTCAGTGACCTGTGGCTCAGGTCGAACATCTGCACCTCACCTAGGAAAGTTACACACATGAAGAATCTGTTTTACACGCCCATGAACTGTTGGCTTTCTCCAACAGGCTTCTTTTCTTCATTGTAACCCCACACACGCAGCTACATTTGAAATCAGTGTACTACCTTTTCCAGTGGCTGCAGCAAAAACCAGCGGCCTGGTTGGTGACCACTGCACCTGAAAAATGTAAGAGTCTGAAACTCTGAGAGAGAGCAGTGGGCTGGCCTGCAGCAGCGAGTGAAGGTGGACAAGACCATCAGTTGATCCACTCACAAACAGGTTCCTGTAAAGACCATGAGACAGATGTCACTCATGACAAATGTGAAAAGTAAACCCCTGTAGCCCTCCTCTTTAATGAATTTATTGTGTGTGTTCTGCAAGTTTACCTGTGGAAGGGGGAGCAGTGTATGGAATGGACAGGGCCGCTGCGGGGCCTAAATGAGAAGACTGCCGGGGCTCTTAGTGTTGCATTCTGGCCCTCAAAGGCTGTTGCAGCTAGTGTTTGAGAAGAGAAGGAGCATCTGAGCAGCAGGCCTCCCTCAGACCCCACGAGGAAGGTGTCAGAATCCCATGGGGACAGAGCCATTGACGTGATACCTACAGTGTTGTTGCTGCGGGCCTGAGGACAACACAAAAATCAGTCTTTTACACAGAAGCATGGTGAGCAGAGGACTGCAAGAAGAATTATGTTCTGTGTCTGGAAACATTCATGTGTATTATCACTTGTTTACCTGAACTGGACTTTTGCATTAATTACTCAAACTATGACCATCTAAGTAAGTGGGCAGTGACAAGTCAGCCAGGGACGAGAGTCTGAACCATGGTTTGAGTAACCCTCATCACTCAGGCCACTCAGACCAAGTCCATTGCAATACTTCCAAAGACTTTCTCTTTGGAAGTATACCGACCAACCTGTGACTTTCTCTTTTTTCTATATATTCCTCCTGTTTGTAATTTATTCCTGCTGTCTTACCATCTATATTTTATTCCTCTTCAGTTGGTGCAGAGCACCCACAATTTCATTGTACATGTACAATGACAATAAAGGGCTATTCAATTCTATAAAGCACTCTACCAGAACCACTCAGTTTACTAAGGTGGCTGTCTTTTCAGGGTCACATTTTCACTGATTCTTTTCATTTTTATTGTGCTCTTAGAAGCCATATTATTAATATAAACAACAGGAAGTCAGTCAGTGGGGTCTTTGCTATGCATGCTCTTTGTTTGACTCTGTACTGCCTGAATATTTCCAAACCATGCGAAACATCTTGGTACCTCGTGAAAAAAACAAAGATCTAAAATGTTTACTCAGTAGTAGGATGGTCTATCCCCTGAATCAACACACCGATTCAGGGGATAGACCATATTCCCTCCTCCTTCCAATGTTATTGCTAACATTAATTTTAATTTTTTTTTTATATAGCGTCACTGAGGCGTTCCCTGTCCAGCTGAGTCTCTCCAGTGTGTCCTGGGTCTGCCCCGGAGCTTCCTCTTTTTCTGCAGATGAAGAGTTCAGCCTGAAGCTCACCTTGAAACGGCTGCTGCTGTGGGGAACCTGCTGTTGTAGCACGGCATAGGCGGCTTTCTGGACAAAACTGCCTTGCTCAAAACCAACCGTCCACAGCAGCACTCTTCCTCCCGAGCAGGCACTGAGCACCCCGAACTCTCCCTTCTTCTGCAGAGGCACCCAGGAAACCTGCACACATAAATCCTCCCTTCACACTCATGCAAGACCACCAAGCAGGGTCATGCCTGGTTAATATTTGGATGGGAGACTGCCTGTCCATTTACCATTTACTTTACTCTGGAATAATGCTATTTCAGGTTATCCTGGAGTGCTGTGATCAAGTTCAAGTGTGTAAGATCAAGCAACATGCAGCAGGATGAAGAGAGTTTAGCAGAAATGCCAAAAGCATTGTTTCCTCTTACCTGGTAAACAGGGTCTCTGTGGCTGTCTGCAGACAACCCAGTTTGAGCCACTACAGAGTCTTGAGTCCGACTGGTGTCCCAAATCACCACTTCTCCACTGTACAGACCCCCTGCAGCGACAGCATTACACGCAATAAATAATTCAGTATTAAAGTCATCAAACACAGCTACTTAAAAGAAGCTTTGTGAAGTCTGGGAAAGGCGGCACTGATCATGCTCTCAGTGATTTCTCAGCCAGATTAGGGGCAACAGTCAAGAGACAAGTAGCAGCTGATGAAGATGGTCAGATAGACCAAGATAGGGATGAGGCTTTATGATAGCTTTATTAACTTTGAAGGATTTAAAACAGCTAGGTCCTAGTATAAGACAAAGGAGCACCAATGACAGCAGACAATGCTCAGATATTACCAATACTCTGAACCAAAGGTTATTCTCAAATATGGTCACAATGTCCCCTTCGGGTTGTGAATTTCTGAATATTAAAGAAGATCAAGTTCACCTCAAATTTCAAGCTGGCAGTAGTTAAACTATTATTTAAAAAGACATCACTTAATACTATGTTTAATACTTTGAAAAAGAGTTATTAGGGCATATTTATTTCTGTAAAGGTGGCATCACTGTACCTGCGATGAGGGAAGGCTGGTTGGGATGGCAGCACAAAGCTGTGACTGCAGTAGGAACATCTATGACCAGGTCCGCCTGACTGTGATGCAGGCCTCGACGGTCCAGGTTCCAGGTGCAAACACATGACTTCTCATTGCTCCAGTCTCCATTGTCAATCCTGCCCACCATAAACACAGATCTGAGCCACAATGATAACAGCAGAGCTTTTCCAGCAGTTTACACTTTTTATGACCTGGAGAAAAACATCAGGAAATAATAAGTGGACTGTTAGTATCGTATACATTAACATCAGACACACATACCGACCATAGGCACAGGCAATGACTGAGCCAGTACAACTCCAGGAAACACTAGTGACATGCAGGCCTTTCTCTTTAGCGCCGGGATGTTGAAGGGAATGGATGAGTAAGACCTGAAAGATGGAACACCGTCATACAGACATGTAAACAGGTTTTAGGCAAATCAAAACAGCTATCTGCTGTGCTGATGCCTTGTGAATAATGGGACAGCTGAAAGTAACTTTTTAGTGCTTGTTTCACTTTCACTTCATGATAAAGACCATCAGGTAGTAATATGACTATTGTAGATTCCTTCTGCAGCAGATGACAAACCCTCTCTGACATACAAACAAGTGTTCTGCTTACCCGCTGACTGTGGTCTTCCCAGCTTGCCTGAAACCCGTCAAAGGCATGGCTCCTGACATTTTTCACTAACTCTCTGACGACCATGTCTTCAACCTGCTGTAGGAAGTCCTTCAAGCCAGGCAGCTCTGGTTCATCTTGGTTTTGCTGGATGAGCTGCTCTGTGGCCTGCTCCTGTAGCTCTGTCTGAGTAGAGCTGATGGTAGTGGAAATGACCTGGACCTCTGACTCAGCACTGCGACACATCTGAGTCTGACATCCTTTCTGAAACCCCAGCAAAAATAATGGTCTTTTTACTAAGGAAGCAAGAAAGGTCCACTGTTAGGGAGGCTTGCTACAGTGAACCTATTCTGGTTTATTTCATTTCCACTGAGATGCCTTGTGTGATTCACAGTTCAACATAATCCTTATGTATCTTATAAGGAGCCCTGGTTAAGCCCATCGCTTCATCCACAGTATGCATAAAAGAGAGACAAAGCCACAGTGGAATCACTCATTGGTTTCAAATGTATTTTGAAGGCTCAATGTTAGCATTTTGGCCACTGTCAACCAGATGTTTGTGTGCTAAGTCCATGGTGTGTCCGCTCCAGAACTGGATAAGCAGATGGATGGATGTGTGTATGGAGAATTGGGTTTTCCAAAAGGTATGAACAGCACAGATACAGTTAAAAGAGCCTAGCAGACACATATCAGCTATTGCTGCCCAGGGTTATACCTGTTATTTAAAAAAGCCACACTCAGAAATTTAAGACTTTCCTGTTTAATTACAGGATGAGCTTAAAGACATTAAAATAATTTTTTTTAAAAATCATGTTTTGATTAGCTGTCCCTTGCAAACAGAAGGTCTGAACCCCAGGTAGGTGGGGCTTTATTATTACTCAAGGCCACAGCTGTGTGCCTGATCTGACTGAAACAGTGATATCTGCTGCCACTGATATACAGAGAGCAAACACTGTGTTTCAATGCGTGATATAAGTGATCCGACCTCATCATTTGAAATCGTGGTCATGTTTAATAGATGTAACCTGCCATAGATAATGCAACATTATCTATAGCAGGTTACAAGAACAAGAAGAAGTGTTTTCTATAAACGTTAAGTCGGTGCAGTCTGCATGAAATGTCCCTCTTTGCTTGATGCTACATATTTCATGATTTCATCTTGCAATGCATTCTCCTCTGAATGCAAATGTGTCCACCCAGGAACACCTGAACACGCATGTGTTGTATCAGCTAAAGTTAGCTTCGGATCCAACCAATATTCTGCAACTGTAGACAGCAAGCACGTCGCTGTCCAGGCTAACAGAGTTCTGTGGGGGGCAGACTCGGTGCTGCCCAAACTTACCGACTCCTGCGCCGCCGCGTGAGACTTCCTCCACAGTGACTGGACACTCACCGTGTCCAGGGCTTCGTCTGCGAACATGCTAATAAAAAGGCATTATCAAATATTTAAACATTGATCAGCTAAACTCTAAGCACTCCGAGGGCCGTTTGACGCCTTTGGAGCCATTTTACATAAAGCTGGCGTTACCGTGGTTACTGAGATTATCACGCGAGGCAAGAAATAAATCCCACATTCACTTCCGTGTTTGTAGGCATGAACCAGCGGACATCTTCAGCGTTAAACCAGTGTTCACTAATTGCGGCGGTTGATAATTACATTTCTTTTAAAATACATACAAACAATGGTGTATAGTCTAAAAGATTACCCTCCTGTATGTTGTTAAAAAAACTAAGACACAACCCTTTAATAAAAACTAGGAGTTTATCAGCCTGTCACCGAACAAAAGGTCGACTTCGTTCATTTGGACATCGCGTTTGCAGTGGGAGAAACGTTTCGTCACTTATCTAAGTGATTTCTTCAGTCTGAGCTGACTCCAGGTTTCCCGCTCCTTTTTAGAAGCAGTACATTTGCACGGTGACTGAAACTAGCACCACTGAATGAACAATGGGCTGTGAGTTCAGTTCCTTGGTCATTAATATGCAAATTAATCAGGAACCAATAATCAATAGCCATGAGTATCATTCACAGAGTGTTGGGGGATGGCTGCACTCACAGCATTGTAAGATGATACTACATTAACTACATTACTCTGTTTGTGTCGGGGACCCGATCCTTGGGGTGGACGAATTTTGGGCGCAGTGTGTTTTGAGCTTTAAAAGCTCGGATGAGTGACGAAACGTTTGTCCCGCTGAAAGCGCTACGTCTTATTGTGTTTTATGATTTGCAAACCTCTGTGATGGGTCTATGAAAGACAAAACCTTTCCAGGTATGAATTTGGCCAAGTATCCTGTCAAAATGATCTTGTATGTGCTTGAACCATTTTCAGAGCAGTGGCTGTTAAGCGATCATCTGTAGTTGTATCTCTTGATGCAAATATAGCCAGTGGTGAGTGAAGATTGTGTTTTTATGCTTGCAGCCCTTTTGTAGTATTTTCCCAAAAGTCTTGAGGATCATCAAGATGTTTTCTGGCAAAACTCAGAAGACCCTTTATGTTCCTTTTGCTCAGCAGTGGTTTTCGTCTTGAAACTCTGCATGCAGACCATTTTTGCCCATTTCTGTCTTACGGTGGAGTCATGAACACTGACCTTAACTGAGACAAGCGAGGCCTGCAGTTCTTTGAATGTTGTTCTGGGGTCTTTTGTGACCTCTTGGATGAGCTGTCATTGCCATTTGTGGATAATGGCTCTCACTGTGGTTTGCTGGAGTCCCACAGCTTTAGAAATGGCTTTAAACCTTTTCCAGACTGAGAAATTTCAGTTACTTTGTTTCTCATTTGTTCCTACATTTCCTTGGATCACCACATGATGTCTGACTTTTGAGGATCTTTTGGTCTACCCCACTTTGTCAGGCAGGTCCTATTTAAGTGATTTCTTAATTGTGGCTAGAGAAACTGAACTCATCTTTCCAAAGATGGGATACACCACAGTTCATTTATGTTATAACATATCTATATATGTGTTAGAATATTTTTCATATTAAAATCTCACATAATCCTGCCCATTATGCTGTAATGTATGGGGTTGACATTAATCAGAGCTGTACCATTATAATAAACACTCCACAAAATCTACATGCAGAATTGTGCAGATATATTTTAATTGTACAGTACTGTGCAAAAGTCTACCTCTCATTCAGCCTAATGCAAAAGTTAATAAACTTCTGTTTATTAAAACAGACCGAAGGATGACAACATAGAATCATAATTTATGATTTACATCATTTCCATTAGTCAAACCATAAAGTAATCTCTTTTGTCCTGTGGCTGAGAGGTTTTATCATTCTGGAAGAGATAACTCCCATCAGAATAGAAGTTATTTATTAAGCTAAGAGGATGAAATGAAGGAGCACAGAGCATATGATAAATAAGGATTATTCTGAACTGTGAAACATGCAAAGCTACTCTAATAGCTTTCAAGAATAGTTGGGAGTTAGAGTTGGGAATGATTACAATAGGTCCACATTTACTGGTTCTTTATCACGCCTCTATATAAATAGCAACACTATGTACTTGCCTTTAGAAATAACTTTACTAGTCTTACTGACCATTCACGTTCCTTTAGGCCTAACACTCCCACAGCACTTTAATCTACTTCATATCTATAGCCAAGTAAGAAACCCCAGTTAAATTAACATGTCTTTGGACTGTGGGAGGAAACACACCAGAACAGGGAGGGCATATAAACTCTAGTTGGAAATTCCTTCACCTTACGCTGAGATGACTGCTTACTGCCACCCACTATGAGTGATCCAAACAACTAAGAAGTAAACCTGACTTTGCCATGCTACGACTCTGTTGGGTTCACTAAATACACTTCTTTGATTGCAGACAAATGGTAGTTTGTTAAAGTGACCAAACTGTAATTGAAATAAACACGTGCAAAACTGTTTTCAAACCTGAGGCAGCCCAAATAATTTATTTTAACATCCACTAGCAGCAAAGTCATAAACAGTGAGGGTAAAGGTCACACTGAAGAGCTAGTAGCTTCCAATAATTCTCATGTAAGGAATTGAAAGAGGCTTTTCTTAAAGTAGCTAATCACTAGAGTCAGCCAGAACCTGCTCCCAGTTGTAATTATAAAAGTGACATTCTAACTTTTCTGGACAAATATTTCTGGAAGTCAATTCACTTTTGCCAAATACAGATAATTTTTCCCAGTATGATTTATCCTTAAACAGTGCTTACACCATTAAAGAATCACACACCAAACAGATTTTGTCAGCTGTTTGACCGGAGGCCTGTGCTATGTAACAGGATCAAGTCAAAGGCAGTTCACTTTTTACAGGGGTACACAAACATAGTAACATATGCTGTAGACCTAACCTGCTACAGATGTTCAAGATGAACATGAAATCAATTCTAGCATTACCATTCATGGAAAGGAAGATCACTCAGATAGTGGTGGTAGGGTGTAAAGTCGTTGGACAGGCCTAATAGCACTAATCCTGTGAGCACATGAGAAAATGGGATGTTGTGAGATTGGTTATGTTAGCTGAACTGGCTAAATGTGATCAAACTACTCCAAACATCATGTATACATTTATTTATTATAACAAAGTAACTAGTACACTTAATTTAATGGGAACAGGTCTCTAGCAGTACAGGAGAAAAGCTGCAGACTCCAGAGGACTCAAGAGAACAGCGCAGTCTCCCATCTGAACGTGTTACACTAACCTAGAACTCTTGAGTTTTAGTGAGATATATATATATATATATATATATATATATATATATATGAATGAATGAGAGAATGTGCATTACAACTCTTTCTTGTGGGTGCCTGGAAAACAAGACAATGAAACTTTATTTAACAGAAGTCCAGAGTTGGTGTCAAAGTCCCCCTGCCCAACCATACCCTCCCCCATTAAACTGTGTACAATTAACTGGCCTACCAAGATACATGGATATCCCAAAACATTTACAACAGTTCAAAGGAACAAGCTGGTGCTTTTAATCAGTTCATTAATACAATAAGTCACAAAGGAAAATGCAGCTTCTAATAAGCCTCATTACCCCCACCACTGAATATATAATAATAAACACATACACATGTATACACACACACACACACATATGTGTATATATATATATATATATATATATATATATATATATATATACACATACATGTGTATTGATATATGTGTGTATTTTATATGTACGTGTGTGCGTGCATATTATACATATATATAATATGCGCGCACACGTATGCGCTAAGGATGCTATGATTAAGTTATCACTGCACCATGGCTTATTTTTATTGAACTCACAACTTCAACAGAAACTGTCATTTTTATTGTACATACAAATTGTTATTGTATGGAGTTTAAATCTACATAGAATGACGTGCAGAATGCTACAAATTTTTTTTTAATTCTTTTGCATGTCTTTGGGAGATGTAGAGAAATAATGACAGGTGAAAAATCCAGAGAGCCACTGACACCTGCACCTCCACCCCTCTGCAGACCCGCTGTATATGGAGCTGGTCCTCAGACATTATCTGCAGGCTGTGGCTGCAGAGGAAGAGGACGGACAGGGTGACAACACACAGACCCCACCCCCCACCCCCCAACCCACCCACCCACCCCAAAAAACAACCAAAAAAAGAAATTTGCTCCCATGAGTTGAAGAGAGACCACGGAGCGAGGATGGAGAAAAGGTGTTGACTGAAACCTTTAATCATCTTCGCCGTCATCCTGGAAGAAGAAGAACAAAAGTATTACAACACAATCATTCAAAGATGTCACCACAGCAGTTTTATTAGCACTCACATGTGCTAATTACAAGCAGCTTCCAACTACAGCAGCAGCTTTTACATCAACTTGCTACAGGTCTGATCATTTAATTAACTCCACAAACACGGAAGACAAGGAATGTCACATAAACCACCCGATCCTATACTACGACAACAAATACAATACTACAGTAATGCCGCCAGAATACTGGAATAATACAATCACAACAATACAATAATATGGTAGCAACACTAGAACAATACCAGGTAAAGCCACAATAATATCACTGTAATCCTGTAATAAGACCAATATAATAGTACCACAATAATTACTAGTTTAAAACAATGTCTCTATATCATAAGACTTACTGGTTTACAATAACTACACTACGATGTTACAACTCATGTTATACTAACTACTACTATTAATAATGCATGTGTCAATTGTTGGCATGTTCATACTGCAATAACACCACCACAACAGTACAATATCACTGTAATACTAAATTTCTACCAATGTTATAATATAATACTAATGTAACTCTGTAATACTGCATTACCAACACTGTAAATGTGCAGTTATATCACTCAGCCTATTGCGATGTAAGAACTACAATACTACAGCCATGACACCGCAATTATAGCATTAAGTTAGTATTTTAACAGTAATATCATGCTAAAACAATAAAGCTCTGAGAAAGCAATGATACCACAGCAATACTACAATAGCGCTGTAACGATGCAACTTTGTTAACTATAAAATTACTGACTGTGCTGGTTTTGTTTAGTTTTATTTTTGTAATTTTAGATACACTTTACAGATGAATGAGCCACCAAAGGCCATTTATTCAGAAATACTGATAATACCATGAAACTGACAGATTATTAAATGACACCACTACATCAATTTTCAGCAATACAAAAAAAACTGAAATTACAATCTGATGAATGGCCCAGCGCTGCCTTTAGAATTACTAACATGCTAACACAATTTATTGAGCAGAGTTGTTCCAAACAGTCAGGCTAAAATTACAACAAATAAATACTACTAACAACATGCTCAGTTTTATCTGTTTTAAATGACCTCTGAGAATCATTGTGTCATCAGATTGGGGTTTGTTTGTGTATCTATTAATAGGAAAAACTTTTTTTTTAAATTTTAGTTGGATCTGTGTGGTTCTAACTAGAGATGGACCGATCCGATATTACGTATCGGCATCGGTCCGATACTGACGTAAATTACTGGATTGGAGAGAAATAAAAAATGTAATCCGATCCATTAAATATCAAAAAAGCACCTCACAAAACTTGCGACATGGCGTAACTCGGCTCATAACCGTAGCACGTCGCAGCAGTATGCGTCACGTGATAGAGCGGCTGTGTGTATTTGTAGCCTCGCTACCAAACCGGCATTTCATCTCCGAGGAAGTTATCCCAGAGAGAAGTAAAGCAAGAGTGTAAGTTCATCTCTGAATGTTTGTAAAGCATTCCAGCGTTAAGCTTAACAACCGATATATGGAGCGACTGCCTCTCTCTCTCTCTCTCCCGCTGCTACTTCAATCATGAAACTGATCAATGATCAGCTGATCGGCTTTTGTGTCGCAAGTCCGTCTTTCTTCTTTGTTTAGCGGCTGAACAACAGCAGCACGTTGATAAGTTTGATTTGATGATGATTTTGACCTTGATAAGCTGTTGTTAGAATTTATTTACTTTCTACACCAGGATCCTTTTCTATGTAGCTGACGGCTGGTATCTGTGATAGGGCATTAACAGGGAAAAGGGGGCACAAAGACATACTTTTCTTTCTTATTCTCATTTAAAATGTCTAGCTTTTAATAAATAATTATCTGAATCTTACACCCAAATTTTTAATCTGATGTAAAATATATAGAAGTCCATTAATGTATATGGTAACTGTTAAGTCTAATATACCCTAGTAAGCTATAGTACTTTTTCCTTTGGGAAGATACCATCTGTGCAGTCTGCAGTTCTGTTGAAGAAAGATGTTGAATCTATTATTCTTGAATACTAATTGATTTCTGTGCATTTCTTTCACACTGCATCAAATTAAAGTTGATTACGTCAATTAAGCATCATGAGGTGGAGGGTGGGTGGTTCCCTATTTTTTTTTTTTTTTGCTGGGAGTTTTAGAACCCTATTAGTTAGGTTGCTTACTCTTTAAAATATCAGAATAGGGAGGATGGAGTAGGTTTAAGTTTATTAGATTGATCAGTATTGCTGAACTATGAAATATTTTGGGTGCACTGTATTTTTTGCATACAGGTATAACAGAATAGCTTTAGTGTTTTTGTTTTGTTTTGTAGCAAGATATTAAAAAACAGTTTTATTGATTAAAAAACACACTATATCGGATTCATATCGGTATTGGCAGATATCCAAATTTATGACATCGGTATCGGACATAAAAAAGTGGTATCGTGCCATCTCTAGTTCTAACACCATCTTTCTCAGTACAGCCAACTTAAATCTTCATTTTAGGCGGATTTGATTCACTTTTGTAACAGGCCTCTTTACAGTAATGTTTTTGGATAACCGATATAATTAAGTGATGAGGTGAGCATTAAAATGCTTAGAAACGTTACAACTGTATGTGCTCTGAACTAGGCTAAACCGTCTGCATTAGTGTTGCTGGTTTCATGGGGATTGTATTTTGTAGTTTGGCAAAGCATAAAACTTAAACGTCAAAAATATTCAATACCCAGAATAGTTAATGAAGCTATATAAAAGCAACTTCATAAAAACAGTCCTAAGGACCCACTGAACCCCTTTCCTCACCTCTCCATCTTCCCCATCACCGTCCTCATCTTCATCTTCACCCTCTTCTTCCTCCCCTTCATCAATATCTTCCAGTCCCTCTTCTTCTTCATCATCATCATCGCCATCACCTTCCTCATCCTCCATGTCTGGGACCTTGGGAACATAAGAGAAAGGTTGAACAGATTGTTACTTCGGATTTAGCCAAAGATTCACTTTGGTTACTACTTATGTTTACTAAATATTTCTGGATACAATTCCAAAACTAAAGCATCTATCAGTTCCCTTAACTTGCCACCAACAACCACACTCAGACAAAAAAGCACCTCCTGTTTTTACTGGCTCACTCACTCAGCCAGAGTTAAACGGGTCACAATGAGATCTGGATCTGCCAGCGAAAGCAGCTGTGTTGCTTGGGTCTAGACTCAGTGAGAGAAAAAAAAATTTAAAAAAATAAAAAAAACCCTTCAGTCTCCTGGAACTAAATCTGAATTTCATCGGCATTGTGAAAAGGAGCTTATTCTACTCTTTGAAATTGATGATGACTTTGTTCATTGTGCTGAAGGCGAAACTACGAGTACGATGCAGATGAGTGTTGTCAAATTCTTTCCACAAAATCGAGTTTTTAAACCGTTATAACATCTCCCTCTGGTGTCAGTATGTCTGAGCTTCTGTGCATGATTCTCATTAAAATGGCGGTAAAAACCGATATGGTCAATCTTACCAGGTAGTACTGCAGTGGGTTTGGCCAAATGTCATCCTTGATCACTTCTCCCAGTTCATCAGCCCCTGCATCCGAGTGGTCAGTAAACCAGGTGAAGAAGCTCTCTGGCTCCTCATGCTGCCTTTTCTTCCCAGCTTTGTTTGGCGTCTGACCCGTACGTTTTGTCAGGTCCTGGTGAGCCAAAAGATGACGTTTTTTTTGACGAACATAATCAAAGGGCAACTTTGTAACCATATTGTACAGTAGTACATATAAACAGAACTGAATTTATAAAGAAAAAAAATCCAAAGCACATACAAGTCTAATGGAAAAAAAGGAGAGAAAAAAGCAAACCAACCTTTCCAGCTTTCCATTTGATTTCAGATGATTTGGAAACCGGGTCGCCGCTCTCGTTTACATTAAACTCTTTGGAGAGGGCTTTGTTCTCGAAGTACGGATTCTCGTCAAAATACTTCAGGAAAGAAAACATTCCAATCAGAATATGGCATGCCAGTTACAATCTATGAATATTACATGAACCTGACAACTCACAAAATCTATTCTATATCCAGACTTTATGTCCTCAAACTCCGTGACCTCCACCCTTGACAAGTAATGAAGTGCTTCCTCGTCCTCCTCTCCCAGAAGAGCTGAAACTAGAGATCAGGTTATGCTGTTAGATCCCATTTCTTTATGTGAACATTTAAAAACACTTAATAATAATTTACCATAACTGATTAACTTTTAGTCCCTGATAGGTGGCTTCTCTTACACTCTTGACAGTTAAGAGTCACCATAAACACAGCAGCAACAATAAGATCATTTCATTTAATTACCTTGTGGATGGTTGACGAACGTTGTGACCCAGAAGTTGGGGATTTTGGCTATGATTTCTGATCGCTTCTGAAAGAATGGCTGGCGTAATTTATTGTACTTCTGCTCTACTTTTAAAATTTCTTCACTAGCCTGTTCATTCAGTCTGATGGAGAGAGAAAGACAAAAATGTGATCAATAAAACAGTTTTCTGTGAATTTTCCCCCCCAGTACTAATACAGAAGATTCAAACTCACCTGTCAATTTCATTCTGTACTTCATCAATGTGCTCAATTGCTTCCTGCTGCTCTTTTTCTGAAAGAACAAAGAAATGTTTGTTTTTTTTAATTAAGGATTTTGGAGTTTAAAAAAAGTTCACAAAATAACACCATTCAGCCTATTCATTAAAGAGTATTTATGAAATTAACATGACATGCAGACAAAAATAACAATGCACACAATAGACATGTTACACCATAAATGTGAATTATATATTAATATTTTCACTGGACTGTGCAATCGCAGCATTTGATTTCATTTTGGTTTCATAAACTTAGAAATAGCAAAAATGTACAAGGTTAGTCTCGAATCCTTTTGGCCTAAGGAATGAACTAATTTAGGTAATATTCAGGAAAAACTGCCATGAAAAAATAAGAATATCTCAATATAGGTCATGACAGAAAATTATATTGATATGCTTTTATTCATCTTCATCAACCCAGGACGTACAACTATCGACTTTTTTCTTTTTAAATAATAACTTGGCTGACAGCCAACACACTTTTTCGTAGAAGCAAAGAGACCGTCATTATATAAAAAAATTTTTTTAGAGCACTTCAGGAAACAGCACGTACCACGGGTAAGTACCAACTGAACGGAAGGTAACTGGGAGCATGTCTGCATTCCTAATATTTACAAATAGAGCCTGGTAGTCTGCCGTGTCAAATCAACTATATGCTGATAAAATGCCATTTACTTTTAGACAAATATGGTTAGACAAGTAGATGTTTTTTTGTTGTTTGTTTTTGCTTCCCTCGTACAAACCGGATGATACACAGAAACAAAATAAACAGATTTGTGAAGTTTCAACTTCGATCGGTTCAGAACTTCAATTCATAGAGACATGAACCAGCTTAGCACCTCATCATTATATAAATAAAACTCATTGTATATAATTATTTCGAAAAAAATGAAATACTATCAAGAAACCAGGCTTTATACAGCCTGAACATGATCAGCGTATTTAAAAGTGCTATGTTGACTGGATGTTGAACAGACTGATGATGGTCCATGGCAGACAGACCCTGTGCCTCCTGCAGTTTAGGCGCTTCCTGTTACTGCTAAAGGCGGCCTGGTTTGAATGCGAGGCTTAGCGACGTCTCCGCTGTCTGCTCCCCTCTGATAACAACACACCACCCGGTCCACCAAGCATCCCTCCGCGTGTTCCACACACATACTGCCTAAATTCCCCATTTCCAATCCTGTTTAAATGACCAAGTACAGAAGCGCCGGTTTACCATATACACAGACACGATCTCAATAGACGGGCTCCCGTGAACGTTACCCCGCAGCAGCTAACCTTTCCGTTATCGCTGCTCGGCCTCTCTAGGAAAGACTTCTGCACTTGCTAACAATGAGGCCATTTAAGAAGCTACAGCAACAAACGCGTGTACGTAAATGTACAGGGACGTGCAGTTCCATCACTACTTCTCCAAGGGCAAACTTCTCAAACCGAGAACAATAACCACACATCCCGCTAAACGCAAAGTAGACACTGGCCTCCAACACGCTCCTCAACTAACGCTGGCAGCTAATTTAGGCTAACAGCTAGCACCCGCTCACGCTGCCTAGCATGCTACGTTACTGAAAAGCGCTCCACAGCAACATTCTACCCTGACGTGTATCTGCAGGAAAATATTAATTTAGCTTTTCATCCGCAATCACGCGGACCAAACCACACACCACACTGAGAATAACAAAATCACGATAAACAAATGAAAATGGCGTTGTACAGGATAAGCGCCATTCCTTAACGTTACCAGAGGTCTCGTCCGCTCCGTCGTGATTTGAATTCTCCTTCCTACTGACTTTTGCCGATGAGGCCGACATGGTTATCGTTTGTTGTGACTCTTTCGACCAGACGTATATCCAAGGCGGTTCAAAACTCTTCTCCACAGGACAAAAGTTACTTCCACCTTGGACAGAGTGCGTGTCTCGCAGTACACGATAAGGAGGAGGACTGAGCGCAGCTTTGCACGCTCGTTTCTCTCTGCGACTTACCGTAGCTAAACATATCTGTGGTGCTCTACTGCCTCCGACTGGTTGGAGTCCGACACTACAACTTAAAGCGACAGCTTGTACAAAGAAGTTAAGCCTCCACTACCCAGTAAACCACCTTTTCTTTTTATACGAATTTTCACGGCTACTTCATAATATATATATATATATATATATATATATATATATATATATATATATTTTTTTTTTTTTTTTTTTTTTTTTTTACAAAAATAAACAACAACAACGAACCACACACCGAGATCAATTCGACAGATTCTCTCTAGGCTCCTTTTGTCCATGTGTTTCTTTTATCTGTTTATTTATTCATTTATATTTTTGTTATTACATTATGTGTAGTATAGTATGACAGACAGGAACAAAAAAGGGAAGGGTCAACAGCCGCACCAGAATGCGCCCTGGAACCAACAAGTACCCTCACTCCAGGGAGGGCAGCAGCATCCAGCCGGGAGCAGTAGAGAGGGGAAACCCCTCCATGACCATATACCACAGGGGCCAAGGCTCAGCAACTCCTCAGACCCAGGCCCAGCCATTCACACACACACACACACACACACACACACACACACACACACACACACACACACACACACACACACACACACACACACACACAGGCTGATTATGCATGATAGTTTATTTTTCCATAAAAATAAAATAAAAATAAACTTCAAATAGTTTATTTTAGGCAGAATCATCATTTTAACTCTCTTCCCAAGAGTGATACAGGTAAAATTCTTCAACGTGTGAGATTATCATCTCCTGTTTTTAGCATAGGAATATGATTTAACCATAGGTCTGAGAGCATGATGGAAAAATTGATACCTCCATATCAAATTTTACCTGTCTGTAGTGGAGTGGTAGTTGTGTTTGGAAAATTACAATTCAGAGACAAAACTGTATATTTACTCAGCCAATTGAATAGTGTGATATGGACCAGAACTTAGTTATAAGTAAATCGGCTTTATAAGCAAAGTTTGTGAGTTTGTGAGGCTTTATAAGCAAAGGTTGTGAGTTCCTAAGGAAAAGTAATACATCATCAGCATATAGGCTTATGGTTTGAACTCTTTTGATATCTAGATTTTGTTGGATTGCTGGTGCTAGTGGCTTGATAAAATTAACAAAAAGTGAAGGAGAAAGCTGGCAGCTCTGTCTGGTGCCCCTCTGTAGGTTGAAACTATGTACTAATTAATTAAGTCTTGTTCTTTAGGTAATGATGTATTAAATATCCAGCTTCTGATTGGTGGTATGATTCTTTTCTGTGTGAGAAATAGACACCAGTGCATGATCATTGATAGTGACAGGATGAATCTGAGTGTCTGTGTTATCCCTCATAATGGAGCTTCTAACTAAAAAGTGAGATTGTGAGTGGTGTACTGATGAAAAGAAGGTGTAGTCCCTGAAAATGGGGTGATGTGAACGGCAAACATTGCAAAGACCAAAATCACACATGTATTGTTTGAGAATGTGTGTAGACTGCCAGTTCAAGTTATGAAAAAGGGAGGGTTAATCAACATTTGGCCCATATATACTAGTGATACACAGATCCATCCATCCATCCATCCATCTTCATCCACTTTATCCGAGGCCGGGTCGCGGGGGCAGCAGCCTAAGCAAAGAGGCCCAGACCTCCCTCTCCCCAGCCACCTCCTCCAGCTTGTCCGGGGGAACACCAAGGCGTTCCCAGGCCAGCCGAGAGATATAATCTCTCCAGCGTGTCCTGGGTCTGCCCCGGGGCCTCCTCCCGGTGGGACATGCCTGGAACACCTCACCCAGGAGGCGCCCAGGGGGCATCCTTGTCAGATGCCCAAACCACCTCAGCTGGCTCCTTTCGATGTTGCTCCACATATGGAGCAGCGGCTCCACATATGGAGCCGCTCCATATGGAGCTGCTGTAATATGGAAACAAAGAGGCGTAGCCATATTACGTAACAAAAAAATACATAAAATTCACAACGCTATTACAGATCCAAAAGGTATATTTATAATACTTTATTTATATATTGAAAATATGGATCTGTGTATCCATATTTGTGTGGATACACACAAATATGGATACACAGATCCATATTTGTGTATCCATATACACAAATATGGATCTGTGTATATGGATACAAAGATCCATATTTTCAATATATAAATGAAGTATTATAAATATACCTTTTGGATCTGTAATAGCGCTGTGAATTTTATGTATTTTTTTGTTACGTAATATGGCTACGCCTCTTTGTTTCCAGTTGTTTCACTGCCATTTAAGTTTAGCTTGGTCTGAGAGTCCTGCTTTTGGGTCCCACCCTTGCCTGCCACACAGAGAACCCTGACAGTGTGTTTACAGATGTTTTGTTCATACAGTATGAATCTCATGTAGAAAGGGAATGTCTGCCTGTAAGTAATTTAACCAGTTAGTATTTTAAGCCACTTTTCCCTGGAACTAAGTCCACGTACATTCCATGCGACAAACATCAGTGTGGTGATGTTTAAACTAACTGGTGGTGTGCTAAATGTTTATTAAAGGTGTGTGTTTGTCGATCTATCTTGTATGGTTGTATGTTTCTGTGCTGTATATTGGTGTTTGTATGGCTGTGTATTGCTGTGTGTGTATGGCTGTGTATTTGATTAATCTGTATGTTTATGTGGCAAATTGGAGCACCGAAGACAGAGCACACATAATGCTGAGCGCAGAAAGAGAAGGGAAAATTAAAAAAAAAAAAAAGTTTTATTAATTAAATATTTCCAAAAGAAATTAAATACTTTTAAAACTATCTGCAGATGAGTTATATTGCTTTTTTTCATTCTTTCAATTATTTGTAAATTGAAGTGTGGCACCTTAGGGTTGAGCAAACTGCAGCATTCATACACTGTAGGTAGAAAACCACCTGAATAAAGCTCAGCTATTACAGTGGTGTTAAATAAATTAAATGCATAAAATAAAATAATTTAAATACATTTGTTCATTTGCTTGTATCTACAGAGAAGTCGCTGTCTCATTGTGTTGTATAATGAAATCTAAAATTCAACAAATATGGATGTTAATTATGCTATTTCCATTACACCTGTATACATACCTACCTGTAAACTGGGTTTTGCAAGAGATTTCGCAAGGTGGCTACTTGAACGCGCCCTAAGCCTACCTCAGCCGGCTACTGAATAATTAAATGTGATTGGTTCTTGCAGTGTCATTGTCATTACTGACCGCCAACCAATCCGGTCGCCGTCCCGTGACGTCAGGTTCTCCAGGGGTCTCCGTTTAACTCGGTTCAAACTTCTAATCAGAATTGTTTCTGTGATGTGCGGCAGGGAGAAGTGGCAGGCCGGTCTGTGAGGAGATTCAGCAGGTGCTGAAGTTCACATGCCGATGTGGAATTAATTAGAGTAGTCGTGTCAGTCCTACCTGAGCCATTTCATCTACTTTCTGACCCGGAGAAGAGTGTTGGCGGCCAGAAACGGACAAACGGTGTCCACGACAGACCTGACAGCCATCATGTCAGGTTTACCGCTAAAGGTAACGCTGAGTAACGCTTTTTTCATTCTTCACGCTTAGTTCAGTGATCACGGAGGCAAGAGTGCCAGAGTTAAAGGTAGTTAATACTACCTGTAGCCGACGGTAATTGCTTCAGTGCTTAACAGGTTCACTGGATTTTCCTGTTTGTCTTGTTTGCTTCTCCTCGATAAGTTAGCTAATACCTCAGGCTGGGTAGTTATCATAAACGTAAAAACGAGCCGGTTTCACGCAAAAAAGACCACAGCACCAGAGCTGTCTGAACTTCTTCGAGCTTGTTGTTGTGGCTACGGCATAGTTTCTCAGGCTTCAGCTTGGATTTTCTTTCTTTCTTTCTTTTTTAAATTGCGTCCACTTACACTTATTTTAACAGCATTAAACCATTTAGCCATTTGTTAGCCTAGTTAATATAAGATCCTTTATTGAACGTTACTTTATCTTTAAAGCCCAACACCTTCGCCTAGGACTTTGAAAAGTTCTTTTAGTTTTGATTGACAGAAGGTGTGTCTGTTCACGAGCAAAAAGTCATAGAGCTGAATAGCCTGGTAATGCCTAACACAAAGGACACATCCTCAGCTTTCTTTCTTTCTTTCTTTCTTTCTTTCTTTTTTCTTTCTGCGACTTGCTACAGCTGGAAGAATGAGTAATGATCAAGTAGTTATTATCGGATTATAATTGTTTGGGAATTTGTTTCATATTTTAACTTTTCTGGGCTTTGTTATCACTGGCTATGATATAGCCAGAGACACTGTAAGGATTCTGAATTGAAGTCTATCTAACAAAAAAGAAACAAAACCTCCTAGAAAAACATAAGCTTTTTATTTCATTGTGACCATTTAAATTAAATTTACATTAATAAAAGTGTCCAGAATATTTTTTCAGAAGGCCATGCTGACTTAGAGGGCCATTCACTGAACCCTGGAACTACGTACTTGTGTAATCAACTTAAAATGCTGTGTCAGTTTTTAAGTTTAAATCTTTCCAGTTGTCCTGATCACAATTTGTTTGATCAGTAGCATCACAGAGGCTAATGATCAAACAAATTGCATTATTTTACATATCTTTACTTGTATGTCTCACTCAGACGCCCCTACCAATGCAGGACAGATGTGCATCACTCCATACAGAAAATATTGGGGTAGTGTGTACTATTTATGAAGAAACACAATGTTGTATACATGGATAGCTGTAGAAGAAAAATGTATAATTTGAGACAGTCTCTTTGTAGGATCATGACAACCTGCTGGAATATTCATACCAGAGTAATGAGTAAAGCAGCATAGTGTACAGGTGTCAGACAGACGCTGTAAGGTAGTTTATGATAGAAATAGAAATGTTTTTGTTTGTTTGTCTCTTTGGCACACATGTTCAGTTATAAGTTAAATAGCATTATAGATTAATGACAGCCCATTCCCTCCAGATTATTTCACATAATGCATACAGGCTTTCATTGGTTTACTGGGAGGGCTGTTTGGCCTTTTAGGACATTATGTGCTTGGATGGACCATGTGCTTGGTGTCAAAAACTGCAAGTTCTCTAGTGGTGAATTAAGGCTGGGTCCAAAAGGCAGCAGATTCCTGTAAACTCCATGTTAACGGTTTAATCCTAACAATGTTGGCCTCTGGACAGTTTCCCCCTTAGTATGAGGGTAATTTAAAAAAATGTAGTATTTATTTTCATATTATTAACTCCTGTTTTTATATGTGAGGAAGTTGGTTAAAAAATCCTTTGTACAGTTGGCACAAATTCCTTACGTCAGGAATTACATTGGAAATTTATTCAGATTCCCATTGTGGTGACCCCTTGTGAATAAGGAATAAGCAAAATGTAGCTCTCATCCACCTGGATACTGTTGAGGCTTAAAGTTGTTGTGTGCCCTCGCTAATTAGCAGGTGTGCTCACACAGTCAGTTTTGGCTGATAGCATTTACTTTGCTAGATTTCATCTCTGCTAATTCGTTACTGAACTTGGACAGTATTTGTGCTCCTTGTGCCCTATGAATTATTTATAATATTTGGCAAATAATATGGCCTAGTGTCCAGTACAGATGTTTCTGCATTAGTGTGGCTGACTGAAACTGTTATTTCAGTAACTTGGCACTTATTTTAGATCAAATGTTTTGCCATTGTTTGAACAAAACAATACAAAGGAGTTCATGTTTTCATAGAGGTATAAACGTATCCTGAAACTCATAATGGGAGATTGGAAAGAAAGATTTGTCTTTAGTAAGGCTCACTAGTTTTTGCCCATAAGAGGGAGCCATTGTGTCATTTGCTGTTGTTGATGCAGTGTTGGTCCAGATCGATGCTTTTGGTTAACAGCCTTATCAGTTTTTTTCTGTTTAGCCAGGTGATGATTTTCATTTCACTTTGGCTGCGCCAATCAGGTTATTTTAAACTAATTTCATTGATTCAGATGCAATTACATTATATAGTTTAGTGTAATTGCATCTTCTAATTGTTCGTCTTTGTACTGCTGATGGTTTTCCAAGTTCTTCCCAGTAGCATTGGCCTGTGTCGCTGTGCTTTTCTTTACTGCTAGAATTAGCTACAATCACAATACCCAAAGTTCACATGCTAGATAAAATGGAAATGCAGTAGCCTGAATTTGATAACTTTTGCATACAACAGGTGTGAAAGAAAGTTAAGACAGTGGCAACAAAAGATTGAAAATGTTGTATAATAATGATGATGATAGACTTCCTTGACAACTTGCTACAAACTAAATAGGCATCAGGTCAGTAACCATACTGTAGTATTTAAAAAAAAAAAGTTGTATGAAGTCTTTCTAATACCAAAATCTGAAGAAGAACGAAGAAGAATGCCTCTTCCCTCTAAAAACAACATGGCAGCTATGCTTATGTTTGAGTTGCATCTGAACATTCAAACACTTCACATCTACTGTCACACCTACTGCTTCCCCAAATCACTTGTTATGTACACATATTTCTGTTTAAAGGAAGTAATCAAGAAAAGCAAGATTCCTAAGAAGGGAAAACTTAAAATAGGAGACATTGGCATGTTTACATCATACATTTAGGACTGAATATCCTTAATTAGCAGTCACACCAATAAGAGACTGAAACTGTGTTATTGTCTTACAGAATGGGAATCTGAAGAATCTGGAAGAGTGGGATATTCTTGACCCAGAGTTTCAACAGCGTTTGGAAGCTGCTCGATCAGTGCTCCGGCAGCAGATCCAGCGGGAGCTGAAGATCAAGGAGGCAGCTGAGAGGCTGCGACGGGCAGTCACCAACCGCAAGAGTGCAGCTGATGTGGAGGGCCAACTTAAGGCCTCAACCCGCAAGCTGGAGAAGCTGCACTGGGAACTGCAGGAACTCAACGCAAGGTCTATGGCCACACAGAAAGACAGTGGCATAGGTAACAAAATCTTTTTTTCCTTCATGTAGAAGGAGGAAAACCAGTAAGAGTACAAATCCATTTGTTTCACAGGTTCTGTTGCATTTAACAAACAGAAGACAAGACCTTAAAAAGGGGGGCTAGAACAAGGTCAGCAGAATTCCAATACAAACCCAGATCCAGTTTCTTAACATAGGTTTGACTGTTGCTGACTCGTGTTACGGATGTTAATTAGAGAGAACAAAAAGGGAGTCAAACTGTTAACATTGTCAGTATCTCATTTCTGTCGCTAGTTTTCACCCTTTTTGAGGTTACAAGAGCTGGATCCTGTTTTCCATTGAAGCCAGTATAAAAACATTGGGGTTTTATAAGACCAGAATGGATAAAAGCTACCATCATCCTTGAGTCACACTCCAACATTTTCCTATATAAATTGATTCAAATAAAACTTTTTATACAAATAATTAGGACTTTGGTTGAAACCACAACACTGTAAATGACTTGTGTTGGTATATTATGAAAACTATATTTTATATGTATGCACTTTGCCCTAAACCTCCAGGTTCATTGATTAAGGTTAATCTTTAATATACTGGCTAAAAAAAAATAAAGCAGCAGTGCAGTCCTGTTGTCAGATATTCACATGGTGACAGAAAACATGAGGTATAAATTGTTGGAGAGAGGGAGGGAAAGAAATGCACGATTTTGTAACACTTCAGACAATCTATTGTTGCAGGACCTTGACCTTACAATAGAAAGTGCCTTGAAGCAGCTGTTGATGTGATTTTTGATGCTATATAAATAAAATTGAATTCAATAAAAATGCATCAGTGATGGCAGTAAAGGGCGCTGCAGCACACACAAGCTGTTATATGTGGATGTCAGCTGGGCTGCACTTCTACCCACAGAGAGCATAATGTTTAGAAACCTTTCCATCTGCCCCTTGCTGACTCCATGGGGACTGCAGATTGAAAATTTGATTCATTAACCTTCTTTTTATGTGAGAAGAATGGTTTCTTTACATAATGTCATAAACTAAGCAAAATCCCAACATGCTTAAATCAGAAAAATTCTAAGCAGTGTATATAGGCCCCCCTAGACAGGACACGTCAGGGATGCTGTGTTTTATGCTGTATTTGTCTTAACCACCACTTTTCTAAGGCCACTATACTATACAGAGATAAATCACTTGATCTGAAGCTGGTATCCATCTAATGTTTATCTTATTTGGATCCTAACCCTTTATACAGCCTGTATGTTTTGTTTTTTCCATGCAGGTCACTTAGAGGAAGAAGAAAACCTGTCAGGAGAGACATGTCAGTGGGAAGAGGTCACATCACCACTGGACAGTCTAGTCAGAACACTGAAGAAACAACTTACCATGGAGACCAAGGTCAAACAGGGTGCTGAGAACATGATCCAGACTTACACTAATGGCTCATTTAAGGTATTATACAACATGACCTAATTTATGCATAACACAACACACAAAGCCTCACGAGTACCACTTTACACTCTCTCTGAGTGGCTCGTGTGGTAAATTGCTGTTCCATGTAAAACGTTTACAGTAACTGAATACATTATTAAGAGGAGGATTAGACTTATAGCACTTTGCCAGATGCCTTTATGAATTAGAATTTCTCACTGTGCAGAATAGTTTGTATTTTTGTTAACAAGGTTCTGCCTTTCTTTATAACTACTCTTTATGAAGTCATTTAGCGATGTTACTTCAAATTTAAAACTTTTATACATTTAAAGTTCGAAGTAAGGCATTCTTATGCAGACATTTTGACATATTAGAGAAGGGGAATGGACAGCCTGGGCATAGACCAGGCTAATTATCAGTCTAATTATCAGGCTGTGGAAGGCAAAGAGGGAACGAATACTGTTAAGCACCGTGTGTAAATCCTTTTGGAATGACTTAGTTTCTTGTATAAACTGGACAGAGAACATTATACCATCTGAGCTAAATCAAAATGACATATCAAATCGTGTGGCTAACACATATCACAGTTCTAACCTTTCCTGAAAACGTAAACTTCGCCTATATGGCGTGTGTGTGTGTGTGTGTGTGTGACCTTTAAGTTACTTTCTTTCTCTTGATCGGAAGTTCTGTGTTGGTTTGTAATTGTTTGTTTTATTTTCCAGGACAGAAAGATGCTCTCTGCAGCCCAGCAGATGTTGCAGGACAGTCGTACTAAAATAGAGCTGCTGCGCATGCAGATTGTTAAAGTCAGTCAAGCCAGAGATGGAGAGGAAGATGGCAAATATGGTAAATCTTATCACTCACACAAGTACTGTTCTTGTCTGGGCAGTGTTTTCACTGCAGATATCTTATACTGACAGTTTGTCTTCAATATGTTTCAATAAACAAAATGAATGTGAAACATAATGGATCAAAAATGACTTGAAAAAATATCAAATTTATATTGAATGCAAATGAATTTGTATTCTGTTCTGTGTCTTATGGTCTTAAGTAGTTGGGAGTGTGCTTAGATGTTATGGAAATGTCTGTGAAGGTTCTTAGTCATCCAGGTCATCGTAGTCTAAGGAGCTTGGAAAGAAAAGCGTTTGGACTTCTTTAAGTTAGGTTAGGGTCCCAGACCAAGCCACACACTCAGACACAAACTGGTTCATCCCAAAGACAAAACTCCCAAACACAAAATTAACAACGTAGTGTATGCGGTCCAGTGTAGTGAGGAATGCTCAGACCTCTACATTGGAGAGACCAAACAGCCACTTCATAAACGCATCTCACAACATAGTGAGATTTCCTTCGGGATTAATAAAGTATTCTGATTCTGATTCTGAGAAGAGCCACCTCAACAGGACAAGACTCAGTTGTTCATCTGCATCTAAAGGTCAAAGGTCTTTATTTTGAGGATGCCACTGTTAAAGTTTAGGACAGAGAAGACAGATGGTTTGAGATAAGTGAAAGAAGCCATCTATGTCCACTGTGAACGGCTCTCTTTGAACAGAGGGCGGTGCTTACGACATCAGCTGTCTGCCATCTATAATCCAGTTTTGAGATCCCTTCCCAGATGCCTTAATGCCCACTCACATCCTGGGTCATTTGATCTCAATAAATCACATGATAAGGTGGGGCTACGTCTCACAATGGGTTCACCTGAAACCTTCGCTGATTGTGAACCACACCCATTTTCAGACCTTGGCTCAAGTGATTATGCAGAGGATCAATGGGGGGGTCCATGATCCTCTTGGGGACTCTCCACCAATTGCTCTTAGAACTGAAGAAGCTTCTCGGATGAGAGGTGAAACGTCCTAAAACAACTTAAAGAAGTCCAGATGCTTTTCTTTCCAAGTTCCTCAGACATGTTATGGAAATTTAAAGTTCATCAGTGATGACTGGTGAGCTGATCTCATGACAACTACACAAATTTTATCTTCTGAACAAGACCATAAGATGCAGTTGAAAAATACATTAAAAAGTAATAATGCACGCAATATGCACACAATTGTTTCTCGTGAAATGCAATAATTGATATTTTACTAATTTTAGTACAGTGGTGATTACTGGTGGTGGTGGTGACTGTTTTGTTCATCTGCACTAAGGTCACTCTATGGAGATGATCAGTCCTGTGGAGCTGCGAGTTGCTGAACTAATTCACCACATGAAGATTGAATCAGCTGTAGCAGAAGGAGCCAAAAATGTGGTGAAGCAACTGAACGGGCATAAAGTCCAGGACCGCCGAATACTTGCAGAAGTGGGTACCAGCTGGAATGTCTTCACTTTCACCAACCTAACAGCTACAACAAGAACACGATGGCTATAAATAGTTAGAATGAACATTTTTGAACTACAATTGAGTTCAAGGTGACCTTCACAATATATTCCACAATATGTAGAACTGCCCTGGGATGGCTGTGGCTCAAGTGGTAGAGCAGGTGATCTACCAATCACAGTCAATCCCTGGCTCCTAGATACTAAAGCCTGAATTGCCCCTGATGCATTCATGAATGTGTGTGAATGTTTGTTAAATGCACTTTGCTGTATGTGTGGTTTGAGTGCTCAAATTGAGTTGAGAGGTGCTATAGAAAAACCAATCCATTCACTATTTGCCTTGATTTATTTGAGCAATATCTCTAAAATTAGAAGCATCCTTTGTCAGGGTGATACTGAAGCACACATATACATGTTTTTTTTTTTTTTTTTGTCATTTAAAACACTTATGGTCAGTTTCATGTTAGATTAGATTAAACTACTTTTGTTTAGTAGTTTGTTTGAACCCAAACAATTGGGTATTACTGTTTTTTCAAATTGTGTTCACATTTACAGTCTATGTCTATGTACAGCTCTAGTTTTTATGATATTTTTGCATAGTGAGCAGATTACAATACACATTTCCAAATTTCAGTGCGTAATTATAAATCTGATTACATGCATACATGCTGATTGAGATATAATCTGAACTGAATGTTTGCAATTAATTGCAACATAATTATTACTATTGTTGCATCAGAGATTGCATTTCTGTATCCTTCAGGCCCAGGCGCGAATGCAAGAGTCATCTCAAAAGGTGGATTTGTTGCGTCTCTCGTTGGAGAGACGTTTATGTGAGCTGGCTCATGATCATCCCACACATGCTACCATTAAAGAGGCTTTAATAGTAGGCACCTCACCTTCTTACGGCACTCCAAAGAAACGCTCTCGGGCTCCAGCCTCTTCCTCATCTTCATCCTTCTTCAAACCAGCCAGTCTAACAGGTTGTTTAAGTCTGCTAGTCTCTTTTAAAAGCAAAATTTTGATAGTCATTTTATTAAGTACCCATTCATAACAACATTAAAAAAAATGTAATTTTTTTTTCACCTGAAGCAGCTTTCCATTGAATTCTCAGTAATGTTATCCCAAGTAAGAACTAATGACTGAAACGCTTTTCCTTAGGCCGTTTGGAGGTATGTTTGATGGGTTGCCAGGACCTGTTGGAGTCAGTTCCAGGCCGTAGTTGTGTGACCAGTGTCTCAACCACCTCTGGGAGCATCTCGGATATGAAGTCTCTGAAGGTACGAACCGGACGCAGTGCCAAGGCTGAAGACATTTCCTGTAAGTCAACTTTTTTTTTTTTTTTTTTTTTTTTTTAGACCTTTTATTTTTCTTTGTGTCGTAAAATGCAAATATCCAGTAATGGACACTTGAACTAACAAGTAATTGGTTTCAGAAATGGTAAAACTGACAAGACAAACATGTTTGTATTTCAATACAAACCTGAGGTTGTAGCCGAGTATTAGCTACATTTCCATTAGATTCCATTATATATTTTGTCCCAGTAACTGAAAGGTTCTTTCAGACTGTTGGTTATCTGGATCTAGATGTCTATCTCTCTGTGTTAGCCCTACGACAGGCTTGCAACCTCTCTAGGGTGTTTCCCGCCTGTCACCCCATTGTAACTGGGAGGGGCTGGATTAAGTGGAAGAGAATGAATGGATGGACTGTACACAAAACAAACTGCTCCTGTCCATTAGGTAGCTATTATGGGAATTATTGTGACACACTTACAGAACTGTACAGTTCTGTAAGTGTGTTATGCTACAGTTGGTGGTGATTTACTGCTTTTCAGAAGAAAAAAAGAGATGAACAAAAGCAGCAACGCAGATTCAAAACACTTGAAGGATACACAAAAACAATCAGAATCAGAATACTTTATTGATCCCTAGGGGAAATTATGTTGGTTACAGTGCTCCAGTACAAACAGTAACAAAAACAGACATACAAGAAGTAAGAAATTACACAAATACAGACAGGCTCAAGGTTTTTTCCACCAAAATTGCGGGACTGAAAATAAGCAAAAGTATTTTACAAGCTCTGTAGACATGGCCAAATCTTTGCACCATTTTAATTTCAGTCAGCTTCCAGCCAGTCAGAAATGTGGCAGTCTTGTGGGTATTACTGCTGCATCTTTAACTCTGCAGACCCCACCCAAGAGTTTAGGAGCATTTCCGTGGGTAACATAATTCATACTAAAAGTAGTTTTAATCCTGGTCCTCATGACTATGATCTAAATTATTTACATTTCCTAGTTCCTCGTGGAGACATTCATCTTTGAAGACTTGATAATATGAGTCTATTTCTTACTGAGGTAGATGTTTCTCCGTATACATTTTGAAAGATTTCTGAATTGCTTGTTTTCCTGTTTTTATGACATTAGGTCTAAGAAATGTAGTAAGCCCTGAATTTATGGTAACTGACAGGTTTTCGTTTTGATTAGTTTTCTGACTGCATCTGTTTTCTTTGTTTTTCAGCGGAGATAAGTGCAGTGCTGAAGGTTGACAACAGAGTAGTGGGGCGCACACAGTGGAGACAGCTGGGCAAAGAGGCCTGGGGCCAGAGCTTCAGCATTGAACTAGAACGGGTCAGTGGCTGCCATGTACTTGCTTTAAGGATCATTTCAAATCATCACTAATATATTATGACAGCGTTAAATTAGTTAGGTTTCAGACTACACGTGCATGCAAATACGTTATCCTCTGTCAAGAACAACACAGCTTTGAAGCAAGTGATTTGCAACTGCACCAAAATTCAGTTGATTGTGTTTTTGCCCATTCTCTATCGCTTCACCAATTTCAGGGGATTTGGCTTGGTAGTTTTCTTTGTTTTATGAAGAGAAAAAAAATCTTGTTCACAGACAGCATGGGATCTCAGCTTGGTGAAGGAAAGAAGAATCTTTTATCCTCAGATTCACAGCATGGGCTTGTTCTTCTCCAACTCCACAGTTCACTTCTTTTCTTCTTAGCGACTGCTGGAGTAGCCTTCCATGTGTCGCTTTTTAACATAATCGATATTTATTCTCATCAAATTTAGTTTTAGCTCCCTTTAAACCAACTTTGTTCTGATTGACAGAGACTACATTACAAACTGGAATAACATGAAAATAGTTTTTAAAAAAAAGTAGTTGTTGCCCATTCTTTCTCTATAAAGAAAGTTTGAACCTTTTGTTTCCAGTGTTTCTGTATTTATTTTATTATAAAAGGTGAGTGTATCCAGAAAAGTAGAACTGCTTATTTATTTATATAAAGCCAATTTTTGTTTAGTGAATCAAGGCATAAAATCCTGATAATTCAACTCACTGTATTTTTCTTGCAACTGTCATTCTGTAAACAAATTTGTCCTTGTGAAGAGTCCAATTTCAGACATAAAAATCATTTTAGAAGCAGAAATGTGTAAAAGTAACTTTTTGTATAATGTTTAGGACAAGAATTCACACACTGTTTTCCTTTGTGGTCAGAGATATTGTATAACCTCTTCATACTAGGTTAGCTACTAGTACACATCTGAATCTACCTAAGAAAGGTTTATCTAAAAGTCACTTTTTGAGATTGATGTAATCATACCAAACCACAGAGGGCTTTAAAGAAAGAGCGGTAGAGATCAAAATTTTTTGCAAGGGGATATCCTCTTGATTGGGTGTAACTAGTATAAAATTGTGCTCTAAAAAGTTCTTGTTCATATTTATTATCTAGTAGTCAGAAGAAACGAAAAAGATTTTCTGTTACTTGCGTAAATACTTATTCCTCCCAGAGTCGGATTGTGAGGTCTTTTTTTTTTTTTCTTTTTCTGAAGCACTGACACATATAAAAATCGGATCCCGAACTGACTCAGACCTGAAATCATGCTGATTTTGTGTCTAACAAAACACAAGATAGTCCTCTTGTAAATAATTCCCCTCTTGCCCCTGCGGGCGGTCTTCTACCAGAGGCCTGCGAGTTTGAGGGTCCCGTGGGGTATCTTTCCTGTTACTAGGACTGCGATCTTGTGGACAGAGATCTCGGATTTATGTTACTGGGATCTGCTGGAGCCACTCGCCTAGTTTGGGAGTCACCGCACCTAGTGCTCCGATTACAACTGGGACCACCTTCACCTTCCACATTTTCTCAAGCTCTTCTCTGAGCCCTTGATACTTCTCAAGCTTCTCGTGTTCCTTCTTCCTGATGTTGCTCATTACATCTGTCACTATGGCCATCTTCCTCTACCATGTCCAGTTGGGTAGCCATCACTATTTTGTCCGTCTGTATCTGGAAGTCCCACAGGATCTTAGATTGGTCATTCTCGACCGGAGCGTCTCCCATTTTGACCTCGGGACTTCCAGGCTATACTCTGCACAGATGTTTCTGTATACTCTGCCGGCTACTTGGTTATGGTGTTCCATTTGTGCTGGATTGTCTCAGGGGTAACTTTACAGAGCCTGCACCTGGGGTCTTGCCTGGTATAGACCCCAGCCTCTATGGATCTTGTACTTAGAGCTTGTTCCTGTGCTGCCATGATTAAGATAAGATAACCTTTATTAGTCCCACGTGTGGGAAATTTGTTTTGTTACAGCAGTGGACAGTGCAAAGTTACATAGAAAAATTAGAAAAAAAAATAAACACTGGAATAAGATATCAATAAGATACTGTACACAATAGAATAGAATAAAATAAAATACTATATACAATTGAATAAAATAGAATACAAATGCTATATACAATTGAGTATAATACAACGATCCCAGAAAAGAGTATTGCACTTAGTGTTGTTGCGCATGTGTGGATTTGATCAGTTGAAGTCTTTGTTGTGGAGTCTGACAGCAGTGGGGAGGAAAGACCTGTGAAATCTCTCTGTCCCACATCGTGGGAGCCGCAGCCTGCCACTGAAGGAGCTGCTCAGTGCTATCAGAGTCTCCTGCATGGGGTGGGAGATGTTGTCCAACAGGGATGACAGCTTAGCCACCTTTCTCCTGTCACTCACCACCTCCACTGGGTCCAGAGGGCATCCTAGAACAGAGCTGGCCCTCCGGATCAGCCTGTTTAGTCTCTTCCTGTCCCCAGCAGAGATTCTGCCACCCCAGCTCCTGTTAGTGCCTTTGTGCTGTCTTTCAATTCAGTGTTGTCCAGCCACTGGTAAGATTTCGGGATTTCAGCCACTTCCTGTATCTTCCGGTGGTATATACCATGCAGGGGCCTGTCCTTCCATGATGGTTCTTCCTCTTGCTCCTCTTTTTTGCATATCTGCTGCCTGAGTTAGTCAGTCGTGGCCATCTTTTTGCTGGTGAACTTGTGGATGTTCGTTGTCTCATCCTGGGCTGTGGTGCTGACACTCACCAGTCCCCGGCCTCCTTCCTTTCGATTAGCATACAGTCTCAGGGTGCTGGACTTGGGGTGAAACCCTCCATGCATGGTCAGGAGTAGGGATGGGTATCGTTTAGGTTTTATCCGATACCGGTGCCAAACCGGTACTTTTGAAATGGTGCCGGTGCTTAAACGGTGCTCAAACCGGTGCTTAAAGAATGGAGAACACAAAATTGGTCCAAAAACCTCTCATGTTCAGCTGTTTTTTTTTTTTTTTTTTTTTTTGTTTTTTTTTTTTTGTAAAAAGATAACAATGCCTTTTCTGCAGCTATAGGGCATATATGGTATCACTCTTGGCTGGAAGCAGTGCTTAAACAATGAAAAAAACACAAGCTTTATCCAAAAACCTCTCATGTTTAACTGTTTTCCACTTTTTCTTTGGTCATTTTAGCCTTTTTGGCCAGGGTGAAGGGAGTATCTGCCATCAAACAAGAAGACAGCTGCATGTAACTACGACGGTGTTTGCTAGTTCACCTTACATGCATTAATGTAATAACGTGGTTAGCCTACTCAACGTAGATTATACATGAACAACATTAAGCTACTCACGCAGAGAAGAACGGCTGCTGCTGCCATTATCATCTGTCATGATTTCTGCTACACTGGCAGGGCTAGGGGCCAGGACTTTCGGGTTTTTGGGGGATGTTGCTAACTCCGGGTCCGATAACAGGCACCACACCCGCAAGTAGATGCGCTCGGTGTGAGGTCTCCAGCAAGCTATCAAATACGGCGCATTTTTCGGCTTTTAAAAAAACGCTATGCGTCGCCAAGTGTTTCATCGCATTTGAGGTGTTACCTCCTTTGACAGTATCACAGTATCAGCTTAAAGCACTTGTTGCAGGCTGCTGAGTTTGCATATTTTGCTGTGAAGTACAGCCAGACTTTTGATCGCTTTGCCTTGGGCATTTTTAATCTGTAGCTCTGCTCTAAAAGAACGTACGTACCTGGACCCGCCTGCTATCCTCGGAAACGTAAAATGATTGGCTAGAATTCAAAGTGTATCACATCTCAGGAAAAAAAAACAGCACCGAAATAAAGCACCGAAATGTGCGCTGCTTTTCGGTCTGGTTACTACCGTTTATGTCAGAACCGGTGCCATCATGGCGGTACCCATCCCTAGTCAGGAGCTTCCTTGTCTTGATGTTAGTGCCTTCTGTCTCTTCCTTTGGGCAGCTTATTATCTCAGCAGTGTAGGTGTTGGTAGCATGGATCTTATTCTTACTGTTCACCTGACTTCTCAGCACTTGCCTGACCATCTGTGTTGTTGTTGCAGCTTTCCTAGCAGCCTCTTCATGATTCGCATTTGCTTGTAGTATTACCAGGTACTTGTAGTTGTACACAATGTTGCCTTCTGGTAATTCGATCCCCTCAGTTCTGACTACCTTCCAGTTCTTTGTTATCATCCGACTACACTTCTCCAATCTGAACGACATGTCCTTGCTGGAGATGCTGGTGTTGTGGATCAGTGAATCGATGTCTCATTCACTCTTGGCATACAGCTTGATGTCATCCATGTAGGGTAGGTGGCTGACAATTGCTCCATTCTGTAGTCAGTACCCGTAGGTAATCTTGTCAATGATCTCACTGACGGGTCCAGGCTTATGCAAAACACCACTGGGGACAGAACATCTTCTTGATAGCTCCCCACACTTGATGGCGACCTGTTTTATGGGCTTCAAGTTGGCCTCTAGTGTCATACACAACATCCCCATTGAGTTCCTGATGAAGGCTCTTGGGGTCCTGTTGATCTTGTACTGTTCAAGGCATTCCAGGTTCCAGGTGTGGGTCATGGAGTCATAGGCCTTCTTGTAATCAATCCAGGACACAGGTTGGTCATTCTAGTCTTTCAGTCTCAGGCGACTACTCTGTCTACCCTTAGCTGGTGTTTTGCCCCTCTGGTATTCTTGCCAATTACTTTCTGTGCCCCACTCATGTATTGAGCCATGTGCCTGTTCAGCTTAGCTGCTTTTATGCCTGACAGCAGCTTCCATGTGGTACTGAGGCAGGTTATTGGCTGGTATTTGGATGGGACTGGTCCCTTCTGGGGGTTCTTGGGGATCAGGACTGTCCGGCTTTCAGTAAGCCATTCTGGGTGTCTCTCATCGACTAGCAGCTGTTTCATTTGTACTGCCAGATGCTCATGCAGTGCAGTGAGCTTCTTCAGCCAGTAGGCATGAACCATGTCGGGGGCTGGTGCTGTCCAGCTCTTCATACTGGAGACCCTTTCCTCGAATTTCTGCCACTGTGGTGGTTACTGGACCATGTTCACCAGCAACCAGGTTGCTGCAGTCTGCTCTTAGATCCACTAGCCACTGAGCATTGCCTGTAGGACTTGTTTATTCTGGATTTACCTACAAAATGTTAGGCAGAAGGGTTTTGTGCTGTGGCTGACTGGTGTAGATGACTAATAGAAAAACCTCATAAATTTTTTTTTTTTTTTTTTTTTTTTTTTTAAACGTAGGTATGTATAATAAATTATCACTTGACCATAGTTGTTTGAGTGAAGTTGTTTTTTATTGTTCTGTTTTATCTTGAATTTACGAAGTTCACCCCTTTTTTTTCCTACCTGTCGGGTCCTAAAGTAAAATATCTTATTACCTTACATTTTAACTTCTTCCAAATGTTAGTTGATTACCAAATCTGTCTGTCTGTTTCTGTCAAAATTCAGGGTTTTTAAGTTTAATAAATTGTAAATGGTAAAGACTAAGAATGACAGTGAGTGAAATCTGTTTGGAGCTATTTTGAAAACAGAACATCCCTCAAATGTAATAATTCAGAAACAAAAATCAAAGCAAATTAAACATGAAATGATGAAAATATCTGAATTGTAATCCATGTGTGTGCACATACGTGTGCATGTTTCTGTGTGTTGGTCTAGTCCAGGGAGCTGGAAATTGCTGTGTACTGGAGAGACTGGCGAGCATTAAGTGGAGTGAAGTTCTTGCGGCTGGAAGACTTCCTTGATAACCAGCGACATGGCATGTGCCTCCAGCTGGAGCCGCAGGGCGTTCTCTTTATTGAGGTTCTGCTGTTCATATCTAGTCTTCAAACTGTTTATTTACCTCTGTGGCATGCATAGACTGTACATAAAAGATGGACATAGCCACAAGCTTAGGTTATGTCATTTCAGAGGGGTATCCCATGGTTAAACATATGTATAGTATAGATTCTGTAACTGTATCCTGATCGCTTTCTCTGTTCATTTCCAGGTGACATTTATAAATCCTGTCATTGAGCGTCCCTTCAAGCTCCAGAGGCAGAAGCGAATTTTCCCTAAAGAAAAAGGTGGCACAAATTATTAATATTTTTTCTTTTCTTTTTTTTTTCTAAGATTTGTTGATAAATGTTGATTTATCCTTGACTATTTCAGTTGTTATCAGGCAGTTCTTGAATGGAAAATCTGATCATTTTCTGTTGCATTTGATGCTAAACCTTTACCTCACCCTTTTCATACTGATAGTAATTACATACATAATGCAAAATGAAACTTCATTTTGTCCACAGCAAGGATACTTATTTTGTGACTGCTCGTTTGTCTCAGCACTGTTTTAAATCTAGAACCTCAGAAACAATTCTTGGGTGCTTTCACAATCTTTCTTACTTAGAATTGCTATAGTCGACTTCATCTCCTCTTCAGCTTTGACAGATGGACATAAAATGTTGTTCCTGGTGTGTCTGTGCAAAATGTCACTACGATAAGAGCAGCTGGCAGATGTCCAATGATGGACAGGTTAAGTGGCTTTTTATAGCATGCCCTACTGGGTATGGATATACAATGATATATCAGCTGTGCATTATGTGTGCTTTGATATCAGCTGATCTGTAGGTTTTGTAGCCAAGCTGTTTTATGTGCACACAACAAACCAGAAACCCTCTGGTACCAAAAATTTTCTAAATATTACTAGGCAAATGTTTACAGAATATTTACACGTACGGTATTTCAAGAAAAAAAGACTGTTTAAGAATGAACAATTTATTTATTTTTAATCAGAGTATTGCATCAACTCAGATAAACTTCTGGCATTTTGATCTGGTCAGTTAAATAGCAGCGGTGGATGTTAATCACTTTCATCTAGTTTGGCGGTAATGAAATTAATAACAGGTTCACTAGAGGGGCAACAGAAGACAACCCCAAAATCAGGAATGGCTTTACAGATGGAGACCCTCGGACATTTTTCCCTCTTCATTTTTTCTGCAGATTTTTTTCAGTAATTTTGCTTTTGGCTAGGCTCAGTGTCACTACTGGTGTCATGAGGTGATACCTGGACCCCTGCATGGGTTGCACACGTGATCCAACTCCTTCAGTATGGCACATCCTGTAACATTGGTCAACATGACTGGTTTAATGATAGGTCAGTAATGGTCTGTAGAAGCATATCCATGGAGGGATGCATAGAACTCTACAGGCTAGGCAAGGACACCCTGATTACCTTTAGGTATCAGGTTGAAACTCTTGGACCCATTGTCATTGTCACTGGTATAGTGGGTCCTGGGTTCCTCCTGGTTCATGACAATGCCCAGCCTCATGTGGGGAGAATATGCTGGAAGGTTTTTGGAAAATTAAGGAATTTATTCCTTTGACTGGCCCCACACTTGCATGACTTAAATCAAACAGAATACCTCTGAGCATGTGGAGGCTATACAAACTGCTCAGTGCCATTCTGAGTTACTGCAATAAATTTTCAGCCTGCGGCATCGTTGTTTTTTTTGTTTTTTTTCACTTCAATTTTTGAGGTGTTTTTAAATTCAGCCCTCTGTGCTTTCATTACCATCAAACAATGTGGTAACCTTTAATTCCTACTACATTATTTATTCCACATCAGTGGAGATATCCACATAGCCTCTTTTCCCATTGAGATCTGAGGTGTTTTCAAAGTTTTTTGAGCACTTCATTTTCTCTTTACATAGTATTTGCTGCATGTAAAACTTTTTCAGTCATGTAGCTCAGATTTAATTTTCTCCCATCATTCCTGCTCACAGGGAAGGACTTCCTGCGTGCCGCCCAAATGAACATGAACTTTGCTGCTTGGGGCCGTTTGATGATGAGCATCCTGCCTCCTTGCAACTCACTGGAGCCCATGAGCCCTCCATTAGCAGCCCCCAGTACTACATCAACTCTTTCACCAGCTCAGTAAGACTCTGTGTTGTGACCCAGAAATATCTCTTTGTGACATCTATGAAAGAGTGAAATAATAAGTTGTTTGCCTTAGGCTGTTTTTCTGCTCTATTATCAGACTGGACAGATTAACTTGACTGGAAGGCTGAATCTAATGTTATCACTGGACTGTATTTGGAGTGATTGTATAATGTTATTGAAGGTTATAAAAATGTGTGATTCTATATTTTTCTTGCTCTCCCAAAAAAAACCCTTTGCAGATATACAAGAAATATTAGTGGGGAAAAAAATACACAGGAACAAAAACTTACACTACAGAAAGAATACATACCTGATTGTTGGTAGTTTGTTTTTGCAAGGGTCATTTGACCAATTGAATGAGAAAATGCTCATAGATGTTATAAAGAGAATTTAATTAAGATTTCATTAAAAACAAATTTAATATAGTGCAAGCATTTGGTGACAGTGGGAAGAAAAAACTCCATTTAACACGAAGAAACCTCCAGTAGAACCTGGTTCAGGGAGGGGTGGCTATCTGCTGCGACTGGTTAGGGTGAAATTACAGAACACCTGTTTGGTTTTGAAATTCGGTCCATGGTAAAAAAAAAAAAAAAAAAAGTGATTACGTTTATAGTTCAGTAACTGACTTGATTTAATGAAGAAAAGGAAACAAACATAACCATATTTAAATTTAAAATTGCATGCCCCCTTCTAGCCCGCTAATGTGTTTCTCTCTCTTCGTTGTTGAAAAAATGTAAAATTAAGTCTCCATCTCCTAATAAATAAGTGTTTCTGAAGCTTTAGGTAGTATGAGATTTGCTCCATTAGTCAGATTTCCCAAAGTCTATCCAACCACATGTGATAAGTTGGAGTGTCGGGCTTCAGCCGTCTAATTGTAATGCATGTAATTGCTGCCACCAATAATATTCTTTAGCCAAATTTTGGTAAGAAATCTTCTGAAGCGCACAGAAAACGTTCTTCCAATATCTATCTAACTCTGCACATGGCCAGAATATATGTATGCAAGTCCCAGTATGTGTACCACATTTTCTCCAGCATGTATTAGTGCCGTGGGCCGTTCCATTTGAATTCTCTCCAAGAGTTTGAGCTTGTTACCCTGTGTGTTCTGTTGCAGATTTCCTTTTTACTTGTAATGTAGTATTTGCAGTTATAAATTTCTCGCCCCATTTCCTCTGTAACTTTTTCCCACTCCTCGTGTCATATTAAGACATTTCTTAATTTTAAATAGCAGCAGAAGTCTGTATTGCTGATGTTAAGCTCATCTGTTTAAAAGATTTGATGCTATCCTTATGAGGTTGGTATACCTTAATCAGGATTTATTCAGCTCATGAATGGAATTGTTTTGGGCAATCCAAAAGAATCATGTCGCATTTTAATCTTACATTTAGATATAATTCAAATATCTTTAATATATATTATATATTTATATACTTAAAGCACTCTGCCTCACATCATGTATGCCTTTGACTGTGGGAGGAAGACCTCACAGACACATGGGGAGCATGCAGGCTCCACACAGACGGAGATGAGTCTACTTTAGATTAAGTACTGCTTGTAATATAGACCTGTTTTCAGGTTTGATCTGATTTCTGTTGTATTAATATATGAGACAAATTTAATATTTTTTTTCATATTTAATATTTTTCTTTTTTCTAATGGCTCGCCCTTTTTATTTTGTATTAAGTTTGTGTCATTTTTAATTACTTATTTGTCAGTTTCTTAATTCAAGACAATAACTGCAGAATGGTACAGTGTAGTAAACTATATTTTGTTTTGGTTTATTTAAGAGAACCTGAAGTAATGAGTCTGAATTTTGCTGAAGAACCACCAGGCAGATCTCCACATTCCATAAGAAAGAACAGTAAAAACTCCCCACTGGTAAGCTTCCCGTCTGCGTGACAAATGAATACAAACACTAGATGCATTTGTAACGTGTATAACAAAATAACTAAACTAATCATCTATGGTCCAAGGAGACAAGTGATTAGTCTAGTTTGTTTCAGTTTGTTACCAGAATTATTCAAAAAGTTATGGATGATTTGAATGAAAATGGTTACAGTACTGGTGCATGGTTCAATTTAGATGTGACAACCTTTTGGAGTTCATCCAGTTCTGGATCCAGGAATTTATGGAAAAAATATTTAGTATTGTGAGAGAGGACAAAATCTGACCTTTGGCGTCATATCTTTACAAATGGATATCAAATTAAAGTAATAAAAACTGAAACGCATTATCATAATGTTTTCTAGAAAGTATCCTAAAGTAATCTGGGTTGGGATCAGTCCTCTCTTTTGAATTCATGGATGGTGTGGAGGGAATTTACAGCTTTGGCTCGCATACTGCTCTTGTTTTTCTGTGCGGATTCACTTTCTGTCAGTTCATCTATTTTCTGTTTTGCTAAAAAAACAGTCTTCCAATGAGAACAAGAGCCCAAAGCCAAAGAGACAACCGTCTGTTCTTCCACCTACACTGTAAGTCAAATTGATTTTTTTTTTTAAATGTTTGTGAATTTGTTAGGTTTGATTAGACAGTTTTTGGGTACTCCAGATCACCAACCCAAGATTTTATTTCCTTCTGTGAAATAGGATAAGTAAAAATAAACCACACTTCCTGTGGTTCCAGTTCTAAAGTAATATACATCTAAAGGTTCTGTGTCGATATGTGTAGATGAAATATTTGAAGATGTTCATTTGGGATCCAAAATGAAGGTTCACTTCTCAGTAACATAAATGTTTGAAGTTTGCTTCTCTAGTTTCTGGTAACAAAGACACTGATTTTTATTTTTTCTCTGAAATCAATGAAGGAATCTTTCAGGACATAAACATGTGCACTTTTGTATCCTCATGCAGGAAGGATAAAGGGCTTCAAATAGAAGACTTCAAGTGTATTTCAGTCCTAGGGAGAGGTCACTTTGGAAAGGTATACATTAAACTTTCTTTCCTATATTTGTAATGCAACAGTGGGACTGCAACATTTCATTAAACATGGAATACAATTTATATGCAACTATTGCAATGTAGTGATTGCAAATCTGATTTCAAATCTCAGTGACCTTGACCTCAAAGCTAAGGTCAGAGATCACGTTTTTCTGAAAATCCTGTAACTCCGATAACTCAAGAAGAAAGACACCTAGGATTTTCTAATTTATACCATGTGTGCATCTACTAAGCCACCAGTATTTTTTAACTTTGCAGTACATAACCTCTCTCTCTTAAACATTACTTCTGTTTCTTGTATTTGATGCAAGGTGCTGCTAGCAGAGTATAAGAGGTCAGGTAAACTGTATGCCATCAAAGCCCTGAAGAAAGGTGATATTGTGACACGTGATGAAGTTGACAGGTATGTAATCTCATCTCGTCTTCACCAAAATGCTTTGACTCTAGTGGATGGTGTCTTGGAACATGTTACCAGTGCTTGATGAAATTAAACCTTTTCTTTTCCACACCTAGTCTCCCTATATGCATGTCGACTTTCTTTATGTCCTTAGCTATTCCACTTTTTCTTTGCTAACCTTGTCTTTTGAAAATTGGTTGGGGGTGAAGGAAGGGAGACGGGAGAAAAGACATGCTGTGTAAAAGAGCCAGAGATAATAATAATTACTAATGATTAAATGCAGAGAGGTGTATAAACACATAGTGAGTGAAGAGGAAATGCTCAGTGCATCATGGGAATCCCCCAGCAGCCTACGCCTATTACAGCATAGCTAAGTGAGGATTGAGGGTCACCTGATCCAGCCCTAACTATATGCTTTATCAAAAAGGAAAGTCAGAAGCGTGATCTTAAAAGTAGAGATGCTGTCTGTCTCCTGAATCTAAACTGGGAGCTGGTTTCATAGAAGAGGGGCCTGAAAGCTGAAGGCTCTGCCTCCTGTTCTACTTTTAAATATATTAGGAGGATTTAACAGGGAGCCAGTATGGATGAAATACGCTCTCTTTCCAGTCCGTGTCAGTACTCTTGCTGCAGCATTTTGGATCAACTGAAGTCTCCCATCTCTTTCAGATTGTATCTTCTTTAGAAGATTTTAATCGACCTGTATGCATCTTCCTCCACTCTACATTATCCTCTGTTCCTCCCTCTTTAAAAGTAAAAAAAAAAAATCAGTTAACTGCTGTTCATGAATAAAACTAGTGCCTGTGTAACCCAGGTTATATTTTGTAGTTACAGTGTGCAGATGCCTTCACAAGACATTCAAAGTTATTGTTTTGAAAAGAAGCCAGCTAAAGGCTGATTCAGTGGGATTGTGCCCATTACAAACTTGGCTGGGCAGAATATAGGGTCTAGCTTTCTCATCTGAATTACACGAGTGAGTGAGTGATGGATGCCAGTTGTGGCAGGGAATGAAAGAGAAAATAATAAAGTGAATTTTAGACTATTGGTGCAGTGAAATTCTGTTAAAAGTTATCCTTCAGAGCGCAGTTTCAGGGTTTAAAGTTACTTTACTTTAGAGTTTGAGTGAATCTCTACAATGGTTAAATACAGGTGCAGGAATCTTGGGAATGCATTAATGTAAATGAATGCACACACAAAGAGAGCCAAACAAACATGCTTATGTATGTGTGTCCCTCCTCCTGCACAGAATGGAACAGTCTCTCTAGAGAACAACTTTTAGGTAAAAGGCAAAATGTGAGAACTGCTCAACCACATAACATCAGACTTTGCATGCACCCGCCATTTGCAGATTAGGTGAACAGCTGTTGAGCTAGATGAAGAACAGACAAAAAGATTTATCAAATAGAATACAAATTATAATTTTAATGAGTGTTCCTGCATGCTGGAACGTCATCCCTTTCTCCCAGTTAGTTTTTTTCAGTGTCTCTTTGCTCTCCTCTCTTACCCTCACCCCCAGTGAGTCACAGCTGACCCTGGTTCTGCCTGTTTACCTTCTGTTAAAAGGGTTTTTTTCCTTCCTTCTCCTTTCCCTCCTTATCTGAGACTAAATCTGAGGAGGAGATGTAAAAGTAATTAATGCTTTACAGAATGGAAAAGCTCCTTGACTGAATGGATAAGGACCTGAATTTTATAAGATAATTTAGGACTGACTAAAAGTCCCTCTCTCAAATATGTATCTCCACTCAGCAATGACAGGCTCCCTCCCAAGGTCATTGTATACAGCAAATATGTCATTGATCCTTAAAAAGGATAAAACCCCCTGACAAGTGTGGCTCTTATCGCACAATTAGCTTAATCAAGGTTGACAGCAAAATCTTCATCAAAATCCTGGTAAAAAGGCCTTTGTAGTTGGTGAGGGCTTGGAGGTCTCCACACCTGGCGGGTTATCAGTGAGGAAGCCATCTGTCCTCCTCCTGTAGGCCTCCTTGGCCTGTTTGATACCTTCCTCAGGTTGGCTGTGGGAGCGCTGTACATGGAACTGTCCCTCAGCCTGAAGGCTGAGTTACGAGTTCTGATCCATGCCTGTACTTTACCCATCATCCAAGGTTTTCGGTTATGAAAAACGATGGTTTTAGTCATTATCACATTCTCCACACAACACTTAATACAGAAAAGGACAGAGTGAGTGCAGGTTTCCAGGTCCCGCTGCTCGAAGATGGACCAGGCTGTCAGATCAAAACAGTCCTGTAGCTGGAGGCGAGTGTCATTTGGCCATGTTTTAATGACCCAGGTACTTGGAGGACTGAGGCGGGTGTAGGTAGGGATAAGGAGCAGAGAGATCAGGTCAGATTGTACTAGGTGGGGGAGGGGTGTTGCTCTGTAGGCCTGTTTGATGTTACTGTACACATGGTCTAGTGTCCCGTCCCGGCAATCTCTGATTGCAGCTCCTCCCATCTTGTTTATGAGGAATCTCACGTTTGGTGAGGAAGATGGATGGAGGTGGGGGTTGTGTTGTTGTTTTTGCAGCTCAATAGCCAGCCAACACAAAAAGGTGCACAGTATTTGGGAGCGCTTCACATCTGCATATTTCTGTCCCCATCTTTAATTAACATATATCAGTATGACGATGATTACTCTGACCTGTGACATCTAAAGATTGAACTGCAAGGGTCTGAATAGAGTTAAGACTGTTGGAAGGAGATGATGGGTATTAATATGTCACTTCTACCACTGTATCTGTGTGGTCATGTTCAGCCTCATGTGTGAAAAGAGGATCTTTGAAGTGATCAACTCCTCTCGTCATCCATTCTTGGTGAACCTGTACGGCTGTTTCCAGACTGCAGACCACGTGTGCTTTGTGATGGCCTACTCGCCCGGAGGAGACCTCATGACGCACATTCACAACAGCCTCTTCAATGAGAGTCAGGCTCGGTGAGCTCATGCTTTTTCTGTAAAACCTGCCGTTACAATCCAGGATAGTGCTGTTATTTCTACCACTTCTCTGATTTTTAGGTTTTTCTCCTCGTGTGTGCTTCTGGGTCTAGAGTTTCTCCACAAAAACAAAATAGTTTACAGGTGAGTCCTTTCAAGGCAATTTATTACTATATCCTCGTAACTACGAGCTGCATGTCAGGAGCATGAGGCATCATTTTTTTCTGTTTGCATGTTTGTGTCATTCAGAGACCTGAAGCTGGACAATCTGTTGATGGACGCAGATGGCTTTGTAAGGATAGCAGATTTTGGCTTGTGCAAAGAAGGTAAATCGATTTTTTTGTTGAAAAATCAAACTGTGTGGTCTCTGTATCTTCACTGCAGAAAGTCAAAGCTTTAGATTTTGTGTTTCGCCAGATTTCAGAACTGTATAGTGTTTGTGTCAAAGGCTATGAATGTACATGGATAGTTTGTACTTAATCACTCACACTTATATGCATGAACAGTACCAACTAAGCAAGTATGTAATCAATCCCTGTCGTCACTCTGTGACACTTTACTGTGCATAGAAATGGGCCACGGGGATCGCACATCAACCTTTTGTGGCACACCAGAGTTCCTGGCTCCAGAGGTGCTGACAGACAGCAATTACACCCGCAGTGTGGACTGGTGGGGGCTGGGGGTCCTCGTCTATGAGATGCTGGTGGGGGAGGTCAGTGTAAACCATAGACTGTATATAAAGATGCACAGTGTCATAAAGTTGGAGGAAGAAAAAGGTTTGGATTTATTGGGGCAATGTCCACCTTCACCTTCAGTGTCTGGTGTAGATCTTCCTACACATTTCCATTCATTCTTGATCACTGCATTACTTTAAAGTAATCTTTACCCATTCTTCCATACAGAAGAGCTTAAACACTGATGTTACCTCACATTTCCTCACATGAAATGCTTGGTTAGTTCAATTAGCTTTTCCTGTTAGACTTTGCTGCCAAAATGCTAAATTCAATGCTCTATTAATGTTGAAAAGTCATCCCAGCTCAGACAAACCAAAATTCCTATATTAAAACCATGTTTCAGGCCCCTCTTCTGTGGAACCAGCTTCCAGTTTGGATTCGGGAGACAGACACTATCTCTACTTTTAAGATTAGGCTTAAAACTTTCCTTTTTGCTAAAGCATATAGTTAGGGCTGGACCAGGTGACCCTGAATCCTCCCTTAGTTATGCTGCAATAGATATAGGCTGCCGGGGGATTCCCATGATGCATTGAGTTTTTCCTTTCCAGTCACCTTTCTCGCTCACTATGTATTAACAGACCTCTCTGTATTGAATCATATCTGTTATTAATCTCTGTCTCTCTTCCACAGCATGTCTTTTATCCTGTCTTCCTTCTCTCACCCCAACCGGTCGCAGCAGATGGCCGCCCCTCCCTGAGCCTGGTTCTGCCGGAGGTTTCTTCCTGTTAAAAGGGAGTTTTTCCTTCCTACTGTCGCCAAAGTGCTGCTCATAGGGGGTCATATGATTGTTGGGCTTTTCTCTGTATCTATGAAGCGCCTTGAGGCGACTTTTGTTGTGATTTGGCGCTATATAAATAAAATTGAATTGAATTGAATTGAATTGTTTCAGAGATGGCATAAAGTCATGTTTAGACATGGGGTGTCTAAATATGACTTTGGCTTTAGGTCAGGAGGTAAACCAGGTCATCTACTAATTGGAAGGTTGGTGGGATGATCCCGACTGGGAACATGAGTGTGTGTGAATGTTGGATAGAAAGCATTTAGGCGAAGAGAAAGTTCTTATATAAATGGATGAATGAGGACATTAAAGTAGGGAAGAAAGTGCTATATAAGAACCAGTCTATTTAGACCAAACATGAATTATTATTGTAGGGTCTTGACCTTACAATATAAAGCGCCTTGAGGCAACTCTTGTGATTTGGTGCTAAGTAAAAGAAAAACAAAATCTGAAAAGAAGTGAACGCTGGACTTTTTATGGACAACTAACAACCATTTGTGTATACAAATGTTTATATAATTACAGCTAGGTCTGTACTTTGTTGGACAAGGGTACTATTGATAGTTTTGCCTCTCTACACCACCATATTGGATATTCGAATTTAAAAAAAAAAAAAAAAATCAACTTGAATTCAAAGTGTTACAAAGGCTTAACCAAATCCCAACAATCAGGTGTCCCCCAATGAGCAGCCACTTTGGTGACAGTGGGAAGGAAAAAGTCCCTTTGACATGAAGAAACCCTCTGCAGAACCAGGCTTAGGGAGGGCCAGCAATGTGCTGCAACTGGTTGGGTTAAGGGGAGGAAGACGGGACAAAAGACATGCCATGGAGAAGAGTCAGAGATAAATAATACCCAACTATTAGATGCAGTGTGGTGTATAAATGCATGGTAAGTGAAAAGGGGTGAAAAAGGAACATTACTAAGGGTGGATTCAGGGTCACCTGATCCAGCCCTAACTGTAACTTTTGTCAAAAAGGAAAGTTTTAAGCCTAATCTTAAAAGTAGAGAGGTTGTCTGTCACCCGGGGCCTGAAAGCTGAAGGCTCTACCTCCCATACTACTTTTAAATATCCTAGGAACCACAAGTAAGCCAGCAGTGTGAGGTCAAAGTGCCCTGTTGGGGTCATTAAGATAAGATGGGGCCTGATTATACAAGACCTTGTATGCGAGGAGCAAGATTTTGAATTCAATTCTGGATTTAACAGGAAGCCAACGAAGAGAAGCCAATGTAGCAGAAATATGCTCTCTTTCTAGTCCCTGTCAGTACTCTTGCTGCAGCATTTTGGATTAACTGAAGGACCTCCTGATGATAATGAATTACAGTAGTCCAGCCTACAATTAATAAATGCATGAACTGGTTTTTCAGTGTCAGTCTGAGACAGGATATTTCTAATTTTAGAGATTTTGCGCAAATGGAATAAAGCAGTCCTACATATTTGTTTAATATGTGCATTGAAGGACATATCCTGGTCAAAAAACGACTCCAAGATTTCTCACAGTGTTACTATCAAAGAACCCCATGGAACTCCATAAATAACCTCAGTGTGGAAAGAGGACTCTCCATTTACATGAACAAACTGGAGTCTATTAGATAGATATGATGCAAACCACTGCAGCGCAGTACCTGTAATACAGCATGCTGTAATCACTCTAATAGGATATTATGGTCAACAGTATCGAACGCTGCACTGAGGTATAGCAGGACAAGCAAAGAGATGAGTCCAATGTCAGAGGCCATAAGAAGATCATTTGTTCTTTACTGTGCTAAAGCTGTTTCTGTGCTGTGAGGAGCTCTGAAACTCTTCAAATAAACCTTTCCTTTGCAGATGATAAGTTAGCTGTTTTACCACTACTCCTTCAGGAATTTTTGAGATAAAAGGAAAGACAGCCAGGTCAAGTAATGGCTCTTTAAGTAATGGTTTTACTACTGCCAGTCCGAATGCCTAATCAGCATTCACACTAATTAATAGTTAAGGTTAAAGGAATGCTTGGCTCAGAGGAGTCAAGAGGCGTACCCAGTGAAGATGTAAAAACACCTCTGTGCGAGTAGAGTTCAGGTAGCTGTTTGGCACAAGGCATTGGAGCATATGCCTGAATTATATCCTTAAATAATGTAAAGAACAATATGAAGTTACTACAGCTCTGTTCTTTCTTTCAGTCTCCTTTCCCCGGCGACGATGAGGAAGAAGTGTTTGATAGCATTGTCAATGATGATGTGCGCTACCCCCGCCTCCTTTCTCCTAACTCTGCATCCCTCATTCAGAAGGTTGGCTCCCAGACTAAGGAAACTGAATTCTCCTGATGAGGAACATTTTATGACCTCTTCAGTTTTATTCACACCTTTAATAATGGAGTAGTGCTCATAATCTAAACTGTCTGTTGAGCTTATCAGCACATTTGAATTATATTTATATGATCTGAATATTCTAAATGCTGTTGACCTAGGCTACTACATCACCTTCTTTCTCCCGCCTGTGTTTCAGCTGCTGCAGAAAAATCCTGAGTTGAGACTGGGAGCAGGAGAAGAGGATGCCTTGGAGATCAAAAGGCACAAATTTTATGAGGTCAGTGTCCAGTTATTGTAGCTGCTTCAGCTGAAGTCACTGAAGTACCCAGTACGAGTATGAGATGAAATAGTGGAAGGACAGGTGCTGAGTAAAAGCATCTGAAAAGTAAGGAATCACAAAGAGCTGCACAAGTAAACAGAATAAAAAATATGAGAAAATTAAATACCGCAGTTCCAATACAAAATTAGGTTAAGATGGTAGTCTCAACAAAGACTTGTCAGGTTAAAGTAAAAGGTTTTAACTGCTTTTTAAGCAGAAGTCCAGAGTCAGCTAACCACATCAGTGGAAAATTATTTCAAAGTCTCTGTGTCCCCCAGTCTTTACACTTCTATAAGGAACATCTAACAGATTCTGAGTCTGTGGCTGAAGACTGTGAGCAGCAGTGTGTTTAAGCAGCTGGGATAAATAGCCTACGGCCTGGCTGTTTACTGTTCTGTCGTTTAAGAAACTGAAAATTAATCCTAGGATCTAGTCAGAGTCTGTATAAAGAATATAAAAGAGGAGAAATGTGAGTTTGTTTGGAGTCATGGAAGAGATTATCTAGGCATTTTAGTAATCATGCAATCGCACAAATGAATGATTTTGTCGAGTTCAGCCAAGGTGACCGTATGTCAATTTAGAAATGCTTCTTAAATGAAAGAAACAGAAATGTAAAATAGATTTTACATGTTCTCCAGAAATCACAATTCTGGAATTTGCATTTGAAGAAGCAAAAGCCTGACTGATTTTAGGACATAATTCAGGAGGAGCTATAACCACAGTGTCAGTCTTGTTGCCGTTTAGAACAAGGTAACAGATAATCTGGATTAAACAGTGGACTAGGGAGGACCACCTATCCAGCTTCGAGCCTTGAAAGGCATATATAGCTGAATGCCATCGTCAAAGACATGAACAAAATGTCGAGTAAAAGACGACTCATTGTGGAACCCCACAATGTTATGTTCAAGGATAACTTCTTCATCCTAACAGAGAAAGTCCTTGTAGATAAGTAGAAGGGAAACCAATCGAATGTAGAGCTAGAGATGCCAGCCAGAACCTTAAATTTATTAAGTAAAACTTTATGGTCAACAGTATCAAAGGTTGCACTGAGGTCAAATAGAAAGAGTATAAAACAAGTTCCTGTATCAGAAGCCATCAAAAGATCATAACAGAGCTTCAAAAATGGAGTCCTGCTTTTAAGTTTAAAAATCTGCCATTTGGAGGAAATGCTAAAAGATCTGAATTGATGTTCTTCAAGTGTTTCTTCATAATTTGGTAACAGCTATTTCTTCAGTAAAGCAGTTATTTCAGGTCGTTTTGTATCGGAGGGAACACTGCCTTGCCTCAGTGAACTGAAAACAAAGATGTACTAATGGTGGTGGACTTCTCAAATAGGATGTAAAGAAGGTAATCATTGAGTCATTAAGTGTAATTAGAGAAAAAGACATAAATGATTCAGGGCACTGAGAATCATCCTCATTAGAACAGGGTGGAGGAGAAACAGTGCTATTAACAGCATCAAATAATAACCTGGGATAATTGTTATTACAATTTTTGCAATTATTTAAATTCGATTTTTCAAAATATTCACAGTGCACAACCAAACCCACTGTCATCCACAATCATTATTAATTTAAATATTATTAGTTTCGACAGGAATGATGAAGAGCACAAGTTTGATCATTTAACCAGTGAGCAAGGAACAACAGTGTGACTGGCTTTGTAGAGAGTGACCTGAGCATTGTTGTATGGTCTTGACCTTGTGATACAAAGCGCCTTGAAGCAATGGTTGTTGGGATTTGGTGCTATATATATAAATACAGTTGATTTGAATTGAGGGAAAGGAATTCAACATTTAATTCAATTCAGTTTTATTTATATGACAAATCACAGCAAAATTCACCGTAAGGTGCTTTATATTGTAAGGTAAAGACTCTGTTGGGATTTTCCTCTGGATTATTTCAATCACGTGATCCCCTTTGAGCAAGCGTTTGGTGACAGTGGGAAGGAAAAAGTCCCTTTTTAACAGGAAGAAACCTTGGCAGAACCAGGGTTAGGCAGGTATGGCCATCTACCGCAACTAGTTGCAGGTTGTGATTATCATGAGAAGTTGAAAAATTAGTCTGTGTCTGTGTGGGTTCTCTTTCATCCAGGTCAAGGTAGTTAAAAAAAAAAAAAAAAGGTGGATGCCAAATTAAAATACCATACAAGGGTTACATTTGTGTACTTTTAATCGCAGCCATCTCAAAGTACATGTAACAGCTTGAGGAGATCATGTGACATAAAAATCCCTTTTTAAAAATATCAGCAGTTGTGCCTTGTTGGCCAGAAATCCTAGGTGCACGTAAAAATAAACACTCTATATGAGATAAACAAGGCACAAAAAGTAATGAAATTTGTGTTTGGTTGATTATTTCTTTTTTGTAACAATTCTTCTACCATTGCAATGTCTATTTATGTGTAAGGAAATGTATTTGTATTTGTGAAGGTTCCCAGTCATCCAAGTCATGGTAATCTAAGGAACTTGGGAAGAAAAGCGACCGGACTTCTTTAACTTTTGTCTTTTAAGAAACTGAAAGAAGTCCGGTTGCTTTTCTTTCCAAGCTCCTTAGATCATTTGTGGCTTGAGCAGTAGAGTTCAGTATGTGGGTTGCACCCATGGAAAACCTACCAAATCTTCTCTGCCAATGCCAAACAGCTTATTCTGCTATTGACCCTTTGGTGTCGTTTGTTGGATTGGATGATTGAAGTCTGAAGAAACAGGAAATATTTGGCAATTTAACAATTTATTGATTTAGTTTCAATTTTTTCATGAGTGCAACCCACACACAATTTAAAGGGAAATAAACCGGCATTCCAACGGTTTAACATTTTTACAACAAAGAAATAATCGACCAAACATAAATGTTTTGGGCATTAATTGCCATCACTTTAGTGGAGATACAGAAGGGTCTGATGTTGTGTCAAAAAGTAATTGTCTGCCAAAAAGTGATTGGTGATGTTTCTGTATGGTTTTTAAATGCCTAATATATTTGCTTATACTGGTAAATGGCCTGCAGACAACAAATTTTCCAAAGGAGTTATATGTTAAATAGAGTATCTTTATGACGCCTGGTTATTATACCTACTATCTTCTACATTATACTCGATGCAGGCCTTCTTGGCTATTTAAAACTTCTTTATAGAACTGTAATTTCCTGCAATTTCTGCTGCCGTCGTGGCCACATCTTTCTCGAAAAAGACAATTTAACTCCTATTTTATGTTACCAGGAAATGGACTGGGATGCTCTTCTGGCCAAGAAGGTGAAGCCTCCCTTCCTGCCAGCCATTAGAGCTCCACAGGATGTCAGTAACTTTGATGAAGAATTCACTCATCTCAAACCGGTCCTTACACTCCCGCGGACACCCTGCATCCTCACTGCTGAGCAACAGGAAATCTTTGCAGACTTTGATTTCTCTTTCATTAGCTGACCACGGCGATTCAAGCTCTCTTATTCAACACGGCTCTTCTGGCTCAACAAAAGAGCAGAAGATGAAAAAACTATAGATATCCTCCAGATATTTCTTCCCGAGCAAGATCTGCTTAGCTGGGTCTGATTTCATTGTGCGGGAGTTACTTTTAACACTTTGCCAAAATCATTTTTGTACTTTTTTGTCATTTTTCATTAGGCTACTTACAGAATATTTACACTGCAATGTTTCTGAAGAGTAGCACTGTCTAACCTGTAAATATGTGAAGTCTCACTGAAGGTAAAATGCACTGAATGTACTTTTCTATTGATTGTTTTGTTATTCTCTCTTTGTTAAATGCTTAAAATGGCCAAAATTCTCACTTCTCTGCTGATATTGACCTGTTAATGTCTAGAAATTTTAAATAACAAATGTGCCCATTTAGACAAAACCAGCCTATATGTAAAGTGTAAATTATGTGAAGGTAAACATGAATAAATGTATAAATGCTGGACTTTAACCAGAAAGCTCCTCATGAAACATTTATTGAGTTTTATAGTACTTCCAGTATTTACAGCATTTAAAAAACACTGCATGACAATATTGTATATAATTGAAAACTACACCACAGACTGTAAATGTTAATTTGTAAAAAAAAAAAAAAAAAAGCAGAGATCTTACTGATAATGGCTCCGTCCAAGCAGAAGGACTCAGCATTTTGCACGGGATTAAACACAAACATTTATTGCTGTCTTACAAGGTTACTATTGCACAAGGAAAAGCTTAAATGGAAACATATTGCACTCAAACCTTTTAGCTAATAACCAGTGTTCCACTGTATCATTCAAGTCCCTGTTAAAATAGTTTTACAAAAATCTAAAGACATTTTCTGCTCCAAAATAGTTTAAAAAATATGTACAATTTTAAACAACTTGAGACACTGTAACAGGTCTAAATATCATGTACATGTATGGAAAAATTGCCAGGAACAATACAGTTCATATTTCAAACACACTCACTTGGACTAACCTACTTTAGTGACAAAAGCTGCTGGAGAAGGTGAATCCTGTAAAACAGGCAAAGTATTCATCACACGAGACAACAAGAGAATGGAACCCACGACCCTAAAGTAAATCCTGTGAGTGAATCAAGAAACCATGCCAGCTATAGATCTGTATTGTTACTCATATTTTGAATGTAATTGATGTGAATTGAGGGTGAACAGTCAGGTTATTGTCAACAAACATCATCACTTGTTACTTAAATGATTTGGTGGAAGGGGCAGGACTGAGGGTATTTGGGTGAGTAAAGTCCTAGCTTAACCGGATTCACTCGGGTGTGTAAAATGCCTGAAGACAATGTAGAGAGTTGTTTGTTTTGAAGGAAATTATGAACTTGATCTGTAAACGATAAGGAGGAAGGCCGCAGTGCTGATTACCAGTTATTAAGAGGAGCAGCCTCATTCTGGAAACACAGTATGTTCAAATTGTCCTAAAAATGACTCCTATTTCCTGTTCCCGACCTGGTGATGTTCTCCATCGAGGTCAAAATGTTTAAGGACTTGGGAAAAGAAGCCTGTGTGCTGAGATTCTAACCAACTCGATGTCTACTGTGTTGAAATTACAGCATCGAGACAATGGACGGCAAAATGCCCACCTTATTAGCGTGTTCTTACTGTGATGTTTCATGAAGGTCGCAAAAAATAGTCCTGTCCCTGAGTGTTCTGCTCAATAATACTGAAACTTGACTGAACTGTCCTTCCTCTGGAGTCTGCACAGACCAACAATGAGCAATGCTCATAAGCATGTAGGCATAGTAGCTGTATTTTCATGAACGTGTGTGAGGCTCAAGATCTGATGCTTTTGTTTACCTTCTACACATCTTACAGGTCATGCAGCTGTTTGAAAAATGCTGGATAAATCCTGAGCTCCAGCTGTGTCTCAGACCTTTGAGCCTCACATTCTCCAGCAGTTTCTATTTCTAAGACCTGCGTTGGTTCGCACAATCCTCGTTGGGTTTCTCACCGGTTCTGCTGTTTTTGAGCTGCTAATTTGTTCTGCTCTTGGCAGCATATTGATTATTATTGAAATGAATCGGCTGCATCTTTAAATTTCATTAAATTAGTGCACTATTATTAGATCATGATCATTAGGGCATCATGCTAATTTGCCCTGCCCCATAGCCCGTAAGACACATGAGCAGGAAAATGATTTATTTCAAGTCCTTGATTTCCATGACTGAAGTAAAATTGCCTCCATCCAATTTGTTTCCATGATAATCCTAAAGGCTGCATTAGAACAACAAACATTCCAAATGTGAACTGTGCATTATACTTAATTAAGTCAATTATAATAGCTCTTAGTTCTCTTGATGTAGACCTTGACATAAGGTCTTTAGACCAGAATTTGAAATGCTTTTGTTACAGCTGTCATGCAGCTACACCTGTATCACTTTACTCATTAGAAAACTTCCTAACCAAAACTGACTATTTGAAAGCTCCCACAGTTTTCACTACGACTGCATTGAGGTAAAAACAGGAAATGCAGGCAATCAATTGCAATAAAGAACGACTGAGAGGATGAGAAGGAGGGAAACTCTCCACAGTTATGGCACAACAACACAAATGCCTATATAAAGGGAACAGCTCACAAGCACAGTTTATCCTCCTATTTGGTGTGTAATGCCAGATCCAGAGAGGCTGTTCATCACTGAAATGTACCTAAACCTGATCGCTGCCCTCCTTGAAGTACACATGCTCCCACACCACTGTGCCCCAGATGCAGAAGAAACCCCAAAGGTTTTGGAATGTCCCGCGGTCAAAGGGGTTCTCATCTGCACCGCAGTGTTTGAGGTAGGAGATGCGGTGGCGCGACATGAACTCCCACGTGGTTGTGTTGAGAGAAACCAGGTATAGATGGGAGCCCAGCAGCAACAGTACGATGAGCGAGAGCAGCGCTAGCAGCATGGTCACGGCCGTCAGGACTCCATTTGTACGCAGCCACTGGTGCCAGATGGGTACGTAGGTGAAACCCGTCCTGAAGAGGAGAGAGCAATAGGATGTGACAGCTTTGCAACAGCAGCAACAGTAACATGGAGGTAGAGATGGGTGGTGTTGCTCACCAGGCAATGCGCAGGCCCCATAGAAGCACTAGCAGCTGGAAGGCCAGGTAAAACACAAACCAGCGGTGGTTCCTCTCACCAACGCAGTTCTCAATCCAGGGACAGTGATGGTCATAACGCCGGACGCAGTGCTGACACGTCTGGCAGTGCTTTGATCTCATTGGCTGCTGCTTGAAACACAGAACAATTTTTTTAATTGTTTTATTTAGGAGACACAATGCAGTTTAACATAGTTCCAACTAATGTGCCTCACATGGTCCAGGCCCCTTGTTGTGCTTACAACATTCAATTCCATAAAATCATAATACACCAAACTTGCACTACAAAAAAGTCACAGTGTAAAATATAGTGTAACAGACAAAGTGAGAAGGATAGAAAAAACATATTTCCAAAGGTGTGGATATTTGCAAAATTACAATTTAATTAATATAAATGACTACAAGTCTGATTTACCTTTAACCAAACTTTGACCTTTACTGTAAAAGATGCAAATGGCAAGGAGGTCATTGCTAAACAAGGACTGATCCTTGGTAGATGACCATTCTGTTTCCTAACAATACATTTCTTGGTTAACCCCCACACACTGCTCTCTTTTATAAAGATAGGATGCAAACCAATCTGCTGCTTATTTTGGAAAGTCAAACTTTAGTTCAGACAGAAGTATGTCATGGCTGACAGTGTCAGATTTCTTTTTTTAGTCAAGAAAAACTGCCTAGAAAACATTGCCATCATCCAAAAAGCAAATAATATTTTAATGAAGTAACAGTGAGCAGCTTCTGCAGGACATTTTGGTCTAATACCAAACTGATGTGGATGAAGGCTGCCACAATCTTCTCTGACCTTGAACGGGACAGGGAGTACAGAAATTGGATGTCAGTTACATATAAAACCATGCTACTGCCTTTTTCAATAAATTAAAAAGATGTGCCAATGGTTTTCACAATGAATTCCTGTATTTTTTGAATGAAACAAGTGTCCAAATCATTAATCATCTCCATGATTTCTGCTTCATTACCCTCTTGCACGCAAAATAAATCTGATGATTCCACAGTTATTATGTTACAACTGAAAAATTGAAATTCTGAGTTAATTCTACTACTAACTGTATACAGTGTTATTAAATTCACGTGCCATAGAACCCTCATCTTTAATAATTGTACCATTAATATTCAATTCCTTTTCTTTCTTTCAGTTTTATTTATATAGGGGCAAATCACATCAACAGTTGCCTCAAAAAGCAAGAGATTAATAATAACTAATAATTAATGATTAAATGCAGAGTTGTGTATAAACCACTGCATCATGGGAAGTCTCCAGCAGCCTAGCCCTACTGCATTATAACTAAGGGAGGATTCAGGGTCACCCGATCCAGCCCTAACTATATGCTTTATCAAAAAGGAAAGTTTTAAGCCTACTCTTAAATATACAGATGCTGTCTGCGTCCTGAATCCAAACTGGAAACTGGTTCCATAGAAGAGGGGCCTGAAAGCTGAAGCCTCTGCATCCTATTCTACTTTTAAATATTCTACAAACCCCAAGTAAACCAGCAGTCTGAGACCAAAGTGTTCTAATGGGGTGTTATGGTACTATGAGGTGTTTAAGATTACTCAAGACCTTGTATGTAAAGAGGAATTACCATAGGTGGATCTAACAGATGATCAGTGCAAACAGGATCCATAAACGCTATGAATATGTGCATGTCACAGTGGGGTTTTTGAGTTTTTTAATACATGTGCAAGATTTTCAAGCAAGCTTTTTTCACTTTGTCATTATGGGGTATTGCAAGTAGAATTTTGAAGTGAAAAGAATTGAATTCATTTTTTGAATACGGCTATAATGTGACAACATGTGGAACAGGTAAAGCGGTGTGAATACACAAAGTGTCGTTAGTTCAGCCATTTAGCCATTTAATTTAGAGCAATTTAGCATCACCGTTCAGTTCATAGGCCACTCGGAGGCAGGGAGAGCAGCAGGAAGACACCCTAGCACTGAGCAGAGTGGGCAACCGTGTCAGCAGATATGAAACTGAAAATGAAATATTGGGATAACAGGGAAGTGGGTTGTAAAGTGCCTTAGAAATGGATAGGCTAAAGCAGTTGAAACAGAGTGTAGCTGGATGTGTAAAAGTATATCAGGTGACTGATATACTGTTGTGTCACTGAGATGAGCTAATCGGCCAGGACAGGCACAATGCTTATGATGGTGACAAACACAGAACAGGAAGAAGGAAAGATTAAAGACTATTACAGAAATTAATTGGAGTAAAGTCCTTCATCCCCTCCCCTTCCTACTCATGTTTGATGTTTACATATAGAAAATCAACAAAAAGCACGTCGTTAACATAAACAAATGAGACAAGCAGACTGAGAGCTCAACTCAGTAATCCAGTATTATCAATGGACCGTGGTACCTCCTTAGAGAGTGTCAGTGCGTCATGAATTTTGCCCAATTTTTGTTAGTTGTTGTGTCAGTATGTGGATATTTGTGGGGGGAAAAAAGGCTTTTCTGATCTGGTGATGAAACATTTTACTCAGAGTCCCGGCATACTGCATCTGAAGTATTATCTGATACTTTTAAGGTCGTCTGGGTATGTAACACAGCCCTGTGTTTCCTGATATCCTATACCACTGCTGGATCCTGCCAGATATCAAGTGTCTCATTTCAGCCTGAGAGCCACACACTCACACACAAACACATGCAGAGAACAAAGAGGTGACATTGTACAGACAGTTTGCCCATCCTGTATGGGAATACAGATGCTACGTCTGTCCACCCCAGCTTTTCCTCTATTGTCAGAAGCAGACATATGCTTATTCAAACTTCTGCTTCAACATCCAGAACGACCTTCAGACTCCTTTTAAAAGTAAGACTTCAAGGAGGGGAGAAAAACAGCAGAAAATGACCTCTGGAGAGTTGTGGATCCATCACAAGCAGCATCCGTTCGTTGTTTTAGAAGCAACACAATTTTAACTGTCCTTTTATTTCTGGCCATTTGATAAGGAAAGAAGGAAGAAGAGGCAGGTGTGGCTTAGGTGGTAGAGTAGGTTGTCTACTAATCAAAAATTCAATGGCTTGATCCCCCCCTTCTCCAGTTTATCTTGGGCAAGATACTGTACCCCAATGCATCCACATCAATTGCCTCAGTCAAGATCAGGGTTCCGATGCAACAAAATGAACTCTTGTTATCAAAAATGTTTGATTACAGTTCTTGCTTCAAAGGGTGTCACTTATTAGGTTTAGGGGGTGTGGATCTGGTGAACCAACACCCTAATACAGGAGATCTGGATTGGCTCTCTGTTTAAAAAGCCCTAACCTCTGATAAATGAGCTTAGATGGAGCCTGATGGGTGAGGGTTAGGGGCAGTAACAGCACTAGCTGCCTCTGGTATGCAGGTATATTGATCCCTCTAGTCTCTGCTGGAATTTTAACATCTTATATTTGATCTTCTGAACTGCTCGTCTTGCAGAGGACAAAGGAAAGAACCGTGTATCTCTTTTTCACCTAACTTTTATACCTGGTCAAGCTTTCTCCTCCCTCTCTTTCTGGACATCACATCTTCTGAGATGACATCTGGCCCGACCCTTTGTGACATCCAGTCACGTTGTTAACGCCTGATCACCAGATGACCAGCGACAACTATCATCCTCTCTCCATCTATCTGACTTGTGCACATACATCATTTACTTTAATGTCTCGCTGAATCCCACCTTTCTCGACAGGTATAATCAGTTTTTCCACACAGTGCAAGGTAGATTTTTTTCCCCCTTAATATATTCAGACTCAAGCAGATGGGAATCGAACAACCAACCTTTCGATTAGTAGGTGACCTGCTTAGCCTCCAAGCAGCTCTGGTGGCTTTGGCTCTCTGATTTAGTTCTGGCCAGATGTACCACCCTCACCTCTCCACAACTGAGATTAGCTCCCTCACAGAAAAGTGAATCAGTGCAGTACAAATGTAGTGACAAAGATATCTCATACATTCACTGGCTTTTCCTTCAGAGACCTAGTCACTTGGGTTGTGGTTGTACATGTACAAATCTCAACTGTACTTAAGTATTTATTTTTCACTTTTAGTCCCTACATTTTTACACAAATATCTCCATTTTCTACTCAGGGTTGTTACTCTAAGTTTAAGACATGTGAGGACATTTGAGTTATTATTTCAGGTTACTGTGTGTCTTGAAATATCAAACAAAGTTGAACCTAAATGGAGGCAACAATAACATATCAAACACAGTTCTATTGGGGTATTCATGACCAGTACTTATTGCACATAAACAAATAAACAGGGCGAAAAAATGTAGTCCGTGCATCATTTACAGCACTGTTTTCAAGGCTTAAAGTGGGCCGGAACAATCCAGAACAGTGTGTTATGGTCCAGATATCTGAAAGCTGGTCATAATAAGCTTTTTTCACAACACTGGTGGTTCTGCATCTAGTGCTATGGAAGAGAAGTAAGCATAAAACTTTTTAAAGTCATGGATAATTTAAGTTCAATGTTATTTATACAGCTCCAATTCACAACAAGAGTCACCTCAAGGAATTTCCAGTGCAATTTTTCAAACATACTCATAAGAGCAGACACACAAACTGTTTGTGTGCCATTTGTCACACAGCATGCCTGCTGTGCTTGCAAAGGACAGAAAAGAAAGTGAGATAACTTCACTCAGAGATGGAGAGAGACAACAGGAGATTTTATCTTCTAGGATAAACATTGCTCAGTGGCATTAGATAGCTGACATATAATCTCCTTATTTAATTTAGAGCTGTTTTTAAAAAAGATATCAGATCAATAGATGATCTGTTGTTTGGTGTGATCTGTTTTTCATCCATCCATCTTCTTTTTCCATCGTCTTTTTCCACTTAGCTGGGGCTGGGTCGCAGGGGCAGCAGCCTAAGCAGAGAAACCCAGACCATGCCTGGCCCCGACCACCTCCTCCAGCTTGTCCGGGGGAACACCAAGGCGTTCCCAGGCCAGTTGAGAGATATAATCTCTCCAGCGTGTCATGGGTCTGCCCCGGGGCCTCCTCCCGGTGGGACATGCCCGAACCACGTCAACTGGCTCCTTTCATTGTGGAGGAGCAGCGGCTCTACTCTGAGCCCCTCCCAGACGGCTGAAGTCCTAAACCTATCTCTTCTGGAAGGAAGCTTATTTCCGCTGTTTGTATCCGTGATCTTGTTCTTTCGGTCACTGCCCAGAGCTCGTGACCTCGTGATAGGTGACGGTAGGGACGTAGACTGATCAGCAAGTAGAGAGCTTTGCTTTTACAATCAGCTCTCTCTTCACCATGGCGGACTGGTACAGAGTCCGTATCACTGCAGCTGCAGCACCAATCCATCTGTCGATCTCCTGCTCCCTTGTCCCGTTACTTGTGAGTAAGACCATGAAATACTTAAACTCCTCAAATCAGGGCAGGAAATCGTCCCTGACCCAGAGTGGACACTCCTCGGCTGAGGACCATGGCCTCAGATTTGGTGGTGCTGATTCTTATTCCCACTGCCACATTGTTCCTCCTGTATGCGATGTTCGACTAACAGACCGTTCCCCCTTCTTAAAGATGGGAACCACTACCCCGGTCTGCAAATCCAGAGGTACCTCCCCTGATCTCCACACAACATTGCAGAGGCATGTCAATCATCCACCCAAGGTGAAGTGTTCCCTTGATCTTGCACTCATAGGGGTCTTCTGAATCACTCTTTGTATGGTCCCTCACCCAGGACCAATTTCCCATTGGGGACCTTATCAGGAGGCAAAAGCACCTGGAAAACATAGCCCCTGGGAACCCTGGGACACACAAAACCTTCCACCACGATAAGGTAGCAATTCGCGGTTTTCATATTATGAAACATTGTGCAAAATTCAATACAATTCTCTTCCATTTTAATTGTATAGCGCTAAATTACAAGAACAATCAACTCCAGGTGCTCAAGATTGTGGAAACCTGACGATAATAAACTGGCATACCGCCTTTTTGTTATTCACATGTTCCATGACAGTTGTAGGCAGCTGAGTGCAGACTACACTGCTTATCTCACAACACAGTGACGTTTACAGCCATGCCCTATGATGGAGTGGTGGTCAGTGTCAGGTTACACCAAGGGCATCAGGCAGAAAATTAGGTGATGATGTTTATTAGATTCACTCAATGAATTCCACCTTTAAATTAGCTTTGTACTGCTTTGAGTTGAAAATCAGCTGTAATACCTCATGTAACATGCTCATATCCTGCTGAATTTATTTGGCCAGAAAGGGTAGCAGGAAAGCTCCATCTGATCTCCACATATCTACAATGAAGGCAACAGAGCTAGTTTCTTTTAATTCCCTTTGTTTTTCTCTGCTTGTGTTCTACATTATGGATGTGCAAACTGATTACATTCATTATTAATTAGAACTGAAGTAACAAGGAGTTACTTTTTACTTTTATACTTTTCAAAGCCTGTACTTTTTTACTTTTACTGGAGTAAAGAAGTTGAATAAGTACTTTAACTTTTACCAGGGTATTTTTTATTGGAAGTGTCTCTACTTCTATTTTAATGACGTGTGTATACCACCTCTGCTGACGAGCTGAGCAGCATACCTGAAGCAGACAGTGGCCACAACGGCGCTGTCGCAGGGATTTGGTGGCAGGTGGAATCATGTCCTGCTGCTCCTCAGTCACTCCCAGCATGAACTAATGCAACAAAGAAGACAAAGTGGTCAGAAAGGAGTAACTGTCCAGCTAACAAATTATGTTAAAGTGGACATTGTCACTGTTTCCCACTTTTTCTATATGATAAGGACATCAGATGGACTGAGGTGTCCTCATTTTTAATCTTATCCTTCCTGGTCACTCCAAGTGAAAAGCTTAACATGTTCACCTCAGCCCCCTGTCTCTTAGTCAAAGCCACTGTCTCCAAACCATACATCATAACATGTCTTACTACCATCTTGTAAATCATCCCTTTCACACTCCTGACTTTTATCTCCACCCACTCCATTCTGCCTGCACTCTCTTTCACCTCTGTTGTTTTAGATGGTCTGGACCCCAACCAAGTTATACAACAGCTGAACCTTTAATTGCATCTCTGCTAGTAACTTCTGACTTGCATGAAATCCTTTTACTTCATCTAAGAGCAGAGTACCACTGTCTGTGCTGGCACATCGACAGTAACTCACTATCTCTGGTCCTTGCATGTTCACCCTTTCCACCTATCTCATTCACACACACATATTCTGTTCTTGCTACTTTCATTCCTCTTCTCCATAGCATACCTCTACCTCTCCCTACTCTCACTATAGATCACAATGTCAACTGCAAACATCATAGTCCACAGAGACTCCTGCCTGACCTCATCTGTTAGCCTGTCCATTACAACTAGGGCTGGATATCATCACTGATTTCTATAATCGATTTGATTCCGATTCACGAGGTCCCAATTCAATTCTAACCCCGATTCAATTTGATTAAATTCAATTTTGACTTAGAAATATTATAATTCTGATCATTTATCAGTACATATCCATATTTTATATCTAGGTATAAAAACAAAGCTGACACTTATCAGACTTCATCAGAGGTGTAAGCATCACAGCACATGCCTTTGTGTCAAAGTAACTGAGGATAAAACACAGAAAAACATGAAGGAGATTTTCCTGGCCTGAATTTTTATAGCACCACCTTAAAAATTCTCTGCAGTAGATCAAAAACAGAGGAAAACCATGAATTAACATATGAACATTACCTGATGCTGCTGAAGTGAAACAGAGCAAAGTTACAGAGGTTTTATTAGAGACACAGCTAAGCCTTTTGCAGTTTGGCATAATTTTAAAAAGTTTACATTTCTTTGTCGTTGAACAGCAGAAATTAGGCATTTTTGAAAAACAACAACAAAACAAACAAACAAAAAAAAAAAACAGCGGGCGACAGCAATGTACACAACGGTAGACTGGTGCGTAATAAGCAAGCATATAATGCAGAAAACAGATTTGAGTTTGCGGGAAACTGTTCTTGAATTACACAGAGAAAGAGAGAGCTGTGCAGGAAGTGTGATTTTATTGTGGTGGAAGCAAAACAGCAAAAGTAGGAGGGAATTAAATATGATGTTTATCAAATGTGAACTGTAGTTTTGATCTTCTTTTGCTGCTGGTTCAGTGAATTTTGATCGGATAATGACAAAACCTCCAGAATCAGAATTCAGCCCGGACAGCGTGTCTGTGTACATGCCATCGGGTGAACGATCCGCTCTTTGTGTTTATATCTTTGTGCGGATTCTGTTTACCTGCTCTCATTTGCTGTTTTAGCTGTTTGGTGGTTGTTGAAATAGTTTTGTGAGCCTTAACCTGAGATTCTGGTGTTTCTGGCAAAATACATTTATATTTAAAAATCGATTCAGGATTTAATGAATCGATTTTGTGTTATTCAAGCTAACATCGATTTGAATCGGAAAATGGATTTTTTTAAAGCCACCCCTAACTTCAACTGGAAACAAGAAAGGCTTTAGAGAAGATCCTTCACCACTGTCCTCATACATGTGCTGCACCACCCTCACATACTTTTCTTTCTCGCTATTAGAGTAGGGCAGTAGGGCTGTTCTATATAACGATATAAACAGTCTATGGTTTCATTTTACGCTATCGTTTGTTTCCTGGTGTCGCAAAATAAACTGTTTACGGCAATATTTTTTCACCGTTTTGATGGTCACTGTAGTGGCTATATTAATTTCTTAAAGTTCTCTCTTTCTCTTATATTTAATATAACCACACCACTGACGGACAAGCACCTGTTTTTATGCGTTGTGGTTAGCAACAACGACGGTAACACCATCGCGTGTCGGCTTGTTTATGTACCACATAAACCTTTCACAATAAAGCTCAAGATCCTGTTGAGACTTTTCAAAATAAACTGAATACGGATGAGAAGTAGAAAAGAGCCGCCAGGTGCTAGAAAATAAACCTTAGACTCAAACGTTATAACAGGCTTGTAATGTAATAAATACTCACAAAGAAAACGGCGGCCGTTACAACTTCTGTCTAAAAATGTATAGCTTCATGCATAGGTTAAAACACTCGACTCCAGCTACATGACGCGCAGCTGGAAACACTTCCCGCAAGTCAAGCTGCCCGAGATTCACAGAATTTACAGAAAATGTTACATTTTTGTGATTTATATCGTTATCGGGACGATAGAATTCTTATATCGGGATATGAGATTTTGGTCATATTGCACAGCCCTATAAGGCAGTGGTTTCAAACTCGCAGCCCATGGCCACTTGTGGCTCACGTCACCCCTACTTGCGGCCCGTATATTGACGTGAAGAAATATAAAGCAATTTGGCCCTTGAAGTTACCTTTTTGTTAGGGAGGATTTGTTTGTCGTTGAGTGCAATGTTAAAATAAGTTCTTTAAAAAGCATATAATGATTTAATATGAAGGCATCATGAGGAGAGAGTACAAACATGTTGAGGGATTGGCTGTGTTAGTTCAGTGAGAGAGTTATTTGTGAAAAAAAAACAAAAAACAATTTTCACCAGCAGTCAAAAACTAACGTGTACACTTGTCTGCTTTTTTATTTTGTTAAATACGAACAAAATTCTAACAGAAGTGCTGCCATGTGTCTGGCCAGAAAGAGAGTAGCAATTTCCTTCTTTGGTAGTTTAATGAAAGGCTTCGGTTAGTTAAGCATGAGGGGAAAAAACTGCATTAACATTGGCAGTTTTGTCTTCTTATACAATATTTGAAATTTAAAACAAACAAACAAAACACTAATTTTTTGGAAATACTTGTGGGTGTTTTCTTGATTGGTTTGTTTTTGCACTACTTACACTAAAGTGGCCACTAAAGAGATGACAGTGCCAGCAGTGGCCTACAGCTCATTTAAGTTACAATATTAAGCAACTTTAGGCGACTATTGCTGTGATCTTATATAAATAAAACTAAACTGAATTAAAGGCAGCGTGTTAGTTTGCCTTAAATAAATTATTGTTATCATTATTGTTTTGGCACTCTAAGCACACGATTATCTTTTAAGATATATATTTTTAAATCAGGTTTTTTAACCAGCAACGTAAACATTCAAGCTTCTTCAAACCCTGAAACCATCACAACACAAAGGTAAAAAAGTGGGAGTGATAACAGTAATGTACAGTAGGCTCGTGCTCACCTGCAAGTCCGTGCCATCAGACAGGATGAAACCCGGGTCCATCAGAGAGACCGCGAAGTACAGCAGCACAGACAGCAGCACCAGCAGCACGAAGAGCACGGGCTGGACAAGCTGGCCCGTCTCCTCCTGCTTCCTCAGCTCTGTGAACAAATCACTCACACACTTAACACCACCACAGCTCCCAGGGGTATGCGAGCGATCATAGAGGCAAAGCCCATGAATGTAAAGTGATAGATTCACCTGTATCATGTAGGAAGAGGATTAACGTTATGACCCATGTCAGAATCACATGTGATGTTCTCACCAGAAACCCTGAGCCGAAAACATTTTTGAACATGTTCCTAGCATAATAGATCAGCCATCCAACATGCAAATGGAGCTGATAAACGACAACACCACTCTCTTCCCTGGGCAAGCGTCATACAAGCCGTAATGTCGTCAGAGTATTAAACGATGAATTACGTCCGAATCAAAATATTCAAATCGTTGAATATTTTTTCTACCCAGGACATATTACATATGTCGAGTTTCGGCAGCTGGGAAGTAAACATCCCGCTCGCTTCCTTCCAGTGGATTTGTTTTTATCCTGCCAACGACTCACAGTAGCAGCGATTAGTATGGCAAACAATCTAGGCCAAAATTATCCAATTTTTTAACCCGTCTGTTTAAGAAATGACGTAAAAATCGCCGTTTGATAAGTCAGAACGCCGTAAAAAAAAACAAACGGCGTTGATCCCATCTGAACACAGTATTTTACGCCAGAGACTGGCGCCTTGAACGCCCCTTCTGAGTGTAGGAAAAAACGCCGTTTTTCCCGGTCTTCCAACGCCGCTCTTTACGTTATACGCAGCTGCGCAATGAGCGCTGTTTTTGTGAGTGTTGGGAAAAGCGGCGTTCATAGACCGGGAAAAACGGCGTTCTTTCCGACACTCAGAAGGGGCGGTTCAAGGCACCACTCTCTGGCGCAAAATACGGCGTTCTGACTTATTAAACGGTGATTTTTACATCATTTCTTAAACATACGGGTTAGAAGTCAGGGCAGGAAACGTACACTGGTCAGATGTGACAATTAGGGCTATTTTGCTTCCATAAATGTACCTAATCATATAAGACCTTACCAAGATGGCTCCCAAGTAGCTACAGTTATGAGGTGATGATACCTCATCTACATATTTTCACATATATATATGAAAAGTTGAGGGGAAAAAAGTCATCTTAATGTAACTGTGGGAGGGTTATGTATTATTAATTTTAATCTGTAAGTAGTGGTATCTATTAAAGTCTGTTTTTGCCTCTCTCTCAGCATTTGCAGAAGAAGGGGTGATTTCGTGACCTAACAGCCAGATATGCTCAGTTTCATTAATATGTTGTGTTTCTTATACATCCATCCACTTCTGCTTATCCTTTTTCAGGGTCGCGGGGGAGCGCTGGAGTGAGAGGCGGGGTACACTCTGGACAGGTCGCCAGTCTGTCACAGGGCCAACACACAGGGACAGACAACCATTCGCACTCACATTCACACCTAGTGGCAATTTGGATTATCCAATTAACCTATCCCCACAAGCTGCATGTCTTTGGACAGTGGGAGGAAGCCGGAGTACCTGGAGGGAATCCAGGCAAACACGGGGAGAACATGCAAACTCCACACAGAAAGACCCCGGCCTGATGGTGGAATTGAACTCAGGACCTTCTTGCTGTGCGGCAACAGTGCTAACCACCGTGCTGCCGTGTTTCTTATACATTCAAGTTAAAATACTTTATTATCTAAGTGACTGTATCAGTCAGTAAAACACCCTCCCTCATGGGTCTCTATGGGGGGTGGGGTTAACCCAAGGTAGTAAGTAACCCAACAGGCATTCACTCATCCACACGTCTCCCCATCATTCACACATATGTATTCTGGATTATCAAAAGACAAAATAGATAAAAGTGGTTTATTTTTGATATTCTTTTATTTTTTGTGGATCAATTTCTTTTTTCTTTTAGAAATCCCCCTCCTCCCAGGAAACAACATCACATTGTAGGTTATCAAAGTGACATTTGGATATGATCATAATTACATACAATTCAAAATTAAAAAAAACAAAACAAAACAAAACAAAAAAAACCCCAACATACTGAGCAGTCTTTGCCGCAGTCCTGGCACACACCTCTAAGCTGCAATCCACTGTTTTGGAATGTCAAAAAACTCTAAATGACAAAAAAAAAAGCTATTGAGCTTGCAACTTTTTGGCCTGCTTTTCATCCAGAACAAAGGGAGTACGAATTGTCCTCCCTTTCAGCAGCTGCTCCAGACCCTGACAGAGGAGATGAGGCAGGAGTTAAGTCATGAGCAAAACTAAAAAATTATTTAGTGAGTACTTTTTGTCCACAGTGTATCTATAGTACAAGAAAGAATTGCTGTCTCTAAGTGCTCTGCAGGGTTCCACAATTTAACGCACTGTTCTCACCTCTCCAAAGTATGAGACAAGCGGTGAAATCTCACATTGAGCCGGAGGACTGTCATCAGCTGACACGCTGCAGGATGAATAATGCACAACTTGAGATTTAAATAATAGGTTTAAATTCTTTTTCTGTCAGCCTGAAAACAACACTAACATACATTTTAAAAAGAACTACATGCCACAAAGTATATATTATAATTCCAATAGTAGTAACAACAAATCAGCTCCTTAGGGTGTGGAGTACATAGGAGCATCTCTGACCTTGGAAGAGGAAGGGGATTCCCATATTTATCCAACAGTGTGGCTTCAGCAGATGTGACCCAACGGCAGTGTTGAGCCAGCAGAGAGTTCCTGGCTGTGGTCGGGTTGTCTGTGGCTGAGCCATCTGCATTTTTCAGGGGGGAAAACTCATCCTCCCGGACAACCTCAAACGCAACAAAGTTCCTTCCAAATACAAGGGAGTAAATTTCTAATTAATTGCAAATCACCTATACAGTAAAAACAACATGTGTAAACACATACAAACTGAAAGATAATGTAGAGCAATTAATACCTTGAGAATTCGAAGACGTCAAAAACAAACTTCTCCATCTTTATGCCATTGGATTTGGATGGTTTGACTTGAACGCCTTGTGCGTCAACAAAGGGCACTTTCTTTAAGGCAACATGTTTCTTCAGCTGGTCTTTATATTTCCTAAAAGATGAAATATGTTAGCAGCACCAACCAAAATGGAATACCATAAAAATGGAAGGCTGGAATAACGGTTTTATACTCAAGGAGCAATGAAGTTCAATAGCTGTAGAATTAAAATCTGGTTAATTTGGCAGTGAAAAACATGTTAAGACTTCTTCTTTGCCAAGTTGTCAGTTATCAGTAAACAAAGCACTGACTCATCCCTTCAGTTAAATAGCCTTTTATGCTCGAATGAATCATTGACCAGTGCTAACGCCGGTCTTAACAAACAAAGAAAAAAAAAAAAAAAAAAAAGAGAGATCAGGTTCAAGGACTGGACTGAAAGTGACAAAGCAGCCAATGTCCACTGAAAAACTTAGAAAGCGTGGAGAACTACTGCTCATGACCAATTTAAAATATTACAACAAAGGCGAGCTCCTTTGAAGCAAAATATAAAGAAACTCAAGTAGTGTTTTAAGACTTTTGCATAGAACTGCACCACACACCTAAGCGTTGCTGCAGATCCCTAAAAAGAAATGGTAAATGGCCTGTATTTGTATAGCGCTTTACTAGTCCCTAAGGACCCCAAAGCGCTTTACACATCCAGTCATTCACCCATTCACACACACATTCACACACTGGTGATGGCAAGCTACATTGTAGCCACAGCCACCCTGGGGCGCACTGACAGAGGCGAGGCTGCTGGACACTGGCGCCACCGGGCCCTCTGAACTCCCCAACAATCATTATGAAGTGAGAATCACTGAACTATAGCAACTACTACCTTCTAGAGGTTTACGTCTGCTCACTAAAAACTAATTGAAGCTAAGATACCCCAACAGGCTGGGACAGTACACATTTATGCACTAATATATTGTTTTGGTCTATTTGTGGACTCTTTAACAAACATCTAGCACACACTGAAACAGCCAGAACTTTACTGTAAGTGTAATTTGCAGAATAAAAAGAGCTCAAATTTGTTCTTTCCTAATTTCTTTTGGTCATTTGTGTACTACTAAAAGCTGCCATTCAATTGTTTATAATGTTGTGCCGCCCCTTACTCTGCCACATCCTGCAGGAAGCTCCTGGTAAAGAAGTGATTGCAGATGTTTCCAGCACTGTAAACCAACTCTCCTCCAGGTCCTCGCAGTTCAGCCGTCTGTGGCTGGACCTCACTGTACTCGACCACCTGGGACACCCCTCGTACTCTGCAAACCACGCCGACCGGCTCTGTAGGGTACGCCTTCTCCACCACCTAAAGCAAGACAGAGGTGGAATTAGGAGAAACCATTAGCATACTCATGTACAGCCAATCACTTGGCTATATGCAGTCTGCTCTAATGACTACACAGATACTCGTACTGGACACAGTTCTGTACGATTTATTGTAGCTGAAGGGTTGGACTGCTATTGAAGTAACTTCGTTTAACGTGAGAGTCCAAAGAAAATATTCATAAGAAACAAAAACGAAATTCAATTTCCACAAAATATAATCCTTCTATTGATTATATTCAATTACAATGTAAAAGACATCTTAATGTATTCTTTCATGTATACTGTGTGATGCTGTATTACTCCACCTTGGCCCCACAGTCAGCGCCCTTGCTCACACAGAAGCCAATAAACACAGGATCGGCCATCTTGACCAGAATGTTGTCCACGCAGTACACATGCAGGTACTTGACTCCCCTTTTCTTCATGTCCTCCAGCACCTTATTGTCCACCAGTGCCTGGTACAGACCTCCATTACCATCTGAAACCAAAGTTTAGATAACTCCACTCATATTTGTTTCTGATTCTTCTGTGTAACTTCATATGCACCCACCTGGTGCCATGGCTATCTTCCCTTTATCCTTCAAGATGACTTTTCCATCAAATGTCACAGCTGGAATCATTCTTTGCTCAAACATAACGATGTTTGTTGGTTCCAGTCCAAAATAGTTGTTCTCCTTAAAAAAAGTCTCAGTTGGAGCCAGAGTGAATTCACTGGTCATTATGTACCTGAAGAGCACAGAGGGTAGAGATTATACACCGTTACACACAGTCTGCAGCAGTGGAGGACTATTGTGGAACTCCTGTTTCGGGGGTTAAACTGAATGCAGCATCAGCAAAATCTATTTAAAAAAATGTTTTGAAAAATTAAAATGATTTTCCATGTAAACGCTGAAGGAAGTGATGCAGAGTGGTATAGAGCCATTCTACTTAGTTGAACACTGAAAATACTTTCTACTATAATCACGCACACTCTGATACGGTGCTTTTATTAATGCCTAAATGCTTTCTAACATTCACAAACATTCTCACACTCCGATGGATGCAGGGACAACCTGAGAATCAGTGTCTTGGCCAAGGACACTTTGGCAAGCAGACCTTTTGATTAGTAGATGACATTCTCAACCACATGAACCACAGCCATGTTTTCAAACCAATGTTAACTTAAAGAATTACCCGATTTTCTTTTTTTTTTTTTACCTGATTTTTGTTTCTAAGAAAATTTGAGCCACATATGAGGATATTTGTTTAAAATTTCGGTAGAACAGTAGCAGTATAATGCCCTCGTAAGTAGATATCAGGCCCTTGTAGAGCAAGATTTAGTATTTTGGTCTAAATAACCCAAAATGTGAGGTCCACATATGTGGACGCCAGGTCCTAGGAGGTTAATGTTGACTTTATTGAAAAAGTTAACATTACAAAAACTTATAGAAAGAGAAAATGCATCAGGATTTTTACTTTGACTTTGAGTATATACTCTTACACTTTATCAGATTAGCAGAGCAAGAGGAACCTACCATGGAACAGTGCATTTAGAGCCATGTTTGCTGTCTGCAAGCTCTTGGATTTTGCGAATGCGTTCTGCCTGGATCTGATACAAAGTTTTGCCACTCGGCAGCCCAACATTGTACATTCCTTTAGGGTACTGAACACCAAGACGGGTCCCCTGACCACCAGCCAAGAGCAGGACTCCAACACAGTTCTCTGAGATTTCCAGCAGCCCTGTTATTGGGAAGAAAAAGCTAAAATGAGCAGAAGCACACACAAGGGAATTGTTTACTTCTATAACTGATATGTTATGTCTGTGACCAGTCATCCAGGTCATCGTAGTCAAAGGAGCTTGCAAAGAAAAGCGTCTGGACTTCTTTAAGTTACTTGAAGACGTTTCACCTCTCATCCGAGAAGCTTCTTCAGTTCTAAGGTCAAATGGTGGAGAGTCCCAGATATAAACCTAGTGGGAGTATCCCCCCACAGAGGAACAAAAGGACCCCCTGATGATCCTCTAATCGCCTGAGCCAAGGTGTGAAACTGGGTGTGGGTCCCAATCAGCCAGAGTTTCAGGTGAGTTCATTGTGAAACCTGGCCCCACCTTATCGTGCGAATTCCTGAGGTCAGATGGCCCAGGGTGTGAGTGGGCGTTAAGGCGTCTGGGAAGGGAACTCAAAACTGGATTATAGATGGCAGAGAGTTGGTGTCGTAAACCACCGCCTCTGTTCAAAGATGGTCGCTCACAGTGGACATAGATGGCTTCTTTCACTCCTCTTTCAAACCATCTGTCCTCTCTGTCCAAAATGTGAACATTGGCATCCTCGAAAGAGTGAACTTTATCCTTAAGATGCAGATGGACAGCTGAGTCTTAAGGATAAAGGTCACTCTTTCGAGGACGCTTTTCTTTGCAAGCTCCTTTGTCTATAACTGATACTTTCTATAAAAACGTATTTTAATTTATAATTATATAACTATAACTGACTTATTACTCTATTCATAATTTTATAGAAGCGTTCTTCAGAGATTAATTTTGTGGATCTTAGAAATTCCTCAGTTTTATTTTCTGTCATAACCCAGCAGTGCTTACTCATGACAATCACAGAGGACAGCAGTGAAGCAATGACAGCCCAGTGTCAGATCATTTCATGTCGTAGCTTTTAAAGTACTGCCAGGGCAAATGGCTCTGACTTGATTTGGATTTTTTTTTAAAGTAATAATCAGAATAAACTTATATGTAAATTATATGTTTTTATATTATATGTATATTAAACATTTCTCTATAGAGTCCATTTAAGAGAGGATTTAAAAATCTCTCTAAATATGTAACCTCTCTTTTAAGGCCTAAAGTTATGTATGCATCTGTCTGCATCTACAGGCAGTTGTAGCAGACTGCCATCTACTTGGCCAGGACTTAACTGTGTTTGTGCTCAAATACTGGTAGATTAAGGAATTAACAAATAATATGTCCTGTGATGTACTGAAGGAGTTTGTGCTTCCTAACCAATGTTGCTATTGTTAGCCCTTACCATTTCACCATCTCATCAAAATATAGTCAACAAAATGATTTAAATCTAAGCCTGAAAAAAAAAACAACCTCACAGTAGCTCACTATTCTGTAAAACCTCCCTTTCACTCTTGCTGCTCTCTTTCTGTCACAAATCGCCCCTGGCACTCGTCTCCACCCTGCCTGCACTTTTTTCTTCACCTCTCTTGTGCAACCAAAGTCTGTAGCTTCATTTTTAACTGATCTGTCACTGCTCATGCACTGTCTCACTGTCTTCATTGCATGCCCTGCACCACTCTCACATGTCTGCCACTCTCGACTTCCTCATGCAGTATCACAGTTCCTCTCTTGGCACCCTGTCCTATTCTTTCTCTTGATCCACAAAGACACAGCGAAGCTCCTTCCAACCTTCTATGTACTTCTCCATCAGCACCCTCAAAGCAAACATCACATTTGTTCTGTTCTCCGATTGTCACCTCTCTTCTTAGCCTAGCTACTAAAACTCTTTCCTATATCTTCATTTTATGGCTTATTAGCTTTATTATAGATGCAGACATCAATTTGAATTTAAGATGATGTTGCTCATCAGATTAACTCACTGAATTTCAGGATTATAATGCAGACGAGTTGGAAATCCGCCATGTCCTCTCATGTAATATGTGCTTATATTTGGATTAACTGAGTTGTGGAAAGACGGTTAACCTCAGAGCAGCAGCAGCAAGTCTAAACTGATCATTGCCTATAGTCTACTCGGAAATCTACTGAAATTCACAAGAGAAATTGTTACAACTTGTTATTCTTTTCACCACAACTGATTTTAGCATTCTCACACCTTGTTAAATCCAATTTTAACTCCTAATCTAGTCCAGACAATCGGATAAGCCTTCTGTGCGCATGCTCAGGTTTCCATCTATAGTTGGTGGCCCAATCAGAAAATGCAAAAAAGTATATTCCATTAACCTTTCCATCATAAGAAAATGATATAATTTTACCATGCCCCCTCTTCCCCTTCTCTGCTAAGGCTGGTTATCACTCCTAACGCCAGGTAGCTGGTGGCTAAAGTGTTTCCAAAGTAATTTAAAACAATTATTTTTGTTCTGTGTACATATTTGCACACGTTCATATATGATGATGATTACTAGAGTATTTACCACTCAGTATCTGTACTTATGTAACGACTGTCTGCACTTTTTGCCCCCCCTCCGTGTCTTAACGCGTTACTCGTGCACCAAATGTGTATTTTACCTCGTCTTTCCCACTCTTCTAGAGAGTCTCTCCCACTTTTCTTCACGCTGCCGATGAACTCAGGGGGGATCGGCTCTATGTGCTGATCCAAACTGTCAGGCGGGGAGGCTGCAGCCTTCGCGGCCCCTTCACAGTGATCCTTCAGCCCTTTCAGGTCCAGCTGAGCCAGCTCCTCGAGGAAAACATCCCTCTCCTCCTCACACAGCTCCGGCCAAAACTGCAGGACGTGCGCCTGCCCTGCGCTCTCCAAACTCTGCTTTACTTGCTCAAAAGAAGGCATTTTGCGTTTTAGTCCGAAGCAATTTTAGATCAATACATGTCCAACTTTCTCCTCCGATCAGGCAGCAGAAACACGCTGCTCCGGAGGAAGTGGCTGAATGTCAGGAAAAACTCGTGACTGCAGCTCTCAGGAATCCTGTCATACAGGATACACTGTAGAAGGCAAGTCAAAAGCGTCTTTATGCACTTCCATGTTTACAGAAGTCAAAACGTGTTTACTGCTTCCTGTCAGTCAGACCACGCCACGAGACCAAAGGCCACGACAGCAAATTCGCGACAAAGCTGTTAAGTCAGCGTCTGATCACCTGACTGCACAGTGTAGTCAGGTGACTGCACAGCCGCACCCACTAAAAAGACAACAGAAAAACCGGATCAGACTAAAGTTGTTTTGTAGTGTAACTGGGCATAACGGTAAAGGGAGGAACTAATTTGGTTCAGTTCATAGATAGTTAAATATATAACACCCAAAGGTTTGGACACACTTTCTCATTTAACGGTTTTTCTTTCTTTATTTTTTTTTTTACTACTTTCTACATTGTAGATTTTTAAGAATCACCCCACAATTCTTCAGCTGAGACACCTGAGTTAGAAAACACAAACACTGCAGTTGTCTTTACTTGCGAGGACGGTCACAGAGCGCTCGTACAAGAGGCACTCACGGACTCGCGCTGTGTCCCCGTCTGCGTTTTTTATTTATACAAGCTCGTTACATGTGTACAAAGACAACAACGTTATTCTAAGAACTCAGAGCTGAGGTTCTCCTTTTCTAAGTCTGTATGTTCTCAAAAAGAGGAAGCTGTTAGCTGCTAAATAAGTTTATCACACAAAATTTATTAGGTGAAAAGTCACGTAGACATATGAATTGCTTAGTGATCAATAAAAGGAGCACATTTCATGTAGCTGATCACATTATGTTAAATTTTCTTTTAACACAAACTAAAGACATCAAATATATGAATCAAGATATATGGAATTATGCATAAAAGAAACAACTGATAAATAAATACGTTTTATATTTAGATTCCTCAAAGTAGCCACCCTTTGTTTTGTTGCCAGCGCTGCAAACCCTTGGTCTTCTTTCACTGAGCTTCATGATGTAGTCACCTGAAATGGTTTTCACTTCACAGGTGTGCCTTGTCAGGTTTAATTTGTGGAATTTCTTGTCTTCTTAGTGGGGTTGGGACCATCAGTTGTGTTGGGCAGAAATCAGGTTGGTACACAGCTGACAGACCTATTTGACAACTGTTAAAATTTATATTATGGCAAGAACCAATCAGCTAAGTAAAGGGAAACAAAGGCCATCATCACTTTAAGAACTGAAAGTCAGTGAGATGGAAAATTGCTAACACTTTGTATGTGTCCCCAACTGCAGTGGTAAAAACCCATCAAGTGCTATGACGAAACTGGCTCACATGACCAAGAGTCACCTCTGCTGCTGAGGATAAATTCATCTAAGTCACCAGACCAGAAATCCCAAGTTTAAAGAACCTCAGATTAGTTTTTTAATGTCTGAGTGAAAGTGAAATTGTTTTGCGGCAGGTGCTTTTTATTTTGAAGTCTTCTCTTACTGTCACTAGGCGTTAAGCTTCCTTTGAGGCAAACACAGCGAGTGAGGATATGTTAACCTGGGTCCCTGCCTCAGAGTCACATATTTAACTTAAAAACCCAGAAGTCATGGCTTTGATGAAAATTTGGTGAAGGACATGAAAATGGGGACGACGGTTACATATTATGTACTAGTTATAAATGATCAAAATGTGTGCTAACACATGCTTGTCCAATTACATCCCAATGTTTGGACACTCATTACATCAAACGGTGCACTGCATCGTGATGTTTTGATCAAGTCCCTCATGGAAAACACAAAGGCCAGTTTTCTTTGTGGATTGACTGACACTTTTGTATTTGTTCAACAATAACATTCGTCTTCACAATTACGAATTGCCAAACAATTATGCACGGACGTCTTCCACTGCTGGAGCTTGATGTGACAAATTCATTTTGCAGTTCCGTATTTACAGGAGCTTAGGATGTCTATGTTTTAAGTTTCCAAAAAAAGACAAACAGTCAGTCATGAACTAGTTTATTTAACAGCTGAACTCATTAAAGCATAAATATTTGTCTCAACTCAACACTCTTTGAGTGGCAGGGGCTTCAAACAGAAAACTACTATACATGTACTCACATACTCATTCACTTACAGCTAGCATAATAAAATAAAATACAAATATATATAAAGTGTATATATATTTTGTAAACTAGGCCACCGTTTATGAATAGCGTAGCCTTTAGTTTGTATAGGTAGCACTTCCACTGGGTCTGCCTAATTGGCTGTTGGTCAGTACAGCATACAGCCAACACATGGCTAGTTTTAAGACACTGCAGCATTACCTTTCACTGTACAAATACAGAAAACATTTACACACAGCCACACAATGACATTCTGTGTCACCGCTTTATGCATGATATGCAATAACAGAGCAAGGAGTGCAAAACACACCAGTCGTGCCAGAAATAAAGGCATGAAACAGTCAGACACTGACATTAAGAATAAAGTATATGTCATCTGTTTACTTTTTTGCTGTTATTCAACATCAAGTGTAGGCTCATAATCTGCTAGAAAGTGATGACTTAAGCAGACATGTTGCTGGAGTAAATCAGCTCCCGAGAGCAGCCCACATTCTGAAGATCACAACCAGACAGTCCAGTGTGTGGGACTGCAGATCTACCAGAGAAGCACACAAATTGTTTAGCACATTGGTTTATACATCAGGGCAACTGGCTTCTTCATGTTTATTCTAGTACTATGCACACACACTTGAATCAGTATGATGAACACCTGTCCACACTGCATCTCTCTCGCTTCCAAGCTGAAGTCATGGTTTTGTAGGGTTAGTAGTGTTTTATCATCCTAACAATGATACACACAGATATGTTTTCTATGTTGTCAGGCCCAACATATTCAACATTACATACATTTTAAGACTTATAACAAACAGGTTTAAAAACTAAATTGTTAAACATGTTAAACTGTTTTTATTTAGCATTCTTCCCTGTTTGTTTCAAACATTTTATATAATAGTGGAATTTGTACGTTCTTTGACTTTTTTTTTTTTGCTCCTTGCCCTTTTGCCTATCCATTAGTTAGCAAGTGCAATTAGTGCCCTTTAGCACGTCTAACTATGTAGATGCTGCTATAAATAAATATAGACTCAGTATCATCTTCATACTTATTTAGCTACATAGCCAGGGATGCAACCCTCTAAATTACCAGTATAGCCTATAGTTAGGTAGGTGCTTGTGTTATTTTACAACCTATCATCTGTACAGAGATTTGAACTTGTTCTCTTTCAAACCTCACGGAATATCTTTAACACTCACATTAAGAACCAGTACAGCAGGAGCTAATCTCAGTGGGTTAATTCAGTCACTTCCACGGCTTTACTCATTATTGCCAAGGAGAGAGAAATGTTTTCATCGCTGTTTTTCTGTATGTTGACAGGATTGATGTCACTGACTTAATTGACAAAATAAAAGAATAATACAAAGCAAAAATGGCATGTACTTAAATAAAAATCTAATAGAAAACTGAATATACAGAATTATAACATATATATTTTAAACAATTTAGCATTTATCCAATTTGATTCACTGTTTTCATTTGAAACATTTTGGGCTTCTGTATAACTGAAAGTCTGTTAAAGCCAAAAATAAAAATTCTGCCACCATTACCATGAGTACTGTGAAAACAGCAAAAGCACTAAATAACATTTTCACACCGTTTCAGTCAATTACCTTGACTTCTCTGTAAAAATAAATAAATGAATACAGTAGTAAATACATTTAAAGTAAAAAAGGAATGCTATCCTATAGTGTTCAGGTGGATTTATGCGTGTAACACAAGGCACTCTTGAGATGATCATATAATACAGACATCAGTCAGGTGGAGAGTGCTGCCTGGGCGCCGTACCACTTATTTTATGGAGTGTTTATACAAAAATGGAAACATGACTTTCATTTATAATTATCAATTTCCATTACAGTTTTGAGAGGTGAAGCTTTTGAGGAAACCAACAGCGCTCTGGGACATGTTAGCAAAATAAGATCAGTGTGATAACACAACATTCAGTTTCAACTTCAGCTGAGAGGAAGTCAATAAAGTTTTTGCTTTAAGCATTTTTCAATTTGAAAATCTAATGCAGAGGTGTCTGTTGTTTTGGATTTGCATTATGAGTGCAAACCTTTTCACTGCATGGGCATTACTACTTTGTGGCTCAACAATGCTAATTTCTTGGGTCAGTGACTCTCCCTGTAGCACTGTTTTGTTTGCTGTGGTGGCCTTTTTTCTCTTTTAAAACAGAATTCTGCACAATACGTCTGTTATGGTCAGATCATGTTGTATCTGCCGAAATTAAAACAAAACTGAATACAAAAAACAAACGATTCCATCTCACTGTTTATGACCATAGACTGAATGTAACAGAGCTCTTTATCAGCGTGTCGACAAGTCCCTAGATGATCGTTCTGTTATTGTTTCATTGCCTTTCTTTCTATTTTTCTGTGAAATTCCTCTGCAAACTTATATGAAAATCCTTATTATTATTATTATTATTATTATTATTATTATTATTATTATTATTATTATTATGTATTATTCTACATTAAAAAAAAACAAAAAGCAGAAGTAAATGACAGTGGATAATGATTTTAAATGGAAAAAACTTGGACTGACAAGTATGCAAGAAAAAAAAAACTTGGATATTCTCAATGATTGTAGTGGTAAAGAAAGAAAGAAAGAAAATTACACACATCAGAAATGATCAGACCAAATTATGGTCTGTTTTTTTCCCTCTTTGTTGTCAAGAAACCACATCAATCATACAAAAGATACTGTGGGGGTGACATATGGACACAGCTTCTTGGTCTGAAAAGTGAAGTCAGTGCTAAAGTGCCTTAAACCTGCTTTCTTTTTAATGCCTTTTCCTTCATTCTTCTGACTGCAAAGACTTGTGGTTATTTACAGGTCTTTGGGAAAACGGCCTTCAGCACCCTTTTTATGTGACCCCAGTGAACACTTTCCTTTATGGGCTTCAGGTCATATTAAATGCAACATGAAGTTTACCTTACCTTGTAAATAACGATTGTTCTAAGTTTAAAAACACCAAGATGCCAATGGAAAAAAAAATACTCTCAGCTCAAGGATCAGAATGAGACTTCATTGGCTCAAGTCGCAGCGGCTAGTTTCACTGTCTGAGTTGGTTTCCTCGATTTGCAGCAATAACTTTTCATAGGACATCGATAATAACTATTTTAAGCCTATTTTAATACTTATTACTTTAATCTCAGAGATAGTGAACACTTCCCTTGGTTCTGTAATTAGTATTTGCTAGAATGGCCCTAATCACTTTGGATCACGTTAATCCTTTATTTCATTATATACTGATTTTAGCTTAAAGTAAACTAGTTTCTCTTGTTTGTATCATCTCTGTTTTAATGCAGCCAAATCGACCATTTATCTACCGTTTTAAATCCAGTTACAGCTTCACAGACAAAGCTGATAGTGTATGATATCATATGCTGACAGCAATATGATGATATAGTGTCATGACTGAGCAAAGCCCACCAGGATCAAGATTCTTCCTTTCCACAGAGACGCAGGACTGTTCCTTTCACAGTACTCTGCAGCAGGGACATGTTCCAGTTCTAGCAGTAATTTAGAGTCATGTAAACACTTGTTAAACTAAGACTCACAGGTGCTGAAACACCACCGAGCTGCTAAAAGAAAGCTTAAGAGAACAACTGACAGACATGACTTCAGTCAAATTTTTTCTCTCTTCAAATCACACATCTCAGCTTTGTCCTTCATTTTCTGCACTGAAATATGTTGAACTGTAGCTGGTCATTTCAGACCACAAACAAACAAACAAAAAAACCTTTGGCCACTTATTTTCTTCTGTCTGCCTCCCTGGTCACTTTGACTGGACTCCCAGCGTGATCTTCAGGTACTCGTAGACCACGTAGCTGATGCTGACAGATGGGATGACCTTCATGAAGTTGGGTGCCAGGCCTCGGTAGAGTCCTATTGGTCCCTCAGTCCTAATAATGTTTCTGAACAGTCCTGTCATGCTCATCTGAGGACCTCCTTCCAGAGAAGCTGTAGGAACAAAGGGAAGATGATGCCATCAAACACACATCAAATACATCTTTTTACTTTTGTCCTTTACACCTCCAACCAGAATTTGTATCAATAAATCCTGAATATGTGCAGCACTTTTTCAAATTCTTTATTCTACATTTAGTGGTGACTCCTCCAAAATTCTGCTATGGATAAAAATTTTGGTGACTGTTAAGTTGTGTACGGGTGGTGTACGTTGAATAAATACAAATGGAGAACAAAACATTGCATTCAGAGGGGATGATGAATACAAAAATTAAAAGAATTGGGGTAATATTTTTAATAATACACTATGAGAAGAAAACTTTAATCATTCAAAAATCATCATTAATAGCAAAAATCCAAAAATTCTTGTAGTAGCCACCATCAATCCCCATAGACTCTCACTTTAAAACCTCCAACTTTACAGCATTAAACCTGGTATAATAACCATGTGGACCCTCTTCAAAACAGCTGTACAAAGTAGTGTGTGCATGTGTGTGTATATATCTTTGTTGTCTTATGCAGTGCTGTTGAGCTCTCCAGTGACTGACCTTGTGCCTGCATTCGAGTCCTGACCAGAGCGAGTGGGTAGCTGGCCAACTGTCCACATGTGCTGGAAGTAGTGCCACAAGCGAGTAGCACAAACACTCCTGGATCAGCACTATCTGTAGCGTAGTTCTGCAACCACGAATTCTTCAGAGTCTGTCAGAGGAGAGGTGAACAGAGAGGTTAGACTTAACTATAGGGCAACCGTGGCTCAGGGGTTTGGTATCTGTAACCGGAAGGTCGCCGGTTCGATCCCTGGACTCTCTGTCCTGGTCATTGTGTCCTTGGGCAAGACACTTTACCCTACCGCATACGATGGCGCGATATGGCAGCCTTGCTTCTGTCAGTCTGCCCCAGGGCAGCTGTGGCTACAACCGTAGCTTGCCTCCACCAGTGTGTGAATGTGAGAGTGAATGAATAGTGGCATTGTAAAGCGCTTTGGGTGCCTTGAAAAGCGCTATATAAATCCAATCCATTATTATTATTATTAATAAAAAAAAAACCCCAAAGAAAACAAAAAACTATCACCCAGCAATAGTAGCAAACCTCATAGACAGCCAGGTCGATGCCAGCATAGGGAATGATGCCCAGCATGTTTGGGATGTAGCCCTTGTAGAAAGCTGCCACGCCTTCCCTCTGGAAGATATGTTTAGCACAATCTTGGAGGCCCAAGTATTGACCCGTCTTCCTCAGGGCTAACCGTGTCTTCAGGACCTGAATGCACAGGAAGTAATGCCACACGTTGTAAAAAACAGAAAATCTGCACTTCTCACCCAGGAATCAGTTGTACTTACAATAACATAACAAGCCAGAGGAAAAATAAAATTAACATTTTTCAAATTCATGTTACGAACCTCATTCCCATATACCACATATTCACACTGAAGGTCATCAGTCACAAGGCAAGGAGATTCTGAAACACGCTATATGGATGAAACTATTGGGCCACACATCGTAATCTTTAATTTCAGGTGTTTTGAGCCCCATTGCAGATGCATAAAGCCAAGGAACTGACTGTGCAATTTGCCTTTACAAAGAATTTGTGAAAGATAAAGAGTTGACTGAAATAACAGGATGCCAGTGTTGGAACGAGTTAGTTGAAATTTCTTCCCTTCTAGATCAAGTGTAAGTGGTATTGTTGAAACCTGGAAGTGTTTAGGAACTACAGCAAATAAGTCAGACCACGTAAAGTTCCAGAATGTGGCTGCAGAGTGTCACCAACACTCCGAATGAAAAACCACATTTCCAAACCTCTTCTGGAAGAACAAAAACAGCACCAGGAGCTTCCATGGCAGAGCAGTCCAGTGTATTTCAGCATACAGTAAGTTATAAGTTGCTGCTGAGCTACAGCTATTGTTAAACTGATGTCTTGCTTTATTTTTTGTGTTCATTGTTCTCTCACCTCCATGGGGTATATGCTGCTCTGAGCGATCGCTCCAGCCAGAGAGCCAGCCAAAAGTCTCTCTGTGATGCCCAACGTCTCCTGGTTACTTCCAATCAGTCGCTTAATCTGATGGACAGATGTCAGTTTTGTATAGCAGCAACTTAAAAGTCAGACCAAACAAATTCACTCTGCTATGAGCTATGCAAAAAAATACAAATTACATATTTTTTTATCTTTCATATTCTTTTCAATTAACGCATTGTTTTGTGTACCTGTTCATAGGCCACAAACTTTATTGCAGACTCAGGGGCAATTTTGAGGACGTTGATACCGTTGCCTCGCCACAGAGATCTTACACCACCCTCTCGGATCATCTGAGCAAAGCCACCTGCGATGCGCATACTGTTGCTCTTGGAGGAGTGAACCTGGGCGAGTGGGATGAAATGCTTATTAGCCGTCCTCTCCTTTAACTGAGAAAAATGAAAATTGCAATAGTTATGTTTTACCTGCATGAGAACTTTCAGACGGTCCAGTGGTGCTGTGCAAGTTCGAGACACTGCACCAGCCCCTCCTCCAGCCACTAGGTGTCGCCATAGCATACCCATTTTCTTCTCCTCTGCTGTGAACTCATCAGGAACCATCAGACTCTCCCCTACATCAAAGATCTGTGGAGGAAGCAGCCGTTTTTAGCCTGGACACATAAGTTACAGCAGTGACAGGGAAACACCATGAGAAAATACCAGTCAAGCAAAAGAGAAAAACCCTTATTCAAGTGGGATTAGTGTCTCTATTACTTAAATTTTCCTCATATCCTATATATAAACTGTCCTATTAATAAACTGGCAATTTTTTTCATTTGAACATTCCTTTGTTATTTTTTCAATAATTTAAAATTAATCAAAACGTCAACATGCCCATCACATACAATATGTACACAATTAAAAACAAGTGGAAATCACGTGATTTGCTTTGTGATTGTTGTGTTGTTACAGGATGGAGAGGAGGAGTGTGTACCGAGGAGTGTTTCCAATAAAGAATAATCTCAGGGATGTTGTCAGCTGGATGCAGGAGGTGGTAGTCCCGCCACTCATTCCAGTCAATGGTCATTGTTCCATTTTTATCCATACTGCAGATGCAAGAGAGAACAAAGCAGACAGAGTATAAGAGATGTGATGCTTTTAGGAGGAAACACAAGCAGTTTGCTCACATGCACTGTTTCTTCTCAGTAATTTAGACATTTGCCTCCATGGATTCAGATGCAGTTTGTTGTAGCAGGATGCTTTTCTTTAGCGATTTGTGCTAAACCTGAATCAGCGTATCATTACAATTAAATGTTGCGTTTTTACGTCACTGGAATACACTGAAGCTGAAAACTGATAGTCAGCACTCAGACGTGCTGACTATGCATTGGTGATTTGTGCAGCGTTGGCTGAGCAAGCAGACTATAGAAGCTACTACTTACTACATAATAGGGGCCCAGATATGACCCCTCCTTATTCTGAGATCAGCCAGAGAAAAGGAGACAAAGACAGACACGGAGGAGGTTAGAGGAAACAGACAATGATCACACTGAACCTTGACATAAAGCAGAAATTAGAAACATGAGTGGAGACGGGAGTGACAAACAGAACAATCACAGGACAATCTGACAGCAACATCACAACACTTTTCGAGACTTGCTTAAAATTGGAATTAAAAATGACAAAGTTATGTTTGTGCTCACAATACCACCTACCTGGCTAAAGTGATACCTGTTTTTATTTTTAGCCATTGTGGAGGGCAAAAGTTTTCAATCTTGTCCAGTCCATAAACCTCATGTGTGTTCTCCCTAGTAGTACTAAATGCATAAAATTAGGCTGTTATGAAAACACTGAATAAAACGTTGCTTCCTTGAAAAAGACTACATTTACAGTTCAGTATTCAATATTGCATAAAATAAACTATTTACAAAGTTTCTTTGAATGACGGAGATGCAGAGATGCAGAAATGTCTGCATGTGTCTAAATGAGTCTCAGAGGTCCGAATGTGCCCTTGAAGCCATTTATAATTCTTAACTTGTTTGATCTGCTGCTCACCACATAACCGCATAAGCAGAAATTTTGGACTTTACTGTATTTTCATAAGTTTTGCAGCTTTTCCTAGTGATTAAAAACCCCTTATGGCCATTCACACTACAGAAAGTAAGAGGCAATAAATTATTAATTTGTTGAATCCCAATGCCACTGGTACTGGAGGTGAGAGGGAGAACATCTGCTTTAACGGGGTGTACCACCAGATCTGTTATTTAAATATAGACATGTGTGGTATCCACAGAAAAGTCAGAATCTCAGTTAAAAGCTCACAAAACCATTTCAACAACCACCAAACAGCTAAAACAGCAAACAATTAAAGAGCAGGTAAACAGATTCCGCAAAAAGATGTAAACACAAAGCACCCGATGGCACATATATGGACATGCCATCGGCTGCTGAAAGCATCTCACAGAATTTCAAACTGCAGGTTTCATCACTCCGACCAAAATATACTGAACCAGCAGCAAAAGACCAAAACTACACTTCACGGGTGAAAAACATTGTAAATTGAAAAAGAAAAAACTAAATTTTTCATTGTGGCATGAAAAAGGGACGAAAATCAGAGCATCTTTCCATCAATCCAGATCAAAACTTCTGGACACAAATATGCTTAAACACCTTCAAAATGACTAAAAGCCCAAACTTACAACTTATACAAAATTGTCTACAGAACACAACACAGAATAAAGGTTGTTCCAAATGGCTGGTACACACTCAAGCATATGCACCCATTGCAAAGACAACTCCGTTGAAAACTATATTCATGCTATATAGTATTACATGCCTGTCCAGAGGTCCTATTCACATGGTTTAGTTGCTGTATCCCAAACCTCACACAAGCGGTGAATCTTAAGTGACATAAGTTAACAAGATATGGAAGCAAATACACATCACATCAGTCTGGAGAGAATGTCTGCCTCCTCCCACCCTTTGACCGTGGGCACCCCACATGGGGTTTTACGCCATCTCATGCTAGGATGGGAACGCAGATATCGCAGAGATTTGTGGCCTTAGGTCTTCAGCACTTTTGGGGACTGTGTCAAGGACAACCTGAATCAAGGTTGTCCTTGATTCATCTCTATCTGCCTCTGGCTCCTGGGGGGCATTATTGTGGGTTCCCACTCTCATTTTCAAGTACATTTCGTTAAAAAGTCAAGAAGATTGTTGATTTATGTTATTGTGCACTTCAGAATTTTTGTGTTCCAGTTGCTGTATGTTTGTTTATCTTACAGGTGCAGCAGTTGGTGACAGTGCAGTTCTTTGTACTGTGTGTTCTATTTGTATTTCTCTTTGCCCTTTTATTACATCTTTCATCTTTTTCCCTTTCCTGCCTGTTCCGCTTTAGACATTGTCATACTGTATATCACTTGGAAAAGGAATTTGACCTCGTTCCCCACTTTGGTTCAGGGACGAGTTGTTGCCCCAAGTGGAGGAGTTTAAGTATCTTGGGGTCTTGTTCACAGGGAGAGGGAGATCGACAGGCGATCATACCATCAATCGACAGGCTGCAGTGTTGTACTGGTCCATTGCGGTAAAGAGAGCTGAGGGTAAAAGCAAAGCTCGAAATGAAATTTCCCAGAAGGGTGGCTGGCCTCTCCCTTAGAGATAGAGTCCTCCATATTAAAAGGAGCCAGTTGAGGTGGTTCAGGCATCTCATAAGGATGCTTCCTGGATGCCTCGTGGGTGATGTGTTCCGATAAGGTCTACAAAAGCAGTGTGTATTACAGGTCTGCTTGCTGGTTTGTAGGTGACTGGTCTCTTGTTAATTTTTAATTGTATTATGAGAGAGCGGTTTGGGAAAGTTATATAGTGATATATTAGCAACTGTAAACTGTGAGTAGTTCAAAGTACAGGAATGCATGAGTAGATAATACCAGAAGTTTTGAAGGAAAAAAGTTTTGTTCAAAGTCCAATTGGATATATGCCATTGTATCTGAATAACTGACTGCGTTCCCTGAAGAGATTGAAATTGTCAGTAAAGGAGAGGCTGATGTCCCAGGTGTGCACTGACAGTAACCTCCTAAAATACCCAACACTGCAGGAATTGGACTGGACACAAAAATGTGCAGATCTCTGTCTGTACTTTTCTTGACAGAAATGGGATGCTTCAGATATGATAATGAAAAGTTAAATTACCATTTACTGACACAATTAATCCAAGACGTGCATGTGTGATAGAGGCTAAAGAAAACAGTGCCGCTAACTTTATTACCACAAATGTGACACCCCAAAAAAATGATGCTGCCTAACCATTTTGATAGATATGTGTTCAGTGGATGACAGCATTATCTAACCTTCTAAGAATCTTCTCTGCCTGTTCCTCAGAGATGTTCACTCCCAGGTCACGCAGAGACTGCATGATTTCTTGTGAGTCAATTCGACCTGCAACACAAGAATTTATTAGTCAATTCAAATTCATTCACAATCCTATGTCTTCTGCATTTCCTTAGGATTAAGATCAAGTCTAAAAGAAACCATCTGTTCCTATCAGTTCTTCAAAAACCAGCATGGGCTCAGCACTCTGGTTTAAGAGTCCAATACTTACGAACTGTGACCACAGAAGCAGCTGTTGGCACTGCTCAGAAAATGCTTCAAACTCTGCTTTAACTTTTAACCCAAGAATAGTTTCTTCCCAAAAGCCATAACCACCCTGAACTCACCCGTGTACAACACAGTTCCACCCCCCAATCTAAGGATTTCCCTCTATACACAGACTACACAACTACCATTACTATTACATGCAATAACCCACACTGTAAACATACAACACAATTAAATCCCCCCCCCCGATTTGTATATTTGTACAATTGATATTTTTGAATACTGTTCATATGTATATGGCACTGCAGAACTGTGCACCTCACCCCCTTTCGTTTCCCACATGTCTGCACTAAGTAGGAGATGCTCTGTATCTCATTGTACATGTGTATAGTGACAATAAAAGCCATTCTATTTCTAACAAACTGCCTTACCATCATTCTTCCTGTCCAAACTCTTGAAGACCAGTCGGAGTTTCTTCTCATGGTCTCTGAGATAATGGACAAATTCCTCAAAGTCTAACTGTCCATCCAGGTCTTTGTCTCCGGCTTTCACTATTTTCTGTGAACAAAGAGAAATCATTTAGATGCCAGCTCATTTAAGTAATGACACACTCTAATAGTATAGTATTATCTGTGTGGAAAGAGTGATGTGACAAACAGCAGTTGAGGTTAGGGTGTACAATCCCCTGCCTCGTACCATCTGTGCTTTGTTGACTTGATTTGGAGTGTAGTGTATTTTACAACCACCACACATCTCAGGTTACTATATAATTAAGACTATCCAGGGTGCTTAGTGCTACCAAAGCTTGTCAGGTCAACTGAAAAGGTTGCAAGGAAACAGTTTTAACTGAAACACAATTAAATGCCATCTACTGTCAGGTAATGGGTACCAGAAGAATGGATGACACCTCCTATTAGGAAAGGGGGGTCAAAAATCACACAAAAAGATATACTGAAACTGTCTACTTGAACCATCATGAAGTTTTAATATGCTAAGAATGAAGTGAAGTGAAACGAAATTAAGTTAGATTTTTTTTAAATCAGCAAAAACATCTTATTGAGATCATGCTATAACACAGAAGAGCAATTTGACCAGGGTAACTCCTCTTACTGAAAATTACATGATCATCAGAGATTTCGACATACTGAAATGAAACTTTATAGAGGACTATAAAAAAAGAACTTGTTATACCCTGACCTACAGAAAAAAAGAAAAGAGCCAAAAGATTTTATTTACAGTGATATACATATACTTATGGTGACAATTACAGTAGGCTAAATCATGAAGGTACTTCATATTGGAAAAATAAAGGAAAAACTCCCTTTTAACAGGAAAGAAACCTCAGGGAGGGGAAGTCATCTGCTGTAACCGGTTGGAGGCAAGGGGAAGAAGAGGGGTCTAAAACCTGAAGGCTCTGCCTCCCATTCTACTTTTAAATATCCAAGGAACTACAAGTAAGCCAGCAGTCTGAGAACAAAATGCTCTACTGGGGTGATATGGTAGTATGAGGTCTTTTAAGACAAGAAGTGGGAAAAACTTTTGTTTTGACGAAATCTTCACTGTGCACTCTTGCTGCTATTCTTCTGTCACAAGTCAGCTGTGACACTTGCCTCCACCCACTCCACCCTGCCTGCACTCCTATCTTCACTTTTTCATTGGCACTGTTGATTGGCAGAGGTCATTGTTACATATTAAACTTTTTAAACCAACTCCAGTCACTAATGTTTTAATGCTTGAATGATTCATAGATATCCTGTCTCAGAGTGATGCTGAAAAACTAGTTCATGCATTTATTACTTCCAAGTTGGACTAGTGTAATTCATTATTATCCGGATGTCCTAAAAACTCCCTGAAGCCTTCAGTAAATCCAAAATGCTGCAGCAAGAGTACTGACAGGGACTAGAAAGAGAGAGCATATTTCTCCTATATTGGCTTCCCTTCATTGGCTCCCTGTTAAATCTAGAATTGATTTCAAAAACCTGCTCCTCACATACAAGGTCTGAATAATCAGGCCCCATCTTATCTTAATGACCTTATAGTACCATATCAGCCCATTAGAGCACTTCACTCTCGCACTGGAGGCTTACTTGTTGTTCCTAGAGTATTTACAAGTAAAATGATTTCAGGCCCCTCTTCTATGGAACCAGCTTCCAGCTTGGATTCGGGAAACAGACACTATCTCTACTTGTAAGATTAGGCTTAATACTTTCTTTTTTGCTAAAGCAAATAGTTAGGGATGGATCAGGTGTCCCTGAATCCTGCCTTAGTTATGCTGCAATAGGTGTAGGCTGCTGGGGGATTCCCATGATGCACACTGATGTATTTCTTCTTCACTCACCTTTCTCACTCACTGTGTGTTAATAGACCCCTCTGCATTGAATCATACTTGCCGGAGGTTTTTTCCCGTTAAAAGGGAGTTTTTCCTTCCCACTGTTGCCAACGTTTTTCTCTGTATGTATTATTGTAAGATCTACCTTACGATAAAAAAAAAGTCTAAGATCATATAAGAATGACTTGATTTCAAAACTACATCCATCTAACTGTACTTTTCTGCTTTTGCAGACTCTGATACCTACTAGTGTATCAAGTAACAGACTATTACAATGCAAGAATTTCAATCATCAAAACTGAAGCACAGACCTCATGGTTGGTTTTTACCACAAAGAAGCATAATATTTGTCATAGTGATATTAGTTCTAAGTATAAATTTGTGATTCAAACAAATCCACCCTCATTATAGTTGTTTAGAAAGGAAAACTAACTAACACACGCCCACACACACGGACACCAAAATCATGGTTAGTAGTCAGCCCAAGTGTTCTTAAGAGAAACTGCATTTTGGGGGACTACAGTGGATTTATTTTTCAGTCTTGAAGGTCTCTATTTAATATTATTAGAAAGTTGAACAGTGAATTAACTCTCACTAAAGGCTATACAGGTCTAGAAAACAGACCTTATTCTACCAGCTTTATCCTACCTGTTGAAGATCTGTAGGTGGTGCCATCATGATTAATACCATGGTCTTCTTTGGAGTAACATTATTCCTGCTGATTTCTTTACCATTAGAGGACTCTTTAGTGCTTTCCTGAAGACTTGCCTGTAGCTCTCTGCAGTTTTTTGTAGTCTCAGACTCTTTCTCTCCTGGCAGCTGGGTTTCACCAGGCTTACATTGTGTCCTGCCAAAAAGTCTCTGGTATAGAAAGCTCAGTATGTCCAGCAGCATCCTCAAACTGGCTCTCCCACACTATTTGGGTGACTGCACTCAGACCAAAAGCAACGGCAACAGTATAGGTCTTGCAAAATGCAGAGAGGTGAACTAGTATTACAAGTGTGGAAAGGCAAGCTAATGACAGCATGGGGCTGCAGAAAGGATTTCACTCACTTCTCAGACTCAGTGCCTCATATTCTAAGTGAATCTTTTTCCTTATTAAAATGTCCAGGATCAGGATCACAGCATCAGCTGCAGCAGTACAAAACCAAGTTCTCCCATCTAACTCTTACCACACTGCTTCTGAGGCACGGTTACTTCACGGATCATCAAATCGTTAGATGCAGACAAAAAATCTTTTCTCTTGATGCTGATAATGCAATAGAATCAGCAACACACAGTCAGGATTTCCCACTGTGCTAGCTTCAGTATCATCAGACAGGGAAATGCAGCAGTGAGAGCCTCCAAAACCTGCATCCTCACTGCAGCCCAGCCTGGCCAATCACTGCAGACCATACAAGCAGGTCTGACTGCTTCACCACAGAATGTGGGTCTCCGCCAATAGCGGACAGAGTAGCAGCATGGAAATGAAGTGATGTCACTGACTGTCAATGAACTTAGAGGGATAGGGTTGGCTAAACAGCAGGATTCCCTTCAGCTGCACCTCCCTCCCTGTAAAGAAAATCTGCTGAGTGACGGTTCCTTTTCCTCCCTCCCACACTACCCTCCTGCACTTGCTCTGAGTCATTCTAAGAGCATTGTCAGGATCAAGCAAGCATTCTGAACCATCCAAGGCAGACAGCTTGTCATTCTCAGCACGTATATAGTTCCTCCTGCTTGGAGAGTTACAGTGTGGCATAGCAGAGTAGTTCTATTTCTGCATTAAACGCCACTTTCTTGCAACCGTTTCCTGGCTTACTACCTTACTGACCACACTGTCAACATGGCTCTCTAGACCAGAAAAGAAAAAATATCTCTATGCTTATAAAAGGATAAAACTGGCATTAATTTATAAGTATCTTAACATCAACCAATCAAACAAAATCACAGAAACGTGCATCGTCCCAGTCACTGGTTACTACTGTAGAAATCTATGACAACAGTTCAAATACCTGTATATAGACAGAAACGAAAAGGTATTCATTTGAAATATTTTAACCTGTTATTTAATATGCTGAGTAATGGTACGTAGCTAGGTAGCACAACAGTCTATTAACTGCAGAGAGGAGTTCCATCACTACATTCAGGAACAGCAAAAGCAGATTAAATGAAAAGGAAAGAGCAGAAATGCTCCAAGATATCTCCTGACCAAAAAAGGAACTGTGTCTGTTGTTTGTAACTAATTAATGTTCATGAGCCAGTTGTCATTAATCCTACATCTTCCCATTTTGTTTGGAAAAACGCTTTTGTTTTTGAAAGGTAGACGTAACTAGCTTGATTTCACCCACTGCTTGAGAACTCTGCATTTTGAAGCCTCAACTTTGAGCATGCATCAACACATCTGCTATTCATAAATGATGAAAATGTACTGTTTATAAGGTTGGGGAAATCTCCATTCAGCTGAGACTGAATAAGTCACTTGGATGAGTAACGAAACATTTCTTCCACTGATCTAAGGATCTTGGAAAAGCGACTGGACTTCTTTAAGTTTCTTGAAGATGTTTCACCTCTATCTGAGAAGTTTCTTCAGTTCTAAGAGCAAATGGTGCATAGTCCCAGATTTTAAGGCCTATTGGGAGTGTCCCATGAGAGGGATGTTTCCGATCTATAATCCCTTGAGAGCGCTCTGACTTTCTGTCAGCCTGGCTACAGTCCTGAAGCGAAACCTAGGGTTGTTCTTATTTTCTTCAATCAATGATGAATAGTTAGATGTTCTAAGAAAGTGAGGTTTTGGGAGAATAACAGGAGGGGAGAAGCTGCAGAGAGATGTGTAAAACTGCAACTCTGCTGCCTGGTCCCAACTCTGGAAATTCATGTTTTAGGGGGTTAAATAAATTTCTAGAAATCCAAAATGGGATGGATGCCGTCTCTCCCAACAAGACCAGGATTCCTCCAGAAAGTTTCTCAATTATCTATAAAGCCCACATAGTTTTTTGGACACCACTAAGACAGCCAGCAATTTAAGAAGAACATGCGGGTAAACATGTCACACCTGGTCCGATTGGGGAGTGGACCAGAGAAAACAGAGTCCAACATTGTTTTGGCCAAGTTGCACACCGATTCAGCTTTGATTTTACTCAACTCTGATTGATGTAACTGGGTGTCATTACTGCTGTCAAAGTGGGGAAAAGCGGTTAGACACATGAACAGGTTGGTGGTGTACCTGGGGCTTCTGTTTAGGACTACGCTTCCTCCTCACCGTCACCCAGGCATCCTGTTTCCCCGGCTGCTCGTGACAGTCTACCGGTGGACAGCTAGCTGGGATAGCTACAGGTTTTTCAAGGGTGCAAAGCCGAGTGTCAGATTCAGTGATCCTGGCCTCCAGAGCTGCAAATAGGCTACATTTATTACAAGTATCAATACTGCTAAGGGAGGCCGAGGAGTAACTAAACATCTGACACAATGAGCAGGAAAGTGCAGGAGGGACAGGTGGAAAGGCCATGCTGCTAGCGAGTCAGCTACCAGCTAAGCTAGTGAAAGACACAGTGAGTGAATACCGTGACCATAAATTAGCAAGTGAATACACGGAGAGTGTGCTTCAGATGAAGCACATGAAGATTACACTATAAAATAAAAAGTTTTCTAAAAGTTCTTTATTAAATTACTATGCAGGTAAGCTACACAAAAACACCATTGTGTATTGTGACAGGAACAGGAAGTGATATTCTACTGCAGAGAGAGCGAACACCAAGTGACGGATGACCAAGTGACATATGTATACATACATACATATGTATGTATGTATACATACATATGTATGCCAGGTGTGAACGAAACATCAATTCACTGATCCACGAGGATATACAGCAATGACATTGGAATGTCATTCAGACTGGAGAATTGTAGTCGCATGGTAACAAAGAGAGGGAAGTTAGTCAGAACTGAGGGGATTGTACTACCAGAAGGCAACATTGCAGTCATCCAGGACAGCTACAAGTACCTGGGAATCCCACGGCAAATGGGATCCACGAAGAGGCCGCTAGGAAAGCTGCAACCACCAAGTACCTGCAGAGGGTAAGGAAATCCTGCTGAATGAAAAGAACAAAATCCAGCCAAACAACACCTACGCCCTGCGAATGACCAGTCAAAAGTTTGGACACACCTTCTCATTTAATGGGTTTTCTTTATGACACTGTAGATTCTCGCTGAAGGCATGAGAACAATGAATGAACACATGTGGAATAATGTAGTAAACAAAAAGTGTGAAATAACTCAAAACATGTATTATATTTTAGATTCTTCAAAATAGTCACCCTTTGTTTTGATTACCGCTTTACACACTCTTGGCATTTTCTCAATGAGCTTAATGAGGTTGTCACCTGAAATGGTTTTCCAACAGTCTTGAAGGAGTTCCCAGTGATGCTGAGCACTTGTTGGCCCTTTGCCTTCACTCTCCAGTTCATCTCATCCTAAACCAGGGGTTCTCAAACTTTTCACGAGTACCACCTCATAAAATATATGGCTCTTAAAGTACTACGCTCATGACCGACATCAAAGTACAGTAGTATAGGTCTATTTAACACCATATACAGCTTACATGAGACAATTTTATTTCTTATATAAATGTTATTTATTTTAACTGTCATAAACAGGACGTGATAAGTGGAAATAATAACAACTGTACTGCATTAAAACATTCCAGCGAGTGGGAAATATGGTCTTTAAGTGTTGACATATGAACAAACTACTCTGAGTTTATCAGGGCTGTTGTGTTTTTAACATATTTTAATGCTTTGTATCTTGTTCTATTTCATCCAAACAAGCCCCTAAAAAAAGGCAGTGATCACTGTCAGCCTCTCTCGGTTGCTATTACCACTGTTCATTTTAAAGCTCAGTTTTTCAAACCTTACAACGTAACTACAGCCCAGCCCAGCAGTATGTTAATGACTAACCTCGTATTGTGGATGGATTATCTCAGTTGTTCTCCTGACTGATGTTTGGTACGTTTACAGCATCCTGCCATGCGATTGCATTTGTCCCTAACCATCGGGAACGCTCACGTTAACTTTTATCGAGTGGAAAAAAAGTTCATCCTCCAGCTTTACTGTGTCTATATTATGCTAACATAGCTGTAGCACATAATTATATACTAGCTAGCCCAACTTCAGTAACCTTACAAACGCCACTGCAGTTTAGTCTTAATTTATGTTGGAAGTGATAGCAGAGCTGTTTAATTTTTTAGAAATCTCTCAGCCAGAACATGGTATATTATTTAATCTGGAGACTTCCTGTGTACCACTAGAAGGAGCCCAAGTACCACCAGTGGTACGCATACCAAAGTTTGTGAACCACTGTCCTAGACCATCTTGATTGTGTTTAGGTCAGGGGACTGTGGAGGCCAGGCCACCTGGCACAGCATTGCTCTCCTTTTTGGTCAAATAGCCCTTACACAGCCCAGAGGTGTGTTTGGGGTCATTGTCCTGTTGAAGAACAAATGATGGTCCAACTAAACACAAACTGGATGGAATGGCATGTCGCATGCAGGATGCTGTGGTAGCCATGCTGGTTCAGTGTGCCTTCAATTTTGAATAAATCCCCAACAGTGTCACCACTAAAGCACCCGCACACCATCACACCTCCTTCTCCATGCTTCACAGTTGGAACCATGCATGTAAAGACCGTCCATTCACCTCTTCTGCATCACACAAAGACACGGAGGGTGGAACCAAAGATCTCAAATCTGGACTCCTCAGACCAAAGCACAGATATCCACTGGTCTAATGTCCATTCCTTGTGTTTCCTGGCCTAAACAAATCTCTTCTGCTTGCTGATTTTCCTTAGTATTGGTTTCTTAGCAGTTATTTGACCATAAAGGCCTGATTTGTGCAGTCTCTCCCCCATAGTGTGTGTTCTGTCCAATCCCCGTATGCTCTTTTTCTTTTCTCTCAATCCCAACCAGATGCAGTGGACAGCTGCCCCCTCCCTGAGGCTGGTTCTGCTGGAGGTTTCTTCCTGTTAGAAGCGAGTTTTTTCTTCCCACAAGTGTTTTAATAGTGGATTGCCTTATTGTAGGATTTTATCCCAAATACTGTAGGGTCTATACTTTGATTATAAAGCACCTTGAGGCAACTGTTGTGGTGATTTGGGACTATATCAACAAACTTGAATGTTTTCAATGCACCAGAGTTAATGTATTTTTTGTTAAATATGTCAAACAACTTGGGCACAAAATATATAGTGCAGAATTTTTCTGTGTCAAACACATCAGGTTGGATTTGTTGATCCATGCAGTGTTTATAATTCTTTTCAGTCAAAAGGACTTGGTTAAATATGTGACAATGCTGACATGACATCTGGCACAACACAGTGTTTGGTCACAGAGAATTTCTGTCACACCTTCTAATGGTTAGTCAAAAATGTTCTGTCTTTGTCTGTAGGCTTTCCAGGCACAGGGTCACTATTTACAAACTAGATGTTCATTGCAATAAACTATACAGAATACTCCAGTAAAAACACTCAACTTTAATCTGCTTAAAGAAAGGTTCCTGCTGTCAAAGGGGTACAGGATTTCACTATTATCTTCAGAAACATTGAAATTCCATTCTCATTTAGCTGTTGAAGGTGAATCCCGTTGTGAACAGCATGTTACGCGGTATTAGGAGGACACTGTTATCAGGTATTAAGAGACTGTTATTAGCAAACAGTGAGAAAAATTTTGTGAGACATGTGTGTCACACTGAGAAGAATCAATTAGGGCTGCCACGATTAGTTGACTAGTCACGATTACGTCGATTGTCAAAATCGTCGACGACCAATTTCGTAGTCGATGCATCGTTTGAAGATTTGTAAGATCACAAAAGATGCAGGACTAAGTAGTAGGATTTAAGAGTGTAATAACGGACTGAAACAGAAGATGGCAGCACTGCATGTACAAGGATGCCAACCGTAAACCCTGAAGAAGAAGAAGCAGTGTCCCAGAATTCATAGCGCAGCCCTGTGTAGTTTCCAACAATGGCGGCAGCTAGTTAGTTTTAATATTACTCTTATTATTCTTTCTGGGTCACATAATAAACGTTTAACATATTTTCAGGCGAGAAAGTAGCTGTGTAAACTTCAAATATCTGCTCAGTTTATCAAGACACCTCATATTTTCAAAAGCGCTCCGACGTTTTCGGAGACTTCTGTTACCCACCAGCTCGATACCTAGCCCAGGTTCAAGGCTCACTAGAGCCGGTGAGAACACCGGACTCCCGGCAAATCATTTTCAAACCCACCGCCGTCTTTTGCTACTCAGGTTAAACATGATATATAAGTCACTTAGATAACTTAAAATGTTATTGTTTGGCTTTTTTCAGTATTTTATTTGTTCCTGAGTAAATCGGTTTGGCTGAGATTAAAGTTATAGTTTTTACACAGCTGAATAAACGTCAAGCAGACAACTGACTATCAGAAGTGTGAGATGCTCGAGAGTATACTCCGGTGTCCCGTTATATTTTAGATAGCAAGGAGCAGACGGCTGAGTTTATTAAACTTCACAGAAACAATCTGCAAATTTCATTAAAAATTAAACAATCATCTTGTCTTTATTTTTAGTTAGCACATACCTAAAACACTTAAAGCTGTAAGCTATTGATAGTTATATAAGAGCAGATGCTGCTGGTGCAATAAGCTGTAGGTTTTACGCTCAATGCACGCATGATCTGATTAGTCGACTATCAAAATAATCGTTTGTGGCAGCCCTAGAATCAATTCACAAATATTTGAAAAAAATATAAATATGGTAACATAGAGTGGTGCCTCAATTATTAAGACAGATTTCCAAACAAAATTTTTTAACAAGATGCTTGTGTTCAACAAAGCTTTGCCATCATTTGCAACTCTCCTCTCACTCCAAAAACCAGAACATCAACTCTTGTCACTCAGGTACAGAAACATGTATCAAACTGAACTAGGAAAGAAATTTCATTGGTCACCGGGACCCAAAACACAAGGTATAGAATTACCAGGTACCTTTTCATTTTTTACAAATGTATAAATTTTGTGGAATTTACCTCACGAAGGTTGAAATGGGTTTTGTTTTCCCCCACTGCAAGTTATATACACAGCATAACCCCTTCATTCAACCCAGCAGGCCAACAAAATGAATTTATCCTATTAGCACACAGCCAAGCTATCTGTATTCCAAGAAAAACAACAACAAATACATAGCTATTTCTTTACCATTACAATCAGCAAGGATTCACCTACTAACACACAAGTGAAACGGTTGTGAACCTCAACTGTGCACGTTTCTAGACAAGAACACAGTTGAATCATATGTTTCCTGTTTCAGCTGTCAGTTGGTTCTTTCGGGGCATTGATGTACCAACTTCATCTCCCAGAGACTTCTCTTTGGGATTCTTTCAGTGTTGTGTCTCTCTTCTAGACTCACACAGTCTCATCCCCAATTTCCCTCTGCATCTCAAGCTGTTGTCAAAGTTCCTAAGTCCTCCAAGCGCAACCCCCCCCCCCCCCCCCCCCAAAAAAACAACAACAACAACTACCGACTAGTCTAAAACTAAGAAACACTTAATATCAAGTTAAATTTGAGAACCGTTTAATGCAAAAACTCTTAAACAAAGGCATTTTAAACCACTAATCACATTCTTCAATAATAAATCCTCCCGCTTAACTGTGTAGCACCTGGCATTATGCATTATGAACATTGCATGTTATACTCCAGACAACGAAGAAGAAAAACACTTAAAATAAACCGATGTTAAATATGATATGAAAACATGTTACTACGTAAGATGTTCACATATTATTAAAATGTGACAAATTAACATCCGAAAAACTCAGAAACTGCGACTGAAATATGTACCACCTCCTCCAGGGAAAAGTTATTAAAAGCTGGTCCCGGGTCTGCTCCAGCACTTTCTGCTGGTAGAACATGCCTGGTTAGAACACCTTACTCAGGCGGTGCCCGCCTCAGCTGGCTCCTTTCGATGTGGAAAATCAGCAGCTCTACTATGATCCCCTGACTAAATTCCCCATCCTATTGCTAAGGGTAACACTATCCACCTTTCAGTGAAAGCTCATTTCCACCACGTGTATCTGTGATCTCATTTTTTGCCTTAAAAAACCCCCAACAATAATAATGTTAACAAAAAGATCAAGCCCAGATTAATAGATTTCATGTGTTTTTCACCAATGTAGCTCCATCTGGTGGCAGATGCCTGCATAACATTAAGACACAAGTGATTTCCATTGTTTTTAGGGGGGGTTTTTTGGTTGGTTTTTTTTTTAACATCTAATATCTTTACTTACAGTAGTAAATAGACTGTAGTGAATAGGATTTATTCAATTCAATTCAATTTTATTTATATAGCGCCAAATCACAACAACAGTCGCCTCAAGGCGCTTTATATTGTACAGTAAATTTATGAAGGGGTTATATATATTTAATAAAGAAATTACCTCTTTTTGAAGTATCTTTATGACTGTGTATTTGAACCCATACTGTCATTAATCTGATCTTTTTTGGTCACTTCAAGTAAGTTTATAGAACTGTGATGTTATGCTTGTTACAATTTAGCAAAGAGGCCACTTTGCTAAATCTCTGTTAAAGATCTCTGTTAGAATCTCTGTTCACTAATGTCAGTGACACTTATATATCCTTTATTTACTTGATAAAAAAAAAGTAACTTTGCCAAAAACTGATGGCAGCAGCTACTTTGTGATAGGAATGCGCTTTCTGGCTCTAAACGACTTGATATTCTTTGCAAAACTATGATTGACCTATTTTATAATAGCTTAAGTTCCAGCAGTCATTTTTTGGCAAATACTGGAAATCACTTTTTGGCACAACACCTGCCATGGGTATCAATTCAAATGTAAAATAATTAAGACTAAACGACTAGTACATCTGGTAGCAATTAGTGACAATAGCAACGATTACTTGGTTGGTCAACTAGTTGTGCAGATCCCTAGTATTTTGGCACTTCTTATGTATGAGAGATATTTTAAATATAAAATATGCACTGTACCATTTAACACCCTAAACCATGGCATTGCTTATTGACAGTGCTATCACTATTATCTCAGTTGATATATCTTAATGTTTTTTGGTGTACAAGTAATTAAATCCTTTGTTACTAAATGACATGTCAGTTTGTATTTACCCCAAAGCTTGTTCAGTGCATTTGTACTTTTTTCCAGTTGTTTCAAGCCATGCCCTGGTGTCATCTTACTCCCTTACCTACTCTCCTATTTAAATAACTCTGAGCACCAGTTTCATTTCATTGTCTCACCCTGCATTCATGTTCACTCTTCTTAAATGAAATTTTTACAATGAATGTGGTGTCTTTCCGTAGGAAATGCTTTGAAATTCTGTTAGTACACACAAAAAGGGAAGTGAAGACACTATATATCATGCAACTGAGCATCCGAGCTGTGTCCACTTACCATGAGCTCATGTTCAGTGCGATGTACTCCTAACTTCTTCAGCCCAATTGTCAAGTCGTTCACACAGATGCCTCCATCCCCGTTCACATCCAGGACCTGGAAGAGCACTTTGAGTCTGTGCTCCTGCTCCGAACCCCCACATATGTCACATGGATGATCTCCTTCGTCGGTGTGCCACACGCCGGACGCTGACTGTTGGGTTACTGGTTTAGATGGTGATGCATCCGAGGGAGGGACGGAGGGGGGAACCCTGCCTCCACCACCAGGGTCGGCCCCTGGATGTGTGTCTGTCGACCGACACTGGCAAAATACACCACTGAGCAAAGAGGGCATCAACGAGCCCTGCTGGTGCATCATGTGTCCGCCTCTCCCGAACAGCTTGACCCTGTACTAACCAAAGGCTGAATCGCCTTTATGTCGCGAGTCCTGACTACTACGTCACCACGTGCCTCTATTAAAGTCGACGGCTTTCACTTGGCGTACAACGCACACTTTTCACCACTAACACAACCGTGAAGCTCACACACAAGCACAAATTCCACTTGAGTCCATCAGCTCAGCTAGCTATTTTCAACGTTAGCGAGTGAAAGATGCCGGCGAAACGAGACGCGTCGATATGATGAGAATTCTGCTGTCTGCTCTCTAAGCGTCTATTAAAATATCTCCACAGCAGCGTATGTTCGACTTCCACCTATTACAAACAATACGGTTCCATTCTGAAGTCCCCTTTTAGTTTTTATTTCAATATCTAGGCACCCGGCAACTTACCGCCCATTAAAAAGAGCAAGACATTTGTCTGCTGAGCCCGGTACACCCGAAGTCTCGCTACATAACGCGAGATTACAACACGAACCGGTCTAAGATTGGGGTTTTTGCGTGCGTGACTACTGACACGCAGACAGGCTTCACTTGGAGGCGCAAGAAATGGCTGAAGAGGGAATTTAATGGAATTCTGCATATATGTAATAAATTTCTGTCAACAAGGGAAAAAAAGTTAGAGAATAGCCTTCTGAGTGAAAACGTAAGCGCATGGAAGGAAGAACCGAAAGAGAGAGCCATAGATTTAATCTTTGAATCCATTTATGCAGATTTCATGTAAAAAAAACAAAACAAACAAGATTAATATTTATTATTTTATATTATATATAATATGATAATACATGTCTTTTACACATGTTAGTGATTATCGTCACTCAAAATTTAAAGGATTTTTGTAGGATTTAATAAACTATAAAACAAAAGTCTTCATGTTGTGGAAAACGGCAAAAAAAAAAAGAAAGAAAGAAAAGAAAAAAGAAAAAAGAGAGAGCTAAAAAACAGAGCTGCATGGGAGCTGCAGACTCCCAGCACAAAAACACACTCTTTTCTTTTTTCTCCTTGCATTTGGTAGGGGTGCTGTGGTGTCTGATTTCAGCTCATGACACACTGTAGCGTGCAAGTGTGCATGAAGGAAAAAGCATTTTTGATTATTTCTTATGTTCATGCAGATAACTGAAGAAACTTAGCAATGCAGTTAATGACACAATTGTAACTGTATATCTCTGTCTCCAAATATACCAAATATGCTTCCAAACCAACTTCCTTCCAAGCCAAAGACTAGAAAATATGATGACGCATATCTTGCCTTTGGCTTCACCTGCACAATGGTGGTGCGAAGGTAGGTATCTGTCAATATAAAATTGTACTTAGTAGTCAGTATAATCTTTTAGTGATATAAGTTTGCATATTATAGAATACTGCATGATGACCCTTTTATTACTGTTGTTGGTTTCAAGACTTGCTTTATAAATTCTTTCTCACAGTGATAATAGCTGAGCAAGCTGTTATCATTTCACTCCTGCCAGGAAGAGGGGAGCTAGATGCTCTTATCTTCAAGAAGAGGGGCCACGTCCTTCAGAATAACACACACACACACACACACACACATACACCTGAACCACTTTTATCTTCACTCCCTACATACTAACATTCCTCTGTTAATGAATAAGACGTATTCACTGTTGTATTACTTTTGTATATAAATAAAGGCAAGTGCAGGAACAGAGCGCACATTCACAGGGCCCCCACTCTGGTGTGAGCGTTCTGTGATCATCCCCTTGCAAGTAAAAACTGCAGCGTCTGTGTGTTTCTACCTTTAGATTCTTAGCTGAAGAAGTGTCTTTTGAATAAATCTCTTGACATTTATTTTGGTCCTTCGAAGCCGGAGCAGAAACATCAGAACTGTTATCTGTGACTCTGTTCCACGATCCAGCACTGATTCCTGACGCCGAGGGAAGCCAGCACCGAAGACTGTGCACAGCCCTCTTAGACGAGGCCGAAAGACCTGGGATGTTAAATTCGGGTCCAGGCCGGTGTTTTTAGTCTGGTCCACAGCGGTGGGATTCAGTCTGACAATCCGAACCACCAGTGAGAAGTCTAAGGGTGAGAAACACTATTTTGGTATATAAAACGGCCGCAAAGGTTTAAAGAAACGTGACAAAATTAGGTTTAAGTTCGCCAAAAGGAACTGTGTTTAGACTGGTTTTAGAGGTAACCGTTAAGTACTTCGTCACAAATTAGGTTTAAGTTCGCCAAAAGGAACTGTGTTTAGCCTGGTTTTTAGAGGTAACCGTTAAGTACTTCGTGACAAATTGGTGCGCAAATGTCTATGTGTGTGTATTAATACAGGTTTTGTCTCTAGGCAATTCTGCGGACGCAGGCTCTGGGCGGAGCCAGGAGTTGAACAGATCTAACATGACAATTAAATTGATTTTATTCCCTGGCACAGGATGACAGGACTGGAGCAACGACACTGGATGGGAGAAAGTCTGATACTTTCTGAGCTATGAGGTCACTAACCTTTTCTTTTAATTTTCTAGCTCCGTTGAATTGACACATGGGAATGTGTCAAAAAAGGGGGGGGGGGGGGGGGAATTGAGTTTTAACATCAAACAAGGGTTATATGACTTTGTTCTTCCGGACTGATAAAGTGTAGGAAATGCCTTGAGGGCTAAATGCAAGCACGCTTAAACACACATAAATTCTGATTAGAATAAGTTACTGGTCAGGAAGTCCTGAACATGATGTGCTAAACCGATTTTGAATCACTAGAGGAACAATGGATAACAACATTAGATTATTAGGACTAGGACGAGAGGTGTTTTGGTTATCTGTCTCTTACAGAGAAAGGAACAGACACCAGACGAGGTCACAGATATACGAGGATCCTTCACAGCAGAGACAGAAACAGTGACTGCCAAGACACCAACTGGGTTCAAGTGTCATGGCGTTTGGGCTCCGACTAGTGACCTGGAGAGGATGACCGCAATAAACACCACTTCTACAGCATGCTGGAAAAGAAGATCAATGTTCCCTAAACTTCAACCACATGACCCGATATGGGGAAGCGACATACCCAAGGAATTCAAACTGTGGAATACTGGACGGAAAGTACTCCACACATTGTTCCCCTGGGTGGGAACCGGAAAAAACATGCTGAGGTTCGAAACTCTGGACTACCGCTTTGGACTCTTCTTGAATGCTTTGTGCAAGATCAACGAACAGCAGAATCAGGAAATCAATGCATTACGGATCGCAGTGATGCAACATCGAGTAGCTTTGGACATGGTACTAGCAGAGAAAAGGGGACTTTGTGTCCTCTTCAACAACACCTACTGCACTTACATACCAGACAATGTACACTCATCAAACATGACTGACGCACTAAACGCTTTGAGACAGATCTAGCAGGCCCCAAATCAGGACTATGTAAATAATACAAATGACTGGTTTTCTTGGCCCTATTGCCAGTCTTGGCAGCCGGGGGTCAGTCTGCCAGGGCCTCCGCTCCTGGCCGCCACCCGGCACACAATGCACCCGACCCCTATGGCGCCTCCTGCAGGTGGTGGGCCTGCGGGAGGATGGGCCCATGTCTCCTCTTCGGGCTGTGCCCGGCCGGGCCCCATGGACTAAGGCCCGGCCACCAGACGCTCGCCCTCGGGCACCCTCCCCGGGCCTGGCTCCAGGGCGGGGCCCCGGTAACCCTATCCCGGGCAGGGTAAACTGTTCCCTCGATATTCTTTTCATAAGGGTCTTCTGAATGGCTCTTTGTCTGGTCCCTCACCCAGGACCAATTTGCCATGGGAGACCCTACCAGGGGGCAAAAGCCCCCAGACAACATAGCCCCTGGGATCCCTGGGACACACAAACCCCTCCACCACGATAAGGTTGCGATTCACGGAGTGGAACTCCTCCACTGCCCCAAGTGGAGGAGTTCAAGTATCTCGGGGTCTTGTTCGCGAGTGATGGGAGAAGGGAGCCGGAGATCGACAGACGGATTGGGGCTGCAGCTGCAGTAATGCAGACGCTGCACCGGTCCGTCGTGGTGAAGAGGGAGCTGAGTGTAAAAGCGAAGCTCTCAATTTACCGGTCGATCTACGTCCCTACCCTCACCTATGGCCATGAGCTGTGGGTAGTGACCGAAAGAACGAGATCGCAGATACAAGCGGCGGAAATAAGCTTCCTCCGAAGGGTGGCTGGCCTCTCCCTTAGAGATAGGGTGAGAAGTTCGGCCATCCGGGAGGGGCTCAGAGTAGAGCCGCTGCTGCTCCACATTGAAAGGAGCCAGCTGAGGTGGTTTGGGCATCTGACAAGGATGCCCCCTGGGCGCCTCCTGGGCGAGGTGTTCCAGGCATGTCCCACCGGGAGGAGGTCCTGGGGCAGACCCAGGACACGCTGGAGAGATTATATCTCTCAGCTGGCCTGAGAACGCCTTGGTGTTCCCCCGGATAAGCTGGAGGAGGTGGCTGGGGAGAGGGAGGTCTGGGCCTCTTTGCTTAGGCTGCTGGCCCCGCGACCCGGCCTCGGATAAAGCGGATGAAGATGGATGGATGGATGGATGGTTTTCTTGGCTTTACACTGACCCCTGGCTACAGGTGCTAAAGACACTACTCATCGGAGTTGGGATATTTTTACTTTTATTTTGTGTCTTTGTAACATGTATCCTGCCATGTTTAAAGCTCATGATTAACAGCATAATTGTTTCCACTGTTGCTGCATACATAGCCGTGACAAATGATGATGATGATGACCCTAACCTGTTGGAACTTAAAGACTTTGCGTGATTAATGATGATGTGACAGAAAATGTACAACAAGATGTTACATACTGATATCTCACTTCAAAGTTATACGTGACAACAGGAAGGAATGTCAGTATAAAATTGTACTTAGTAGTCAGTATAATCTTTTAGTGATATAAGTTTGCATATTATAGAATACTGCATGATGACCCTTTTATTACTGTTGTTGGAATCAAGACTTGCTTTATAAATTCTTTCTCACAGTGATAATAGCTGAGCAAGCTGTTATCATTTCACTCCTGCCAGGAAGAGGGGAGCTGGATGCTCTTATCTTCAAGAAGAGGGGCCACGTCCTTCAGAATAACACACACACACACACACACATACACCTGAACCACTTTTATCTTCACTCCCTACATACTAACATTCCTCTGTTAATGAATAAGACGTATTCACTGTTGTATTACTTTTGTATATAAATAAAGACAAGTGCAGGAACAGAGCGCACATTCACAGGGCCCCCACTCTGGTGTGAGCGTTCTGTGATCATCCCCTTGCAAGTAAAAACTGCAGCGTCTGTGTGTTTCTACCTTTAGATTCTTAGCTGAAGAAGTGTCTTTAGAATAAATCTCTTGACAGTATCCCCGACAGCACGCGCTGGGCTGTCCAAATTATGGAAAAACAGTATCCCACATTATTGATTTTTAGTTCACAAACGCTTCTTATGATGAAATTAAAAACAAAGGGGGGCCAAGCAAAAAAAGTTTGGGAACCACTGCCCTAGGGAGACAGGTCTGGAGGCCCCCTTGCCCATCAGGACGGGACGTCGATGCAGGGACCTCTGGCTGAAGCAGAAGGTCACAAACTTATCTCTTGGTAGGCCGCGGGCAGAGTCTCAGTCTCTGAGAGAATTTAGTTAGCAGCACAGCAAACAGTCTCAAAATACACAGTTTCAGGTTTAGAAAGCTTTGGAACAAGCAGTTTTTGAAAGCACAGGGACACATTTCTCAGTCTCAGGGAGAGTTGACAAGGCAGCATATCAAGCCGTCTCAGAATGAGCAGGAGATACACAGAGATTGCAACATTAGAAATAGTCTCTGAATGAGTTAGATGGGGAACAGAATGCACAGCTTCTGAGATCACAGTTCAGCTTTCTTGGGGGCCAGCTCACAAAACTCAAGTTCAAACCTGACAGTTGTGATGGCTAAATGAAGCTTTCTGAAGCATTGAAGCTTGCATTGAAAAACTGTTCATTACTCAAAGCTTTTCAACACAGTCATCTTTGATGACATCTGGTGGCCAGAAATATGAAGAGCAACTTAAAACTACAGCTTATAATGAACTGCTTCACTTGCCTACTTTGCAGAGCTGAATTAACAACTTCTGTTTGATATCATGTGACATTTCTGTCTGATATTGGTCTGACATGCTGTGTTTTTTGGGAGGGGGTGAAAAAATTATGTTATGTCTGTTTTAATAATAAATCACACAGCTGGAACCAATACAGACCAACAGGGCAGGGTCCAGAAACGCTAGGTCCAAGACCCAGAACCATGACAACTGTTGCAATATTCTGAAAATGTTTTAGGATGCTTTTTATGGCTGAGATTATTTTTTTAATGTTTCTTTAATTGTGAAATTGTAATAGTGGTAGAACATTTTCCCTGCAACATTTAGAGGACGAGTTGGGGACATTATTGGGGAAAACACAATATAGAATGTTTTTCTATAATATAACAGACCACTTCTTAAAGAGGTGCAGTTAAAAGGTAACAGCAGAGTTATTTTTCTGTCTGGAATTGTCAATATACAAAACAAGACTGATGATTTTGTCTTGACAATACCCCACACATTCTCCATTAGGTTCAGTCAGACAAGGTTGCTGGCCAGTCAATCACAGTAGGAACATAATCAGCAAACTACTTGGCAATAGTTTTGGCACTGTGTGCAGTCCTCCTGGAAAAGCAAATCTGCATCTCCAAAATTCTTGTCAGCACACACAGTCAGAAAGGATGAAGTACTTTAAAATCTTCCAGTGAACAGCTGTGATAACTTTGTGCTTAAAACACAGTGGAAAAAACACTGGCATGGCAATATTTTCCCAGTCTGAGGACGTTTATTTGTAAATAAAATGAAAAATGTACTGTCATACAAAAAGAGAACACTGGACCAATGAGCAACAGTAGGCCCCCAAGGGACTGTTATATGTTAAGGGCTGTAGTAACCTGTAAGAGCTATTTGCACTATTAATGATTAGCATCCAGATTTCTAACTTCACTATTTCACAAAAGGTTAAAAAGTGAATGTCCACAATTCAGACTTTAATTGCAGGATATTTAAAAAAAAAATCAATTTAGCAGGAGCAAAGCAAAAGCAAAATTAAATAATAATAATCACAAAACGATAAACAATTCACCTGAATCCTTTACTAATTAACTTACTCTGGGCTAATGCTTATTTTTCTTTTGAGGAGAGACAGGCACATACAGGCCTGGAGATGTGTTTCTCAGTGTTCTGTGTTAATGGAAACAATCCAACATGGCAATGATGGTGATGATGAGCAGAGAAAGAGCCAAATCCAAGTTTAATTTGTAAGTCCACCATCTGGACAGTGGTGGTTGATCCCTCTGGTGTCACTGCGGGAATTTTCAACGGCGAACTTCTGGGATCCAATCTTCTGAACTGCTCATCTTGCAGGACTGCCGGAAACAGACCCAAAACATCTCTGGGTGCTCCAATTTATGCCCTTTCAAGTGCTGACTCCATCTCTCCTCCCTAGATATCCTATCACTCTGTTTAAATAGGATCCACCAATATCTAAACTTAAACATAATTATGTTTACCTGATAATATTCTGGTATTCAGCTTGGATTTGATTTATGTTTTGGAATAAGAATAAAGATAATCTATTATTAGCATATATGGAAAATAATAAATGAAAATGGCTCGGTTGTAGCCCTCTGGTCATCTTTAACACATAAGCCTGGATGTTAAGCCCTTTATACCCCCCCACCCCCACCCCGCCCAAACTGTGATGACAGGGGTGGCCGGGGGTACTTCAGTCTCTCTTGATCTCATGTCACTCAACAACCTAGAGCTGCTAACAGTGAAGTTTTGTTTTTATGTTAATTAATATGGCTACACCTCTTTGTTTTGCATTATAACAGACTGAGAATGTGTGAGGTAACTGAGGAGAAGTGAGTGTGTGTGCAGATGTTTTTGTCTTTCTTCAATGTCTGCCAAGTAAGTCATTAAACTAATTAGTAATATTAAGCCTCTTTTCCCTGGAACCAACTTTATGTATATTCCATGTAACAAACCTTAGTGTGGTCATGTGTAAACTAACTGTTGGAGTTGCTAAATGTTCACTAAAGGTGTGTGTGCGTGCCATTTTTAATCACACCACCAGATGGCAGCTCTTAGGTACCATTGTGAGTTCAAAGAATGTTGGGAAACAGTAGAGACAATGCATTAACTAATCATGATGTTTCAGAAAAATCTAATTGTTTTTCACCACTTGGCGACACACCCGCTAGGGTTTCTTCCATTCCAGCTTTTTCATTAACCAAACACCTAGACAGAGCTTCAGTTCCTTTGAAACCCGATGCTTAGCCTTGTCCACCCTAGTGGACAAAATCCAGTTTATTTATTTGTGCTGTATGTTTGTTTTTCCTTACAGGAGCAGCAGTTGGGATTGCGCATTTCTATTTGCACTCTGTAATTTCAATATATATCTACTTATCACATTGCATTTAGATCACAATTCTGATTGCATAGGCTGCCAGACAGGAAAGGATTTAAGAAAATAAAAACAAAACAAAAAAACATTATACATGCTTATCTTAGGTACTCTTCTGTGGAACCAGCTTCCAGTTTGGAGACAGACACCCTCTCTATATTTAAAATTAGGCTCAAAACTTTCCTTTTTCATAAAGCATATAGTTGGTATTGGATCAGATGACCCTCAATCCTCCCATAGTTACATGCAATAGCACTAGGCTGCTGGGGGATATCCACAGCATGTCTTTGTCCTGTCTTCATCCATTCACCCTCAACTGGTTGCCCCTACCTTAGACCGGTTCGGCTGGAAGTTTTTTCCTGCTAAAAGGGAGTTTTTCCTTCCGACTGTCACCAAAACACTTACTCATAGGGGGGTCATATGATTGTTGGGGTTTTCTCCGTTTTCTTTATGTTATTGTACTTCAAACAAAAAGCTTGAAATAGCTTACTTTAAAACAATTGACAAAAAAAAAAGAAAGATTTCAGCATTAAAGTCTCAAATCAAAAAAACTCATTACTGTGCATATTGAGATTGCCATGCACTATTCCAACAATAGAGGACCTAATTGAATCATACTTTTAAATTGGATTTAGCAACAAGGAAATACTTTTGATTTTGGCTCAGAATCACCACGTTATCATAAGCATCCGGACTTTGTCATGAACTGGATTTATTCAGAAGAAAAGAACACACTGATTTGGATGAGTTGATAGCCTTTGTGTATCAAGAACTACAGCACAATGGAGAGATGCAAGGATATCGCTGGTTACATATTTGAGTTATTCAAATGGGATTTGTGGTACAGCAGGACACAATCCCACAGATTATTGAAGTAATCGATCCTCATGGTTTGGAGCACAGCATCTTAGGCATCAGCAGTACTGCACTAAAGGGCCAAATGCTATTTGGCACATGAACTCTTATGATAAATCAGTGCCCTTTGTTATAGGAATTAATGGATGCATTAATTGTTTCAGTTGTTTTATTGTTTGGATGGAGGCATCCACGAGAAATAACGACTCAGAGGTCATGCTAACTATTATAATCAAAGAGTTACGCGGTTGGGTGGTTGTCCAGAGAGGATTCGTGCCGGGCACAGAATACAGACAAGTCTCCAGCAGGCGAATGTTTCTTGGGAGAAACCACAAGGACACTTTTGCCAGAAATAGGAGTTTTATTTGTGGATGCAGTATGGGCAGTGCATTAAATCCTGGTGGGGAATACCAGGAAAACAGTTTTTGGATGAACACATTCAAAGCCCTCAAAGAGAATGAACACTTTTCTGGAGCTTTTCTGGATAAAAATCTAATTCAGTTCTGCTTTCTTGATCTCATTCAAGTGACAGAAAGACTAAGATGTGGATACATTAACATTGATACCAATTTTAGACAAAAACAGGAAGTCAAACAAATGCTTCTAAACTGTATCACGTGCTCTCATTTTCTCTATCAGCAATGAACTCTCTCACTTAATAGTGAATATACAGTTGACTCAAGCTGCTGGTGGTGTTGTGGTTAAAAATGCTTTATAAATGTTTTATCCATGGTTTCTGACCACACGCAAGTGACCAGCACTGCTTCCGAGCATAGGAGAATGGCACAGCCGCCGGGGCAGGAGTGCTGGAGGTGTGGGCGGCTGGGCCACCTGAAGTGGGATTGTCCACTAATGGAAGTGGGACGACGCTGCGTCGCCGGTGCTCCAGCACCCTCCCCTGGTGCTGGAAACAGGGTGGGTGGAGGTGAAGTGTGTGTGTAGTGATATTCACTGAGACCACTTCTCTGGTGAACCTGGTGAAGGAAAGAGATGAGTTTGGGCCGAAGGTGCCAACTTCCACCATTGCTGTCTCCCTCCAATTGATAACCATCTCACACAGGGTTTCTCAAACAGCTTTCTCCACTCCGTACGGTTTGTACCAATTTGTCACACTTCCATTTGGCTTGTTTGGAGCCCCTGCCACCTTTCAGTGCATGGAGTGCAGTGGAGGGGTGGTGCAGTGAGCTCTCGGGGCGGTGTCGGCGCAGCAGAGGGAACAGGTGTGTGTGCTGTGACTAATGACTTTCTCCCTGTATATAGTGACGGTGGAGACTGACAGGGAGTGTGTGTGCAGTGGAGGAGCTGCGAAATGAGCTGACTCCTGGCTCAAATTTGCCATACACTGAGCGAACTCCTAAGCATAAGGAATAAAAGCAAATAAAAACACATTAAGTGGACTGTGTGGGTCCGATCTTTGTCACAGTGGCCTATCATCATAGGCCATCATAGGCCCATATCATCACCATCATCATCATACAACCCCCCCCCCCCCCCCCCGCCACCACCACCAAACCCCAAAACATATATGTGTCTATTAGAACATATATAAAGAATCAATATATATTTATGTTTACCAACTGGATAGTGTAGTGGTAACACTACTCGTCTTTGGAGTCAGGCATTCAATTCTGGATTAACAAGGTCCGTGTCAGGTGTCTGGGAATCAGGATACACTGATGATACTACTGGAACAAGAAGGCATACATGGGGAAGGGATGAATACAGGGCGCTGTTAGAATTCTACTATGCAAGTAACCCCAGCGGAAAGCATTACATGAAGAGAATGTGGGACCTATGGAATGTCAAGGTTTGGCATGGCAGACTGTGGGGGTGTAGGGAAGGAGGACCCAGGCGCGGTGCCCTGTGTGTAAACAGTGCGTTTATTTACAGTGTATGAAACTAAACAACAATAAATTCCCGTGCTTTCCCCAGACTCCCGTGTCGTGTCTTCTCCCAGTGTTTGTGCTTTCCGCTCCCGTGTCTCAGCACTCCCCATGCTCGCTGCTGTCTGGCACTCCACCCTTCTCCTGGGGACACAATAGAAGCAGCCGTCAGGACACATACAACCGCGGGCATACACACACACACACACTAACCAAGCACAACTGGGTGACTAACGTGGAGTCTCAAGCAATGATCCCGCGTTGGTGGGAGCTCCAAGACTCTCTTAAGTAGCTCCCCCGACGAGGCCTGATCAGGAGCAGGTGTGTGGCTTCGGGTGTGGCCAGTCCACCAGCAGGGCCACACCCACCAGGCCTGAAGGCGCCCGCAAACCGGCGCTCGCAGAAACACACACACACACACACACACACACACACACACACACACACACACACACACACACACACACACACACACACACACACACACATCCGCAAACAGGGAGAAGAGGGACAGCAACACCAAATATACATATAATATAACCAGTCCATAACTGCTCAGGGATCCTGGGTTGCTCAGACCCAGAACCCTGACATGGAATCTTTGATAGCCAACATCCAGACTAATGGCGAAACAACTAGTAAACAACTAGTACTCAGTGTTCCAATATTCGGAAGAAGGAACTGCTACCACAATTGAAGATCAATGAGGTACAAAACAAAAATGGCAAGGGGGGCGTCATCTTCACCCATGATTGGGTAGGAAGCCACAAGTATGACTGAAGGTGCGATGAGTCTTAGAACAGCTGACCTGAGAGGTAGGATCATGGCTAAGCTGGAAACCTGGATCCTCTGTGGCTGATTACCAAGTCTATGTGAAGTATCCTCTGCAGGTCTACTAGAAGATGTGAATGCAGCATTACCGACAATCCCTACTGCGACGTTAACTGAAACCAACCAGTTGATGTACACCATGGCACAAGTGATACTTGAGGTGCATGGGTAGAAGGTGAACAGAGCAGTACCCTTCATGGAGAAGGGATGGAGACTGGAGGCCATGATCAAGGCAATGCAGAGAAAAGTTAGCCAACTACTGTATGAAAGCTGAAGAAAGGTGTGATGAAGAAAGGGATACCTAACAAGTACAGCAATCTGTCTATACCTGAAGCCTTGGAAACTGCCAAGCAATGACTCACAGCATTGGTCAGCTGCTTGAAGGGATATACCAGAGAGATAGAATTCAGGGGAATAAATCAGCTCTACTCAGTGGCACGGGAACAATATGAGAACAGCCTCATTAAGACTGGAGCTGGAGCAATACTGAAAGAGCATATAGGAGAAGGACACAACCCATAACAACAATGCTCAGTGGCAAGTAGAGCTAACTGCAACTTTCCCAAACAGGTCCCAGTGATTGTCAAAGTGGCAGGCATCTAAGAAAGAGACTTTAGCATGATGAGCTGGACAGCACCAGGCCCTGACATGATTCATGCCTATTGGCTAAAGAAACTCACTGCACTCCATTAGCGTGAGGTCAGCACAAAAGAACCAGTTGCTTAATAACAAGTATGATTCAATGCAGAGAGGTCTATTAACCCATAGTGAGTGAGAAAGGTGACTGAAAAAGAAATACTCAGTGCATCACGGGAATCCCCCAGTAGCCTACATCTATTGCAGCATAACTAAAGGAGGATTCAGGGTCACCTAATCCAGCCCTGACTATATGCTTTAGCAAAAAGTTTTAAGCCTAATTTTAAAAGTAGAGAGAGTGCCTGTCTCCCACATCCAAACTGGAAGCTGGTTCCATAGAAGAGGGGCCTGAAAACCGAAGGCTTTCCCTTCCATTCTACTTTCAAATACTCTAGGAAGAGCAAGTAAGCCTGTAATACGAGAGTGGTAAATGGACTGGTTCTTATATAGCGCTTTTCTACTCATCTGAGCACTCAAAGCGCTTTGCACAACTTGTGCATTCACCCATTCACACCCATTTGCACAAGCACATCTTTCTAAGTGCTTCATAGCTAACATTCACACACATTCATACTCCGATGGATGAGCAATTTTCGGGTTAGTATCTTGCCCAAGGATATTTGACATGTAGACTAGAGGAAGCCAGGAATCGAACCACCAACCTTCTGATCAGTGGATGACCTGCTCTACCACCTGAGCTACAGCCACCCGGGTAAGGTGCTCTAATGGGGTGATATGGTACTACAAGGTCATTAAGATAAGATGGGGCCTGACTATTTAAGACCTTGTATGGGAGGAGCAGGACTTTGAATGCAAATCTGGATTTAACAGGGAGCCAATGGAGGTGGCTCTTCTATGTTGTGCCATGCGTTTGTGAAGTGGCTGTGCATGGCACAACACAGAAGAGCCACCTCCACAGGACAAGACTCAGCCGTCCATCTGCATCTTAAGGATAAAGGACACTCTTTTGAGGATGCCAATGTTCACATTTTGGACAGAGAGGACAGATGGTTTGAAAGAGGAGTGAAAGAAGCCATCTATGTCCATTGTGAGCGACCATCTTTGAACAGAGGCGGTGGTTTACGACACCAACTATAATCCAGTTTTGAGTTCCCTCCCGAGACGCCTTAACGCCCACTCACATCCTGGGCCATCTGACCTCAGGAATTCGCATGATAAGGTGGGGCCAGGTTTCACAATGAACTCACCCGAAACTCTGCCTGATTGGGACCCACACCCAGTTTCACACCTTGGCTCAGGCGATTAGAGGATCATCAGGGGATCCTTTTGTCCCTCTGTGGGGGGACACTCCCACTAGGTTTATATCTGGGACTCTCCACCATTTGACCTTAGAACTGAAGAAGCTTCTCGGATGAGAGGTGAAACGTCTTCAAGTAACTTAAAGAAGTCCAGACGCTTTTCTTTGCAAGCTCCTTTGACTACGATGACCTGGATGACTGAGAACCTTCACAGACTGAATGTAGTGTAAAGCGCTTTGGGGTCCTTAAGGACTAGAAAAGCGCTATACAAATGTAGGCCATTTACAATTTACCATCACTATGTCCAGTTGGTTAGCCACCACCATTTTGTCCGTCTGTATCTGTAAGTCCCACAGGATCTTAGCTCGGTCATTCTCCACCACCCTAGGGGGCGTCTCCCATTTTGACCCTGGGACTTCCAGGCTGTATTTGGCACAGATGTTCCTGTATACTACTGGCCACTTGATTATGGCATTCCATATATGCCCTGCCTGCTAGCATATTACACCCTGCTGTTATGTGCTGGATTGTCTCAGGGGCATCTTTACACAGCCTGCACCTGGGGTCTTGTCTGGTGTGATAAACCCCAGCCTCTATGGATCTTGTGCTCAGAGCTTGTTCCTGTGCTGCCATGATTAGTGCCTCTGTGCTGTCTTTCAGTCCGGCTTTGTCCAGCCACTGGTAGGATTTCTGGATATCAGCCACCTCTGCTATCTGCCGGTGGTACATACTGTGCAGGGGCCTGTCCTTCCATGATGGTGCCTCCTCTTCCTCCTCATTCTTGGGTTTCTGCTGCCTGAGGTATTCACTGAGCACACAGTCGGTTGGGGCAGTCTTACTGATGTATTCGTGGATGTTCGCTGCCTCATCCTGGATTGTGGTGCTGACACTCACCAGTCCCCGGCCTCCTTCCTTCCGCTTAGCGTACAGCCTCAGGGTGCTGGATTTGGAGTGAAACCCTCCATGCATGGTAAGGAGCTTTCTTGTCTTGATGTCAGTGGCTTCTCTCTACTCCTTTGGCCAACTTATTATCCCAGCAGGGTACCTGATCACGGGCAGGTCGTAGGTGTTGATAGCCCGGATCTTCTCAGTACTTTCCTGACCCTCTGCAGGTACTTGGTGGTTGCAGCTTTTCTAGCAGCCTCTTCATGGTTCCCATGGTTCTCATTGTTGAGTATATTGTTCTGTTTGCTTTGTTTTGTTTTGTTATGTGCAGAAAATTGTCATAGTGTAATTTTGGTTGCCTACTTGTATTATCACAGAAGGGGGGCAGGTGTCAATAAGAATTTATTCTTCTTCCTGCTCCTTTTCATGCATGGAAACAGTGTTACTTTAATTGAAAGGAAGGTTGTGTATGGGAATGCATTACTGCTGTACCATATGTGAAACAAAAAAAATAAAATAAATAAAAATAAAAATAAATTTACCTGTGGGATCCCCAGGTACTTGTAGCTGTCTTCTATGTCTACAGTGTTGCCTTCTGGTAGTTCGATCCCTTCAGTTCTGACTACCTTCCTTCTCTTTGTTATCGTCTGACTACATTTCCCTTCCCTTCTGGGGGTCCTTGAGGATTAGGACTGTGCAGCGTTCGGTTAGCCATTCTGGGTGTCTCTCATCAACTAGCAGCTGGTTCATTTGTACTGCCAGGTGCTCGTGGAGTGCAGTCAGCTTCTTCAGCCAGTAGGCGTGAACCATGTCGGGGCTTGGTGCTGTCCAACTCTTCATACTGAAGACCCTTTCTTGGATGTCTGCCACTGTGATGGTTACTGGACCCTGTTCGAGGAGGTTGCTGTGGTCTGCCCTCAGATCCATTAGCCGCTGAGCATTGCCGTTATGAGTTGTATCCTTCTCCCATATGCTCTTCCAGTATTGCTCCGTCTCCAGCTTTGGTGGTGCTGTTCTCATATTGTTCCCCTGCTACTGAGAGTACACCATGGCTGGTTCTGTGGAGAACAGCTGGTTTATTCTCCTGCCTTCGACCTTTCCATGTCAGAGGCTGAACTCAATGTTCTATCCATTTAGCATCACCTCCCTAATTGTCTGAACCTCTGGTTAGCACTGTTGCCTCACAGCAAGGAGGTCCTGAGTTTAATTTGACCATCAGACCAGGGTCCCACTGTGTGGAGTTTGCATGTTCTCCCTGTGTTTGCATCGGTTCTCCCTGGGTACTCCGGCTTCCTCCCACAGTCCAAAGACATGCAGTTGGTGGGGATAGGTTAATTGATCTAAATTGCCCATAGGTGTGAATGCGGGAGTGAGTGTGAATGCTGGTCCATCTCTGTGTGTTAGCCCTGCGACAGACTGGCGACCTGTCCAGGGTATACCCCGCCTCTCGCCCTATGACAGCTGGGATAGGCTCCAGCGCCCCCTGCGACCCTGAAAAGGATAAGCGGAAGCGAATGGCTGAATGGATCTGTGTATCCTATACTAAAGGAGGTTACAAACGAAGTACTTAAGTATTTTTTTTATATATATTATTAAAAGAACTTAACCAGCTTATCATTATGGCTACCATGCAGATAATTCCAAGTCACTTATCTCAGTTAGCAACCTTCCTAAGCATATTTGACTATTTTTCTGCACCTCTAGCCTTGCTGAGCACTCAGAGTGCTTTTACACTACTTTTATGACTTTGACAATATAGCTTAAACTGTGTTTAAATAAAAAGAGCATTAGTTGTTTCTCAACGAATAAAAAAATAAGTAGATAAGAATTCAAGGCAATTAATTGTTTATTTTAAGTACCAACACTTAGTAAAGCAGCAAATTTAAAATGCATCCCTGATCATTTCTAGCTGACCCCATTGGAAAAAAATAAATAGCAAAGTCACACTAAACACAGAATATAAACAATGTATATAGTATGATAAATAGATTAAAACATGATATTGTATTTTTTTAAATAGAACCTTCTTTATTTATTGTATGTGCATGCTGGTGAGAAATAAATAACTTAGTCCATTCTAACATGCAAAAATGTACGTTCTTCAAGAATAGTATATGTAGATGGAATACTATATACCTTCAACAATGGGTATCAATCAGCTGGCTCACATAATACTTCACATAACAAAAATATAATATTTGCTTAACTTCTCCTTTAGAACAACTTACAGTATTATTCGGGTATGTTTACTGAGCGGCACATAGAGAAACACAAAGCTCTGTGCTTCTGAGACACTGTTTGAAGTACTTCAATAAACCTTTAAGTTGAACTAGTTCAGAACAGACAAACTGCAAAATGTTTACAATATTAGTACAGAGCATTATTATTCTTGTCCAATAAATATACACTGCTTAAAAAAATAATAAAAGAACGTGTTGAAAATATATTTTATCTCAATGGGGAAAAAATCATGTTGGGTATCCATAGTAATATGGACTATCAAGCTACAGAGGGCTGAAGTCAAAATCACTGTGAAAATTGAAGTTAACAAATGATGGCAGGCTAGTCCATTTTCTTGAAATTCCATTGCGATAACTGAGAATGATACTCATTAGTTTGTATGCCATGACAAAATCAGGGCATGCTTTTACAGTAAGTAATGAGATCATGCCCAGTGGGATCTCCTCCCAGCTCTGAAACAGCACATCACAGTCTGAGGTGCAACCTGTCAGTGTTAGATGGATAGAAACATAATGTCCAAGAGGATGGATTTAAAAAGGTGAGTGTTGGCACCAGTCAATAATATCAATTCCTTCATCCTCCAGGAACTGCCTGCATACTCTTGCCACATGAGGCCGAGCATTGTCACACACCAGGAGGAACCCAGGACCCATTGTACTAACGTAGGGGCTGACAGTGGGCCAATAGAGGTGTGATAACATGAATATGCCTTCCTGGACCATCACTGACCCACCAGTAAACCAGTCATTCTCAGCCAGTCATCTCATTTCAGCCAGCTAGTAAAATTACACATACACAGCTATGAACTAACACTTTCAATACTATTACATTTTGCTGTGAAACAGGGCTCAACTAGTTCTTATCCTAATTAACCGCCTGTCCACCAAAAAGGAAATAGCTTAAAAGGCAATCCCACTGCAACAAAACAACTTTTGTGAAACAAAGGAGTCCAGTTTCTGCTTTAGGTGCGCCTTTCCTTGGATAGAGGTTAGTCTGGTGTATTTGGTTGGCCTTGGTCATATTTAGTTGCTTGCTGTTTTGTGTCTTATGGCCAAGTAGACTCTGTGCCTTTTGTCTGCACTATTGTGGGCTCACCGTCCACAGCCTGGTAGGAGGTATGGTGGCCTGAGAAGGACTGAAACTGATGATGTGTCTTAAGAAGTATGAGCTTTGCATGGAGTAAAGACAGTCAATGGTGTTCCCCACCCTTTCATGTAAAGAGGCTTCATCTGGAGTGGCCATGAAGCAATCATTTAGACTTGTCAGAGAGGTCTCACTGTCAATGTCATGGATGAAGTCAATACCTGTCAAAATTAGAGAAGAAGAAGATATAAACAAGTAAAAAAAAGGACCATGTAGAGAGAGTTTAATAATATTTTATTACAAATTATACATAACCTGAGCCGCTGCTAACGAAGTTCTGTTATTATCAATGTTCTATTTAAAATATAGGTTGGAAAAAGTGCAGGGAATTGTTCAACTTATTTAGAAAGACAGACAAAAGAAACCAGAAGTAAGAGATTAACTGAACATCTTATCAAACCTTTATCTTGTAAATGTCCATTTTATTTCTTTAAGTTACCAGTTGGTTATTGGTATTCACCTCCTACCTCCTACCTCAGTTAACACCAAATTTTTTTTTGCTGTTCTTTGACTACTTGTTTAGACTTGTATTTATCTTCAGAAATTAGTATATCACTGTGTCAGCTCAGGTTGAGCAGTCTGGAGAGAAAGAGAGGCACAGCTGAGATGGTTTGGGTTTGTGAAAAGGATATTGGATATATTGCGCAAAGGATGCTGAATATAGAAGTGCCAGACATATTGAAAAGACATGTAAATATTGTATATCGTATAAAGGTAAATACACAAATAAAATTTTATCCTGATATTATACAACACAATGACAGTATTGTCTGTTTGTTTGAAGCAGCTGTTTCATTCATTTTCCTTTTCTATTTTATTGACCTATTCTCCTGCAGGACTTAAGCAGCACACCAATGTTAAAATGTTCTTGTACAACAACGTGTCTTACATAGAAACAAATAAATCATCATTATCATTGGCTGTTTGATCTTAAAGATGTCTCACCTAACATTTCATTTGCTAATCTCACCTTCAAACAACCGGCTGCTTGCTGCTGGGTTGCTTAGTTTGTTTGGTTAACAGCAGCGGCTTTGACTCTAATAAACCCTGTTGCCATGCCAATATTGACATGCTGGAAGTCCCTGAACAGACAGAAGCAGTGCTTGCCAAACCAGTGAGACACTTATCTAAACTGTCTGTTCATATCCACTGTGAGACCACAGTGGCAATAAGCCCACTAGCCATGTGGAACTATATTGCAGAGAGAATCTCAGCTCCCGCTTTATAGCTCTGCTGTTGAAAAACCCATATTTACCAGCAGAGATGAAATTCTGGTTTAACAATATGGGGCGTGCTAAAAACTACAAAACTCGGAGTGTTTGCTGAGTGACTTTACTCTTTTTATTGTTCCAATAAAAAATTTAATATTTCAAGCTGTCTCTCCTCAAATTATTGATAAATCACTTAGCTTTCTGGAATCGCTGTTATTAGAATTCTAAAGGACAGATTGTAATGACAGTTAAATTTCTAATGTCCTTCTGCCCCATTGACGCAGAAGGACGGCAGTGGTGGTGCGTTTCATTTTGCTACATTAGAGAAAAGTAGCAAAAAAAAGGAACTGGAAATGCAAACAAAGATAAATCCTTACCTTGGCCTAGCCTTTGGCTGTTGTGTTGCTCCTGCTGTTGCTGTTGTCTGCGGGCTAACTTCTTCATCTGCAAATAAATAAATAGTAAACAGTTTGATACATGACTGACAGGCAAACAAGCAGACACACACACACAACCAAAAACACACATGCAATACTGTGCAAAGTCTTGTGCTGTTTCTTTATATTGTGGTTCTAAGGACCAGCAATTTTTCTAAGCAATGTTCTTAAGGTCTTTCAAAGATATTTTTTGGACGTAGCACTTTAGGTACTTTGTTACTTGCAGCTCATAACTGCAACAAATAATTAGTTCCCACAGTGTTTTCAGGAAAAGGTTTGTATTGTGCATGCCAAATGGATTGAGCAGTTGCCCGGGTATGAGTGTGGGGCAGCATTACAGCATACAGTAAAGAGGACTGTGTCATGTGAAGTGGAGCCACATAGGAACTTGATAAGACCAGTAAAGCAGACAGCCATAAAGACAAAACACAGAGGTGACTCTTGGTCTTCCTTTCTTGGGGCGGTCCTCATGTGAGCTAATTTCTGTTTTGAAGCTTTATTTTCATGTATGCACATGTTTCAATAAATCAATTCTCCTATTTATCATTTTCTAGCAAAATGTAAAGAAATCAGAGATAGTTTAAGACTTTTACATAATATTGTACCAATGCATCATTCTAGTTTCTAAAAATGGAATCTGTTCTTCAGTAACAGACATAATGCAAGAGGCAAGGTACACCCAGAACAGGTCTGTTGTATGCTGGCTTGGCCTCTCTGATACCTCTTTTCAGATCAGATCTGACTGCACTGTACTGCATTCTGTCACCAATCCGAAAGCAGCATCAGGTTCTTTCAGAATGACTTGGACCTCTTCAGTCATCCAAGGTTTCTGGTTGGAATACCCCACAGACGTTTGTCTACAGTGACGCTGTCGACACAGAAGTTGATCTATGAGAGCACCGATGTTGTGTGCTCTGTTGGTGTTCAAACACACTCCAGTCTGTGTTTTCAAAAGAAAGAATGGACAACTGGTCTGAAGAACCCAGATGTGGTAACGGTTGTTCTGTAGCCTTTTTGGATGTTCAAGATTTAAAGCGCTTATTGTCATGTGTGCAAAGAAAAGGCATTTCTCTGTACAATGAAATTCTTATCGGTTAATATGTACAAATAGATTAAATACAAATAGGAATAAATAAGTGGAGACAGCAAAAAATTGAAGTGTTAAATAGATTTATGTGCAAAAGAGCTATGAGCTCATGAGATGACCTGATGTGCAAAAATTATTATTACTAGTTAAAATAGGTCAGCTGTTCAAGAGTCTGATAGCAGTGGGGAAGAAGGAGTTGTTGAGTCGGGATCTTCTAGATTTCACACTTCTAAACCTTTGTCCCGAGGGCAGAAGTGTGAACAGTCCGTGTTGGGGGTGTGTGGGGTCTTTGAGGATGGAGGCAGCTCTCCTCTGGACTCTGCGATGGTAGATGTTCTGCAGAGAGGGCAGGTGATCCTGGTGATCTTCTCTGCAGTTGCTATCACTCTCTGCAGGCGTTTGCGGTCCATAGCAGTAGTGCTGCCGTACCATGCAGTGATGCAGCTGGTCAGGGTGCTCTCCACAATGCAGCTGTAGAACCTGCCAAGGATCTTGGCCAACATACCAAATTTCCTCAGCCTCGTCAGGAAATACAGCCACTGCTGAGCCTTCTTGACCAGCTGTGTGGTGTTCAGTGTCCAGGTGAGGTCCTCAGTGATGTAGACGCCCAGGTATCTAAAGCTGCTCACCCTCTCCACTTCCACACACAAAGTGAGTGACTTTGTGTGGGAAGACAGTATTGAAGGCGGAGCTGTAATCAACAAAAAGTACCGTGATGTATGAGCCTTTGTTGCTGTAGGCTTTATCCAGTGTATTTTTCCACCTTGTTGCACAATTAAATGCTGTTCAAACCTGGGGAATTCTGTCCAGGATTTCTGTTGACTGCTTATTGCCTTGTGCAGCTCATCCATGGTTGAGTTAGCATTAGCATTGGGTGGTACATACACGGCCGTTACCATGATGACAGTAAACCCGTAAGGTATGTAGATAGTAGGGGTGCAACGATACTCTTATCGATATTGAACCGTTCGATACAGTGCTTTAGGTTCGGTACGCATATGCATCGAACAATACAAATTTTTAAATTTATTTTATCAACTTTCCTTCTGACGATGCTGTCTGTGTTGAGAGCTCAGAGGATCTGCGTTCGACTACTCCGCCTAGGCTGCACCGTCGAGCGCAGATCCACTGAGCGCAGCGCAAGCTAGCAAGACAGAAGCTAAACTCGTTGCAACATGGCAAATTGAACCTCCCCCACCCTCATTCAGATCTGGCCTCTGGAACTATTTTGGTCTTAATGTGAAGTATGACCCTGAAGGTAAGCGCGTCATGGACATGTTGGATGTGCCACGCAATGCTCAATTACATGGGTGGGAACTACTGCGTTAGCGCAGTTTGCTCGTTAACGTGTTGACGCCGTCCAGCCCCACGCACGGGGCGATCCGCGGTAGCTCGTTAACAGAGATTTGCCGTGTTGTGGCGTTAACGTCATTTCAGATTAACACTGACAGCACTAGTGGGAACAAAATTAATATGACTGCACATTTACGCCGACATCATCCTAGTGCAAAGACAAGTGCAAGCAGACAAAAACAACAAGTATGCATGCTACAAACTTTACCCGAGTCCTTTAGACAGCCGTTAGCACATGATTTTGCTTTGCTTTTATTTTGGAAAGAGCCATTTCTCTGTAATAAACTCTCTTTTCCAAAGATGAGGGATTTCTCGATCAGATAGATTTATTTTTTATTACTTTGTTGTTTCAGCAACATTAAATTTAAAACCTGTACGTTTGATTGAAAATATAGATTTATAATTTTAATAAATGACAAATTAAAAAGGCATGAACATTTTTTTCTATCGAAAAAATATCGAACCGTGACACCAAAGTATCGAACCTAACCTAACCGTGAATTTTGTGTATTGTTGCACCCCTAGTAGATAGGTCTGCATTTAACAGTCAAATCAGAACAGTGGCTGTCTACAGTCTTTTGTCTCTTTAGACCAGCTGTCATTGATCTAGATGCATAAACCCCCAATGTTGGTGAGGCAAATACTCGGGAGCGGTGGCTTAAATGTTCTTTAACCGTGCTACCGGGCCCACCCTGCAGCCTCGCTTTTGCCTCCTTTGTTTACACTTCCTTTTGGGCTTGCTGCACGCCTGGAGTTCTTATTATGTCCTCCGTAATGCTGTGGAAGTGGTGATAGTCCAACATAATGTTCCTTGCACAGTGTAATCCCAAACTCAGAAGGTCCTGAGTAGATACTACTCGCCATACAGTAGTAAAAAACACATACATCCACACATATACATGTAGAAAATCTAGAAAAGCAAGCACCGAATGTGGAGAGCAGTAAGCCACTGTGTCTATGTGTGCGTCGATGTCTTGTGGAAGGAGGGAACCTAACATGCATGTCTGTGGAAAGCCAGAGTACCTCGAGAGATTTTTAAAAACACTATGTTGTTTTTTTAATTTACAAAGAAGAAATTAGTAGACATGCAAGAGCAATGAATGGCTGTTAAATTAAACGGCATGATTATGATATATTTTAGACTTGAGAAATCAGAATCAGATCAGAACCAGAATCAGAAAGGGTTTTATTGCCAAATGTTGAGCAGGTTTACAACATTAGGAAATTGCTGCGGTACTTAGTGCAAACATTAGGGGTGGGGGAAAAATCGATACTGTGTAGTATCGTGATATTTTGTTTGCTAATAATGTATCGATACAGGGACAGCAGAAATCGATATTTTGTTACAAAAAAGGTTTTTGTGCTCTGACTTCAGAGCATGTTGATCCTTTTTCTGAGCAAGAATCCTGACATTCCTTCACTGTCCAAATGTGTTTAACTTTTTTTGGCAGCAATAAACATGACAGTTTACTTATTTTAATTTAAGACATGTTTTATTTTACAGTTTAAAAGTTTTTTATTTAATGTAAAATTATATTTTGTTTTAATTTACTTTCAAATTCTTCAGTTGCTGAAGGGGCTGCATAGTTTTCATAAATTGCATAGTTCCGAATAGCTATAATTGTACCAGATGGTTGCGTTCAGTTAAGTTGGACTAGACTGTAATACAAACCGTTCAGTTTGTCAACAATACAACTGACTGAAATGAGAGAAAGAGTGTGAGACTTTGATATTAGATAAAATGAATATTGATAAAGTTTACCTTTATGTACAGAATCTGAATATCGCAAAATATTTTTAAAAAATTGCAATAATATCATATCGTGCGTTAAGTATTGTGATAATATTGTATCTTGGGATGTATGGTGATTCCCACCTCTAGCAAACATACTGTCATACTTGTCTGATGCAAGTATTGCATCAGACCGATGATGGACAATAGTAAAATCCCTGTAGCTAGTGAGACTATGATGAGTTTATTCTCTCAAATGCCACCAAGCCAGAAAAATTAGATTAGAAACTCTCAGTACACTGAAGCTTCACTGATGAAAAACTGATTACATAAGGACTTTTGGGAATAAACAGTAAGGGCCCATTTTCAGAGGATGCAATGTGGGGGGCCATCAGCGACTAAGACTTCTGTGAAACACCTAAAGGCTCATTTTAACTATCTTTGCTTGGAAGAAGCAATATAAAAATTATAACTGTAGTCCAACAATGTGAATGCTTAGAAGTTACAACCATAGAATTATGACAACTACGTTATGCGTGTATAAATGCTTATAGCTTTGGGGATGTGCTCCTTACCTTTGCTCTCTGGTTCTGGAACCAGACTTGGACCACACGAACACTAAGTCCAGTCTCTGCAGCCAGGGTCTCTCTTACCTGTAAATCACAGCACAATTAAATTTTATTATTATTATTATTATTATTATTATTATTATTATTGTTGTTGTTGTTGTTGTTATTATTATTTATTATTATTAATAATAAAGAGATAATATTAATAAAATTATTAATACTATTAGTATTCTTACTTTTTTATTATAACAAATACATAAAAAAAAACCAACATGCTTCCATTAAACAAACTCTTCTGGGCTGTAACTGTGTAATGCATTAACCGGTTTTCTGGCAGTGCAGGCATTTGCTAGTTTTTATTAGCTTTAAATTCTACTACCCTCAGTGTCACCCTTGATAGAGGACAAATGTAGACACACCAGCTCAGAAGTATAAATACAACACACACATATATACAACAACATAATCTATTACAATGTAGGCTCTACAGGGTTTCAACCCTCAAGCGTTGATGCAGGATTGACAAAACCCTATTTTAAAAAAAAAGAAAAGAAAATGACTTACATCTAGACAAAATGTTGCTTGGAAATAAGATAATTTTCATGACAACATAAATAAGGTTTTGTGCTTAAACATATTAATTTTCTTTAATATGTTATTAACATATTAACATATATGTGTTAATAAGTTTAATGAATTCTCAACTGTTAATTCATTCAACTCCTCATTTTAAATTTGGGTTGTTAAAGAGGAACTAATTTTTAAGTTTTGATGTTAAAATAATTTTAAATATTTGCTTGGCTGGTTGTCTTGGGGCCTTTTCCTTCATATTTAAACTACTACTTTTATTAAGAACATAATACAGTTTTTCTACTATGACTAAGAAATAGACTTGAGGTGACTGCTGTTAAGCATTGATGCTATATAAACGAAATGATACTGAATTCAAATGTAATGTAAGAAATGAAATGCAATGTAATTGTATTACTTGATGCGTGCTTTTTCACTCAAATATACCAGTATACAATTATAATATACTCTATACCTCTACTCACCTTTCTGCAGGGTTTGGAAGAAACCTCAAAAGAGGCCTTAAAGGCTCTCTGCTGCGGGGTAGTCAGGATGGTGCGTGGGCGTTTGGGCCTTAGGGGTTCTTTGCTGTCACTGCTGCATTTCCTGATTGATAGGGTTTTTTCTGATTTCACATCCTCATCCTCATCCTCACTCTTATCTGTCACCAGACACAAATAATTCCATTAATCCCTTTGTTTAATTGTTGCTGCAGATTTGACTTGAGTTCAGTTTTTTGCATTGCATGGGAATTTTCCATTTCTAGATAAAGTCATCAATTAGGTATGTTCCTTTTGATTCAGTTCTTTTCTTTAATAATCTGTTATAAAATATTACCTGAGTCTGTGATGTCTGGACTGAGTGTACTGAGCAGGGCCCTCTCTCTCTCATAGTCAGTCTTGCACAGCAGCTGACCTTCTTTCAGTACAAACTCATCTCCTTTACTCAGCTGGCGCTGGCAGACACAGCAGCGGAAGCAGCTGAGATGGTAAACACTGTCCAGAGCTCGCATTACAAACTCTGTGGGCGCTATCTTTCCAAGACAGTTGCTACACTCCACAGCAAACGACCTGAGCACAAGGGGAAGGAAGAACAGTGTTATTGATGCAGCATTTTTAGGGAAAATTGTGTTTGACATATTTTTCCTTGCAATTGAATCATTCTAGCAGTTATGTTTCTCCTCCAACGGAGTGCGGAGGAGGAGCAATGAGATTGCTGCTGTTCCACCTATCAGTCACATAACACAAAAGCTACCAAGCTAAATCTAATAAAAGTTGTTTTGCCTTCTGACCATAATTCAACACATTTTGCTGCTCAAATTGAAATTCGGGTGAAAAATTATTTGTCACGCTGAAAAACCTGCTAATTTCACCGATTATTTTCATTATTTGTCAACAGTTTTCAACAGTATTTAAACACAAGAGGCTTCTCTTTAAAATGTCTTCTTTCTACAGTTTTCTCACCATCCCATTACCACTGAAGTGTAAAGTTATTTATCAATTTACAGGATCTCTGTGGCTTTTAAACCACAAAACACTAAGTTTGATGGATAATTTTCCATAAATTGTTACTTTAATTAAGGTACCAAAGTAACACCTAGGTTAAAAAAAACTGAATCTAGTTTTGGTGTTACTTTTCTGTTACTTTTAGCCACAGCTAACTTTTGTCACAGGAAGCGTCGCTTACCTTTGATTCCACTGAATCACAACCATGTCTAAATTTCATGGGTGTGTTCATGTCCCGCTAACAATAACTGGAGCTTTCCAATCTTAGAGGCCAGTAGTATTTTTTCTTTTGGTTGTTTCTCTATGAGCCTCTGGTCTAATGGAAAACTGATTAGACCAGAGGAGACTAGTGTGCTATACAAGTTGCTGCTGGATCTGGTATCACTGCTCTGAGAGACTGTTTTTGTACAATGACAATAAAGGGCTAGTCTATTCTAGTTACCATTGGTATCTTTGTGGTAACAGCACATGAGCTTCTGTGTAGATACGTTTTTGTAATTTATTAGTTAAAGAGTGGGAGAGGAGGAAAGAGGTAGCATTAGGCAGGTACACAAGAGTCTTTGGACAGCTGCACTGTTCCTTTCTAATGACACTATCCTTCTCTGTTCAATATTTTTTCTCCCATTCCCCATATCTCATTGATCTTCTCTTTCAACCTTTGTCTTACCATTTGTCAATTCAGAAAGTGAAAAGAACATTTGCCATAAAGGCCCTTTAAAAAAAAGATGGACAGAGTATATAAAGTATAAGACACTGCCAAGTAAAATTAACAAATAAAAACACACCACAATCTGGTTTAAATCACTGTTTACCTTACAAAATAAAACAGCTTGAGATGGCTGTTGTGAACTGGTGGCAGATGAATGTTAAGTTGCATTTTAGATTTTTAGTGATAGACTATGCTGTTACTAATTAACTTGAGATTCTGTCAAATATGACGATTGCCTTAACTGCTCTTTGTTAGAAATACCTTCTTTGATAGTTTCTTTTTACATTAATTGCAATGTATGCTGATAATAGAGTTGTGTAACAGAACCACGACAGACCCGATGACGAGTTCATGATTTTCAGCATTTCTTTATTTAACACTTTTATTCTCCTGGTCGCTGTACAACAACAGTCAGCTGCAGCTCCGCTGCTCACAGCCCGACACATATCAACAACAACAACATAATGACAGACAGCACAGCTTTTTATGCCGGCAGAGGCGTGATTGCATCCATCTCCCCTGCAACAACACCTCAGACCACGCACTGCCGACATTGATACACTCCTCATTAAATGGATATAAGCATTAACCACATGGTGTGAAGGGATAACTAAGAGGGATAGAAAGAGTTGAGTGAAGGTAAATTGCTACACACTTACAGAACACACTATCAGACAGGAAGGGCTGCTTGTCCTTGGGTGTATGATAACAGGGTGCTCATTTTCATGCATAAAAATAAAACATCCCTGGTAACAACTGTAAGGTAGGGAGGGTTTTTTTCATACAGGACAAGATACCTGACTGGAGGTTAATGACTGCTGTCATGTGGAAGGACCCCGAGGAGAACAAATCAAGTCTAAACCATGGCACCTCCCCATCAATAGCCAATGAAAATTATTTCCGGTTGTCATGTGTCTAATATATGCTTTGAATTATGAACTGTGCTTCACTTCTCCAAGTGCAGACTGCCTGACATTGAGAAGTCCACAGCTGTGCAAGCCAAATCTTTAACTGCCTGATAACTGCTAGATTGTCTCCTGAACTTCTCTCAGCAAAAAAACAAAAAACAAACACTACACCTTGATTCACTCAGTTATCAATAGTGTGAGCAGTTACACAACTCACCAAGAATGTTTGCAATGCTGTTAATAAATAAATTTGCATAAGTAAAGGAAATTAAAATTCAATTTTATTTATATAGCGCCAAATCACAACAACAGTCGCCTCAAGGTGCTTTATATTATAAGGTAGAGCCTACAATAATACATACAGAGAAAAAAAACCCAACAATCATATGACCCCCTATGAGCAAGCACTTTGTGACAGTGGGGAAATAAAAAATCCCCTTTAGCAGGAAGAAACTTCTGGCAGAACCAGGCTCAGTTAGGGGCGACCATCTGCTGCAACTGGTTGGGGTGAGAGACCACAGCTTCTCTGCAACTTAAAAAAACAACAACTTTTCAAGCTTGCATAGACTGCAACAGTTTAAATCCTCTTTTATACGTAAACGTATAATTTTTACAACCTTTTGTTTTTCAGTTGTTGTGGGCTTTCATATATGCTATAAACAAAGTGTACTAAAGTAAAATAAAAGCCTGGAAAGAAATGTGTGGAAAATACAGTGTAAGAAGAGTTGGTTAGACTAGTCTACACCCCTAATAATTGTGAATGAAGGGGAAATATTATTTATTCTTTCCTCTGAAATACCCCAAAGATACTCATTACATTAAAAAAAAAAGTACATTATATACTGTTTCGCCTTGCCAAGTATCATCAGGAATCAGTAAGTATGTTTAGGCACTCGAAAAATAAGTCCCATGCTGTATTATACAGTGCAATGTGTCATCTTTGAAAGGCAGAGTGAAAACGTCTTTCTATTTGCAAGCTTTTAGTTATATTTAGAGGCAGGCAAAAGCAAATGGTTCATTTTTTTTTATTTCAAAACACTTTGAGTCTGTGTCATATATGGAATATAATAAGATCCATATTGTTAGAATCACACATTTACTTTTGTTTAATTTTATACAGAAATGACAAAATGGTTTTTCCACTACTCCTACTCCCTTTTTTCACCGATAGCTCTACTGATAGCTGAGATCATTACCATGCTAAAAACATGTTGAAGTGAGTTTCTAGAGAATCTCTAGGCTTTACTATGAATTTTTGAGCTTTCGCTGAACAAACAGCAAATCCATTCTCTGAATACTGATTTTTTCCCCCTGCCTCCTTCATAGACATCTTTTGATTACTCTGGCTAATTAAAAGTCCATCAAGCTGCCACCCAAAGCCACCACCCACTCATCCACCCAACCTCCTCTTTTAGGTCACCCAGCTCCATGAAGAGGGAGAACAAACAAGACAATAGTGAAGGAACACACACAGTCTGTTTTTACTGCTTCATTCTTTTCCTCTCCTCTTATCCTCTTTAATCCTGTACCTCTTTATGCTTATTAAGCTGCTGGAAGCATAGGGCACAGGTCCAATGGGTTAAAGCTCCACCAAAGAGTTGACTCTAGCACTGAAAGGCCAAAAAGAACTGAAGAGGACTTTGCGTGATTGCACTGTTGAAAAATCGAATGGTAGTTTTCTATGTTTATAATTCCCTCTATCTATCTATCTATCTATCTATCTATCTATCTATCTATCTATCTATCCATCCATCCTTCCGTACTTGACAGTGTTCAAGGTCAACTGTTTTGTGCATGTGTTGTATGTGAGTGTATGAGGTGTAAATGAGTATGACTGTGTGAAAACTAGAGTGGTAATAAAATTGAGGGGACAGATGCAACATGAGAATATGATTGCTGGCCTCTCCCTGAAAACCCTCAATGTCTAAGGTGCAGGTAAAAGAGGCGACTGGAACTACGTCATCAACCTCACCCACCAACCTCTGGATAACACAACTGCCCCCAAGCCTTAAAAAAAAAGTCATTATAGCTCATGTGTCATGTGCTGTAATTACTTTATTATTTATTATTTGTTTCATTAATATAAAAGTAACTAGAACTTAAAACAATCTCCAACCTGAAGTCACGTCCCTTCCCAGGAAAACTAAAGGAAGAGGAGAAAGGGAAGTAAAATCTGAAAGGAAACTGTAACGGCTACAACCAACTCCTGATATAACACACTATTTAGACACCCTCTCCAACGGAAGTAACACGATATCGTCCTCTCACATCCACACACGGTGTGCACACTGCTTTGAAAGGCCCAACAGCTTTGTTTGCTCTCCTCCTTTTCCCCTTTATACGCTGTGCCCACGACTATGAGGAGAAACACCTGCTGTCAGAGGGAGGACAAATCCAACAGAGAAAGGGGAGCAAGAGAAAACCACACACATTCAGCACCATTGCTGTAACAGTTGTCAGAGGGATGTGGTGGTGGGGGGGGGGGGGGGGGGGGGAGGTAGACAACTGTACGCGGAAGGAGAGATTTCTTACACCCCACTGCAAGGTAAGGAAAGGCAAATCCGGTCATCTTGATGTTACACTGTCACACAAAGATTTTTCTGCTTTAACAGTGTGGCTTGTCATTAATAAAACAGCTGCAGCAGTAAGAAGACAAAGAGGTAATTTTATGACACAAATCAGTACATATTTCAAACACACTTTACCTGAAACACTGCTTTTTGTGTTGTATGTGTGTCTTTTGTCTCTTTCTAATGTGACACCGCTGACATACTGGGCTGTTAAAGGGGCACAAGCTGTATTAAAAACTAACTCATCTCTCCTGTGAGGAGTTTCTTGCTAAGTTCTGCAGTGTTTTTGACAAGGGTTCAAACCTCAGTGCCTCTGCTTTTTTCTCTGAGGCCATTTGTCTATTGATCTTTGGATTCTGGCAGAAGACATGGGATTGGAGTAAAAGGCCCCTCAAGGAGCTTTCTAAATGATGAACTAAATGATGAGCTATCCTCGCTTGAATCCCCGCCCTATAAGTGTTTCCAAGTCATTGCTCTCAATGGAAAAAGACTACTCAACATAACTCACAAAACCCAGCTGGCAACTCCCACTGTCTCAGGCAACCACACAGAACAAATATGCCTCTATCTATTTGTTGCACCACTCGCTCCTCTCATCCTCGGTCATTTATGGCTAAGAGAGAATAATCCCAACACTAAATAGAGAATTTTTTTTTTTTATTTCTAGTTGGAGCACTCACTGTCATCAATTCTGTTTGAAAAATATTATCCATCATTCTCCTCTTAGCCTCCCCCATCTCCACCTGATCTAAATGGTAAATGGCCTGTATTTATATAGCGCTTTACTAGTCCATAAGGACCCCAAAGCGCTTTACACATCCAGTCATTCACCCATTCACACACACATTCACACACTGTGTCACGGCGAGTGAGAAGAGCCGTGTGGAAAAGGTAAAGGAGGATCCAAACGCAGGCAGTTGTGAAGGTGTGAAGGTGATTTATTGAATACGAAATATAGATAGGCAAACGGCAAAACGGAGAACTAAACTATACTGGGACAACTAAACTACTGAGCATGAACAAGAACACGAACCTGGACATAAAGGAAGACAATGGTACATGACGATGACGGCAAAGAACACACGAAGGAAACATGGCGGATACACAGACGGACCAGCGACTACAATGACAAAAGACGCGACTTAAATGCACACAGAGAAACACAGGAGATTACATACAGGTGGGGAACACAGCTGGGAGTAATCAGCAAGACAAGACAGAGGGAAACCTGAACACACTCACATGAGACGCAGACCTTCACAATAAAACAGGAAACAAGAACACTACACAAAGACGCAGACTCGACACTGAGGGGTGGACAGAAAATAATACATGAAACTCAAACAATACATGAGACCACAATTCCTGAAACATGGATAAACAGAAACATGAAACTCTAATAATAAACATCATCAACACAACAAGAGAACAAGAAAACAGTCCCTGATGCAAAATTAAACCAAAACATAATAAACTCAAAACAAAAAACAAGGAGCACAAGAGTCCAAATCAGTCCAAAAACGTAAGAAAACAGTCCAACACAAAACAAGACCATTCATGAGTCCAAGAACACAGGAAAACAGAATCAAAACCACATACCAAACCAGAGCTCACCAAGAGTCCATGAAAAGTTCAGGGGGGTCGACCCGGAGGTCGACAGCACAGGGCAAAAAACAGTTCTGGGGGCCGACCGTGCACACGGCAACGGCGGCGGTGCAGACAAAACCAATCAGGAGGCCGGCCACTTGGAAGGCAGTGGCGGCCACTGAGCAGGTCCGGAGGCTGGCTGCGAAGCCAGCGGTGGCAATGAACTCTCTCCGGAGGCCGGCCTTGATGGCCATAACGCCCAACTAGAGGCCTGAAAAGCGGCCGGCAGAGGTGAGGCGGAACAGGATGAGCTGGGTCCAATGACGGTGTGGCAACCGCAGGGCCAGACGAGGCAGGGCCAGACGAGGCAGGGCCAGACGAGGCTGAAGCAGACGAGGCTGAAGCAGATGAGGCTGAAGCAGACACTGAAGCTGGACCAGGCGAAGACAAAGTCACGGAGGCTGGGCCAGGCATGGATGAAGACACAGAGGCTGGGCCAGGCGTGGATGAAGACACAGAGACTGGGCCAAGCGTGGATGAGGCTGATGCTGCAGGCGTGGATGAGGCTGACGCTGTAGGTGTAGATGAAGACACTGCTGCGGAACTGGACGGCAGCGTGGCGGCTGTGGAACCTGATGGCATCGTGGCGGCTGCAGAACCTGACAGTGGCGATGCTGCTGCAGGCGATGCTGCTGCAGGCGATGCTGCTGCAGGAGGCGGTGATGCTGCAGATGCAGCAGGCGGTGATGTGGATGCAGCAGGCAGTGAGGCTGCAGGCGGTGATGTGAATGCTGCAGGTGACGGCATAGAAGTCACAGGGGATGATTCAGCAGGTGACGGCTGAACAGACTTCCCCGGACTGTCAGCTGACATGAGGATGTGCTGGCTGGGTCCTCCAGGACCCCCAGCAGACGAGGCGTGGTGCTGGGTGGGCTCCTCGGACCCACCAGCTAACTTGGCTTGAAGCTGGACGGGCGACTCGGGCCCTCCAGCAGACGTGACTTGAGGGTGGACGGGCTCCTCGGGTCCACCAGCGGAATGGGCTTGAGGCTGGACGGGCTTCTCGGGCCCTCCAGCAGATGTGACATGAGGCTGGACGGGCTCCTCGGAACCTCCAGCAGACGTGGCATGAGGCTGGACGGATTCCTCGGAACCTCCAGCAGACGTGACATGAGGCTGGACGGGCTCCTCGGAACCTCCAGCAGACGTGGCATGAGGCTGGACGGGCTCCTCGGAACCTCCAGCTAACTTGGCTTGAGGCTGGATGGGCGGCTTGGGCCCTCCAGCTGACAAAACCTGAGGCTGGCTGGGTTCTCCCGAACCCCCAGCTGACGTGGCTTGAGGCTGGACGGGCTCCTCTGGCCCTCCAGCTGAGATAGACGGCTGAATAGGTCCTTCTGATCCTCCAGCAGAGGACGGAGGCAGAAGGGCGAACTCACTGAAGCTCTCAGCAGGGGATGATGGCTGAGACTGCTCAGAAAAGTTCTCGGGTGAAGTTGCTGGAGCTGGTGGCTTAACCTCCAGGGGTCCAGAGTTGGCTGGCGACTGGCACCAAACCTCTGGGGAGGCCCTGGAGGGAGTTACTTTCTCGGAGATGACCAGCTTCTGAGAACCAGCTAAAGTTTTTATGTAGTATGTTCCCTGCTTGTAATGAGACAGTGAGGGTGGTGACTGAATGAAAGAGTGGTCAGGCTGCTGAACTAGTGGCAACTGAGCTACAGGTAGCAAAGATGACGGTAATGGAGGTGTAATAGGTGGTGGAATGGCTGACTGAACTGTGGGCAGCTGGGCTGCTGACTGAACTGCTAACTGTATTGCAGACCCAACATTAGACTGTGTGAAAGTGTGGATGGGAGAACATGATCAGGAAAAACTGTTTCGGTGAGGTTTACAGCTTCCCCTGAATGAATTAGTGCAGGTGAAAAAGAGTCCCAAACATTTCCATTCTCTAACTTCAACATACCAGGCTTGGAAACAACAGAGTGGAAACAGTCATTAACACAGAACGTGGGCAACGGGTGAAGTGTCTTGCCTGATCTAGCTTCAGTACCCCGTGTATCTTGTTTAGATTAAGTACTTAAAAAAGCCCTGTCTCTCTTTCTCTTCCTCCTCACAGAATTTACTATCAACTATCAATTCGCTATCAACCTTTATCCCAGTGGACCTTTGCCCACTAGCAGTTTATATAGTTTATCCAAACTGGAAAAAGAAGACATGGAGAAATACATAACAGACTCACTGACTAACATTCTTTCTGCCTTCCAGGCACTTGTCAATGACGCCCTTCGGGATATCATCAATCACCTTGTTTTTGCCTACTTGTATTACATCACACAATTCCTTACATGACATTGTGGCTGTGGCTCAGGTGGTAGAGCAGATCAGCTACTGACTAGAAGGTTGGTGGTTTGATCCTTGGCTTCCCCCAGTCTGTATGCCAAATGTCCTTGGGAAAGATACTAACCCCAAGTTAGCTCCATCGGAGCATGAATGAATGTGTGTGAATGTTGCTTAGATTGCACTTGTGTATAGAAGAAAGTGCTTGGGTGAATGAGGCATGTTGTATACAGTGCTTGGAGTACTCCAGGAGAGAAGAAAGGCGCTATCAGTCCATTTACCTTGTGTTACCTTGTGAGTCAAGTCAAGTCAATTGGGTTTTCATCAAATCAACAAAGATGAATAGAAAAGAAGGTCAGACACCAAGTAGCGAGAAACAGAAAGCCAAACAGAACAACATTGCCATGTCTTGCTTAGCAGATAAACTCAGGAGAATTTTCTTAAAGCATGACATCCCTGTGCACTTCCCACCCAGTGACAGCCTCAGACAAAAATTGGTTCATCCCAAGGACAAAACTCCCAAACACAAGCTAAACAACATAGTGTCTGCGTTGAAGTGCAGCAAGTAGAGCTCAGACCTCTATATTGCAAAAACCAATAAGCCACACTGTAAATACATGGCACAGCATAAAAGAGCCACCTCGACAGGACATGACTCAACTGTCCATCTGCATTTAAACAATAAAACTCAATTTTTCAAGGATGCCAATGTTCAGATTTTGGACAGAAAAGACAAATGGTTTGAAAGAGGAGTAAAGTAAGCCATTTATGTCCAGTGTGAATTCCCATTTTTGAACAGACAACAACTGTCTGTCACTACAATGCAATTTTGAGATCTTTTCCCAGCCACCCTAATGTCCACTCACATTTTGCGTTAGGTGATCTCAAGGGCATATGATAGGGTGAGGCAAGGCAGTGGTTTCACCTGAAACCTCTGCTGATAATGACCCACACCCCTTTTCACACCTATCCTCATGTGATGAGGCACATGATCAATAGTGGGTCAATGATCCTCTCAAGGGACAGTCCCCACTTGGGTTTATTATAATGCTCTATTGAAACTCTTACAGTCAGTGCGATTACTGGCTCTTGTATGTTCAGTAAAAAATCCTGAAAATAGTTTTGTGATACATGCCACCAACAGGTTTCCAACAACATTCAGCTCTTTTACCCATTTTGAGTGGCTTTAACAAAAATATATTATTTTCACTATGAAAATGAACAATGGTTGTGCAACTAATTATTAATTATTTATCAAATGTGTAGCCTATATGCTGTATTTAAAGTATTAAAAAATAAAACAAAGGAAAAAATTGTATCAATTAAAATGTGTTTCATAGCCTACATCTGTCACCTGATGCCTTATCCTCTAAATTTTGTTGAACCTTAGTAGCAATGTTAGTAGAAATGCATCAAAGGCTAGTTTTGAGTGGCCCCAGGGCTGGATTCCAAAAGTAAAAGTAACAGAGGAAAATAATACAGCTTATTTACAATTTTCTTTGTTTGGTATACTTAACCTGTAGTGAGAAGTTGCAAACAACAACAAATACATTAATTCATTAATTGAAAAAAGAAAATTGTGGAAAGACATTTCAGAGAAACCACGCTTCATTTGGTGAGAACCGTCCATGTGCAGATAAAAGAAACAGAGCAAATTCACAACTGGAGAGCAGTTCGATCTTTATGTCATCTTAGAAGAGACACTTAGACTGCCATTTGCTTTAGACAGGTGGTGCACAAAGACATTCACAGTAAGGTGTTCAAGTAATTGATTGATTGATTGATTGATCATTTATATCGAGCATGTCTGATATGAGGTTTCCAACTGATTTTATTGTCAAGTATCAATGCTAAGAAATTAGTCTCCTTTACTATTTCATTTTTTTTCATTCTCTACCTGTTTTTGTCTCCCATCCTTCACCTTATAGTTACCAAATTACCATTATATATATATATATATATATATATATGTCTAGTGCATTTGTTATTGCTTCAGTTGCCTCAGCTCTTTACTCTGAATGAATCCATGAATCCTTACTTCATACATACCATCAAAGATGGGCTATGACATCTGCAGCAAATTGTCCCAATAAGCTACTTTCAATATGATTGATTTACACAGATGACAGAGTAGTGGCTCCATAGGTTTACTAATACCTCAGGTTTACAGATTTACCTCACAATCAGAAGATCCCCAGTTTGATCCCTATAAGAGACACAAATCCCTTTGTGGGCAGGGTAAGTGGCATTTCCAGACAATTAAGAGTAGAGGCACCTGATTAAACTGTGTTATCTTCCTTTAAGGCAGCTCCATACAGATGTTTTAAGATGAAAGTTTCTAAATAATGAATCTTTTGATAACAAAGATTACAGACCCCTATGATAACACGCATCAATTTCTTCTTCTATTTTCTATCTTCCAAATAACGTAATAACTAAACTTTAATTTCTAACTCCTTAAAAGAACGTTTACATCAATACACCACAGTGGATACTTAGAACTGTATTAAAGAGATTTCTGGGATGCCAGTAGCTCCATTTAAAATAAAATTACTGGAAGCATTACAATTAATTATGGAATTGTTAAATTTTAATATTTATTATTTTATGAATCAAGAATAAACACCTTTCAAAAACAAATAAATAAAACATCTTTTAGGAGTCAATGTGCATATGGAAAAATGTAACCCGTAAAAAATAAACAGAAAGGCACTTCCTTTTTTCACGCACTAACCAATGTGCTAGGACTAAACAACAAAAAAGCCAGATTATAAAACGTGCTCAAGGTTAAATTTGCATAAAAAGCGCCTTCACAAAAACAACCCAGTTTATACTCTTTTCTCTTACTTTGAGCCACTGGCTGACTGGGCCCACAGAGGCCAAATCCATGGATACAGAGAAGCGTTCTTACTGTTGGTAGTCGCTCTTGCAGTACGGCTTTGTGTCTCTGAAGTAGCAGGTGTCGGTGAGCGGTTGCTGGCACGCGGCGCACTGAAGGCACTTTTGGTGCCAGGACGCGCCATTGACCCTCATCAGGAAACGGTCTGAAATGATCTGCGCGCAGCCCTCACACACGGCCTGTAGAAAGTCAGCGCCTGATTGACAACAGAACAGACATGAGCCGCATGAACTAGAAGGCTACAGCTGATGTAAAAGGGGCGAATGCTCCCAAAACTGTGACTGTGATTTGCACATAGCCCTGTAACTCGGGAATATGAATTATTTGTTAAATGTCCAAGTCATCCAAATAAAGCGCTACCCAGACGAACCTGCATGTCACAAAGCTCTTGCTGGAATATAGAGGTCATCATGTAAGCACATAAAAAAATATATGTCCATTCTACTGGAAAAAATCTGCAAACCTGGTAACAAAAAATAAATTCACTTTTTTTTGCGAATACATAAAAAATGAATTTCTTCTCTTGTTTATTTATACGTTTTCCCTAGAATGGTTCATTTCAGTAAATCAAGAGAATCGCCTGAGTGAATAAAGAGGACAGAACCTGCTGGGGTTGTATATTCGTATTAAACGCTACTTATATTTTTATAACGACTAAAGAATTCTCTTAGAGGTTTATTGAGAAAACTAGTGGGAGAGTTTCAGTGTTGTACGCCATAAATTAACACAGGGATTATTCATATCTCTTTAAACCGAAACATAATTTTAAAAACAACAACATAAAACATAACTAAATAAAATAAACAACAAGACTACACAAAACTGCCCCAGAAGCATGAAATATAACAACGTAATTTGAAAGAGTTTTTATGTTAGAAATTATGCGTCGTAGCAGCACACATATAAAACATGTTTCATAAAATCAAGTGGGGAACATGTAGCCATAATAATATCATGAAAATATAAAACTGAAAACACAGTCTCGGACCTGGACAGACCCAGAAACAAAGGCGTTGCAAAATTAGCTTACACTCTTCCAAACCTGTCAGGAGATGGGAAAGCCGACCATCCCGTTGTGCAGGCAAAAAACAAACTCACCGATCTTACCATCCAAAGAACTGGTATCGCTCCGCAGTTGATCCTTCATTTCAAAGTCATTCAACATCTTTAAAAAGGTAGTGGAGTTAGCCTTGCTGTTCGAGTGAATAGCTACACTTGTTGCAATTTCCATAAGCCGTGAGATCCAGGCCTGTGGCTCGTTTTTTACATCTACAGTCTCTGCTGCCTGAGAGTAAAATATGGACAAAATCAAGAGCACATAAATGGTCGCAAAGATGAAACCTTCAACAAGTTTCCACCTCTTGTAAGTCAAGAGGTCTGCACTGAAACTCTCAAGCACCCCTGAACTTGATATCTCAGCCGTGATCTCTCTATACAGGGCAACAGCAGAGATATGAAGCCTACTCATGCTCTCCGGCACAGCATTTTCTTGGCACTGCTGTGGATAGATCCGCCTGCACACAATGGAAGGAAAGAACAATCCTTTCCAAACTGTGTTGTTTATATGCGACAACTGTATCAGTCGGCAGACACCCCACATATGGTGGTGACCACAAAAAAAGAATTAGTTTGTGTTAATTGTTTACAAACGAATTAAACTCAAAATACAAATAATAGACGGGGCATCGTGACACTCATTTACAATATGTGCAGTTTGACACAACCATATCTCTCTCTTTCTCTCGCTCTTGCTTACAATCAAGCAGTCAAAGTAAATACGAGTAACTACATACATGTAACAATAAATATAATAATATATTTATATTATAAATATAATGTAAAATAATATAAATAAAAATACTCCTGGCTGGTGTTATCAACTTGCAAAATAAAAACAGAAACAATATCAAAAATATTTTGCAATACTAAAATTGAATGAAAATGCTAACTTGACTAAATTGAGTCTACAACCCGAGTAACATAACGACTACAATTTCTATCTGAAATTAATAGAAAATTAATAGAATTAATAGAAATTAATTATCCATATTATTAAATATGCAAAACTGGCGTTTGGTGCCCTGTCACGTGACAGCTCTAAACGTCTCCATGCCTACTGGTAATCTATTCACGTGAAAGACCGTTTTGGAGCAGATTGTCAGGATGAATTTTCATTAAATTTGTGTAGCCTGATGCCCCATAAACCCACAGCCTGCTCTCAAAAACACGCTCACATTCACTTTAGTTTGGCATATGAAATACATCTCACCAATCGTCATATAACGTCGCATATTGTCATACATACAAACAATGTGAGCCGCAGTAAAGAACGATTTGTGTCAACCGTGTGCGATTTTGTTCGCACAGCCCTCACTGTCACATGTGGAAAGCGTCAGGATATTTGAAGAGCAGGAGGAAGCTTTCACTATTGGGGAAAAACAAATGAAACAAATGAAGGATGTGAGCAGGTCAGGCTTGATACTGAGCCTCAGCACGGCGGAGGATTAATTAGAATAGACAATTTTAGTAAAATATTACTGAAATAAACAAGCACCGACCAAATAAAACTTTCCGAGGCAGAGGTGCCGGCAGGAATTTGGGGCCCCGTGAAAAAAAATACAACATTGGGCTCCACCACTTAATATTGTAAATCATGCCATCTTAAAAATGTTGTTCAGCTGTGCAGACATCAACATTCTGTACAGATAAATAGATTTTTTTTAATTCATGCAAGATTCATGAGATATGTGCAACTAATTTATTACATTTCATATATATATATATATATATATATATATATATATATATATATATATATATATATATATATATATATATATATATATATATATATATATATATATATATATTCATCCACAGGCTCACTGGAGCTTATCCTGGCTACCAAAGGGCGAGACGCGGGGTACACAGATCACCAGTCTGATGCAGGACTATCACATAGAGACAGCTATGGACAATTTAGAACAACCAAATAATCTAACCCCATTAATTTCATGTTTTTGGACTGTGGGATGAAGCTGAAGATGGTTTTTGGTTTAAAGAAAAGTTAAGATAAGTAGATATGTATTTTTACTGCTTAAACAGTTTTATTTATAGTATTTGCGTATTGGCAAATATGACTTAAATAATGGCTGTAGCTCAGGTGGTAGAGCAGGTCACCTACTAATTGGAAAGCTGGTGGTTTGATCCCTGTCTACTCCAGTTTGCATGCCAAATATCCTTAGGCAAGATACTATGATACTATAGGAGATGCTATCTGATGCATCCATTGGAGTATGAATGTGTGTCAATGTTTGATAGAAACTACTAGGTAGAAAGAGCATGGAAAAAGTGCTGGGGTGAATGAGGCAAGTTATGTAAAGCGCTTTGAGTGCTCAGAGTAGAAAAGTGCTATATAAGAAGCAGTCCATTTACCATTCCTCAGGATAGCACTTTTCAAAGTATAGACAACTCTGTCCTGAGACCTAGTGGAACTCAAATAGGTTTTAATCTCATTCAGCTTACTGAAAGTTTTCACCACCTGCACAGTCATACAGTGTGTAAAATATATCCAAAATAATACAGTTTTCCAAAAATGTATGTGGGGTATAATGATAATGTACTATTTTACTAAATAAATAGTGCATAGAAAAATAAATACATTTCCCAAGGGGCTTCATGGAACTACATAAATTGTTTTGACAAAATAACCCACCTTTTTCAGATATCAGTGGGGATGGTTCAGTGTCAGGAGTGCATGTATGGAGAAATGAGAGTGGGACAGCTAGGCCTGAGCCAGGGGTTTTATCTGTTTGGCCTGCCAGCTGATTGGCAGCTGATTAGAAAATAAGTGATTTAGTATAGATGTGTACATTGGATTTGCCAGTACCATTTACATGTTGACTAAAATAACACAAACACATTATTCTTTGCTAAAAATAAAGGAATAAGAGGAAAGTCTGTCAGTTTATTTCATATGAAATTCGCTATGAGTTTAATTTCCACCCCTGTCTCTTTTTTCTTTTGTTATTTAAAACCCTGACTTAATAGTGCCATCCTACGATCCTACCGCTCCAGCTCTGCCTCAGTTAGGAGTGCTGGCACCTGGACCAAACCTAATCCTGAAATAAAGTGGATGAAGGCGGAGTCAGAGGCTGAGTGGAGATTATTGTTCAAATGGAATTTTAAGGTCTCCTGAAAGGCAAAATATATATCCCCCCACCATTGAGTGATCAATCCTGACACCATGTGGTTAAAAATTGCATGTGGAAAAAAAGTGTGACAAAGAGTGACAAGTTATGTGAAGTAAAGTTTAAAAAATACATTTCAAATGTTTTTACTGTACACTACATTTTTTGATCTTTGAGCCAACTTGTCAGGGAGGGAACACACGGGCAGACAGAGTAACAAGTTTTACAAGTTTTACAAATTACTCTAATTTGTTACAGCTAAATTAGTTTTACTCAGACAACAATTCTGATTTGATTGAAACTCAAATATGCACTTAAAATAAGCCAAAACTATTTTCCCCCACAGTTACAAATGTACATTGAAACAAACAAAAAAGATAATTTATTCCAAAGACCTTAAAGCCCCCCCCCCCCCCCCCCCCACACACACACACACTTTAGCACAACTCAGTTTTTCACTTAGTATTAGTAATCACCATTAAAACAAAAGCTTTTTAAAATATATGCAAAGTCTTGCCTCTAAGTTTTAATTATTCTATTGAAAAAATGCATTGCAATTTTTGAGGTAAATTTATGGGTAGTTAACAGGGATGCACAGAACATGACAAGATGTTAAAGAACCACCCAGTTTTATTCAGGTGTGTTACAGAAGGGAAAAATCTAATACCTGTTGGACAATGGACTCCAAGGACCAGAGGTGGTGATCTCTACCAAATTAAAATTCCCACACCCTCTCCATCAACAAACACACATCACATACTAAATAAATAACCTGAGACATAAAGAAAAATTGTTAGCATCAAAATTGATAGTGCCTTTCCATTGATTTTTCATTTAATTGCTAACCTGGTAAGTAGCGATGGTGTGATGAAGCCCCATCCCGAATATTTCCGGCCAACTGCTTTGCCAAAAGGCAGGTCACACAACATCTGACATCAGCTGGTCGTTCGATGTACATCAGCCCGATTTACAGCACGGTATATTACCGCATATGGCAATTTAAGATTAATAACAATCTGAAATGCTGGAAAAATCTTCCCATCACATTATCAGGGTGAAGAGCTACCATTAAAATTAAATCCTTACCCCAAATTATTATTTTTCTCAATTATCCCATTCAAACCACATCCATGTGGTTTTAGACTCCAACATTATTAAGTTTTACTGGAGGTTAAGAGCCCAAATCAGTCTTTTCACTCTTCATAAAAACAAATGTACAATACAGTAAAATATATTATAAGATAATTCGCTTGGATAGAATTAGATTATTATAATAACATTAAACTTTATTACCGTTTCAATTAAACGTCATAACTGTTTCCAAGCTGGTAAATCTCCACTACCAGGTGATCTCCTGGCAATAATGTCACTGGTCCCCCAAACTTGCTATCCCCTACTTCACCTTTCCTTTTTAATGCAAATCACTAATCCTTCTTTTCACTGGCTTGGAGGTGTCATGGTGAAGCGGGTGGGGGTGTCCTTACATCTCACACTGTTCTGCTTCTCTCTCTCTCTCTCTCTCTTCATCCAGTTCACTTGGGGCCTGGTCCTCTGTGATTCTTGGGGGAGGGGACTGGCCTAGCATGCCTCTCCTGGTGGATCCATGGGGGATAGCATGTGCTGGATGGCTGCATGGCTGCATGGGGGCTAAAGGGCATTTCACAGGTGATCTCCTCATACTTTAAAGGGATAGATGAGGTGCAAGAGATTGGGGGTTGTGTGGCAGGAAAAAGGTGGGGGTTGGTAGATCCTGTCAGCTCTCTTCTTCCCTGTACTGCTAATTACCTATGAGGTATGAGGTAATCTTTAATTAAGCCTTCAGGACGTATCTGTTGCCCCTCAAACACTTGTCTTCTGTGCTTTCAGAAATCATGGACATGTTATTCTTTTTCAGATGAGAAGCTTCAGCATAATGACAAATTCCAGACAAGAATTCCCAAAAAATTGAGAAAAAAAATGAAAAGAAAAACAAGTTGAAAATGAAAATTTCCATAGTTTCAGTTTCAGAAAACTCAGATACATTTGAAAAGTCTTGAAATTAGTTTTACAAAAACATACAATGGAGTTTGTGACTGACTGAGAAAAATGTTATACATCTTAAACATATACACAATATTGCTAAAAATATTCACTTTTAGTGATATCCCATTCTTAATCTGCAGAGCTTAACATGACTTCTATCCACTCTCTACAAGTATAATAGCCCCAACTCTTCTGTGAAAACTTTCCACAAGGTTTAGGAATTTATGGGAATTTTTGACCATTCTTCCAGAACCGCATTGCTGAGGTCACCCACTGGTGTTAGATGAAAGGTCACGGCTCACAGTCTCTGCTCTAATTCAACTCAAAAGTGTTCTGTTGTGTTAAGGTGAAGACTCTGTGCAGGCCAGTCAAGTTCTTCCACACCAGACTCACTCATCCATGTCTTTATGGACCTTAATTCATTTGTGCACTGGTGTGCAGTCATGTTGGAGCAAGAAGGGGCCATCACCAAACCCTTCCTACAAATTTAGTAGCATGAAATTGTGCTTTTCTCTGTAAATGATGAAGGTTGCACAGACAGAAATGTTGTAACTGAATAAAAACAGTGGTAAGCAGCAGTTATGTTATTATATTATGTTTTTCTACATTTTCTTTCTCTAAGCACTTGTCATTTGATTCAGGTGTGCAGAGGTTTTCCTGAAATTAGCATGAAATTGTGCAAAATGTCTTCTATGAGTTCTAAGAGTTCCTTTCACTGTAACTAAAGGACTATGCCAAACTCCCGAAAAAAACAACAAAAAAACTCCACACCATAACCCCTGACCACCACCCAACTTTACACTTGGCACAATGTAGTCAGACTGTTCTTGTATTTTTCTTGTACTACTAAGAGTACATCTTGGAGGGGTGAGTGGAGAACAGCTTGTTTATTCTCATTTATCAACGCACATCACCATTTTTCTGATCCTGCACTCAGTATAACCAGGGCCATGCAACTCCTGCCCCCAAAAGTTGATTCTGTTCATCTGGACGTAGCGTTTTCAGTGGGAGAAACGTTTAATCACTCATCTAAATGACTTTTTCATTCTCAGCTGACTGCAGGTTTCCCCAATATTAGAAACAGTAAATTTGCACAATGGCTGAAACTAGCACTACTGAAGGAACAATGGGCTGGGAGGTCAATTCTTGGATCATTAATATGCAAATTGTCATGACCATTGATCAACAATAACAGCTCAAAGCTCATTGATCAAAGACCACTAATCAATGGCCATTCACAGAGAGTAGGGGAATGGCTGCAATCACAGCATTGTAAGATGGCGAAGTGTACCCTTAGGCCCCCTCCACGATTCAGAGATGGTCTTTCCTTTTTCACGTAAATGGCCTCCTTGACTCCCTGCTCAAACCAGGCGATGAGCATGAATCAAGACGTCTTTGCATCCAACTTACCACCTATTTGACCTGCTGCCCTCCGGTCAGCACCTCAGGTCAATCACGTCCCATACCTCCAGACTTACAACCGGCTTCCTCCTCTGTAGTGATGGGATTTCCGGCTCTTTTTAGAGATCCGGCTCTTTCGGTTCGGCTCACTAAAAAGAGCCGGCTCTTTCGGCTCCGAACCGGCTCTCCAGGTTGTTTTGTTGCTTTAATTAATTTATTATTAACAATAATATAAAATTATGCACAAAAGGAATTACTAACGTAAAAAAAAGTGGTTTATTTATATATGTTTATATATAAATATATGCGGTGGCCCCTAGAGACAAAACACGTACAAACTCCAAAACACATTTCTAGCATGAACTAAACTTCCAAAGCAGAGCTACTAGATCACTTAAATTACACAACTGAAAGCATGTGTGTATTGTTTGTGTATTTATACACAGGCACTCATATATATTCAAATAATTTTTTTAAAAAAAAGTTCATTTACCTGTTACTACCACACATCAAATCCCGTCGTTGGTACTTGCTGGCTTGTGTAGCCACTAGGTAACAAAAGTTCAACACTGCGCCCAGCATCCTGGAGCTCTTCTGTTGTCTTTTGTACATGTTTTGAGTTTTTACATGCTTCTGAGCTTTTACATGCTTTGGAGTTTTTACATGCTTCGGAGTTTGTACGTGTTTTTACGTGCTTCAAAGTTTGTACGTGTTTTTACGTGTTTTGGAGTTTATACGTGATTTGAAGTTTGTCTGTGCTTTGTCTCTAGGGGCCATCGTAAATATACTTTTATTTATTCACTCCACATAAAATGTAATAAATAAATCATATAATACAAAAATCAACTATTCACATTTCAAATTTTAACTATTTAAATTTTTAGCTTTTTCCTTTTACAAATTTAAAGTGAAACAACACAAAACACTGCAAACCACAACACAATTAAATATAAATTAAAATATGAAAACAAAAAGAACATGCATATTCTCTGTCATATGGGCCCGCATGAATAAACTTTCTGAATCCTTTATCATCTGCAACCAAAAATAGTTGTGGTATTACTATACCTTTCTAATGTGACGTTGTTGTCCCTGGCTCTCTTTCTCTGTCTCTCCCTCCGGCTCTGTTCCTGTGCTACTGAGTGTAACTACCGCCCCTCCCCCCTCTGCCCAGCGTAAAGCACAAGGCTCACGTGCAGAGTGAAGCAGAAAAAAGTGCGAGAGAGAAGCGGAGAGAAAGAAAAAAAAAAAAAAAAAAAAAACAAAAAAAAAAAAAACGTGACGGCTCGCGATAAGGAGCCGGTTCGCGTCGTTCACGTCAAAGACCCGGCTCTAAGAGCCATTTCGTTCGCGAACGACCCATCACTACTCCTCTGGGCCATTTGGACTGTTAGTATCAGGTGTCCATTTCCTGACTGAGTTTAGTTGGAGGCTGCACACAGGATTTGTAACAAGTCTGCAAAAACCAAGATGTGGTCCAATCTACCATGTGTTGGTGAGGCAGTAGCTCTATAAGCTTCTTTGACAATGAAGATGAAGATCAAGGGCTTCATTTGATCTCGTAGGACAGTCAAAATGTGTGAATCCAGTCAGATAGGACGAGAGAATTTTATGTCAATAGCACCTTTAGAATTATACTTACGTATGCATGAATGTATGTGTGTGTATATATACACACACACACACACACACACACACACACACACGTCAGAATCACTGTCCAGGATGAGGCAATGAACATCCACGAGTACATCAGGAAGATGGACACAACTTACCGCGTTCTTATGGAAGGACAAGCCCCCTGCACAGTGTGTAACACCAGCAGACAGAGGAAGTGGCTCACATCCACTAATCATGGCAGCATAGGAAGAAGCTTTTATGTTTAGAGGTAGGGGTGTACCACAGCAGTTAAGACCCCAGGTGCAGGCTGCTCTAGCAGCAGGGTGCAAGATGGTAGCAGGAAGGGCATACATGGCACGCCATATCCAAGTGACTGACGTAGTATACAGGACCATCTGTGCCTGGAAATCAAAACTTCAAAATGGGTGGTCGAGAATGACAGCTAGGATCCTGTGGGACTTCCAGATACAGACGTACAAACTGGTGATGGCTAACCAACTGGACATAGTAATGGCAGACAGGTAGAGGAAGACGGCCACAGTGATAGATGTAGCTATACCGAATGACGATGATAATCAGGAATAAGGAACACAAGAAGCTGATGAAGTACCAAGGCCTGAGAGCAGAACTTGAGAAGATGTGGAGGGTGAAGTTAACAGTGGTGCCAGTGGTAATCACAGAACTCTTTGTAGTGACACCCAAGCTAGGCGAGTGGCTCCAGTAGATTGCAGGAACAACATCCAAGATTTCTATCCAGAAGAGCGCAGTCCTAGGAACAGCAAAGATGTAGAGCAGTGGTCCCTTTTTTGCGCCACGGACTGGTTTATGTCTGACAATATTTTCACGGACTGACCTTTAAGGTGTCGTGGATAAATACAACAAAATAAAACCAGTACCAGAAAAACCCTAAATTTATTCACAACACACGGGAATAAAACCCAGGGAAAACGAGTTAACGATAAAAAAAAAAAAAAAAATAATAATAATAATGAAAACGATAAAAAACAAGCACCCTGAAAACCACAAATATCACACCCGAGCCTCAACTCTTGCGGCCCGGTACCAAACCCGGGGGTTGGGGACTGCTGCTGTAGAGGATACTGGTAGAGGACCTGACCTTGAAGGACAGATCACCCTGAGGGGTGAGGGGAATTTTTATAAGGACTTCAGTTCATCACACTTTATTAAAAGTTAATCAAACACAAATTAAGCTAATGTTGTTTTGTTCAAAGCTTGCTAAATGAAACGATTTTGAGACAAATTGATCACTAAAAATATTAACATTAACTGCAATACTGAAACCACTGAAGCCAACATGTCACCGTGCATACTATTAATACATTAAAGAGATTATTTGTACTTAATAGTTACATTACTTAGCAAATGAATACTGCAGCCCACCTGGCTGGAAGTAAACAAAGTAGAGAAATATACATGTGTAGCTTATCACACAGCAGGCAGTTACGCACAGCTGAAATACACAGAGCTTCACATAGCCATTTGTCTAACCCTATTAATTTCAGCAGTATAATTAAGTTTTATAGGACACACTGGAAAAAAGAATTTATTTAAGACCAAGTAGGTTCTATACTGAAATACTGACAAAGTAAACAAACAGAGCAAAAGGAGTTACTCTATTTAATGACTTGATATATTGCAGAACATTTTTTCTTGTCACATACGACCTGTGGAAAAAAATAGAATTCAGCAAAACTAAAACTGATTTAATTTTCTTTACATAATCGGTGATGCAGACAGACTGACCTTCACAGACACCTGTTCAGGCTGAACATAAGGTCAATAATAAGAGCCCAACTTATACTGGCCTATCACATGTTTCTATTAGTGTACATTTTGTTCGATATGAGAAAACATGAAACTGTTTCTTTTACAGGACAGACATGGAGATAATTAAGCTTAATTAACATGAGATAAATTATCACACAATTAGTTTCAACTCCATTTTGTTCACATCAAAGTTGAGAATGAAGTGAACCACTTATTTTCCCTTTAAAACTTTTTTATAATAGGCCTTTTTAGTGTATTACAGATTCAAAGTATCAAACAGCAATAGTCTACAAATAAAAGAAAGTTTCCAATATGACCTTTTTGTAGCAGTTCATAAGAATACAATACGCCAGTAAATACCTCCCCATCTACATAAAACATATCCTATTTATTCTCCTGCTTTTCTCTAAACATCTCAAACACTCAATGTATAATGTAGGTAGTAAAGAAAAACAAACAAAGTAACTAACTGATACTTATTTTATCTGGTGGTTTTAATAATAGTGGTTAGTGCTATAGACAATTAAAAAATAAAAATAGTTATTTGCATATAACCAGTGGTGACTCTAATCAGGGTCAAAATTCCATAAAGTCACATGGTTCTGAGTTGGTCTTTATTGTCATCACATGTGAAATAGGTGATTTTAATATTAATGGTCAAAAGTTTTGGAACACCCTAATTTTTTCAGTTATTTATTGGAATTAGAGTTGCTTAAGTCTAATGAATAACTTGAAATGGAACAAAGGTAAATGGTGAACCGCCAGAGGTTTACAAAAATAAAAAACAACAACAACAACAACAACACCACCACCCCTGCCCCAAACTGAAAAATAATGTACATTTCAGAGTTATACAAGAGGCCTTTTTTCAGGGAAAACAAAAATGTGTTAACAATTTAAAGCTGTTCTGCAGCAATGGAGGTTTATCAAGCCTTGAAAGCTGGTGCTACTAATTCCTACAGGTGTTCCAACCTTTCTGGATTACTGCCAACACCCTCTGTCTGTATAAAAGCAGTGTTGGAACACATTGTGTTACCATATTCTCATGGGCATCAGTTGAAAAAGGCATAGCAATGGAAGAGAGACGGACCATCAAAATGTACGTCTTCCTACAGAGAAACTGCAAAGAAATGCGTCAATGAGTACAGTTTTCTCCACCATCAAAAGGCACTCAGAAACTGGGGTAAACTCTGACATGAAGAGGTCTGGCAGACCCAAAGCCACAAATGAATTAGAGGACAAGTTTCTGAGAGTTAACAAGCTTGCATGATAGACGGCTCACAGGACAACCCAACCCTTTCAAGCACAGCTTAATAGTGATTGTAGCAGGCAAGTCTCAGTTTCAACTGAAGACTTCAGGCTGCAGGTTTGACAGGACGAGTTGCAGCAAGAAAGAGCCTGCTAAGACGTCGGATTAAGACGGCTACCACAGCATTCTGTAGCTCCATGCAATAGCCTCTGGTATGTGCCTAGTTGGTCAGGGGTTAGCACAATCTCCAGACTTAAACCCCATCGAGCTGGTTTGGGTACCACACATTTATGGGAACTTATTTAACAGATATGGGAAGAACTTTCTGAAGAATATTTGATTTCTAATGTAGAAAGAAAGCCATGGGTAGGTTTCTACTTTGATGAGTGAAAGATTTAGAATACATTTTGGTCTATGAATTGATCCCATGTTTTTTTTTAAAGTCCTTATTTGTACTAGGCTTTAATTTCAGAGTGCAATGAGACATTAAACTGCATAATTTTCAACAAAAACGGGAAAAATTGGGGTGCTCCAAAACTTTTGACCAGGAGAGTAAAAGTCTGTACACACGTTCCATAACCAATGTACTAAAATAAAACTCTTTGCGATATTATACTTTTACTGGAGCATCCATTTCTGATATAACACCAACGAAGATGAAGGAAACAATGAATATAGCTATGATATTGTTAAGATATAAGGACTAACTATCAGTGCTTTTTAGCTAAAATGTGTGAGGTTTGCTCAATGTTACTCATTCAGTGAAAAGATGTATCAATAAAACATCTATATGCATGCAAAGTAAGGTATCAGAGTATGGTATAAATAGAAAATCTTGATGCGAATACTCCGCACAGTGAATATTAGCTGTAGTCATGGTTCTGTCGGGCAAGCTGCTACCTCACAGAAAGAGAAGTGGTTTACAGAATATCTACAGCAATCAGGAAGCACAATAACAACCAAAACACAAAAGTGCACTCACAGTCACACCAGTAAATGGCAATACATCTAGAAAACAATGAGAAGCATTTCCCCATCAAGAAGACAAGCTCAACAACAAAACTTAAAGTCACAGTTTTCTTTTAAATTTCTGACACACTAAGAGGTGCCTTTACGGTGCGCTTTGATTCAGAACAGACCATGTTATAAACAAAAAAGGCAACATGACTGGTGTGAGATCCAACAGAAGTCCTCCATGAAAAAAGTACCGTGTGATCCTTTTATCTTATTTCTAACAAGATCTTTTGATGGGACAGGGTTATTTTTTTTCCACCACAATACGACACTTGACCATTTTTCACTTAACAAAAATCTATTTTTGAAGTCATTCGAGTGAGATACTGAAGTATCTCGATGAGCATAAAATGTGTTTTCTTGTCCCAGCTCTGCCGTGTAGTAGTTCGAGTCTGACTGAATTCCATTGTTTTCCATTTCCTTTTCATTTCAACAGCACACAGAGGGCCTACAACATGTCCCAGAAGTTAGAAAATCCACAATTTTTGTTGGGAATCTTTCTTTTCATTTACAGACTGAATATCCCCGTTGTAGGTATGTTCTCAGTAGTTGTGTGCACTTCTCTCCGGCTGCTGTCTATAGTGTGGAGATGACTGTTGTTCATATAAGAGATGCTTAGGCCTCAGAACTCAGAGACGTCCGTGTTGGACTTGGAGGGAGGCGAGCCGCTGCACTATGCTCTGTGCGGAAACTGTAATCATACTTGCATAGGGAGAGTTGCATATTATTATTAATTAGTATGGTCTAACAGAAAATTTCTTATTGTTCACTAAAATCATAATTTCATTTACCTATCTGCAAAATACAGTGCTGATTAAATACAGTGTTGATTAATCATATACAGTAATTTATTGATCCTCTAGTGGACAGTCTGTACTTAAGCAAATACTACTTCATTATTCATCTCTGGAGACCATAAATTATACTATCAGAAATGTAACAAAGTCTTATGTCTACTCACCTCCTTTTCAATCTCAGCCAGTGATTTAATTGTAATACCCATCAGATCCACCTGCTGCAGCTGTACATGGAGAACAGGAATGCTGAGATGTGTGAACAAGCTCAACTTCAAGCATGTTGCAATTGTGTGGGAGTAGTGTTGGGAGACTTGTATTACTACAACGTGACTTATTTGAAGGGTTAAGTCGAATAAAAATTTGCCATTTTTCTAGGTGCAGTCTGAACATTGTGATAGAGGCTCAACAAATTTATCAGCTCATCACCCAATAAAAGGTTTATGCCACAGTCGCCTTCAATTAACAGAATTGGTAATTTAGAGCAATACTGGTAACACTGCTATTAGCAAAATCCGTTTTTATGTTTCTGTAATAATTGATCTACCAGTATGTAAGGTCTTTAAAATATTTTGAATGCTAAAATATATATTTATTGCTACTATCCAGTCATTTTCAAATTTACCATTTCATAAATAAGCATTAAATATATTAAAGCATGTTAGTTACTAAGAAAAATTAAATTACTTTTAATTTGAATACCATCTGTCATTATGGAAAATGTTACTTAATACTAATCTCCTCCCAACAAGATGCAAGAGTTAATTTGTGCTAGCTAAGCAATAGTGGTATTGACAGTGTACCCTTTAGTGCTTCACTGAGATTTGGCTGAGTGAACTTTGAAGAGGCTCACTCATCACTCTGGATGGCTTGCAACGGCCACAGGATATCACAAGAGAGTGATGAATGAGAAAGGGAGGAGGAATAGCGATGTTTGTGAATGAGAAGTGAAATAACACTGGACAACACTTCTTGAGTGCTGATTGAATGAGGAAGAAACTACCAAAAAAAAAAAAAAAAGAAGAAGAAGCTCAAGACCAGAAAAGCTCCCCACTGCTCAGAGACTGTGCAGATCAGCTCTGTGATCATGCGCATGTTTATCTGTGGGAGACATCCTGTGTTTTTCCAGTACTGTCTCACCATTTCACACTTGTAATCTTAACTTCCCACCTGATGAATTAGGGAGGATTGTCCTCAACTACCTCGAAACTCTAGTAAGCATGCTGCTGCCAGACCCCTGCTAGACTTCTCTAGCACTTTCAATACAATTCAACAGGCACCGCTAAGGTGAAAAGCTGAAAAGGAGCAGGAGTCAGCCATAAAGTAAGGTTATGGTCATCGGGCAATTTTTTTTAAAAGCGGTTGTCTGATGGGGAGGTGGCAGCACGGAGTGGGAAGGGAAACAGATTAACAGTCTGAAAACGAGGGCCAGCTCTTGCCTGGCCAGTCCCCTTGACCGCATAGAAGAGGTGGGTGAGAAAAGGATCTAATGGCCATTATGAACAACATCTCTGACCCCCTAAATAAGATTATAGAGGTCCTGAGCAGCTCCTTCAGCAGTAGAGTGTTTCAGCCAATAGGACGGAGCTCTATTGTAGGTCTTTCATCCTAACAACAGTCAGACTGTAACTACACAGGATAAATACCGTTTAAAAACAAATGTGTATTATTACCACTCTCACTGCACTTTAAGTACATATAAAAATCTTGATGTATTTTACTGTATATAGTAACCATCTATAAATAGTATAGTATTTTTCTATACTATCTATATTTTTCTCTTATTTTTTCCATATTTTTATTTTTCTACCATATCTCTAATTTTCTTTTTATTACTTGTGCTGCTGTAACAAGTTATTTCCCAAGAGTTTGGGATTTAATAAAGTTTATGCCTATTTTTACTGTTATTCAGTTGCATTCCTGAACAGGAAAAAAATTGTTTTTTTGGTTTGTTGTTATGCTTGATTAATTTCTGACTTCTCAGTGTCCTGGCTTAAGTTTGGGAATAAAAATATGAATTCATTTAAGTTAATTCTGTACTTTTTAGTTTTAAACAAGCTTTCACAGATTTCTAAATTGTGTGTGTTTTCTTGCTTTTATGACATGTGGGTCTAATAAATTTGTTAAGCACTGTATCCCTTTCTTGCAGGGTACAGCAATCTCAACTAAGAAATATATGTAATCTGACATCCACGTACCAAATACACATCAGACAATGTAATGAAGCTGTGTATGAATGTAAGGCTACTCTCTTTTTACAGCTTTTGCGCAAATACTGTGGTTGTTGTACTCTTTTTGAGCAGAGATGTTAAAGCACAACACTGGAAATTGATACAGGGGGACATGTTGGCAAATATCACTAGGATTAAAACTTAAGACTTACATCAGATGAGGCACAGGCAAACTTCTCAGAGATCATAAAAGGCACCCCGTCCATTGCTGAAAGAGAAAGGTAAAAAAAAAAGTTACATAATTTCATCTCGTAAAAGAGATCAAGTAGTAACCCATACAAACCATAAACTGAATAACAGCAACGACTCGAGACTGTTAAACAAATGACACCTTCAACACGCAGTCTATTATGAAGAGAGAGCTTAAAAGCACACAAAAGTGAAGCTGTTGACGTGTCATCCCTAACCTCATCTATGGCCACAAGCTCTGGGAAATGAACAAAAAAAAAATGAGACTAAAGCTATAAGCAGTGAGAATTAGCTTTCTCTGCAGGGTGGATGGGCTCAGCTTTAGAGACAGGTTGCTTAGGCTGCTGCCCCCATGACCCAGCCCAAGATAAGTGGTAGAAGTTCAATTAACTGGTAAGCTACAGCTATTTTTTCCCCCCTTCTGATTAGATGAAAGCTTATTATTATTATTGTTTTAATCCTACACATTTCTTTACACTATAATGACTTAACTATACTATAATATTTCAACACTTAGGCCATATATATGTGTATGTGTTCTTGTCTAGCTATCTTTGTGAGGACCGAAATCTGCAATCTGCTATACTTGTGAGAACCAACAGTCACTTGTGAGGACACACTCGCCGGTCCTCACAAGTTTGAAGGCCTTTCAAAATGTGGTTTTAGTGTCAGGGTTACAATTAGGTTATGATTAGGTTTAGGGTCAGGGTTAGGCATTCATTTTTAATGGTTAGGGTTAGGGTAAAGGGCTAGGGAAACCATTATGTCAATGAAGGTCCTCACCAAGATAGTTGAACGGGGTTGTGTGTGTATGTGTGTGTGTATTCATCTTTAAATCAACAAGGGCGACTGAAACTGTAAAGACCTGACCTGTAATAGCATACAGGTTGGAGTTCTGGTGCTCATAGTCTGGTCTGGTAGTATTTTTTCCTCTGAAGCTGGCAGGGAGGGTCATGGAAATATGCCTTGAAACACACACACACAAAAAAACAAAAAACATTAAGCACCTCAGTAGTTCAATATATATGTGAAAGTGAGCCAAACAGCTCAAGATTTTAAAGAAACTATCACTATCCACTCCTGCTGTGTCAGCTAGAACTAATCCTGGACTGTCAAATTGCACAGCTAAGCAAAGGAACATTAGAGCTGTATCCAAATTTTTGACTATGGCTTGTTGGGTAATTTCTCTTCATCCTAGAGTACTTATTCATACATTGTTATAATGTACTTAATTTGAAAATTATCTTTGCTACAGTAGCTGAAATATATATATTTTTGATGGTGGCTCCTCCTCTTTCACGGGTTTCTGCTGCGATCAATCAATCGATAGATGAAGTGGCTGACGTCCACAAATCCTACTAGTGGCTGGACAAAAACACACCACAGAGGCACTAATCATGGAAACACAGGAACAAGTTCTGAGGACAAGATCCATGGAGGCTGCGGTCTATCACATCAGGCAAGATCCCAGGTGCAGGCTGTGTAAAGATGCCTCGGAGAAATCCAGCATATAACAGCAGGGTGCAAGATGCTGGCAGGCAGGGCATAAATGGAACGCCATAACCAAGTGGCCGGCATTAGTATACAGAAACATCTGAGCCGAGTACCTGGAAGTCTCGAGGTATAAATAGGAGACGCCCCCTAGGATGGTCAAGAATGACCGAGCCAAGATCCTGGAATTCCAGATACAGACGAACAAAATAGTGGTGGGTAACCAATCAGACATAGTAGTGTTGGACAAGCAGAGGAAGACAACCGTAGTGATAGATGTAGCGATACCAAATAACAGCTACATCAGGAAGAAGGAACATGAGAAGCTAGAGAAGTACCAAGGACTCAGAGAAGCGCTTGAAATGAAGATATTGCGCAGGACCCTCAAGCCTCTGGTAGAGGACCTGAGCTTAAAGGACAGACTGCCCGCAGGGGCGAGAGGGGATTTCTTTTATATATATATTGTTGTGCAAGATCTGAGAGAGAAAAAAAAATCCTTTTTAAATCTGTAAAGTGCTCTGCTCAATTCTCAATTGTTCCATTAATATTAAAAGAAATTATGTTACTCATTATTTTATTATTTGAACTCTTAAATCACATTTTCTATAAAAGTTTAATTAAATCGCTCCAAATGGACAACTTGGGTTGAAGGAGTTTGAGACAAAATAAAAGAGGCAAGGCTAAGTTGGTCTGGAGATGTGCAGATGAGGTATAGTGGAAAAAGGATGCCGAGTATGGAGCTGCCAGGGAGGAGAAAAAGAGAAAGACCACAGATGTTTACTGGATTTGGTAATATGGACATGGAGGCATACGATCTGGAACAATTGAAATAGGAAGATGACAAGAAAGTTAAGGAAGTTCCTCCACTGATTCATTCAAAGGTGTAAAAATAAATATCCACTGTTAATTTAAACATATTATCATAACAATTTTTGTGACATCTGAAGATACATCTTCTCTATGTGTTGGGGCACTCACAAGCAAATGAATCACTACTTGCATGTACATTCCATAACCTCTAGGCAATACCAAGATAAACTAAAGTGCTAATCTGTGCAACCTGTATTGTTACAGTGCACTTGCTTTGTTTTGTGTTGTATTTCTCTTTTAAGGTTACTAGAACTAATAAGAGATACAAGTGAAGACAATTACATACAAGTACTAGCACATCATTAGAGTGAATTTACTTAGGCATGGGAGCTGGTGGGGCTGATCCTGAGCTGGAGGAATTCACATTCTGGGTGTTGTTGATGGTTTGTGTGTGTGTGGAGTCCTGGGCCCGAGGCACATTTCCCATGCGATACCAGATTCCCATGTTGTTGAGCTCTCTGTCAAACAACGTTAGAAGCATTATTAAGCAGAAAGCGCTGACACCAGTTCCAAGGTTAATGTAAACCTGCTAGTCAAAACGTGTGTGTATTAAATCCATGCCCTCCTTTCCCCTTCATACATTCTCTAAGCAATTATCCTAGAAATGTTTTAGGGACAAAGGTTTTTTTTTTTAATAAACATTTTGCCAGAAATGCTTTGGATTCTTTAGCTCTCATGTGGAACACATCTGACATACTCGAAGTGTCTTTTCATGTAGAAAACTTTCTGATAGAAATGCCCTGAACATTCCATCATACATTAAAAATGTAAAAAAGATTAATGTGACTTGATTTCTGGAGTAAGTGGAAACTGTTATGCCAAATGGAGTGATTCCATTACAGTACAAACAACTTTTTTATTTATAAATTATTTTCTTCTGTTTAAAAAAAAGAAAAAAGAAGAAGTTAAATTTGACTGGAAGTTGCAACGCTCACCCTATAAAGGTATACTGAGGAGGTGCCTGCTTGGAGCGTCCCAGGATGCGGATATCACAGATGGCTGCCTCTGTGGAGTCCCGTGGAATAAATTTGATGCAGAGTCGCCTCTTCCTGAAGGCCTGCTCCTCTGTTGCAGAAAAGACAAACTGACGGTCATTCCACAACAAGGTGGTTCATGAATAACAAACAATTCTTATTTCAGAGGTTAAAAAGATTAATTATTTTCACATATTCTTACCACACATTGAGGCTCTAAGTGTCTTTCCACTTGAGATAATAACTTACGAGTATCAACAGTTTCCTGGATTGGGATGAAACCCACAGGCAAAGTGTCCTTTATATCAATCAGCTTCATGTCCACAAGAACATTACCTAAATGGCTCTGCAGAGGAAAGAATGGAGTACAAGAATATGGTATTGAGAAAGGAGACATTTATTGGAGAGGGGGTGGGAGATGTTTATTGGAGAGGGGGTGGGACACTTATTTAACTGTTGAGGAGGTAAGTAAACTTACATTTTCTTTAGAGAAAACTCTGGTGAAGCAAAGGTATCGGGTCACCTTGGATTTGAAAAGTCCGTCTTTCCACAGGTCAGCATCCAGGCCATCTGTTGTTGTTGAGATCTATAAGCAGAGGGGGATAGATTTTCATTATTCTGAGACAAGAATAACTATATCTGTGGATGATCTCCTCAATCTGTACACTCCTTGCTGAGCTTTAAGACCATCAGGTCAATTACTCGTGGCCCAACCTAAGTTTAGGCTGAAGACCAGAGGTGATCGTGCCTTTGCTTCAGCTGTACCTAAACTTTGGAATAGCCTCCCTGCTTTTATTCGTGCCACAGACTCTATTCAATCCTTCAAATCAAGATTGAAAGCTTACTTATTTAACCTGGCTTTCCTGACCACTTAATACCCTTATTAAACTTATAAATAATTTTATTGCTGGTTTTTAACTTCTTAGTTGATATTTTGTATTCATGGACTGACCTTCCTCCTGAATTGAGGTTCGATACCTATTTTACTTAACTCTTCTGGTCTATTAGTGCATGCCTTCTATCTGTGCTAGTGCCCAATCTGTACTTTGTTAATTGATTTATGTTGATTCTGTGTATAATGGGGAAGCACTTTGGTGTGCCTTTGGGTTTTTAAATGTGCTATATAAATAAAACTGTATTGTATTAACAAGCTAAATTCCTGGTAGGTAACAGAAATTCAAATTTGGTTGATTGCAGTTGTGAAGGTAATAGTTGAAAAGATTTTCCTCATGGCCAATTTTTTAGTCAGCTAAACGAGGGAGAGAAAAAATAAAAATCACTTGAGAAACAAAACAAAACAAAAAACTGTAAAACTAAGACACTCAAATATCAAGTTAAATTTGAGAACCGTTTAACGCCAATGACAAAAACTCTGTAAACAAAGGCATTTGAAAACATTAATCACATTCTTCAATTATGAATCATGCTGCTTAACCGTGCAGGACTTCACATTGTGCATACCGACCACATTACACTCCAAACAGAAAACGAAGACGAAAATAAACCAATGTTAAATAAATAAATATTAAATGTTATAATATAAACCTACCATAAAAGATGTTCGCGTATTATTAAAATATGACAAATTAACATTTGAAAATCTAATGAATTGCAACTGAAAACCGTGGCACAGTGTTCCTGTCTATTCTGGACGATGCGTGCTGTTCAGAAATTCATAACAACTACTTCAATAAAAATTAAAATCTAACACCATAGCACCTTAAACACTAAGTGAGGAGGAGGGACATCTTCCTGTATCCCTTAAAAAACAAAACAACAAACAAACAAACAAACAAAAAAAATCCACGGCCTGCGTGGGACGGGAGTCAACAGGCGGCTTGCGGTGCATTTTGACTCCGTTCTGCTTGTTTGGTGCAGCATTTGTTACAAAGACACAGGCATTCCCACACCCACTTTGTTTTTGGGTTTTTTGTCTCTTTTTGTCCCACACCACTTTCTCCTCTTTTTTTCCTCTCTTGCCAGTCTTGCCTTAGACATCGTCATACTATACCATATATAACGTAATATGTGAAATAACACAGGAATAAGACAGGACAAGATATTAAGAAAAAAAAAAGAATATCTAAAATAGTAAATCAATAAATCATCCAGCAATTTTATTCCGCCTATCTGAAGTTGCAGGGGCAGGAGTCTAAGCAGGGAAGCCCAGACATCCCTCTCTGCAGCCAACTCCTCCAGCCTATACTGAGATATATCGAGTCGTTCCCAGGTCAGCCAATAGATGTAATCTCTTGAGAGTGTTCTGGGTTTACCCCGGACCGTCTCCCGGTAAGAGAGGAAACACCTTTACCTTACACCTAAACTGGCTCCTTTCTGTGTGGAGGAGCAGCAGCTCTACTCTGAACTAGGGCTGCCACAAACGATTATTTTGATAGTCGACTAGTCACCAATTATTTTTGCAATTAGTTGACTAATCAGATCATGCATCTATTGGATGTAAAACGTACAGCTTATTGCACCAGCATGCATCTGCTCTTATATAACTATCATTAGCTTACAGCTTTAAGTGTTTAAGGTATGTGCTAACTAAAAATAAAGACAAGATGATAGTTTATTAAATTTTAATGACATTTGCAGATTGTTTCGGTGGAGTTTAATAAATTCAGCCATCTGCTCCTTGCTATCTAAAATATAACAGGACACCGGAGTATACTCTCGAGCAAGTTATCTAATTGATTTATATATCATGTTTAACCTGAGTAGCGAAAAATGGCGGTGGGTTTGAAAACAATTTGCCGGGAGTCCGGTGTTCTCACCGGCTCTAGTGAGCCTTGAACCCCGGTTAGCTATCGAGATAGTGGGTAACAGACGTCTCCGAAAACGTCGGAGCGCTTTTGAAAATATGTGGTGTCTTGATAAACCAAGCAGATATTTGAGGTTTACACAGCTACATTCTCGCCTGAAAATATTTTAAACGTTTATTTTGTGGCCCAGATAGAATAATAAGAGTAATGTTAAAACTAACTAGCTGCTGCCATTGTTGGAAACTGTGCAGGGCTGCGCTATGAATTCTCGACTATTAAATTAGTCGTCGACGATTTTGATAGTTGACGTAATCGTGACTAGTCGACTAATCGTGGCAGTCCTACTCTGAACCCCACACAAATAATTGAACTATTAATCTTATTGTAACGGAAAGCCCATCACGCTCATATTTGTTACTCGTATCCTCAATCTTTTTCTTTCGCTTATAAAAGAACAACAATAGATTAGCCCAAAATTAACAGATTAATGGAGTTTCTCAACAATGATGCACCAAATGGCAGCACATGACTGTATACAGTGGGGCAAAAAAGTATTTAGTCAGCCACCGATTGTGCAAGTTCCCCCACTTAAAATGATGACAGAGGTCAGTAATTTGCACCAGAGGTACACTTCAACTGTGAGAGACAGAATGTGAAAAAAAAAAAATCCATGAATTCACATGGTAGGATTTGTAAAGAATTTATTCGTAAATCAGGGTGGAAAATAAGTATTTGGTCAATAACAAAAATACAACTCAACACTTTGTAACATAACCTTTGTTGGCAATAACAGAGGTCAAACATTTACTATAGGTCTTTACCAGGTTTGCACACACAGTAGCTGGTATTTTGGCCCATTCCTCCATGCAGATCTTCTCAAGAGCAGTGATGTTTTGGGGCTGTCGCCGAGCAACACGGACTTTCAACTCCCGCCACAGATTTTCTATGGGGTTGAGGTCTGGAGACTGGCTAGGCCACTCCAGGACTTTCAAATGCTTCTTACGGAGCCACTCCTTTGTTGCCCGGGCGGTGTGTTTTGGATCATTGTCATGTTGGAAGACCCAGCCTCATTTCATCTTCAAAGTTCTCACTGATGGAAGGAGGTTTTGGCTCAAAATCTCACGATACTTGGCCCCATTCATTCTGTCCTTAACACGGATCAGTCGTCCTGTCCCCTTGGCAGAAAAACAGCCCCATAGCATGATGTTTCCACCCCCATGCTTCACAGTAGGTATGGTGTTCTTGGGATGCAACTCAGTATTCTTCTTCCTCCAAACACGACGAGTTGAGTTTATACCAAAAAGTTCTACTTTGGTTTCATCTGACCACATGACATTCTCCCAATCCTCTGCTGTATCATCCATGTGCTCTCTGGCAAACTTCAGACGGGCCTGGACATGCACTGGCTTCAGCAGCGGAACACGTCTGGCACTGCGGGATTTGATTCCCTGCCGTTGTAGTGTGTTACTGATGGTGACCTTTGTTACTTTGGTCCCAGCTCTCTGCAGGTCATTCACCAGGTCCCCCCGTGTGGTTCTGGGATCTTTGCTCACCGTTCTCATGATCATTTTGACCCCACGGGATGAGATCTTGCGTGGAGCCCCAGATCGAGGGAGATTATCAGTGGTCTTGTATGTCTTCCATTTTCTGATGATTGCTCCAACAGTTGATTTTTTCACACCAAGCTGCTTGCCTATTGTAGATTCACTCTTCCCAGTCTGGTGCAGGTCTACAATTCTTTTCCTGGTGTCCTTCGAAAGCTCTTTGGTCTTGGCCATGGCGGAGTTTGGAGTCTGACTGGTTGAGGCTGTGGACAGGTGTCTTTTATACAGATGATGAGGTCAAACAGGTGCCATTCATACAGGTAACGAGTGGGGGACAGAAAAGCTCCTTACAGAAGACGTTACAGGTCTGTGAGAGCCAGGGATTTTCCTTGTTTGAGGTGACCAAATACTTATTTTCCACCCTGATTTACGAATAAATTCTTTACAAATCCTACCATGTGAATTCATGGATTTTTTTTTCACATTCTGTCTCTCACAGTTGAAGTGTACCTCTGGTGCAAATTACTGACCTCTGTCATCATTTTAAGTGGGGGAACTTGCACAATCGGTGGCTGACTAAATACTTTTTTGCCCCACTGTAACATTTAGGCACAACAATTTACCATCACTTCGCATCTATTAAAATGATAGCAATTAGGCTAAATGATTACTACGTCTTGTACTGACTAGTGACAATAGCAACGATTAGTTGCTTGGTTAACAAGTCATGCACATCTCTTATTTCATAGGAAAGAAGGATAGTGATTCTGCTCCTCTTTAATTGTAAACTACCAGGTGAAAAGTTGCTACAAATGCTAAAGCAGCTGCTACTGTTGGCAAACACACACTGTCATCCACCTGATACATGAAGACTAATTCACAGCAAAACACTCTTAAGTCTGGGCTATCATCATATACACGGAGAATAATACATGTGTTTTTCCATAGACATTTGGAATTGGGTGAACAGACAAAAAACAACGACAAAAAAGCAAAACAAAAAAACAGAACCACTATTGGCAAGTTTAAAAAACATAAAATAAAATCAGTCAAGAAAAAAAAAAAAAAAAAAAAGGAATTTGTGCATCACTGAAGTTCAGTCACTGCTTATATTTTCCTAACAACCAGCTAACCATTTTGCTAACCAGAATGTGCACCAAATCAAAAACAGGTTTGTATGTCAGATGTTGGAGTTTATCCACGAGAGAAGCCCTCACTGGAAACACATGCAATTATTGCTCCATTAATTTTGTCACAATAGAACATTTAAGAAATTAAATTAATTTAAGAAAGCATGTAAGTGCCTCCTTTCGTGCGGACACACAAGTGCATAAATGCGCAAATTAGATATTTCTGTTACTGCAAAAAATTAAATCTAATAGTGTGGGGAAAATTCTGGTATTTGGCAATTCTGACCAATCATTCTTGAGTTATGTTATGTTGCTTACCACATCATATCCAGTGGGTGCTCTATTCCTAGAGGCTACTACTCCGACTCCAGTGATTGGGTCCATTGGCATCTCTGGCAAAGCTTCAGAAAGGTCCCGAACCTCAGGCATCTTTATAGAGATCTGCAATAAAAATCCCCACAGATGACATTATTGGAAAACAGGCACAGAAAGTAGGACAATGAGGGAACGGGAATAAACATCAGGATTGATTGGCAAGATAAGACATGTACTTTTCTCTGCTGTTCACACAGGGTAAATTCTTTTACTCTACTTACTGAGCTCCGATCTAACCGTTTTGAAATTATAGTATGGAATTATTTTTTGTACCATAAGTCACAAAGGGAAAAAATATAATCCGAGCAAATAATTTAATTTCTTGGGCACAACTCTGATATGAATCCTGCTTGCTTAAATCATTAGATTTTCGACTGTTTGGAGGGGGAGCCCAAAGAAAGCAGGTGTCCTAATGTGACTGGTCACTTTCATGGACAGCTCAGGTTACTGCATTAAGTGGAGTTACATTGTTGCAGCATCCGCCCCCCAAAAATCTCCACTGTTTTATTTTCCAAGCAAATATGATTTAAAGTTTTCCAATAAAGACAAAAAAAAAAAAAGGCGACAGAAAGTGGAATGGCAGCCGTCAGCAAGCTGCGCATTTTAAACATGGTATCAAGTTAACAGTTCAGCTGCATTTTTTAATGCAACTTCTGCAGCTTTACCAAGGAGGTTTCCTGTATAAAACAAACAATTGTGGATGGAGCAACTACAAAGTTCACTTTTCTTGATGTTGGAGTTTGTTGATTAGGTGGTTTGATGAAGAACTCCGCCTCAACCCAGTATCAGAGAAATGTGTAATAGACACACCTCACTCCCACTTTTTCCCAGTAAAGGTTTTAATGGTGATTACAGGAATGGTTCTGCATGCTAGGAAAAAATAACAAACCTCTTTCTAATACACAAGTACTTAAAGACTATTTAAATTAAGTAGTTCAAGCTCTGTTGAAGGAAAAGAGACAGAGAGTCAGTAATTAAAAAAAATATACCATTATCAAATTCAATCAGGAGGACACATTTGCTAGCTTTTGACCTTCTGTTGGACTCTGGTCTTGGAAGCTGTTGATGAGCTGCCCTCCATGGATCACTCTGCAGGTCGTGCCCTCATATGAGCCCTTGGCCATAATAATAATAATAATAATAATAATGGATTGAATTTATATAGGGCTTTTCAAGACCCTAAAAACGCTTTACAATTCCACTATTCATTCACTCTCACATTCACACACTGGTGGAGGCAAGCTACAGACTGGGGCAGACTGACAGACTGTTGACCATGTTGGCTGGGATGCCGTAGTATCAGAGGAGTTTCTTGGTCCACACTGTCAAACACAACTATGACGCGTAGCACTGCGGTCTAATCTGTGGTTGATCAATTCTGTCGGAAGCCTGCTTGCTCATCCCATAGTAGCGACCCGATTGAAGACCTTGTCTGTTACTGACAGGAGTGTGATGCCCCTGTAGTTGTTACAGCTGCTGAGGTCACCCTTCTTGGGGAGCTTGATTACATATCCCTCTTTCTACGCAGTTGGTTACTCCTCTTTTTCCCAGAGCTTCTAGACGAGTGTATATAGCAACTCCACTGGTGCTTCCAAATCTGCTTTCAGGGCCTCTGCTGGTATATCGCCAGGTTCAGCAGCCTTCCTGTTCTTCATTAGAGTGATGGACTTCCTGATCTCTTCTCTGGTTGGTCTGCTGCAGTTAATGGGGAGATATTCGTTGGCTGGATTGATGTCTGGTGGATTTGGTGGTGCAGGTCTCTTCAGGAGATCCTCAAAGTGTGCAGACCATCTTTTCATCTGCTGCACTAGTCCTGTGATGGCCTTTCCCTCCTTGTCCTTGTTCTGGCTTGCTGTGCTTCCCACACAATTTCTTGCTTGTGTCGTAGAGCTGCTTCATCTTATCGTTGTATGCAGTCTGTTCAGTGTCAGCTTCTAAGTCCATCTATGTAGTTGTTCTTATCCATCCTAATGCTCTTCTTTACTGCTCTGCAGGCCTCTGCATATTCCACTTGAACCTTACAAGAGGTGACTCTTTGTCTTCCTTTCCTTGGGTGGTCCTCGTGCAAGCCAGGCTAGCCTAGCACTTGATGGAAACCATTTCAGGTGACTATATCATGAAGCTCACTGAGAGATGAGAGGAACAATAGGGGGTCCAGGATCCTCTTAGGGACACTCCAAAGAGGGCTTAAAAATCTGCTACTCTCCACCTAATGGTCTTAGAAGACACTTCTCGGATGAGGGGTGAAACATCTTCAAACTTAAAGGAGTCCAGATGCTTTTCTTTCCAATCTCCTGAGATTACCATGAGATATACTCTATTATATACGGTTTAAATAGTACAAACTACAGAATATTTTATTTTATGAAAGTATATCACTTTACCTGTAATGCAATATGGAATATACAAAGGTTTAATTTTCATGAACTCAAAATGTGGATCAAAATCTTGCAATCAAAGATATGTTAAGAATGACATCATCATGATGTTCTTTTGGGTCTGCCATGTTTTTAATATATTTTTAATTTTTTTTATATTGGATATGCCACACACTTGGGTTTTTTTTTTGTTTTTTTTTAAGTTAAAGCTGTCATACCTGTGACTGTTCTTGGTTAGTTGTTTTTATAGTCACTATCTAGACTTTGTTTCTGTAATTTGAGATCATCACATATCTATTTTACTTTTTTAAATACATTATAAGCACAAAATAGCACCTTTAAATTTAAATTGTTTTATTTTGCCTCATGAATTCTTGCTTGATGTAATGATCTTTTGTTTGTTAAAAGTCTTACCACAGAAAGAGACTTACTGAGACAGTATTGTCATTTCCGAACAACATCTGTGTGCAGCTGATGGTTTAAAAAAATAGTTTAAATAAAACATTTAAATTCACTCAGATTTTTTGTATTCAAAGTAGAAAAAAAACCCATAACATAGTCACACACAAAAAATAAAATCGCCCAGCCCTAGCTGCAACTTGCATAGTACTTGCATAGTTTTTTTAATTGTTGCAAGTCAGATAATAAAATCTATGAATTTACTTTCAATGACAAATCTTGGATCAAATAACACATTCAGAAACTCGTAATTGAGACAGAATCCATTAAGCTATACATATCACACTTGGCCATAATTTGAAATGCACATAGTTAACACCATTATATAGTCTAGTTTTCAAAAAGCACATTTTTATATTTTGATCATGGCATTATACTCACATAATTTATTAGAAAAATACATTTTGTGATTATGTGAATTATTTATCATCAATACATTTAATTTTTTTGTTCACCCGCTCCCATTTCATTCGTTTGAAATACACTTAATTTTGAAACTGCTTGCATTATGTTCTATAAGAGTTTTGCAGGACATTTCTTTTTTTCAGATAAGTAGAGACTGTACAAGATCATTTTAGTAATTGAGTATCTGTTATTGCATCAAAAATCGAATAAGAAATACTTTGTCTTATTAATGAGCAGTACTAAATATTCAAAAGACAAAAAACAGGTCTTTTAAAATGTTTAAATAGTTCACCTCCATATAAGACCTTACAAATCTCCGAAATATTGTATCTAACCAGATGCGTATCTTAATGATCTTAAAGTATGGTATCACTGTATTAGAGCACTAACTTACAAGAGCCAAGATATACCAAATCGAATCAAAAACTGTGACCCCAAAACTGTGCTATGAATAGAACCACAGATTTTGTAAACTGTTCCATCCCCAGTAGATGTCAATAATAATAATTATAAATAGTAATTCAGTGTCTCTAAAGTTAGAAATATCCTGTCTCAGAGTGACGCTGAAAAACTAGTTCATGCATTTATTACTTCCAGGCTGGACTACTGCAATTCATAATTATCAGGATGTCCAAAAAACTCGCTGAAAAGCCTTCAGCTAATCTAAAATGCTGCAGCAAGAGTACTGACAGGGACTAGAAAGAGAGAGCATATTTCTCTTGTTTTGGCTTCCCTTCATTGGCTTCCTGTTAAATCCAGAATTGAATTCAAAATCCTGCTCCTCACATACAAGGTCTTAAATAATCAGGCCCCATCTTATCTTAATGACCTTGTAGTACCATATCACCCTATTAGAGCACTTCGCTCTCGCACTGCAGGCCTACTTGTTGTTCCTAGAGTATTTAAAAGTAGAATGGGAGGGAGAGCCTTCAGTTTTCAGGCCCCTCTTCTGTGGAACCAGCTTCCAGTTTGGATTTGGGAGACAGACACCATCTCTACTTTCAAGATTAGGCTTAAAACTTTCCTTTTTGCTAAAGCATATAGTTAGGGCTGGACCAGGTGACCCTGAATCCTCCCTTAGTTATGCTGCGATAGACGCAGGCTGCCGGGGATTCCCATGATGCATTGAGTTTTTCCTTTCCAGTCACCTTTCTCACTCACTATGTGTTAACAGACCTCTCTGCATTGAATCATAACTGTTATTAACCTCTGTCTCTCTTCCACAGCATGTCTTTTATCCTGTCTTCCTTCTCTCACCCCAACCGGTCGCAGCAGATGGCCGCCCCTCCCTGCGCCTGGTTCTGCCGGAGGTTTCTTCCTGTTAAAAGGGAGTTTTTCCTTCCCACTGTCGCCAAAGTGCTTGCTCATAGGGGGGTCATATGATTGTTGGTTTTTTCTCTGTATCTATGAAGCGCCTTGAGGAGACTTTTGTTGTGATTTGGCGCTATATAAATAAAATTGAATTGAATTGTGTCCAACCAAACAACCCTCAGGACAATGGCTCAGAGTTTTAATGGCCCATGTACATTTTTATTGGCTTGTGATAAAAAACTTCTATTGCCATATTTTTTAAATCTTGATGCAACTTATTTTACATAAGTCACAAAAAAATCTGGGGTATAAACAAACAGCTTACGTTAAGGACATAAATTTGATTTTTTGGTCTCCAGCGAGCTCGTCTGCAAAGGACTGGATTTCTCTTCTACATCCAAACACTCAAAATTCCAGTAGTGCAATGAGATAAAAAGATGTCACTCAAAAGTTCTCCCCATACAGGACAAGTTACGCATTGATTCGTAGGTTTAACACAAATTACTAACAACAGCCATAACTAAATTATTTATTGTGCGAGCATAACTCGCCTTCGTTTGTCAACTCTAACTGTGAAATAATAAATAAACGATCAAGCTAACAAGCTAGTCGGGTAACATAGTGCATCTTCCACACGCCAGCTGCAACCGACCACAGACGTCAGCTATGGTTTTACTGGCCAGCCAACGGTCTCTTATCCCTTGGACCGTTTAAGCGCTTATATCACATACCTCAGTCAATTACACCACCAAAGGCAGCTTTACGTATCACATTCTTGAGAAGACACAGGATTTGCAATAAATGATAATGTTAGCAATCTAACTGGGTTGACCACTTACCGAAACAGGCTAACAGTTGGATGTGAGAGGTTTCAGAAAATTTTCCCCAGTGTTCTGTTTGGTTAGGTCGTTTCACAGCTTTGGAAAAGCTCGCATTGTTAGAAAATTGCCTTATTCATCAAACCAGTGCTAAACACAACCTATTCTGTGCATATCTCCATAACAGTTTTCCAGCTAGCGGTTTCAGGAAGATATCATTGTTCGAAAAGCGGAAAGAACCCGTTCGGATTCGGAGGAGTCGTCGCGGTCTTCTTCTTCTTCTTAATATTTATTGGTTGGCAAGTAGCAAAAAATTCTTCTTCTTCTTCTCCTGTTTTTTGGCGGTTGGCAAATAACTTCTAAGTGCAATACCGCCACCTTTTAGATTGGAGTATAGCACAGAATCTACAGTACCGCCAATATATTTCTTTTTTAAATTCCTGTCTCCTTCAAAAATGTAAAAATATCAGCAAAAACTATATGCCCTGAGTCTCTTTGAAAGAATTCCCTTATCCTTAAATTATTTTTGTTATTATTAAGATTACTCATTAATACTTCTACCTCAGGAGTGTTTAAGGACACTGTTAGACATCTGCCTTACCACCACATATTTTAATTACAGCAAGGGTTTTACAGAAAAAAACATGGATGTGCCATTGGCTCCTCGGTGTCACCTATTGTAGCCAACCTTTACATGGGGGAAGTGAAAAGGTTTTTTTTTCTTTTTTCTTTTCTTTTTTTAAAGTACACCAAACCCTGTCTAATGGTGTATTTTTACCCAGGGAATCACAGTATTTTCTCCAATAATCATGATCCTTCTAACCTGTGCTTGTTTCTTTTTGTAGTTTATTAGATTTTGGGAACATTTCTTTTAATCTTTTGAAAGCTTTATCCTGTTGTTTAATTGCAAATGTACATTTTTGTGTCCACCATGCAACAAATCCCAAAAGGTTGATTCTTTTCATCTGGGCATAGTGTTTTCAAACCAGAAACCTTGGATTGTTATAGGTGACCGAGTTGATCATACAGACAATTGGTACACCCTACACCCTGTTTATGCATCTTCAGTAAACCATACAGACTTGGTGTAGATTCCCCTGGTATGAGATGTGGTATGAGATCCAGTCAATAGCAGTTTCTTGTTCTAACTGCTTGAGACAATCTATCACCCTCTTCCTGTAACCACTTCCTGGGTCTCGTTTCAGGAGCTCATAAGTATTTTTGTCACTGAGCAGTGACAACATTTTCTCATAATAGTCTTTCTGGTGCACAACCGTGCACCTACCCTTGTCTGCCAGATAATGTTATTGTCATTATAAGTGATGTGAGTGCCTTCCTCCCCTCCATGTTGATTGGAGATGCTGGGGGCTTAGCATTGCTGAAACAGGCTCAAACTTTCGTCTGTAGTCCAACTTACTTACCTGGATGATTGAGCATGTTATTATAGCTATTGTATTTTGATAACTGTTTAGGTATTCAGATAACTATTATTATTTTTTAGACACAGAAGAAGCTTCAATTAGTACACCCAGTTATGGAAAACAAAGTGGGGTAATTGCTGCAGTTTAGAACAGGTTTTTGTTTCCCAAGGATCCCAGGGTCGATGTTGTCCGGGGCATAGAGCCACAGAAGGTCTTCAGGAGTGGGCCCCTCAATCCAAAAGACCTGAGCCCCTGCAGCAGGTACAGCCTGCTCTGTCCTTTCTTGAAGTAGTCCAGTATCCATGTTGTGAGATGATGGTCCACTTCTGAATTCTCCAGTTTGTCCTTAAGGACTGTGGGAATAATGTTAAAGGTACTGGAGAAATAAAAGAACATGATTCTCACAGTGCTCCCAGCAGTCTCCAGGTGAGAGAGGGAACGATGTAGGAGGAGAGTGACAGCATCATCCACTCCAATGCCAAGTTGGCAGGCAAACTGAAGTTGGTTCAGTGATGAGCTCACCAGGGGCTGAAGCTGAGCCAGGACCAACTGATCCAGGGTCTTCATCAGGTAGGATGTCAGAGCTACCGGCCTGTAGCCTTTGAAGTTCTTGGGACGTGGAGTCTTTGGCACTGGTACAGCACAAGAGGTTTTCCAGAGCTGTTGAACTCTCCCCAGTCTCAGGCTCAGTTCAAAGATGTGCTCCATCACCCCATACAGTTGATCTGCGCAGGACCTGACAACCCTTGAGGTGATGCTATCTGATGCAACACCAAAACCTCCGCCCCAGAGGGCGGACCCTGGGAGCACACCAACAGACACTCTCATGGAACATGACAAATACACACATTATACAGCTTATACGGCATTCTCTTAAAATTATGCATGGATTAATAAATTAAGCACTTTATTTTCTTTAGCAGGCTTGACGAAATCGATAATTGTACTCACATCTCTTTAATGACTTTTTGGAAGAATTTAAACATACCTTCAATCATCCTTGCACAGAGGAGGATGCAGCCAAATGCTTATTAAATTATTCCAGCAACAACACTTCTGAGCTGATGTAGCTGGGAAGGGTCTGATTAACACAATGTAAAAGCGACAGATGCAAATAATGGCATGTTTATATCGTGGCTCGTTGGAGCATTTCCTTGCGGCTTGTCCATCTCCACTAAATGCTGCCTGCAATACTGTGCAGTTAACACTGTCCAATCGATATCAGTGCAGAACAAAACGTAATGAACTCTTTCACCATAGGCTCCCCTAGCCTTTGAGCCAATTGTCCAATTACTTTTGGTGTCTTTAAAAAAAGGGTGGCACATTTTAAGGACCTGAATCTCCTGAACTTTTCATTACAGTTTAAAAGTGGATACCCTCAGATGAAAGGTGAGATTCTACATATTATGTCCATGTCAATTATATAACAATAATTGGAATATGTTTCAGTAAACAGGTTAAAAGAAAACACAGTTTCCAAATATATATGGACCTAATTTTAGGTCGAAGCACATAAAATGCCCTCCCTGACTGTCGGGTATATCTTTTACAATTATAATTATAACTAAATTATAATTAATTATAATTTAGTATAATGTTAGACTTAATCAAATTAAGTCACATGATATTTTCATAAACAGTTATATTTTAATAAAAGCGTAATAAGGATAAAAATGTTGCAAAATATGTCGATGACTGACGCTTTCTGTGAAAACGAAATCTTTTTTTTCTTTTATCACGAAGTAACGGAACCGGAAGTATAGCCGGGTTGGTTGTGGGTTGGTTGTTAGGCAGAGCATACCAGGTTGAGTTGGTTTGTGTTTGTATTATGACTTTAATGTGGAACATTAGTCGTGATGAACAGAGTTTCTGACTCTATTATGATCATGCTTGTATAATATGGAGAATGGTGGATGTTTCTTTCCCTTGGCGGATAAATCTAAAGGTAAGACGTCGTCTTAAACAAGGGAGGTGCAACCAAATGCTGGTCGCGTTAGCTTAAATGAGCTTGCAAGCTACTAGATTGAACCGCTTCTGGTGAAATATTTTTCCAATCCTGATACTGAAAATAAACATTTTTGCCACTCTAAGCAGGTGGACTGTGGTTTAAAAAAGTATTACTTTGAAGTCAGCCGGCTACGATGGTTAGCAAAAAAGACAATAGCTACATCACCTATCATTAAAAACAGCTACGATGAATCATTAAGTGAGGTGTTTGTTGCAGGTATCAAACAGTATCACTTGGCATTACACGCCATAACACATTTCGCTTTAGAGAAAAAGACCCTTAAGCTGTCAGCAAGGACAAACCTGACAATACACTACAGCTTTTCATTAGTTGCAGTTAGCGTCGTCTAGAAGCTCTTTGCAATAACTGAATCTTCTAATGTAAGATTAGGCCCGCCGCATACAATTTGAACTATTCAAAACCTAACAATATTTTATTAATGTTTGACGTTTGTTTACTAAAGTTACAAAAAAATCTTGGTGCTCTGGTCCTGATCCTTTATTGGACGTGTTAACGTTGGTATCTCATTCAACCTAGTTTGAGTGTGGGGTTGTTTTGGCCTGGCTTACAGCTCTTATTTACATGTTGAAATTATCAACATCTTTATGTTCAGTGTTAATATCACGGACATTCAAACTTCAGTTTTTGTTTATTGGTATCAAAGTTCAAACCCATTTAAAGAGATTATTGGCAAAATGACAATCTTTGTTTTAACTGTTGAGACTTTTAAAGCCTCTTCAGCCAAGCTGAGGCCTATACTGTAAAGCAGGAGTTGGGTAAACTATGTGTGTTCAGTATATTTAGGGTATCTCTCCATTGTCTGGATTCACTTATCCCAAAATTGACGATCAGGATAACCAATCACACAAAGCTGGTTATCAAGTCACTGTGTTAACGAAGGGTCTCCCCTGTGCATTCACACGAAATGTGTGGCATTGGCAGACATCTGACCAATCACAAAATAGGCGTTTCAGGAATCATGTAACTCTTCTTCTGTAGAAAATTATCCCTGTGAGTGCTACCTATACTTTAGAGATGTTATCAAATTGCAATAAAAATCTTTATCATAAAAATATACCAGTAAAATGCATCACTGTTTTTAAAAATGACGAGAAAATTCTTTACTTAATCTGGTGATTTGGCGCAAACAATAATAATTTTAATTCTACTTAACAGTTTTATCACTGAGTGGGATTTTGCTGCCATTGATGATTTTTAAGGCAGCAGCTGCACATTAGAGCTCTACATCTTTAAAATAGATCCATTTAAACATTAAAGTTTACTGTCCCACATCAAACAGCTAGCTGTGTCCTCAACTTTTGATCGGGTGTAAAACAGCCTGTTTCAGTTTAAGTGTTGTTTTCAATAAAATGCATGCTCAAAAGAAATGTTTTGTCTCACTCCCATTCCTTCTTGTTGCATGTTTGCATCCAACCATGCAAAATATATATATAAAAAAAACCCAACCTCTTTTGCCCATTTTTCAAGTGGTCTTAAACTTTTGATCTGGACTGTATAAAGAACAAAAACAAAAGATTGTATAAAATACAATATTAGTCCCTTAAAAGCAAATACTGCCCAGAGAGTGAGCTGCCTTGGCAGAGGTTTGCTTCTTGTTTTAGTTTATTGTATTTATTTATTTAAACTGTGAAAGTTGGAAGTTAAAGTGGGCTTTGGGATGTGTGAATTGAGCTTATAGTTTTTAAATATATCAGTTTTAAAAGTTTGAGCTGAAATCTTACTTCTAGACTGCAACATGTAATAACATTTTCTTTGCTCTCCTTAGGGACTACTTTGCCTACCTTGGACCTGAAAAAATAGTCATCAAAAGATGGAAAAGGTGACACCTCTCTTGTCATCAGTCAGAGCTGTAACACTCTCAAACAGAGACTGATAAGAAAAGAAAAGGAACCCTTTGACATACAGGCAAGAGGGTGAGAAAATTTCTAAAGCGAAAAGACACACTTAGCCAAACAGAGGAAATGGCATTCTTGGACAATCCGGCCATTATCCTGGCTCACATCAGACAATCTCATGTGACCAGTGATGATACAGGAATGTGTGAGATGGTGCTAATAGATCAGGATGTTGATCTTGAGAAGTGCCAGCTTTCTCTGGTGCCTGGTAGCAGCTTTGGGTCAACTGGGTCAGGCCTCCTGAATGAGGGGGGCAGTAGTGTGACAGACAGTCATCCCTGTGACCTCTCTCAGTCTATGGACATCACCTCCAGCTGGGACTTTGGCATTCGTCGGCGCTCCAACACAGGTAAACTCATCTTCAAACTTTAGCTTGTTAGTTGGGCCAGCTTTCTGTCAGACCTCCCCCTGTCATTATGGTGGGAGGCAGCCAGAAAGCCTGTTCTGCTGCTGTTTGAAGGGGTTTTGTGTGGCTAATCAGGGCCAGTGGTTTCACTGAGTTAAATTGTGTGCAGCGCATGTGAAAAGCTTGGGATTACACTGTGGTTCATTGTGCATTTAAATAATATATATGATGTGACATATTGCATTAAATATTTTTATGGAGATGACAAATGACACAGCAAAATGAATAATCATTGACTATGTGTCACCGGGCTTCGGTGTGCTCCAAAATCAAGTGCCTACTTTATATAAAACCAAATTTCTGCAAACATTTCCACCATGATGACAAAAAGTGAGGGAAACCCACTACTTCAGCAAATGTGGAATTCATTTTTACATTTTCAGCTTTCATATTGTTGTTGTTCTTTGTCGGTGTTATTACCATTACTACTGTGGCTCCAGTGGATCATGGGCATGAATGTAATAGTAATTTGGCACTTTTAATAATGTCTTTAAACTTCATTTTTCAGGATGGAATGGTGATTCAGCATACGTTTTTAATGACTTACCTAAGACTTGTAGCGAGTTTTACATTGTCATGGACTGAGAGGATGTTGACCAATAAAGAAGCTCAACTGAAATTTGTAGCTGCCCACATGCCCAGGCCAAATGTGGAAAATATCGCTATGGTCAGACAAGACAAAGCTTGAACTATTTGGCTTGCAATCAATTCAGCTCAATTTTATTTATGTAGCACCAGATCACAACAACAGTCGCCTCAAGGCACTTAATATTGTAAGGTAAAGACCTTCCCAATAATAACTTCTAAGAGTTTTAGGTCAGACTACAATAACCTCAGTTTTTATGCGAATTTGGAAGCAGAAAATCAGGTCATCCAGGTCTTTATGTCTGTAAGAAATTCCTGCAGTTTAAATAATTTATGCATATTATCTGGCTTCATGGATAAATAAAGTTAGGTATCCCCGTGGAACTCCATAGTTAACTTTAGTGTGTGAAGAAGACTCCATTTGCATTAACAAATTGGAGTCTGTTAGCTATGATTTAAGCCACTGCACTGCAGTGCCTTTAATTCCTACAGCACGCTCGAATTGCTGTAATATTATATCATGGTCAACAGTATGGAACGCTGCACTGAGGCCAAGGAGGACAAGCACAGAGATGAGTCCACTGTTTGTCCACATTTTTAACCTTCACTGAGCTGCTTCTGGGCTATTATAAGCTCTTAAACTTGACTAAAGCAATTCAAATAAACCATTCCTCTGCAGAGGATCAGTTAGCTGTTTTACAACTACTATGAATTTTTGAAATGAAAGGAAGATTGGAGATTGGCCCATAAAATTAGCTAAGACAGCTGGGTCGGGTTATGGCTTTTTAAGTAACTGTTTAGCTACTGACAGCTTAAAGACCTGTCTTACGTACTCAAGTCATAGAGATAGGTTGATTATGTTTAAGCTTAAAGCATTAATTAATGAAAAATAGTGCTTCTTTGAGTAGTCTTGTAAGAATGGAGTCTAAAAAGCACAATTTTGGCTGCAGTGCTGAAGAGAAACCTAGGGTGGTTCTTCTTCACTCAGTATTGAATAGTAAGATCTTCCAGCTTTACAGAGGGCTTTTTATAGAGCAAAAAACTAATCTTCCAGGCTAAAGTATGATCTTCTAAATGAGTGAGTTGCCATTTCCTCTCCAGCTTATGAGTTATGCTTTAAGGTGTGTGTTTGAAAGTAAAAGGATGTGTGTTTTGAGGAGAAAAGATGAGGCTTTTAGACCCAAGCACTGTTCCAACAATACTTGTTTCATTAAATTAAGTCATTAAAAATATAAACTGTACAATCAGTCCACAGTGGAAAAAGAACAGTCCATCCATTTGGACTGATCTATTTTCTGCTAGGTCTAGGCTACCCCTGTAACCAAGGCGTCCCTTTACCTGACCACCTCCTCTAACTCTTCTGGAAGGAGTATACCAAGACGCTGCCAAGCCAGCTAATCTCTGGGGCATACGTCTCCCTTCGGGCCAGACATGCTTTGGACACCTCCTCTCAGAGCCTTCCAAGAGACCTGAATGCCTGAACAAGCTCAAGTGTCACCTTTCAATGTGGAAGAGCAGCGGCTCCACTGCAAGCCCCTCTCAAGTGGCCGAGCTCTTCAGTCTATATGCAAGGCTGAAGCTCTGCTCTGCCATGATTCATGAACAAGATTGTGAGATATTTGAAGCCCCCCACTTGGGGTGGTAATTTATTCCTGTGCAAGAGTGGGCTGAGCAGGGAAAACATTACCTAGGCTGCTTTTGTGCTTATGTTTGACTAATGGTGTATCATCGTATTGCTGTAATGCAAGAATATTCCACTATAATACTGCTACTCCTGGCATCTTGTGGCAGTATATTCACACTGCGAATGACATGGTTGCCATCAATGACAATAGCTCATTGGAAAGAAATGACTAAGCTATCCTTAACTTTGTTTGCAGTAATAAATACTGCTGCCTTAAAACTGCTCTCACAGATGAAGTTCTTTCTTTTTTGTTTGTTTGTTTGTTTTTTTGACTTGATACAAAAAACCAACCCCCTAAAAAAAGTTTTCATTCTCAGTTTCAAAATTGCTGTATTTCTACTGTTAAAAATTACATTCAGAACTATAAACAAGACCAGAATTTAATAGAATAATTCACCATTTAGATTTGATTTTCCTAAAGCACATGCTCTGTTTTTGCTTGCCATTTAATTACTGTTAAGCAATTAAATTGCAAGCACCCACCAGTATTTTACACTCTTAGTGCAAAACGATGATGGTGCCCTCCTAACGTATAGAAAGCATCTCTACTTGTGCTTCCAAAACAACTTTGACCCAACAGAAAAAAAGGACTTCAGGGCTGGGGCTGTTCTGCAGAGTCCAGTAATGGGATGCAGGCAGTAGATCTTCTGCATCCCATGGGTGAATGGTTGGGCTTGTTGCTGGATGTCTTAGTTAATCTTAATGGGATATGGGATGAGGACCTCGGGAGTTTTGGAGGGTAGAATGACTCGAAATAATGCTGCGAAGGGTGCTTGGTCTCCAGTGTTGTCTATGCTGGGACATCAGAATCCAAAATTGTTAAAATAATCTATGTAATTAACTTCATTTGACAGTGGTATTCTTTTTGTTGCTGATTGGCTCATCAGGGATATCCTCAGCTGAGACTCTATATGCCATGGAAAAAGACTATCTGGCTTAACAGACCTCACTAACCCACGAGTCTTGCCACCCACCAGAATACAGACTTGGTTGTGTCATGTTCTTCTATTATCCCCATAATCCTAAAGTTTGGTGTTATAATCTAATCTAATCAGTCATCAATTGAGGGTGTTGGTGTACTATATTGTTTGTTTTGTAAAAATTGTCTATAGTGAGGTTAAAGTGAGTTTGCAACTACTTTCAGAAATTTTATTTGGAAGGAAAAGTTGGTTTTGGTGGAAGAGGGAGTCCAAAGGTAGACATTGTCTCCTTTTGGCTCCCTTGTATTAGGTTTTGCAGAGTGACTGGGATGATTTTTGGGTTGTGGGTAGAAAGCTGCAATCCTCTGAGACTTTCAGACTTGACACTGGATACTGACCTCTTGTGGCTCTCATCAGGACTTCACCAAGATAGCTGTGACAAACCAGTGGCTGCTGGTAAGACATGGATTAACAACCATGCAAGTTTTATTTTATGCTAGCCCTTTTTGAACTGCTATACTTATTTGTGTACACGACTGTATTTAAAGGGTTGGTCATATTATTAAAAAGATTTACATGCCAGATAGTCAGTGTAGCTTCATGAAAACTGGTCTTTTTCTTTAAAGGCTCAATTAGTGGTACTCTATATGGACAAAAGAAGTGAGTCACATCTCTTAATTTTTTAATTCAGGGGTATAAAATTAAGCACCTAGTCATTCTGAAAGCCTTTAAATATTTTTTAGAGAAATGGGTCATTCTAAAGAGCTCACTTAATTGGTTCTCAGCATGGTACTGATATACCACCCTTCCAACATTTATTACCACAATTATTGTGGACTGTTGAGCTGCCTTGGCTTACCTTGGACATAAATTGATCTCTACTGTACTAACAACAAAGGAGCTTACCCTGCGCTCATGTTAGACTACCACTCTTTGTTCTTACTACTCAGAAACAGACCACTTACAGAAAGGGACAAACTGTAACTAAGATGGTTACAGTCTGGCCAAAATTGGCTGAGTCTACCCTCAAGTGCTGTTTTGCCAGTACTGATTGGAATCCGTATCATCACGAAGCTACCCAGGGTTCCCACACAGAAATAGAAGTATATCCCTCCTCAGTATAAAAAGTTGCATAGTCTGTCACAATATAGAACTTAATAGACGTATACCCAAATCAGAAAACTTTGAATAAAGTTTGGATAAAGGATGACATTTGTCTTTTGCTGATAGACATACCTTGCATTTAGATTTGGCGGCACTCAAGCCCACAGATGCAGGTACAAAAGAGCGCTGCAAAGCAAAACTATACATGACAAATTGATAATGCCCTCCTATAACACAATCACCTACGGAGCCCGTGGCAAAGAATACGTGCAATAACTGATCACATGAGCACAGACAGTTCCCCTGTTGTTCATAATGCTTCACTCCCTGATGTATTAAACCATTTCTATGCCAATTTTGACAGACTCGATACAGAGACTCCCATCAAAACCCTGCCACCACCAGATGGCCATGTACCTCTGCCCTCTGAGGTCAGGTCCTCCCTAAATAGAGTGAATTAACACAAAGCTGCTGGCCCTGACGGTATACCAAACCCCATGATCAGAGCATGTGGCAGTAAGCTGGCTGAGGTGTTTATTAACATCTTTAACTTGTCCTCAAATGCTTACAAGTCGACGACCCTTATCCTATGCCTAAACAACTACCACTAACTTGCCTGAACGACTACCTCCCTTTAGCCCTTACTCCTACTGTAATGAAGTACTCTGAGAGACTTGTGTTTAAATATATTAAAGCCACCACTACCATTCTCGACCATCATCTCTTTGCCTATCATTTCAGCAGGTTAATGGAGAGTACTGTCTTCACTGTACTATTTATTGGCTGCTGTGGCTCAGGAGGTACAGTGGGTTATGTACTAGTTAGAAGGGTGGTGGATCAGTTCTCCAGCTAGTCCAGTCTTGGGAAAGATCCTGAATCCCCAAGTTGTCCACGATGCAGTCATCAGAGTGCGACTGTTAGAAAGTTAAACATTCGTGGATATAAAGGTGGTTTTTTTTTTTGTTTTTGTTTTGATTTTTTAATTTAACCTCTGTTTAACTAGGAAGATCCCATTTTGATTAAAAACCCTTGAAACCTTTCAAGGGAGACCTGGCCAAGATTGGCAGCAGCAAGTATCACGCAGTTACAAAAATGACACAATTAAACACACGCAACAACAACAAAACACACATATACAAAAATGCAAATAAAATTTAATTAAAATGACAAGCAATCTAATTGAAACAGTTGCATGTTATGGATTAAAAGCACTTAATGAAAATAATTTTGTCATTTTCCAGTCATTCTGCAGCTCGTTCCAAGCCAAGGGTGCTAAATGGACAAAAGCTCTTTTGCTAAGTTCAGTTTGCAAATGAAACAGAAAGCAACAAGTAATCTTGTGGATGAAGAGTATAACGACCAGCATGTTTGACTGCAAGGAGGGAACATATATAGAAGGCAGCAATCCAATTATTGCCTTACATATAAAGCTATATCAATAAGAGTTAAAGGTTCTATCAATGTGTGAGAGACTTGTGATAAAAAGCTCAGAGTAAAAACGTGCTATAGAAGTAGAAGTAAATTTACTTCACTTTGCCCTTAAACACTACTTAATGATTATATGTCCGTACCATTACTACCTCTTTCCTTTCTAAGCTGGTCATGAAATTATTTCACCTTGTCCAGCAAATGCAGAGAAAACCCGGTTTTCATCAACTGCAGAAACTGAACAGGCAACAAGCTTTAAATTCCTTAATCTATGTCATTTTCTATAGATACACCTTCTGTCTGATACAAAAATGTCAATAATCCCCACACTTTCTGAGGAGGTTGAAAAATACCTTGGTAGCATCTCCTACTGCACTGTACAAAGCATTATAACATCTTGTATAACAGTGTGGTATGGTAACTAGGCGACCGTTGGTCAAAGGGCCCTGCAGTGGGTAGTAAAAGCAGCTGAGCACACTGTTAATAGTGTAACTGTCAGCAACTTGTCATCAAAGACATCTAAAAGTGTTGCATCCGACATGAGTGTAACGCTATCTCTGACCATATTTCGTAAGTATTTTATCAAATGGATTCTATTAAACACACATTCATACACTATATTATACACAATGACTGAATCTGAAACTGTGATATACCGCCACTTCAGCAATAACAGACTAGCAATAAGTTACTAATCCTATATTTTATATACATCTTATTCTATATTTTATTGTATGATATTGTAATGCATTTGAATTTCCCTTCTTTTTAAATCTTTTATCTTATTCTGTGTTTTATGTTACTTTGCTTTCTGCACAATAACATACAACAACATATTGCAAATTTCATTATACCAGCTATGCTTGTTACATGTGTAATAAAATGGTAAAGTCAACTGAATCAAACTTTTGGAGAGCAATGATATCCTCTGTGGTTGGAAATAATGACTGTTCAATGATCTACATTCTATAGAATCAGTTGTTTACAGGAATTTACAATAATTTTCATGATGTGTCGTAAATGATGATCTGTTGTCTGTATAACTAAGTTTTAGTGACTCTGTTTTTGTATGCAAAAAGGTTAATGACCAGCTGTCCTTTCTTTGTAGCCCAAAGACTTGAAAGACTAAGAAAAGAACGACAGAACCAAATCAAATGCAAAAACATTCAGTGGAAAGAGAGGGCATCCTCCCAGTCAGGTACTGTTCCTTGTCATTTCTAAATACCTTTACTTTTTAAAATTGCACATTTTACAAACTTTGTAACACCATGTTTTACAAACGTTGTTTTTGCTGGTCATTTATATCCCTTAATGTCATTCTGATTACGTAGTTTGCTGAGGATCTGCATGTTCAAATGATTTTGTCTAAAATATGACGTCAAATATTCTGTTGCCACAGGGCACAGACCACTTCATTAGTAATATATACTGAAGCATTTATAGAAGAGTATGTTAACATTTTAAGTAATCAAAAATGAAAATCTGTCTTTATTGAACCTGAATCAGTAACTGAACCAGTGAAGTGAATGGCACTTCTATACAGTGGTGTGAAAAAGTGTTTACTTCTTTCCTGATTTCCATTTTTTTGTATGTCACACTTAAATGTTTCAGATCATCAAACAAATAACACAACACAGATAACACAAGTAAACAAAATACAGTTTCTAAATGAATGTGTTTATGGCAGAGTTCTAAGACAAAAACCACTGCTAAGCAAAAGGAACATAAAGACTTGTCTCAGTTTTGCCAGAAAACATCGTGACAATCCCCAAGACCTTTGGCTAAGCGCTCTGTGGACTGACTAGACAAAAGTTGAACTTTTTGGAAGGTGTGTGTCCTATTACAGGGTGGTGGATCAAAAAGTCATACAGAATTTCAGAAAAGGAACTTCATACCAACAGTAAAATATCATGGTGATGTGATAGTCTTGGACTGTCTTGCTGCTTCAGGACCCATAAAACTTGCTGTGGTAAATGAACCATGAATTCTGCTCTCTACCAAAACATCCTGAAGGAGAATGTCTGGCTAATTGTTCCATGAACTCAGGCTGAAGCACAATTAGGTTCTGCAGCAGGACTTTAATCTAAAACACAACAGCAAGTCCACCTTGCTGTTGTGAAGACTTTGGAGTGGCCTGATTCCAACCGAGATTTGGTGGCCATAAAAAGGTGGTTCATGCTCGAAAACCCTCCAGTGTGGCTTTATTACAACCATTCTGCAAAAATGAGTAAGCCAAAATTCCTCCACATTCCTGGAAAAAAATCATTGTCAGTTATTGCAAACATTTGATTGCAGTTGTTGCTGCAAATGCTGTTGTTGTGTGGCCCAACCACTTATTAGGTTTAGGGTGCAATAACTTTTTCACACAGGGTCATGTAGGTTTGGAATTGTTCCCCGCTTAATAATAAAAACCTTCATTTAAAAACTGCATTTTCTGTTTACTTCGGTTATCTTTGTCTAAGATTGAAATTTGTTTGATGATCTGAAACATTTAAGTGTGACAAACATACCAAAAATAGGAAATCGGGAAATGGTCAGATGTTTTTTCACACTGTATCAACACGAGCTGTTTGATAAAATCTCCTGAAATTCTCAGTAAAACCTCTAAGATAATGTGTTTAGATTCAGACACAAAAGCTCTTTAGTTGACAAAACTCCATCAGTATACGTTAACTCTTTTTTTTCTGCTTCTGTGTGTTCTGTCCAGTGGAAGATCTGGGGTCTCTGTTTGAAAAGCGCAACTTTAAAGACAGGCCGCAGACAACTGGTACAAAATCCACTTTGTCGCTGAGGCTTGAGCAGTGTCCCCAGCAGCTCAATAATCCCTTCAATGAATACTCTAAATTTGATGGCAAGGTGAATTATTCAACATTTTATTTAGGTTTATTTGGACATTAAATAATAGGATTTGAATCCAGTTTTGTAGAGTGGGAAAACTTTTGTCTTCAATTTGATTTTCTCCAAGAATTGATAAGCTTTTTCTTTGTATAGGTTTTTCCATATATCATGATAGTCAAGACAGTACTCAATTTTCACCCAATTCAGGGTGAAAATTTTGTTTCTAACTAAATAAGCAGTTATAAATTTTATTGACGTTATTACCCAAATAATCACAACACAGTTTCAATCTAATTGTGTATTTATTTCTCCTTTGGCACATGATGGTAGAATGCCACAGTAGAAATAAATAATTTCATTTGTCTGGTAGGACTTATAGGATCAGCTTTGTGTTTTGAAGTCTGCCCCAAAGGCATATGGTGCTTGATAGCACCATATGCCAGCAGGGGAATCTGTGCAGCCACAAAATTGACAGACATACGAACGTGCTTGTGCTAATGATCTAATCTGATGACAAAATGTACATCACTTTGACCCATGCTGACTCTAGCAGCCTTGTGGATGTGGAAACTATAACTTGCCTGTTAGTGTTTATTTGAAAAACAATAAGTTAATATTTGTCTACGTTTTGTCTGTTTATTCGATGTAATTTTTTTTTTTTACTGCACAATCCTCTCTTCACCTTTAGGGCCACATCGGCACCACAGCTACAAAAAAGATAGACGTCTACCTATCAATGCAAATGACTCAGGAGAAAGTACATCCAATGACAGTGGTGACCATCGCCAATGCCCGTGTCCATGACCTCATTGGACTTATCTGTTGGCAATACACAAGCGAGGGACGAGAACCCAAACTCAAGTGAGCACAAAATGGCTAAAAAAAATAAAACTGCTACATTTCACAGGATGTCTTTTTCTTTGTAACACACTTTTCCTGTCTCTCTATATCCAAATCCTTCCACCACATATCCAACAGTGAAAATGTGAATGCTTATTGCCTTCACATTGCTGAAGATGATGGCGAGGTAGACACTGACTTCCCTCCGCTAGACTCCAATGAGCCAATACACAAGTTTGGTTTCAGCACTCTGGCCTTGGTGGAGAAATACTCCTCCCCTGGCATCGCTTCCAGGCAGTCACTGTTTGTTAGAATGTAAGTATGAAATGAGTGATATATCACTTATAACAACAAATGGTGGAAAGCTGATAGAGTTGTCTAATTATAGATACTTACACAAGTCTTGCTAGGACTAAGATAATGATTTCCATCTATGAATAAAACTACATTGTTGGGACAGCACAAAATGACATAAACAACCAGTTTGGCTCTGTAGGTTCACAGTCATCCAGGTCATGGTAGCCTTAAGAGCTAAACAGGAAGGCAACTGGACTTTAAGTTTTTTGTTTGTTTGTTTGTTTTGTTTTGTTTTGGTTTTTGTTGAGACGATTCACCTCTCAAACAAGAGGCTTTAAAAGTTGACAGCCAATGTATTTAAACAGTAGTTGGGTTGTCTCATAGGAGGTGATTATTGACCCACTATTAATCATGTGCATAATCACATAAGTTGTGAAAAAAGGCATGGGTCATTAGCATCAGGATTTTGGGTAAAACCACTGTGAGACCTTGTCTTGTCCTGTCATGTGACCTATCAAGGTCACCTAACGCAACTTGAGTTTAGAACAACAGTTAGCATCCCCTTTTTAGCTGGTGGCATGGTGATGTTTTGTTCTTTATTTAGAGATTTAATGACCTTTTCTTCAATTGTGATGTTGGATGGAGATGGTCTTGCACTGGAGAGGATAGCTGAAAGCTTCATCCTGATTTCCTCCGGTTGTTAGCAACAGAAACAACAATAAGCATTATTAAACTATGAGGAGATTCACTATGGGCAGCTGCTGTGGAGTTATGGTAGAAATGAGACCTTTAGCTAGCACATCCTTTTCAGGGTTCACAGTAAAAAGAACCCACTCCTTATCATACAAAATGACTACACTCCTCAGTGACAGCAATATTTATGAAGTCTTAAGATGAGACACCACAAGCAACTTAAAAAAAAAGAAGAAATTAATCAGTTGGCTACAACAGCCTGAAAGGGAAAAAGCCATTGTCTACATTTGCCCCATCAATGCTATACCCTGTACATATGGATTTCCGAAGATCCATAAAGGAGTCCCACATCTTGCGTTAGGTGATCTCAGTAGGTCAGAGTTCTTGAAAGAGTAGTTGTAAAACAGCTAAGTGATCATCTACAGAAAAATGGTTTATTTGAAGTGATTCAGTCAGCTTTCAGAGCTCATCATAATACAGAAACAGCTTTGGTGAAGGTTACAAATTATCTTTTTATGGCCTCTGACAGTGGACTCATCTGTGTTTGTTCTGCTAGACCTCAGTGCAGCATTCAATACTGTTGACCATAATAATGTATCACAGCAATTAGAGCATGCTGTAGGTATTAAAGGTACTTCAGCATTTTGAATCATATCATATCTAATAGACTAATTTGTTTATGTAAACAGGAAGTCCTCTTCACACACTAAAGTTAATTATGGAGTTCCACAGGGTTCTGTGCTAGGACTAATTCCGTTTACATTATGCATGCTTCCCTTTGGCAGTATCATTAAAAGATATATATTGATATCCAACTTGAAGGAATGGCTTAAAGATCTGAAGACCTGGATAACCACTAATTTTCTGTTCACAAATTTATATAATACTGAGGTTATTGTACTTAGCCCTAAAAGTCTTTGAAATATGGTATCTAACCAGATGCCGACTCTGGATGGCATTACCTCGGCCTCGAGCAACACTGTGAGGAATCTTAGACCCCCCCCCCCCTTTTTTTTCCTTTTTTTTGGTAATATGAGCATGTCATTCAATGCTTATATTAATCATGTCTTAGAGTGATGCTGACTTCTTTGAATTCTAAGCTGGGCTACTGTAATTTCTTATTATCAGGATGTCCTATAAACTGATGTAAAAATCAGCTAATCCAAAATGCTGCAGTAGGAATACTGACGGGGACTAAAAAGAGAGAACATATTTTTTCCTATGTGGGCTTCCCTTCATTGGCTCCCTGTTAAATCCAGAATCAAATTTAAAATCCTTCACCTCATACAAGGTCCTGAGTAAACAGGCCCCATCTTAACCTAATAATCTAATCACACCAATTAAGCCCTTTGCTCTCAGACTGCAAACGTACTTGTTGTTCCTAGAGTATTTAAAAGAAGAATGGGACGTAGAGTATTAACTTCCAGGCCCCTTTTCTGTGGAATCAGCTTCAAATTTGTATTTGGGAGATGGACGCCCTGCCTGATTTGGCGCTATATAAATAAAAAGGCATTTAAATGTTTCCAGTATTAAACGATGTTAGGGTGTGCACAAGTAAATTTTTACAGGCTGATTATTTTGTGCTGCATTAAAATAAATATTTGTCAACAGGAAGGCATTTGTATACAACAGTAATAATGTTTAATTGCTAAAAGTAAGGTCTATGATAATAATTTCTCCAAAAACTATTTAAAGTAAAATGTTCCAAATAAAGTAGTTGAGATTAAAAATACATGAGGTGGCTATTCAAAACAAACAACATATTGAAGCTTCCTGCTGTTTGCAAATTGAAAGCAGAACACAGTAGATTATTTATTCAGATTACAATCTTGTCTTCGTGTCTTCAGCTTAGCAGTTTGTGCTAGCACAAAAAGCAGTACTCTGATACTCGGATCTTATTGCTATGAAACAATCAGAACCATTAAATGTTGCTCAATGCATTCTTAATTATTTTCTATTTTTCTACTTTAGAAATGCTGCTCATGGTTTTTCTCTAATTCCGGTGGACAATTTGAAGGTGACTATGAAGGAAATTCTCCAGAAAGCTCTCAAGAAGAGGAAAGGTTCACAGAAAGGCTCGGGTAATGATGTTTGCACCATTTATTCCCTTCTCTCTTTAATGCAAGGAAGACAGTGTGCTGTATTTTTATGATCTGTTAATCATAAAGAGACAGTGTGCTGTCTTCCTTGAATTATCCATAAATATAATCCATATCCATAAATATAATCTCTTTTGGATACATTGGGCATAATTCTACATCTTTGTATTTTGTGTCTGAAAATAGTTTTTGGCATGTTTTACTATATACCTCACATTGCTAGATAAGGAGTGATTAACCTACAGACTGCCTAGATTGTAACTTGACTTTCCACCCCGAGTGCCTTGTACAGATACAGGCCCTTAGCAAGCTATGGGTGGCAGTTATGATAGCTGAGTGTCAGCCATTTTCCAGTCACTTCCCAGATGCTGAGAGTCCTCCCTCCTTCTCCTGGGACATCGCCGTAATTTTATTAACTATGTTTGATCTAAAGAAGTCAAACCAAAGATGGTTCACATTACAGGAATTCGGAGGAGACAAAGGGAATGGCTAGAAATTTAATAATACATAGAATATCTTGGATCTTAAAAGGGAAGTTTGGTGGAGTAGAGCTGCAGTGACCCAAATGACACTGGTCTCTAATTAGTGACAGCAACCAGTGGCTGTAGAGCCTAAAACGTTTCACTTTGAAACTCACCTTCTAAAATATGATTTTGACACATGAATGAATATGAATTTGACACATGAGATACGCAGACTTCAGGAGGAGTTACAGTATCTGATTAGTCTGAAGGTCACGGGCAAAGGAGGATCCCAGATTATTTTGGATATGCTTCTTTTTTAAAAAAATATATATATTTATATATCTACAGTTCCAGTTGTTACCAGTAGCTTTCCTATTAGTTAACATTTCATTCTACTTGAACAACTGCAGCACAGTCATACAGTTACTCTGGCACTAGTTTGAAAGTAACAACTAAAAACAAGACCCAAGTTGTTAAAAAATAACTTTTTCATAAGAGTTTTGCAATGAAGTTGTCAGTGCTGTGTTGATGTAAATACTCTTCTTCTCAAACAGGGCCCTTGTATCGTCTCGAGAAGCAGACCGAGCCAAATGTAGCAGTAGACCTGGACTCCTCACTGGAGAGCCAGAGTACCCTGGAATTTTGCCTGGTCAGAGAAAACAGTAAGTGATCTTACAATGACTGTTGTCATGAGACCTCTAGACAGCAAACCTCTTGCATGGACTAAGTAAGGTACATAAAAAAAGTTATTATGTTTGGAAAGATAAGTGTCTGGACTTCTTTAAGTTTCTTGACGACATTTCACCTCTCATCTGAGAAGCTTCTTCAGCTGGCTTCTACACACCTTGGCTTGTGTGATTAGGCAGAGGACCCGAAGAGGGTCCATATCCCTTTCGGGGACATTCCCAAATAGGGCTTAAAATCTGGGACTCTCCACCAATTGCTCTTAGAACTGAAGAAGCTTCTCGGATGAGAAGACCTCTTCAAGAAACTTAAAGAAGTCCTGACGCATATTCTTGATGCCAGAATATGTCAGGTGTGTTGTACAGCTTGCTTTATGTCCTTTCATATGATATAGTACTCGATATGGTTTCTTTAAAAAGAATTTCACGGCCAACTTTGACCTTGGCACTAAGAGGAAGGTTGAGGTCAGACACTTAGCCAACCTAGGTACTCATTATCCCCAAGTCATACTATACTGTGAATTTTAAAGTCAATTCATTAAAAAATACAAAATGTAAACTGATTTTCAGATTTGGTGTGATCTTGATGTTGACCCAATTTTCAGCTAAATTAAAATACCTGGAGTTGGTGTGACCTTGACCCAGTTATTACCAAAATGAAATCAGCTGGAGCTATTATTGTTATCTACTATCCCACAGAATAAAAAAATGATATTTTGAAAAATGTGGACGCTAGACTGCAAACAAACAAACAAACCAATTACATATTTCCTTCCTTCTGGAAGAGCAACATCAAAGTTTTAGTATAGCCCTTGCCCTTCAGGGGTAGTTGCACTTTCTGAGTGCTCTTGTTTTCTTTCTGTCTTCAGGCTCCAGAGGTGAGGAGAGTTCAGAGGAAGACCCTCCTATTGACATCACCACAGTCCAAGACATGTTGAGCAGTCATCACTACAAGTCCTTCAAGATCAGCATGATTCACAAACTGCGTTTCACCACAGATGTCCAGCTAGGTACAAACTGCTTGATGCACGTTATCTGCTTACAATTTGTATTTTTAATTAAATTCTTTGTGTGCAGCTTACAAAGATTTTTTTAATGGATGTTTTATGATTATTAATAATTGAAATACAATGGGTCCCTATTTCTTGACAAAGAATGATGCATCTCATTTTTAGTGATTTTTGAATAGCAGCTGTATTGGCACCTGTATTTTTTTAAACAATGAATTTTTTTAAAAAAAAAGCAGCTTTTTTTTTTCTTTTGAAATTCATTGTTTAAACTTGTAATAAAACAGTTTTTAAAGAACAGTCGAAACAACTAGAGGTAACAAATAAAAAACAAACAAATGGATTGAAAGAATTTATTGCAATTATGCAAGTATGCATAGCAGCTCCTCAATGTGAAGATGAAGATGCTCAGGTGGATGGTGGGCTTAACCGGCCTGGATTGTGTGACGAATGAAGGTGTTTGACTTGGAGTTGCCCCAATCGAAAAAAGAGATGAGGGAAGCGTTCCTACGGTGGTATGGACATGTCATGCGCGCTGAGGAGAATTTGGTGTCAAGAACAGCCCTCTGACTCGACCCTGGAAGCCGACGACCACGAGGAAGACTGAAAAACAAAAAACTAAAATTAAAAAATGCGTGGCTACCACAGCATTCTGCAGCGCCAACAGTGAATGTGTATCATGTATGAAATACATTGACCATCATGTTTTACATATGGGTATCTCATCAGGGATTTCAGGAGAAAAACTGGAGATTGATCCGGTCACCAATCAGAAAGCCAGTACTAAGTTCTGGATTCGGCAGAAACCCATTTCCATTGACTCGGACCACCTTTGTGCTTGTGACCTTGTGGAGGAAAGAAGCCCTAGTGAGTGGAGCACAGAAACATTAGGTCACCCTGCACATGTCAACACAATATTCATGTAACTTTCGTTACCTTTAAGGTTTATTTTGCTTTTATCCATTTATCTACATCTACACTACTCAAAAATTAAAGGAACATTGAGTTCCTTATCCCAAAAGTCAGTTAAACTTCTGGTATATTGATCTGGTCAATTTAAGTAGCTTACGGGGTTATTGATGCATTTCAGCTGTTTTGGTGTTAATGAAATTAATGAAAGGTGCACTAGAAGGCACACACGCCAAATCATACTGACATTCTTGTTGACATTCAAATGGTTTCATCTCCTGCTCCTATCCTGCAGTCAGCCCAGAATGGTTGTTGGACAAGTTTGTTGTATCATTTTTGTCTAATGAAACATGTGTTTCCTTTTTGTTTTACAGGTCATGCAATATTTAAACTCACTTATCTCAGCAATCATGACTACAAGCCTCTCTACTTTGAGTCTGATGCTGCTACTGTCAATGAAATAGTGCTGAAGGTGAGTTTGAGCTGAATGTCTGTGCTGGAACACATTTCTGTGAGGACAAAGATTTAACAGTTTTGATTTAGTTAGTTATTCTAATACCTGCTAAATATGGCAAAGCAGCAGTGGCAAAAGAGACTAAGCAGATCAGAACAATCTCTGCTATGTTAAAAGAACGAGTGTTTACGCAAGTACAGTTTAATGTACGTATTTCCCTTGATGATTTTCCTTTTGTTGGTCAGCTTTGATTAGATTGCAGTACCCTTCAACTCATTAAAACGACTGCATCGTTTTTATTTTTAGATTTCATCAGAACGATGGAAAGTAGCTCTGTTCCAATGTGGCACCATCAAATGTGAATGTACACCATGAGTACAAAGAGACTCGCATGTCTGTAGTTGCTGATGTGTGACACTCTTTGCAGAGATGCTGCACACAGGCAGTGCTTCGGAATATCATGTTTCATGATCCAACAGGACAAAACTAAAACTTATATCCTCATGCAGTCGGTGAAATGGCTCAACAAGGTCCTTGCCAGTGTGCTCAAATGGAACATCCATTAATAGGAAAGGGCATAAAGGTGACTTTGGAAAGGCTTGTTGGTGCTATTTAACATTCTGAGCAGGATACACACAAGCAGTGCTCTCTTCAGATACCCAGCCACTAGAATTGGGTCATAGTTTGGTCCAAAGTTTTAGTATACCACAATTATTTCCCACCAAAAACTGTTCCTCTTCAGTGCGAGTGTCAGGACTCAGTTGATAAAGTCTGTCCCTTATCTCTCCTGTATCTTTTGTGCTATGGACACTACATATTCATAGCTCTTGTTAGTACACCTCCAAACATTGCTCTACCAACCTATTAAACCTGGGTCAGTCAACTAGGAGCTATTTCTGTTCATTTTGCCTGTGTTTTATGTCCACTAATCACCGTGGGATATTTGTAAACGTCACCATGTACGCTTCAACCCACTCTGCTTCCGCCAAAGCCCTAGGGCAAACCAGGTTCTGTTAAATCAGCATCTGTGTACAGCTCGAGTCAATCAATGCCGGTTGTGTTATAAGGCTGACCACATGGATCAGGTGGCTGTCTGCATTTCCAACACTCCTGGACTGATGTGTGCATGGCTTCCTAAGAGCTGGAAGAAGTGCTTGTAACCTGTAGGTTCTGAGGAGTGAAATGCATGAATAAAGGGTTAACGAGAGTGCCGTTTGGTAGCTTTGGTTGGGTTGATGAGGCAGCAGATAGTTTTCTCTTTGGTGCTGGCGCTGATTCCTGCAACTTTCAGCCTTTTAGCATAGGCAAAGGGTCAGTCCTCTGCTTCCAGCCTGAAGCAAGGGAGAAATAGCTGAACCAGTCCAGCAGATCTGTCCTTGAAAGTAAATGTTTACTATGACTGCCTGTATCCTTTCCATCTTGTTCGTGCAGTTTGTGACTATCAAACTGTGTGATTGTTGGGATTTGAAGAAATGAGAGCAAATTATGCGCTTTTGTTTTATGCCGCTAGAAACAAAGTGCTTTAAGATACAATTTTAAAATGGATTCTTTGCTAAGTTGTTATGTGACACTGTTTAATCCCCTGAGTTTGAAACACCTTCAGATAATACTGAAGACCAGTTATTAAAAAAAGAAAGAAAGAAACAGCAGAAAGTCTGGATCCTTGGAAAGGAGATGTAAAGAAAAAAGGGGTGGCTCAATAATTTTTCACAGTACTGTAGTGCAGTGTTTGAAATGCAAATGAATGCATCACACAAATCTTTTAAGTCAATTCATAATTAACGCCAGTTTTTCCCAATTTTTTTTCAGGTAAACTACATCTTGGAGTCCCGGGCCAGCACCTCCCGTGCTGATTACTTTGCCCAGAAACAGCGAAAACTGAGCCGCCGGACCAGCTTCAGTTTCCAGAAGGAGAAGAAGACTGGGCAATAGACGGGCTCCTCTGCCACCTGTCAGTTCATTCTCTATATATAGCCTTGTATATGGAGAGCATCAACCTAAATCTACAATCCCTATAAAGAAGACTGGCAGAAATGTGACAAAGATGAAAATGAGAGGAAGAGAGCAATGGTTAGAAAATGGTCCTGTAGGATGTATGTCTGCTTCAGCAGAGCAAGGTGGAAGTTTCTGAAACTTCACCAGTGTCAAGTCATTCTTTTTCTAACATTGAAAAAAAGACTTGTTTTGGCTGTTGTGTTTTTGTGTTTTTGTTTTTTTTTTTTTTTTTTAACTTTTTGTTCATTCATTGCCTCTGAATCTAAGCTCTGTCCTCCAGGATGGATATGTAGAGCTTCAACAAGTTGGCAATGTGCACCAAAAAAATCAAAGCTACAGACTGTATTATAGCTTTTGCCATCCTCATCTAACAGATTTAACACAATGTGAAAATAAAGGTTTCACATTTTTAATGTATTGTACAGAGATATTTTTTATTTAGGAAATGAAAAGGTGTCTCTGGACTGTGTTGTTGGGTTTATCAGTCTAACATTTCAGGCATATATTTAAAAAAAAAAAGTTTTAATAGCAAATATTCTTCATGCTTTTAGAAGATCAAACACTTTTAGAAATAAAAAAAAATGGTTAATTTGAAATTTTTAAAGGGATAAATGGACTGGTTCTTATCTGTGCACTCAAAGCGCTTTATACAACTTGCCTCATTCATCTGTACAAGCACTTTTTTTCTCTGGTTTTTCTGCTGAAGTGCTTTTTATCTAACATTCAGATACATTCATACTTTGATGGATGCATCAGAGAGCAACTCAGGGTTAGTATTTTGCCCAAGGCTACTTGGCATGCAGTAGGAAGTCCACCCTTTTCCAGCGAAGCACCATGGCCTCAGATTTGGAGGCGCTGATTCTTATTCCCACCGCTTCACACTTGGCCGTGGACCACTTTAGTGCAAGCTAGAGGCGATCACCCGATGAAGGCAACAGAGCCGTGTCATCTGCGAAAAGCAGAGATGACCACCCAAGTGAAAGCCTTCGAGCACTTGACTACGCCTAGAAATTCTCTCCATAAAAATTCCGTCCATGCAGCCCAATTTCAACACTGTTAACAGGAAAAGGCAGAACCAGGCTTGGGGTGGGGCAGCCATCTACTGCAAATGGTTGAGGGTGAGGGGAGGGAGACGAAGCAAAAGTCACATTGAAGAGATCCAGAGATTAATAATGATTAATCATTAAATGTGTGGTGTATAAACGCATTGTGGAAAAAAAGGTGAGTGAAGTAAAAAAAAAAAAGAATCATGGGAAACGGCCAGTAGCCTAGCAGCACAACTAAGAGATGATTCACGCTTGCATAATCCAGCCCTAAATATATGATTTATCAGAAAGAACATTTTTAAGCTTAATCTTAAAAGTATAGAAGTCGTCTGTCACCTGAATCCAAACTTGGAAGCTGGTCTTACAGAAGACTTCAGCCTTCTAGTATCGTAGGAATCACAAAATTCTGTACTGTGAGGTTTTAAGATGGAGCCTGGTTACTCAGGACCGATTTTAAATTTGATTCTGGATTTAACAGGGAGCCACTGAAGAGAACTTGGTATGGGAGAAACATGCTCCTTTTAGTCCCTTTCAGTGTTTTTACTGTAGTATTTTGGATCAACTGAAGGCTTTTCAGGGAGTTTTTAGGACATCCTGATAGTAACAAATTACAATAGTCCAGGATAGATGTAATAAATGCAGGAATGTTTTTTCAGGATCACTTAAGACTCAATGTTTCTAATTTTAGAGATACTGTGAACGTACAAAACGAGCAGTGTTACATACAGTAAAACGAGTATTGAACACGTCACCAATTTTCATTATGACAGTTCTCACCAACAAAGGCTCTTTTTCAAGTATTAATTACATTTCAGTAAGCATGTTCAATACTTTTCCCTGTGTAATTTGTCATTATTAGACATAATTTATGGACATTTTTGGTGTGATTACTTTGCATGTGTAGATTGGATTGTTTTATTGCGTTCAATACTTCTTTTACCTGTTGTATTTGTAATATGTGTATCAAAGGACACATCCTGTTCAAAACTGACTTCCAGGACTCCTCACAGTGCTACTGGAGGCCATCCAGGGTAAGTATCTAGTTAGACACCATGTTTCTAGGATTTTTAGAACCAGGTACCATATGAATTTAGAAGCAGAAAATTAGAAGTCATTATTAGTGGTAAGACTACAAAGCTGAAGGGATTAGGAACAACAGAAATCAGCCACAAAGTGGTAGGCCCTTTAAAAATGGGGTCAGCAGATGCTGAAGTGCATAGTGTGCAGAGGTAACCAACTTTCCGTAGTCACTACAGATAAACTCGAGAACAGTTCATAAAGTGCTTCATTAAATGGTTTCCATGAACGAGTAGCTGAATCCAAGCCATACGTCACCAAACATAATGCAAACAAGTGTCGGACGCAGTAAATGGACTGATTCTTATATATTGCTATTCCTGGCGTACTCAAAGCACTCTATACAACATGCCACATACACCAGCACTGTCTTCTGTGCTGTTAAGTGCTTACTGACTATCATTCACACTCCGATAAGAAGAGCAACGGAGAGCAACTTGGGGTTAATATCTTGCCCAAGGATATTTGGCATGCAAAATAGGGGGAGACAGGGATCGAACAACCAATCAGTTGATGACCTGCTCTATCTCCTGAGCTACACCCACCCCAAAGTGTAAAGCATACCACGACTGGACTCTAGATCAGTGGAGACATTATCCCTGGAGTGACAAATCATGCTTCTAAGTCTGTCAATCTGATTGATGAGTCTGGGTTTGGCAGTCGCCAGGAGAACAGTACTTGTCTGCTGCATAGTGCCAAATGTAAAGTTTGGTGGAGGGAGGATTATGGCGTGTGTTTTTTCCTTTCCTTTTCAGTGGTTCCACTGAAAGGAACTCTTAATGCTTCAACATGCTAAGACACTTTGTTTGAACTTTGTGAGAACTGTTTGGAAATGGTCACTTCCTGTTCCAACATGACTGCGCACCAGTGCACAAAGCAACGCCCATAAGACATGGTTCAACAAGTTAGGTATGGAAGGACTGTTGACTGACCTCAACCCAACAGAACACCTTTGGGATGAGTTAAAGTGGAGACTGTAAGCCAGATCTTCATTAGTGTCTGACATCGCAAATATACTTCAGGAAAAACTGTTAACAGTTCCCATAAATACGTGGTTGAAACTTTTGGAAAGTCTTCCCAGAAGAGTTGAACGTGCAACACCTGCATTAAAAAAAAAAAAAAAAAAAAGGGACATCACACTCAAGTTCATACGCATTTCAACCAAGTTACCATATTCTCTGCAAATATTAGCAACTGTGCGGTAAAATATAATGCAGATGGCAATGTATATGTACAAGGTGAGCTGGAAAATGGTAAGCTTAATCTTTTTTTTTTCAAATCAAACAATCTTGGATTCCATTTTGCCAAGTCAAGTTGATAACCTGTTACAGGCAGTTTGGTGTCTGCGCCTCTTGCAGCTTAAGCTTTAAATTCTCTTTTTCGTTTATTGTGGCTGAAATATCTGGATTTGTCTATTAGGTGATAAATTGTAATCTTTGGCTCTCTTCCACAGCGTGTCTTTTGTCCTGTCTTCCTTCTCTCACTCCAGCTGGTTGCAGCAGCTGGCTGTCCCTCCCTGAGCCTGGTTCTGCTGGAGGTTTCTTCCTGTTAAAAGGGAGTTTTTCCCCCCACTGTCACAAAGTGCTTGCTCATAGGGGGTCATATGAATGGTGGGTTTTTCCCTGTATGTATTATTGTAAGGTTTACCTTACAAAAAGTGGCAGTTAATTCTTCCTGTTGTTGTTGCTGTCTGTGTTTATTGTGCTATGGTGTGTTGATTTCTGTGCATTCCTGTATTATCCTTCTGTGTTACACATTTCAATGTTTTTTTTCCTCGCTACCTAGCCTGACCTGTCTCCCCAATGTGATGTTTGTGTATTGCATGTACGGTCGGCAAGGTCTGTCATCTCGGTTGTGGGCAAAAGACCTGCAACTGACAAATAAAGGCTATCTCATCTCTCATCTCATCTCTCATCTCATATCTCATATCTCATCTCTCATCTCTCATCTCTCATCTCTCATCTCATCTCATCTCCTTAACTAGGTTAGTTAACAAAAACAGGATAACTGATAACAGAATAGCTGATCAGTATATATAGTAGTTATATAATGTGTTACAATCGGCCCAGAGGCTGGCACAAAACAGGAGGTCCTAGAAGCAGACAGAGTGAACTCAGCAATGATTACACAAGTGATCTATTTATTGACGGCAGTGAATAACGACACCTAAACCCTCAACCTAATCTGGTGACAACTATTTACAAGAATCTATGTTCAAAGGGGAATGTGCAGGGCTCCAGGAAGTTTCTTCGGAAACACTGGGGATGTTGGAAAAGCACAAAGGACAGGTTTTTCCAGGGCGGGGAGCACAGAGTCTCTAGGATACAGGGAGAGCAGAGTAAGTGAAGGAAACAAAGGCAGGGAGACCGAAGAGTTAATCAGTAGGTGTTGCTGCTTACTCGTACAAAGAGACGGTTCAGTTTTGGGGAGGAGTACTGATCCGAGTGAGTGGTTTTGTGACAGGGAAAGAAGTCCGACCTGTGAGTCCAGTACATTGAAGCAGACGGCAGGCAGAGAGAGTGAAGGTAATCTAAGTCAAGACTGAGCAGGATCGATGGCAAATGATGAGGTTTCCCAGCTTGAGGCTGCCAATTGAGTGAGTATTGAAGCAAGCTGCGAGGACAAGGAGAACACAGGTAAGGGCAACGTTGAACCACAGGAGACACAGAGATAAGCAGCCTGTTATCACCATGAGTAGCTGACGGATCGGTGAAGGAGAGTAGGCCAGGCCGGGTTTAAATGCAGCCTCCACATTGCAGCTGATTAGTCCCAGGTGCAGGAGACTGCCTGACTCTGCCTCAGGGAGGACCCCGGAACACAGCTGCCAATTCTGATATTTAATACTGAAGGATGAAGGGAAACCAATTTAGTAACAGTGTTACTTAGCTGATGGTGAGAGTCAAGTGCAAGAAGAATGTTCTTCACAGTTGAGTTTGAATTCTGACAGCAGTGTATGTGACCTGTAGTAAAATGATCATTTGATTAATTGTTCAAAATGGAAATATGAACATCAGTAAAATTCCACAGCAGTATCAGCAGAAAAATGGAGATACCTGGAATAGCTGTAGTTTAGCTGAATTTGTGAGCCTTTGAGCAGAGACGTCCAGTTTAAACACTTTGAAGTTCTGGTAGGTTGTTATCTTCACAGCTGAACTCACTTCCAAAATGATAGAGATGATTAGCTCAATTCAATTTAATTAAATTTTATTTATACAGCGCCAAATCACAACAACAGTTGCTTTATATTGTAAGGTAGATCCTATAATAAAATTCAGCTGTGCTCTCCGGAGTCTATGTGATTGAGGTAAATGGTAAATGAGCGAAACGAGCGTTTCTTTGTGTGCAGACCCTCTGGACTGTTTTCCCTGAGTGACAAGTGTTCGAGTGGATTTGTGTTTGGATAGAGACGAGAGTGTTCACCTGGATTTCCCCCGGAGCCCTGCCCCTCTCACCTTTTGTATATAGCACTGCCCCGCACCTTTGTAGATACACTCATTGGACATTGTTCATTAATAAATTCTCTTGTGTGCATCAATCCCCGAAGTGCAGCGCATGAATCCACCTTGTACACCGTGACATTGACATTCTGTTGGTACATACTGAGGGAACAAGCTATATGATCAGAAAGTTACTGGAATTAACCAGAAGATAATCTGGTTCAAAATTGATCAGTGTCCCCTTCAAGACTGTCACTTTTGCTTTCCAGCATGGTTACATTTTGGGGTGTTTTTTTTTTTTTTTTTGCCTCTGCAATGATCTCATCCAGCAACCTTTAAACTTGATTTTCAGTTTGGAGAAATGAACAAATTTGCAGGGAGACAAATTTTCAGAAGTAGGGCAGGTGGTGAAGAAGATTGAGTTGGGGTAGTCAAAAACCCATCTTTTCAATTTCCTGCATAGTGGTAGACAATGGCTTGCTGTTATTCTCAGATTATAAAGACACCAGTACATTAAAACTCCAGTTTTCCCTGGAACCTGCTGATAAATGAGATCTTGAATTTAAGTATATTTTTATTTATTTTTTGCAGTTGTCAAATCTTTGATTATAACTCATATTCTCTACCATTATGCACAGAGTTCACATTCAATCATGTTTAATTAAGGTGTGTAGCCATGTAATGTCATTTAAAAAAAAAAAATAGGTATATAAAAATAACTTCTCAGTAAAAACTAAAATTACGATATACACCATTTTAAGTGATTACAATTGACAATATTAGATATTAATTAATATTATCATTATTCTTTATAATTTTGTAGTGCATCATTATATCACAGATAATTTTGGTATGGTGTAATACAATATGTGGCTTTAAACCAGGGGTGTCAAACTGATTTTACATCGTGCGCCACATACAGCCCACTTTGATCTTAAGCGGACCGGACCTAGGAAACTCGGGATCCCGTTTCTGTCCGTGTAAAGAAGTTGCATATTTAACTGTTTTTCTGTATGAAAAAGCTGCTGTCAGCACAACTATTTGGACTTAAAATGTAAGATTTAAATGTGTAAAATTACAGAAAAAGTTCTGGTTGCTCAACTTTTTTTCAAGATTAACTTTAGATTTTTATAGTAGAAAGTAAAAAAAACTTTTCTGTTTTTCACAAAGTTACAGAGGTTTTATTAGAGACATAGCAAAGCGTTTTATAATTTGTCAGGTTTTGTGAAAGTTGAAAAAGCAGCGGTCGACAACACTACACAACGGTGCGTGACAAGCAAGCGAAAGAAAGCAGAGATTTTTGATGGGAAGGCGGTCCCGAAGCACACTGACAGATAGAGCTGTCCGGGAAGTTTCGATTAAAAGTAAGAAGGAATTCATCACATTTTTTTTCAAAAGTGAAGTGTAGTTTAGGTCTTCTTTTGCTGCTGGTTTTTGGTCAGAGTGACGGAATCTGCATTTTCGGTGAGATGTCAACTTTAACACGTGACGGCATGTCGGGACCCGCGTTTTCTGTTTACATCCCTTTGCGGTATCTGTTTACCCACTCTTTTAGCTTGCATTTAAATCCAGCGCTCCTCCGTTTACGTGGCGTGACGTCTGCCCCCTTCCCTTTTTCACATAATGGTAGAGTCTGTCTTTGCATGTGATTGGCTGCATGGCGTGCCCATCAAAATAAAGCCAAACTCCTGCCTGCATACATTCTCAGCAGGGCCAACTGCCTTCTGCTGCCCAGCACACCACACACAGCTCTCCTTCCTTCTCCTCTGGGACTCAAGGTGCTGCTTAAATAGGGAAGACATAATTAGAGTGTTGACTGCCAGCTGTGTCGGGCAGCCTCCCCCTGAACCCACTGCCCTGACCCTTCTTAACATTTACATTTTATCAGCGATTAACAACAATAGTAAGAATGCACACAGCAAAAACTGGAGTGTTAAAATTTCAGGGTTAAACATGTTAGAGTTGATTTCCACTCTCAAAGTGTCATTTTAACACATTCTGATTCAAATAGTGTTCAGTGTTGGAGTTATTAAACAGTGTTATTCAAGTCCAAGCAAATGAACTCTGAAGAGAGTTATTTATCTTGGTAGGCCCCTGGGCTTCTGCCCAGGTAAACCCGTTGATCAATTAATAGTTTGCTCTGCCAGGCCGATTTTCCATGTGCTTCTGCTGGTTACACCGTGGTGGATGCCTGCCGTGTTGCTGCTTGGAGTATTTTACACAAACGGTAAGTAATTCAAACTTATATAAAATTCACGGTATTCTATCGGTGCAGTGAGGTTTTCTTGATGTTTCTTGGTGTTCGGTTGCTGAAAACGAGCTTTAATAGAGGAGGAGATGTGTCGAAAATTCTATTTAGCCTCCAATGCTAATGTTAATGTTGCAGTCTTTTTACTCGTGAGTGACGGTAGACACTGCACGTGGAAGCGCCGCGCCACGTTCAGCCTTTCCCCTGTTCACACAGACACGTCTTTCTCCACGCCAGTTTATGAGCGTTTTTGCTCCTCTGTTTATTCAGAGTAATTTTTTCACAATTGATAAGTAAATAACATCCCAAAATAATCGAAGAGAGCTTGTTTTAGTCACTCCTGCTTTTACTTTGACATCGTTCATCGTTGACTTGTCTCTAATCTGTCTCTCTCTCTCTGTCTCACTCTCTTCTCCCTTTGAGACACCCGCCCCAAACATAGTCAGTTAGGCTGTCCCCTCCTTTGCGATGTGTTTATTTTCATCTCTATTGTCTCTTTTCATACACGAATCTGATCGGATTTGTCAATCGCAGTATTTTATTTTGGAGAATAGCTTTTATCTTCAAAATTGCCTGGATTGTCTTGTGTGTCTTGGTGTAACTTCCTGCGGAACATGCGTGGCCCACGCAAAAAATAGACCAGATACCGAAACAATCGCTTCGTAGCACTCCGTGTCTGGTGTAAACTTCACCATAGATTAACATGTATTTTGTATTGTGTTGTGTATTAATTGGACTCCTGCATGGACAGACACAGGTTTATTTGATAACATTAAATGTTATTGCAGTGAAATTCAAACGCATGGTCAGTATTAATCACCATGTACGGTATATGTCAGTGTTTTAATCATTTTTGCTTGAATTGCTCTAAATGTCAAATACTTACTAGTATGCCATTTTTGTTATTATTTTGTCTCAGTAAAATGCTGGTCCAGGTTCGATACTGCCAACAGCAGAAGTATGTGAAGTTGGAAGAGGTTGATGGGCGGTTTGAGTTTATGCAGTTTCATGAAAAAGGTTTGTTTATATCTTACCTAATTTTAGTTGGGGGGACAGAATTTTTTGTAGGGCGTTTCACCAAGTCTCTTGAATCATACAGTGGTGTATCACTTTAGTGAATGTGAGGCAAGAACAGTTTACTTAAAAGGTGCACTCAAATATATCTTATCTTTTCCAGTCATCGAGAGATTTTGCCTGCCACCTGATGCAAAAGTAGTGTACAAAGATGCAACAGGGACAGAAGTTGATGAAGTGATTTTCAGTGACCTTATCAGCCAAGGCACTGTGGTCCTAACAGTTTTCTCAAGTGATGGTGAGAAATTTAAAGGGGCAAGCTCAACACCAGACATGGGGAAGGGCTGTGTGGCTGCTGGTTGTTCCAAATAATCAGGAGCACACAATTTGACCAATCAGCTGTTTGAACATTGAGATCAGTTAATTTAAATGAGTCAGGTCTGCAGTGTAATGTTGCTTTGTTAGTTAAAAATCTGCAGCCAGATTTTTTTTCTACACCTTACAGAATAATGTTGTTTTTTCCTTTTAGAATTTTCTGATTGCTCCTTGTCTTCTGCATCTGATTGTTCTGACTCAAGCTTCAGCTCAAATGCAAGTACATCAACTATACTTCTAGATGAGGGTCCCAGGAAGAAAACAAGAGTTGAGGGTACTGTTGATGCAGCATCTGCTAAAAAGGTTGTGACAAAACTCAGTTCTCATAGGTTTTTTTTCTACTTCATTATTCTTAATATGTAGAAAAGCTATTCCCCACTTTTTGCATCTTTTTTTTCTCAAGTTAATTAAAGGTGTACTTGGACCCAATTCAGGTGGTGAAGAGGTTCTCCAGGAATATCACACAACACAAACTCTAACAGATGCTACCAGAAGAAAAATAGTCAATATAAAAGTGGCTCACATGATTGATTGCCATGGGTATGTGTGTTCTATTTGTGCATTTTATTTTATTTTTTTAAATACAAGTTACTATTTTGCCATTACTTAAGCATGCTAATTTAAAATCGTTTTTCAGGCACCTCCCCACCAAAGCTGTTAGAAAACAGTACGCGCTAGGGGTAGTGACATTGTTCGCATCCCTGAAAGACCCATACTCCAAGAAAGGCTATGTATAGTCACTATTATTGCACTTTGTTTACATAATTTTCATGCTGTGCATCATTGGGATTTGTGTGCGTTGACATTTAAGTTCTGAAAATTTTCAGATTGACAACACATTATTTTTGAATGTATTTACATTTTAGGAACACTTCTATGATGCTGCAAGCAGCACTGGATACATTTCTTGGCGTTTGAAAACGATACAGAGAAAGACTAGAAGAGGATCTGCACCACCAAGTAGCTCCACTGGCTTTGCTCAAGAAGGAGGTAAGAAATTAAGTGTCCACAAACTAGATAAGGTTCTCATTTACATTATATACTATTTTGTTTTCATTTACCTATCTGCTCAGCACCTATGCTTTCATGTTTGTGTGTTTTTCTTCAGGGGGCCCAAATTACCAAAGGCCCATTAATGTCGACATGCAGCTTGATGGAGATGCTTGCCAGGAGGCCATCTCTTTGCTGAACCATACATCCGACACTTCCTTGATTTTCCAGAAGATGAGAGAGACCTTTCAGCATCGTCAGAAGCTCATCAATGACCCTGACAAAAGTCTTGATATCCTGTCTATCTTCCCAAGATTCTTGGATACAAAAGGATTGGTGAGAATATTCAGTGGAATTTTTAATATCACTTTCAATTTCAAGATGAATGTGGCAGTAGTAGATTTTCTTTCTTAAAGGTGAATCAAGACTTCACTCTCCTGTTTGATGATGAGATATCTACCAGGCTGCTTCGGAAATGGGATCCAATCTTTAGGTATCAAATCATCAAAGAGGCCAAGCAGCTCACCTCAACAGTAGAGTTGCGTCAATTGGTGCAGTCAGCAGAGAGTCCACCAGGAAGTGATCTTGATGAGGCAGCAAGTGAGTTTGTTAAATATGATTTGCTATAAGCAGTTAAAGTTCAATAGCATCAGGATTCTATTAATAAATACCAATTCATTCACCTGTTAGCTTTGCTTCATCAGTTTTCTTTAGCTGTTAGTTTAATGTTTATGACAGCACATTTCAACTTTCTTAGGAAGTGCTTTTCTAGATCTCCTTAAAAATTGCATTTGAAAGATTTGCTGTCAATTGATTCTTGTGACTCTTTGGCCGCAGCCTTTGACCAAGACATGGCCTCCCTGTTGTTACTGTTACATCTCCTTCCGCCACCTCCAGGAGGACCAAAGTATCAAAAAATCAGCGCCTCTGATGCTGTTGAGAGACTTGTAGTCTTTCATAAGGTAATTTAATATTTATAGTTTTTATCATAAGTTGTCATATCACTGGTTAAGAGGTGAATGAAACAAATTACAGTTGAGCTTACAAAGGAGGTTTACATACTCATTTCTGTGATGCTGTTATCTCTGACTTGCTCTTGTGTCTAATGCTCAGTATCTTTGTCTCAACTCCAGTCTTGCTGCAGTTTGGAAGAGCATCTCCAGAATCAGCAGAGTCAGCAGCCATACCTCCTGGCTGTTGGGCGCCAGAAGAGGAAGGTCGACAGCTTCTATGTTGCCATAGACAAGCGTCTCATCCCCTGCCAGGCCAGCCGCTCCCTTGGGGCATTTGATGAGCTTTTTAAAGCTCATTTTGTGTTCAATGTGTCTTATGATGCTGCACTTGTGAATTTCTACACATTTCTGCAGACAACAGTATACAATATTGATATGGGGAAAATGAAGGAGTCCCCAAGAGTTCGTGACCTGAGAGCCAAAATCCTTAACCAGGAAATTCTTCTCACAACCTATGTAAAAATCATTAAAATGCTGACATGTTTTTTGTGTAAGAGAGCTTATCCCAGCAGTCAGCAGCTGATTTCACATTTAAGAGGTGAACATGGTTATTATCCTGGACCTAAGTTTAAGTTATTTTGTTGGCAGCCAGGCTGCAGGCTTCAGTTCCAAACTTATGCAGGCTTTAGGAAGCACCTCAGTAGTTTTCACAGCAATGTTGACCAAAATGATCGAACTTCAGCCATTGCTTGTTTTTCTAATGACACAGTTTCACCTGCTTTGGAGGACCAGTTTAATTCCTCAAATCTTCCTCACAGTTCTCCCAGTGTTCTTCCAGAGTCCAGTTCTTCCAGTGTTCCAGTGAGCATTGATTCAGTACTTACAAGGGATTCATCCAAAGAAATGTGTGCATCCATTGTGGCCAAACTGCAGGGTAGTGGCCTTTCTAACAGTTTACTATCCTCACTTGTAGGCGATTTGAAGGAATTAACAAGTGAGCTTCGCTCAGAAGCAAAGCAGGCCATTCTTTCTGCGTTACCCACAAAGGACTCCAGCATATCTTTAATAAATGAATGTTTTGAAAATTTTGAAAACCCTTTCACCAATCTGAACACAGAATGGAAACGAAATAAATACTTCAATCTAAAATGGGGAGTTGTAGAACCTAGAGAAATAACACTTGGAGTGAGGTATGACATCAGGCGAAATCAGAAGTCTGGTACTTATGATCAAATACCTGTGAAGGATACTTTTATATATGTACCTATTTTGGAGTCTTTGAAGTTCATGTTTAGAAATCCAGAGATTTGTGGTTTCCTGCAGAGAGAGTGTAGCTCAGAGCCTGATGCTTATCATGACTTTTGTGATGGAAGTTACTTTAAAACTCACCCTTTGTTTTCAGCCAAAAGGCATGCATTACAAATTCAGCTATACTATGATGATTTTGAAACAGCCAATCCTCTTGGCTCTAAACGCAGAATTCACAAAATTGGCTGTATTTATTTTGTTATAAGAAACTTGCCCCCAAAATTTAATTCCATTTTGATGAACATTCATTTAGTGTCACTTTTCCACACACCAGATCTGCAAAAGTATGGTTTTGATGTTATACTGGAACCACTGATAAATGATATCAAAAAACTGGAAAGCCAAGGGCTAAGTCTTCCATTTTCTGATGAGCAGGTATATGGCACAATATCACAGATCACTGGAGATAACCTAGGGATGCACTCAATTCTTGGTTTTAATGAGTCGTTCAGTAGCCGTCATTTCTGTCGCCTTTGTTTGATTGAGAAGAATGATTGTCAAATGGTGTACAGTGAGGATGATCCTAAAATTATTCTTCGTGGGAAAGATTTGTTTGACATACATTGCCAGTCTCTTCGGGAAAATCCTAAATCGAAGTCACTGTATGGGTTGAAAAGAAATTCTGCACTCAATTCATTGCAGTATTACCATATTTGCAATAACTACTCATTTGATATAATGCATGACCTTCTTGAAGGTGTGGCTCAGTATGAGGTCAAATTGCTTTTTGAGTATCTTACGCAACACTTCATATCAGAACAGAACTTGCTTTCTAGGATTTATGGTTTTGACTATGGATTTTTAGAAAGAAAAAACTGGCCCACTAAAATCATATTGGACAGTGCTGGCAATAGCATTGGTTTGAACTCTATCCAGACATTCTGTCTTGTGAAAAACATCCCACTTTTGTTTGGTGACATTATTCCTGCAGGGAACAGACACTGGAATTTGTTATTGTTGTTACTTCAAATAATGAACATTGTTTTTTCACCTTGTCTCACTCTGGGAATGACTATATATTTGAAGAATTTGATTATTGACCACCACAAACTATTTAAGCACACGTATCCACACAGAAACTTGATTCCTAAGCATCATTTTATGATTCATTACCCATCCTCTATTCGAAAAATTGGCCCTTTACTGTATATGTGGAGTATGAGGTTTGAAGCTAAGCACAAGTTGTTCAAAAATTATTTCAAAAATTTCAAAAACCTCACCAAATTGCTTGCTAAACGGCATCAGATGGCCATTGCTTATCACTGGGAAACCTTTTCTCTTAAACAGAAGGAGTTTGGGCCAATTAAACCATTTTCTTTAAGAGATGAAAGTGTGGTCAATAGTGAAATGCTATTATCAAAAGATGTTTTCTCAACAAGTTGGGTTAAAATTGATGGTGTAGAGTACAAAGCTGGACTCGTTGTTTGCAGTACAATGGAGGAAGACATGCCAGTCTTTTGTCAAATAATTGATACACTTATGGTTGAAAATGACATTTTTTTGTTGACACACAAACTCTTTACTGAAAACTTTGATGAACATCACCATGCATTCAAAGTAGTACAAACTGAAGAACAGTGTGTCATAAAAATAACTGAACTCAAATGTCACAGACCATTTGATATTCAAAACTCATACAGTGCTGCAGATGAAAGTTTGCACATTATATCTTCATTTATTATGTTTTGATTCACTTTCTGGGAAAAAGAAGCATGATAATAAATGTTTTTGGACAATGTACAGTTTTCTTGAAATTATTCTCATAATTGTAATTGTTGTCGTTAAAAAGTTATGTTAATCTATTACATAAATAGTTCTTTTAGGGATTAAAACTACCTTAATAAAAGAGTAAAGAGTTAAAGTAGTGTTATTTTTCAATCTGTGTAGTGTTAATTTAACCCAGTTTGGTTAGTTAAAATTAACTCAGACATGGTGTTAATAATAATTTGCTCAGTGTTAATTTAACCCGGTTTTAAGAGTTAAAAATTAACTCAGACATGGTGTTAATAATAATTTGCTCAGTGTTAATTTAACCCAGTTTTAAGAGTTAAAGAAGGAACTCTGACAAAGTGTTAAATAATTAACTATTTTGAAAATGTTAATTCAACTCTGTAGAGTGTGGAGCTATATAAACCCTGAAAAAATGTTAAAATCAACTCTGTGGGAGTTGATTCAACACTACAGTTTTTGCTGTGCAGCAGTTACTGTAAAGCTGGCAGCAGCTCACTAAAAATGTGTTGCACATCAGGAGATTTTACCCTACTAGAATTTCTGGAACAGCTGTGAATAAGTCGGCCATCTACTAAACATAAGGTCAGCGGTTTGATCCTCTGCTTCCCCAGTATATATTGAAGTGTTCATGGGGAAAGAACACAGAACACCAATTTACCCCCCTGTGTATACCTCAGAGTTTGAAGGTGCAGGTGATGAATTAAAAAAAAAAAAAAGCCTTAAAGTGTAAAGATTAAAATACCGTATGAATTTGTGTGTGAATGGATGACTTTATCTTTATCTCAGTTCTGTAAAACTTCAAAAGACTACTGTCCATTTATTTAAAATAGATTTCAAGAGTACTGTGTCTCTTATAGTATGTTTAAATTATTTAATAACAACACTAACTGGCAAATCAGGAAGGTGTATTGTTGGGGTGGCTGTAGCTCAGGAGGTAGCGCAGGTTATCTGGCTAATCAAAAGGGTAGTAGTTCAATTCCTGGCTGCTCCATTCTGCATGCCAAATATCCTTGGGCAAGATACTAACCCCGATGCATTCACTGGAGTGTAAATATTCAGTAGAAATGAATGCTCGGGTAAACACGTTATAGGAACCAGTCCATTTACCATTTATGTATGCAAACAGAAAATAGGTTGTGGAGGTTGACTAGGTCAATGGCCATAAATTTCCAGTCCGGGGTTTGTGTTGTAATGTTTAGTTTTGGAAAATTGCTTGATTTTATTATCATTTTAGTAATCGTAAGCTTTAGCTCTAACAAGGGTTTTGGTTTTGTGCTGGTTCCTATTGGGACATTTATGTTATTCCAGTTATGAGTTTTAGTCCATGTCATATTATTTAATACCTCCTTTTATTTGAATTATTTTATTTTATCCCATCTTGTGTTTCATCAGATTCCCTGTTTTGCTAATTTATACCACTTGATTATTTTGATATGGAATAATGCAATGCTACTTTAGTAGTGTCCAAGAATAAAAAATATTAAGCTGAAATGAGGAAAACCTGAAAGTGGGACCATTTTTGTCACATTTGTGTGGAACTTACAACTTGAACACAGCTGGGACTTGCTTGCTGTTGCCATGGTGACTCATGTTGCTGATGAAGTCAAGAGAGGTTTGGTAAAATGAGCTGAAATGAAATTTATTTTGTTTTGGTTTTGGTCACATGGTTTAGATGACTATTTTAGATATCTGCTGATAAACACCAGCAGTGGATGAAAATGTTTAAACTTTGCAATGTTTTACCTGATTCCTGTTTTCTTAAAGCACAGCATGATGAGCTCTGTGAGTCAGTGCTCTTATGCCCTTGTTATTCATTCTCTAACACTTGGCCTAAATTCAGTGTGGACTCATTCACACTCTCTGGTGGGTTTTCTAGAGTACTTGCATTGACTGTGCCCACAGTGCACTGGTGTGTGGCACTAATCTGGAGCTCTGCAGACTTGTCAGACTGCCACTAGTCACAGAAGGTGCTGTGCCTAGAAGCTTAATGCCCAGCCAAAAGAAGAAAGAACAATTTTACACCACTGCACTGCAATCTTACAATGGCATTGGAAAGTTTAAACACATGCACAGGAGACACACAAGTCCATATGTAAAGATATTCAACGATTTATTGATTGTTGGGCATGCATGGACTGATGAAGGTCATCTTTTCTTTATCATCTGAGGTTTCATCAGAGAGAGGTTCCGAAAGATGATACAAAACAAAGGAAAAATCAGAAAGAGGAGGGGAAAGCACTAAGCTAACAAGTATAAGTAACGCAATGTATTGCTTCGTTTTTTGTTGTGGAGATTTCAGAAATTCTCTTTACTTAAAAATAAAAATGGAGAAAAAGCTTCAGAAGTCTATTCATCCATCCATTTTCTGCCACTTATCCAGTGGCAGCAGTTTAAGCAGCGATATCCAGAGCTCCCTCTCCCCACCTGTGATATTCACCATTTGGCTTCAGCTGCGCCATCAATGCATTTCCAAGCCAGTCGAGATCTCTTTTATAATCTCATTATTTTGGGCACAAAAGAAGTGGCGGGCCTATGATCTACAGCAGATGAACAGAGTATGAAAATCATCTCCTAAAGAAAGAGAAAAAACTTCATCAGAAATCGTCTCAGTGAAGGAGTAGCTGTCCAGAAGGGAAATGGGGAGAGAAAAGGCTGTGTTATGCCAAATTACACAAGAAATAGACTGAAGACCAGTGGCAACAGATTGTATGGAGTTATGATTTCACATTTGATCTTTTGTTCCAAATCATTGTTGGTGTGACAATAATGAGGATACACAATGATCTGTAGAACACAGTAGATGGAAGCTCTGTCATAGTTGGTCTGCATTTTTAGCCAGTGGTGTTGGGGGTCTTAATCAATCAATCAATCAATCAATCAATCAATCAATCAATCGTAATCAATTATGAACAGAGAAAGGTCCTGTTAGAGTTTGATCCACCATGCAATATGATCTGCAAAGTATTTGATTGACATTTTTCAGCATGACAGTGATCCCAAACACAGTGTGAATGCACTAGAAGCATAACTGGGTAGAGAAATAGACCATATTGAAACTAGAGCTATCAACGTTAACGCGCTAATGCGTCATCACGATTAACTCAATTAAAATTTGCAGAATGGACAAACTTTGGACAAACTGCCCGTTGACAGAGACATTTCAGAGATTTTGAGTCATTCTGCACTCCAGATGGGTTAATTTAGTTAAAAATCTTAACTGTGTCAATGATGATGACGGATTAATCAGCGTTAATGCGTTAAGGTTAACATAACGTTGAAACATAACAACGAAAAAGTGTGTACATTTCTATTTGTTTCTATATTCTGATTGCAAAAGCTGTCAGACAGGACAGAATATTATTAAAAATTAATTAATTAATTAAAAAAACGCAACAGAGGACAGATCAAAAGAGAGCCAGAAGCCAAAGAAGCACTTTGGAGTGCCTTCAAGAAGTCTGGAGAAATAATCCTGAAAAAAATGAAAGACATTACAAGAGCTCACCTAAGACACTCCAGGCTTTGTTGAAGAATAAAGAGTTTGGCTTTTATATTGTATTTACATGTATATTTGCCGGTTTCAAAAAATTACTGCACCCATTTCCTATTTTCCCAGCTAAATATAAAAAATGAGGCTTGGTTTCAGAATTTTGCACTGCTGTATTGTAGGGAGGAACGTAGATTAACTCTTTAAAAAAAGAAAGAAAGCTAATTGCTAATTAGACATCCTGTTTTTTTGAGTTTCACTGAGTTTTGCATGATCTGACAGGGTGGAGTTGCTGGGACGTCCACTCTGAGGATGATTGCAGCAAAAGATATCAAATTTAGATGCATCACTCTAATCAGACCTGTTGCCTCTGATTTTCGGTTCAGTTCTTACATCAGGAATTTCTCCCTGTTTCCCTTCTTTAAGAATGGCTTCTTGGCAGCCACCTTTCCCACTGAGACCATTCAGATTGATCAACTAGTAGATTTTTTTTGATGGCTTCTTGGAAGAAAAATATGAAGTGACAAGGGGTCAAGACTTTTGCACAGTATTGTGTATGTATATGTATCCCTCTTTTGAAGAAACCTTAAGAACTTGACAGTCTGACCTTGCTAAACATAGTAGGTAAGTAAGTGAAATTTATTTATATAGCACTTTTTAAGACACAAATCTGTTACAAAGTGCTTTACTGGGAATCTAAAATAATATTATAATAATCACAAGAACAGCTAGACAGCAGTTCCCATTCCATTTATTATATATGATTTATAAATTGACACACTCAGACACTCACATTGAAAGTATAAAAAATACAAGACTACAGAGTTTTCTAGACTTAGTGAGGTCTCTTCTTCATTGCTTTAATATATTATTTTTACTTAAATGACAAAAATGGGAAATTCCTATTTTTCTTAGGATAGTTTTGACAAATCCATTCATCAAGCAAGTTACTATCATTTATGTCATTTTAAAATGATATCAGAGCATAGAAAACAGAATCACATGCAGCCAGCAACTTTTTACTGAATCTATACAGCACATCCTATAAATAAAATTGACTTTCGAATATATGTGCTTCAAGTTTCGTTGTACTTTGTATTACAAAATGTAAGGAAAGGTGATATCACAAGGGAAAAACTGAAATGTCAAGGAATGATTAAAGGCTGGGCTGACTTTTGAGCACTAGCTAACTGACAGAGTCATGACTTTTGCAAATACACAGGTCAAAAAAGGGCTTGGCTGAACAATTTTCAAATTGCTGCAACATATGACTGATTCTTTAAAACTGATTTAAAAAATGTAATCACTGTGCTGGCAGGCATTTGAGATTTAGGATACTACAAAAGCAAAGTCGAGAAATGTTCTACGCTTACAAATAATGAACCAACATGGTTGAAGTGTCTTTCACATACCAGGTGACAGTAGCACCTTTGCGCTCTGGAACGCACTCTTTTCTATAGCTTGCATCGTGCAAGAACAGATTACCATTGCGTCAGGAAAAATGCAGTGCAAGCGTGGCAGCTGTGGAGCACTTCTGCATGCGGTGTAATGGAAATTTGTACAACCAAAAGAAAACACAGAATGATGGGGAAAGGTTACACATTACACATAAAGATCACAAGTGGTTGCAAAATAATAATTTTGTAGTACAGACCCAAGCACAGCACAGCACAAATTTTGAGCCATTCGCTCAACCTAGCAATCAGTGCACAAGCCACTTTCTATGTGAAATGGTTTCATTAAGAAATATTTCTAAAACTTCTGAAAACAATGAGTAATATGTAATGATTCCAGTTTGCTAAAACCAAAATAGGAGGGTGTAAGACACAGATGAATTAAAACTAGTGCAGCACAAATACACAGCTAATGTCTCCTTTAAACATGTATGTACCATATAGCTACTACTCTGGCTCACCTTGCTCTAAGAACAATAACCTGCTCCTGCTGTTTACTCATATAGTTTCATTTATTAATATATCTAAAAAATACATAATTTATCGATATCAGACCATTTTGTATGTGCATGGTTTTGTTTGCTTATTTTTGTTGTAGTAGATAACACTCACTATTCACAGTGCTTAAAACTAAACAGTACAGGCCAACACACACAGTGTGGCTGGTAGCTGGCACCATTCCAATATCCATTAAAATGTAACTCAAGCCCAATACTGCTCAGCTGATTTTGCAAAGCAGCCACGAACAACTACTCCAAAGTACTGTCTCGGGAAAGAGGAAAATAGTGTTTTTGTAAGTGTAGTATTCCTACCAAAGCAGCATACATGCATCAGTTTTTGTTTTAAAACTCACTTCAGAGTTGTCTTATTATGAGTATTTATACTTCCATTAAAATTTTTTAATATTTTAGCTCAGTTGCAGCTATTTTTTACATATAATATAATATAATATAATATAATATAATATAATATAATAAGAGAAACTACAATTTCTGTAGTTAATTCGTGAAATAACCTTGCATAGGAAAGTTATATAGTTACAAAAATTATAAATAAATTTCATTTTTTCAGCATGGTATTCACTCACAGAAACGGACAATCATTTAAAGAGGCTATAATTCAAAGAATATACAGAACTTGTTAATTTAAATAAAATGAAAACACCAGAATTTTCTTTTGTGCACACCATAGCAAAAGAAAATGTATCATAAATGATCAGCATACGAATAATTACATTTTATTTAAATTAAGTGTGGCTGATAAAAGGTATGTTAAAAAAATGTAAAAAATGTATTTTACTCATTCTGCACCTGACAGGAAGTATTCTGATAAAGATTAATACTGACGAAGTAAACATGAATATATATATTATTTTGATAACAAAATAGTTATCTACAAATGTTTTGTTATTGAGTGGATATATAAATATGTATAACAATATATATGTATTTCTATACATATATATTTACAACTAAAGGTGCACTTAAATAATGTCATCAAGGAGATGTGGGGTGCCTATCCAATCCAACGTCCTGGGCTCTGAAGCAGCCATAATCATGCACATAAACTGTTTACCGGTCCTCTTATCAATAGGATAGATTGTTGTAGGAGTGAATCTTCTGTTACTTTCCACAAACTCACAGAGCTGCTGATACACTTGTGGGTATTCGTGGCGTAAGAAAACCCCTCGAATCCTTAACTCTCGTTGTATATTAATGAAACAAATTTCTCTGGCCTTCCGGCCTTCTTCTCCCTCTTTGTCGAGATCTGCTGTTCCTGGGGGTGGAGTAAGGATCAGTGTTTCCATGTCACTCTCTTGCTTGTGAACCTTTCTCTCTGGGCTAAACGAAGCCAATGCTACTTTTGCATATTTTCTGACAGTTGGAGCTTGGTTCCTTGGTGATGGCCCTTCAGGCAACTGCTCACCTACAGCAATGGATACATTTAAGATGAAACATTCGTTTGGGTCATACTCTTTACCAGCTTCCTGCAGTTCTTTACAGTACTCCCCTAGGTTGTCTTTGAAGCTTTCAAGCTCTCGAAGGGACAAATATGTAGGAGACATAAGTAAACTATCCAGACCATACTGCAAGAAGTTACTAGATGACAAAGGGTTAGGAAAACCAAGGAAGAGAACTCCTCTACCTCGAGAAAGGTAGCCAACTTTGGCAATACGGGAGAAGGCTTTGTGGACTTCAACAGTCTCCCGACAGTGTTTGATGATATGACGGCAAGTGCTACCAATTCTTCCATACAGGCAGCTTTCTTTATGAATATCCCAGTCCTCCCTGCGACAATTTCGAGAGCAGTAATAGGTGTAACAGCTATGGCAGGATTTAAAATAAAGGCAGGCATTGAATAGGGTTTCTGTCCTCCGGCATTTGTTGTTAGAGCACATCATTGTGTCATCCTCATCTGGGCTCTGATCAGGGGAACACTCGTCTGCACTCTTCATTACATCACTTGCCCCATCTATATCTCGAAAAGCATCAGGATTCATTCGGATCGAGGTGGGCTGTTTGTCCAGAGGAGCTGCTTCTTCTGTGCCTGTCTTTGAACTCTTTCTGGACAAAGACACTGCTTCTTCCTCATCAATTAACTTCTTTAGTTGGTCCAGAATGTCTTCACTTGCCCTTCTGCTGGGTGGCTTATAGTCAGTCACAAGATCAGCCAGAAGTTCATCAAGTTGTTCAAGACTTTGCTGAAGTGAAGCATTGTCATGTGTCTTCTCTTTGGCTGAGCTTTCAAAGTCCCGATGAATCATTTCTGGATTCTCTGTGCTTCTGGTATCAAGAATGTCCCAACTGGCAGATCGTCCTTCAGCCTTATTAAGGCTACTTGATCTAATGTCATTATCTGTGATTGTTATTTCAGGGGTGACAAACCAGAGTTTACTGGTGCTGCTCTTTGATATCTCTGTTGGGCTTTTGTCAATCAGTGAGTTGTCAGACATTGACAAGGCTGCATAGCGTCTTGGTGAACTAGAGAGATTAACAACCACTGGTTGTGGTTTTTCACCAGCAGATCTCTCAGGCTTTCTGGAGTCAAGAAGATCATCATAACTCTGACCTCGCTGTACAGGAAGAGGCTGTTCTCTTTCCACACGTGAGTTCAGAATATTGTCCCAAGACCTTGAGTAAGATTTGGAATCTGTACCAAATCTTTGAGGTTCAACACATGGGTTGGTATACCACGGAGTCAGTGCAGGCTCTTGTTGTACTCTTGTTGGAGTGACTTGAGATGCATGAGAGGGAGGATTGGTGGTGTAACCAGATGCATCTGAGCCATACCAGTCATCTGTTTGTGAATGCATTACTCTAGCATGTCTTCTGCCTTCAGTGTAATATGCCCTAGCTGGGACATGGTGCTCTGGTGGCATTGCATACATCTCACTGGAATAATAAAACCTAGGTGGAGCAGTCTGAATTTGATAAGACCTTGGATCATCCCCATAAAATATTCTTGTTGGAGGTGTCTGTATGATATATGGCCATGGTTCATTTGCTGCATAGGGTTTGGGATACCCTGTCTTCATAGAGTATGGATAGGGCTCCATTTCAGAATAATATGGTCTTGTAGCTACAGCATGCACTATTCGAGTTCTTGGATCTTGCACAAATTGGACTTTTGGAGTATATGCTTGTCCAGGTGTGTAACGTTCATCATGAAAGTAAGAACTTGGTTGAGGAGGAGCAGTAGTAACATATCCCCCTGGGTCATCTGCATAAAAGAACTTAGTTGGCACATTAGGACTAGAGTGAGCTCTGCGTTCTCTGCCATAGAAATCACCTGATGAAGGCATCCTCTGCAAGGAAATCTCCATAGGTTGTACATAACTACTTGGCATGCTACGGGAATATTGATAACTTTGTCTACTTTCTGTAACAAATGAGTCAGTGGGAGTAGGCGTTCTAGAATATGAGAAATGGCGTGGCACAGTCAGGCTCCTAGTCCCTGCGCTGTGGTGTCTCTGCCAGGGTATGTCCATTTGAGGTGTGGCATTTTTCCGTCCTGAATGATGTAATGTTGCATCATCAGGCTTGATGTCAACCCGACACCTGACATGGGGGCTAGTTGCTGGTTTATCCAGACCTTCATCCTCAAAATTATCAGCAGTGTAGTGAGGAGAATATCGACTACTGTCACCCATTTGTGGCTGCAACTTAATGGGATGTACTTCTTGCATATGAGCCCTGGTTGCTGCATAGGAGGGTTCCCTATGTGGTGATACTTCTGGTCTCCGACGGGAGTCTCTGTAATCCCTTTGGAACTCTCTGCCCTTCCTTCCTGAAGATGATGATCCTTCAAGAGACACGGCAGTGAAAGTTGTCTGGACTCGAGGTGCACTTTTTGACCTGGTCCTTCGTTTTTGTTCAGGGACAATTACCTCACTGGCCATATCTGTTGTCACTGGCTGAGGAGTCAACCTGTGACTAAAAATGTCAGGAGCAGAAAAACGGTACCTCTGCCGGTGGCCCAACACATTCCAGGCAACATCTTGGTTGGATGCCTGCCTATCTCCTTTCCTGTATGGAGAATCCATAGGATATTTGTGTGATTTGGGGTACTCCAGTGACTTGTAGTCAAAGGTACGGCAGTGTCTCTTATTGTCTTTGCTTTTACCGTCCTCCAGTGTGTTGGAATTTATACTATCACATTGTTTGGAAGATTGTAAGGACTTATAGAGTGAAGAAATGGGGATCACTTTTATGTCTTGATGCACCGTTGATACCAGTATGTCAGGTGGGTCTGTGCGTGTCATCTTAAAGGGATTCCTCTAGTTTTCTCCATCAAGTTGCTTTAATGTTGATGTTGCCTGGAGAAAAACAAAGAATTTCAGTCACATTTTGTACAAACATTAATAACGAAAATTTATATTAAATTCTGCAAACTATTCAGCCTTCTAGAACTGTTGTAGATCAAAACAAGATCAGTACTACATATTTAGTCGAGCAAAATTGTACCGCTCTAAAACCGGTCTAAATCATGGAATTGAAAAAGGTCATCAAAATTTTTTCTCCGTTTCAAGATTAACTTCCCTTGTGAACAACTTGGAATAGAGTTGCTGCTGACACTGATGCAGCTAGTGAGATGCCACTTAGGCAACTACTTAACTAATAAGATATTGAGGGTGGCAACAATCAGTTGGGGGCAGCAGGGAGGGGGGCCCCCATTATCTTCAATCGAATTTCCCACATTGACTAAAATTTAGCAATCCCCAGACCCATGCCTAGCTGTACACACACACACACAATGCACAAAGACACATATCTATCCACATCGACCCGACCCTCAAAAATGCATATGAACAGATGCCCTTCCAGAGGCAACACTGGAATGCAGCCAGCCTGGCTCCGGATCACCAGCCAACCAGTATGGTAAATGGACTGGTTCTTATATAGCGCTTTTCTACTCTTCTGAGCACTCAAAGCGCTTTACACAACTTGTGCATTCACCCATTCACACCCATTCGCACAAGCACATTTCTCTAGGTGCTTTCTAGATAACATTCACACACATTCATACTCCGATGGATGCATCGGAGAGCAATTTGGGGTTAGTATCTTGCCCAAGGATATTTGGCATGCAGACTAGGGGAAGCCAGGAATCGAACCACCAACCTTCCGATCAGTAGATGACCTGCTCTACCACCTGAGCTACAGCCACCCCACCTCACTATTTAGACAGTATGGGGTCTAAATAGTGAGTATGACTGTATGAGAACTAGAATGCTATTAAAATTGAGGGGACAGATGCGAGATGAGCAGGTCACCCACTGCCCATAACATGAAGAACCCGGGACCCATGCAAACAGCTTGCATGGGTCCTGGGCCCACTTTTCTTATTCTCTCTTCTTCTGTACACCAGAGCACCGCTGCATGCAACGCCACCACCCCTTGCTCCAACAGCAGTAACCTAGCTGATCAACAATGTAGTTGACACAAAGTCAATATTCTCCCAAAGGGCCTGAAAGAACTCAACAGCCACTAAGGCACAGACCGGGTATGTTTAAGTGGGCCTCTTGTTAGAGCGGCCAAGAGGGTGCAGACCACCCCCATGGAACCAGGGGCCTAACCAGAAAATCTACGACCCCCGCATCAGAGCCCCAGGTTGAGCTCCTGGACCTGCAAAGAAGAGGCAAGCCACCCGGCCTGGGGCCAGCACCCGTCTCCAGGCCCCTCCAGGCCCCCGGATTCTGCTAGACAGCGATAGCCCTAGAGACCATCCCCAGCAACGCAGACAGGGAGTGGGCACTACAGTCAACAACTATCACCAACTAAGTAATGTACTTGATCAGTGGGGACCAGAGAGAAATAAAAGAAACAAAATGATAACAGTAGATCTATACGTAAAATTCCATATTGAGTTATACAGAATCTGTTTTTTAAATTTTCCTTTCATGATTATAGTTTTAATTAGTGATGTGTAAGGAAGTAAGATGTATATACGACGTATTTACTTTCCTAGCAAATTCCCTTACGTCACCTAAGATACACATCTACATGGGGTTGGGATATAGCAACTAATTCATATGGATAGGTCCTCATATGGATGGGTCCTGTTCAGCGGTTCTCTGCCAGAACCTATATGAACAGGAACACAAGATCATATAGCATGCATATAGTTATCTGTTGTGTGCATATAGTTATCTGTTGTGTTCACTGTTCAGTGTGTGCATAGTCTGTAAGGCACAGTTGGAGCATCCTTTGTCCCGTGTAGTGTGTTCTATGTATACTTTTGTATTGTATAAGTTGTAAATTGGTGCTTTTAGTCATTTTGAAGGTGTGTAAGCATATTTGTGTCTTGAAGTTTTGGTCTGGATTGATGGAAAGACTTCACTCCCACTTTGTGGTTGGAAAGGAAATTTAATCATCATTTTAACAATAATATTTTTGATAACAATTTGGGGGTACAGGTAGGGCTGGGCGATATGGCCTAAAATTCATATCTCGATATTCTTTAGCTGGATGGCAATATACAATATATATCTCGATATTTTTTAAAGCCATAAAGTAAGAACAAAAAGAGAGTTCTTAGTCAAAGCTGTGTCCCAGATCTCACATAGGCACTTTTATTAACATACAGCGTAAATGTACATGAAAAAATTACTCAAATAAATTATCAGCATTTATTAAATAATAATTCTCCATAAATAAAATAAAACAATGTTGTTTTTGTACATAACAAAACGCTCACAATTGTGCAGTTAAAATGTAAACTAACAGACGCTGAGCATAATAACAAAGCCAGACAGATTTTGCAGCTGCTCTGTTCCCAAGTTCTACTGCGTGACTGACAGCCTTGAATTTTAAATCCGCTTTGTAACCGTGTCTCTTACAGGTGCCATTTGTGGTCCTTATATGCACACAATACGGTAATATTATGTTGAAGCACAGTATGCATTACTCCGCGAGGCTCCAGACTACGGTAGCCATAATGCTCCAGCAATCCATCAAGCAGTACGGCTTCGTAGCTTACCAAAGTTGTACTAAAACTTTTTTGACAGATTGCTGAGCGCTGTGTACCACATAAAATCGGTTCGCAGTCAGTAAGCACAACCAGAATTCATACATAAGGCACACTGTCAATTTTTGAGAAAATGAAAGGATTTTAGTGTACGGTTAAAGTCCAAAAAATACGCTACACGAGTTTTGTAAGGTAGTTTGTTTCGGGGCAGAAAGCTGGGAGACTTCGCGGTCTGGGATACAGCACTCTTTACACACTCTTCATTTTGCACTTTATGGCGCTGTTGTAAATAGTGAAAATACTAGTAGTGGATGGTAGTCATCTATCTTTGCATGGTTTAAGAAGTAGAGTAATGATGGTAGGGTTCTTAAACTTAAGCTGGTTACACTTAGAGGTGAGGCGGTGGTTACTTGTAGCTCGGCTGCAGAAGAGGATGGGGCAGCATCCTCACCTGGGACAGTGCTAGGGGAGCGGATAGCCATCATTTAATCATCATTTAATTGGGGCTGCTGTAGCTCAGTAGGTAGAACAGGTCACCTAGTAATCAGGAGGTTTTCCAGGAACACCCAGCCAAGTCATAAGCAGAAAGAATAAACAACTGTTGAAACAGACAGGCATATCATTACATGGTTTTGAACTACTAATGCTGCTGAGACCAGTCGGGAACAAGTACGACTTATTGCCAGCAATGTGGACCAAGCTCTCACGACAGTTGTACAGTGGCTGAATGGCTTGTAGCAAATACTCTGTACCCTGAAGGATGTGTTTTATGCCTTCAAGTTCACAAAGCACATGTAGACTGGTTGGGAGAACTCTCTGCAGACTCAAATATCCTCAAGAGGAAAAAGAGCTGGTCCAGTGTTCTACTACCAGGAAAAACACCAACTGAAGCTGATGTTCCAATAGGACAAAGTCTCCTTTCTAGTACCTTGGCATTGACCTTCTTAGGGAAGCTGAGTAGTGTGATGCCCCTATAGTTGGAACACTGTTGGCGATTCCCCTTCTTAAAGACAGGAATCACCACCCTGGTTTCCCAAACGAAAGGTTCTGCTCCAGATTTCCACGTGATATCAACCAAGACAGCCCTACAACAAGTAGGGCCTTAAGGAGATAGATGGCTCCATTCACCTCTGGTTTATTGTTTACCACCTCGACAGACACTGCCACAGAGAGCTTGTGAACCTTCAGCACACTGCAGTGTCTTTAATCTGTTGTGTATATTGCTACCACATTACTTTAAAAAAAATAATCAATGGAGTTGCTAAAAGCTCCACCTGGAAAAACCTCAGGAACTGCCACACCAGTCTGGGTCATTTTGGACTCCTTTTATAGTAAAGTTCCTTGGTGGTTCGATTCCTTGTTCCTCCATGCCAAAAATCCTTGGGCAAGACACTAACCACCACCTGCTCTCCAATGCATCCATTGGAGTATGAATGCGTATGAATGTATGTTAGTTGGAAAGCACTGACAAAGCATAGACAACAGTGCTTGTGTGAACGGGTGTGTACGATTGAATGCGGCGTGTTGTATAGAGTGCTTTGAGTACTCCAGGAGATTAGATAAGCGCTATATAAGAATCAGAATTAGTCAACAAACTGCTCGAAATGCGTTGACAGAAACAGTTCAGGTATTTTGAGTAATTCTGCACTCTAGATGCGTCAATTGTGTTAAAAAATTTTAATCGCGTTTACCGTGATGGCGGATTAATTTGCGTTAACGCGTTCGTTTTGACAGCACTAGTACAAATACATACTCACCCAACATTGAGACACACAGAACGCAGTATACACACTCCCAATACATATTCTATGCTCCCAGGTCCAGGCACCAACATGCCCAGGGGGGCAATCTGACCCCAGACCAAGGATATGGTTCCCTTTACTCTGGGGTGGAGACTAGCAGACTGCCCCGGTCCCGCAGCAGCAGGGAAGTCCACCAGCCCAGACACCAACCAGACCTCCTCCTGCCCCCCTGCCCCAGAGAGCAAACAGCAAATGGGGGTGTGAGAAGAGGGAAGAAATTAGCGATGAGGAGGCAAGGAAAGGGGTGGGGGGCAAAGTACCCCCGCCCTGCAGCCAGCCTTCTTGTTGACCACCATGGGCACCCCCGTTCTCCCAAATCCACCAAGGGCAGAGGGCTCAGGCCCATCGAGACCAGGGCTCACAGCAACAGCACTACCATGGCCCACAGAGCCCACATAGCCCATTCGACCCTACTGCAGAGGAAAACTACACCCACCCCAACATTCAGTCAACTCACAGACTACACCTGCAGAGTGTATTCCACAAGAGCAGAAACCACCTGCAAAAGATGGTAACAACCTCCCCGCCATCTAAAGAGGCCCTAGCTCTACCAATGCACCAAAGGCCCCGCGTCAGTGCAGGCCCCATGCATGCACCCACGCACAACCAAGCCCCCGAGGGCTAGCCAGAACACCATCTTGGAAGCAAAGCACCCACAGAACCCCAAGTCCCCAAGCCTGGCCCGGACCCGCACTGCGATGTCTGGCAGCATAGACCTCCCCGAGCCCTGCTGCATGCAGCCACCATAAAAACACCACCCAAGAGCCACCAGAGCCCCATCCCAGTCAGCACTACAGCCCCCAGGTCAAGACCCCCCAAAAACCCACCCCTAGAGAACCCCCAGACACCCCTAGCCCATTAGTTTTATTTTTTCCAGTTCATGAGGACAGTCTGCTTAGCAATGCAGAAGGCAGTGAGAGCCATGTGGACTGTATTCATCTCCGTAGTGAAATCATTTAAGTCACTCAGCAAGCAAAGGGGAGGCTGAAATGTTACATTTCAGACACTGATAGTCTTCACATATCCTGCGCTAAAATGTCTGAAAAAGTGGACAGAAGCAGAGAGCGGGGATATAATTGTCAGGTGTATTGTCTTGACAGTGTGCGCAGTTGTTAGAAGATGTAAAACCAATCCTGAACATCCGCTGACCTGTATAGTGCACCCTGTGTAGTATATATATATATATATATATATATATATATATATATATATATAGTTTTATATTGTATTAATTGTAGACTGTGATTTCTAATCAAATTAAATGTTTTTAAACATGTCTGAAGGAGAACATGTCAGAAGTTGTTGTCCAAGCTGACTGATAGATCCGCCTCCTATTTTGCAATAGGAAGTGATATTGATTCATTTATTTAGGAGTGTCCTGTATATTTTAGACAGTAATTTGAGGGTTTTTGAGATTAAGGAATTATACCACACTTGGTGGTGTTTATAATTTAACTTGATTAGGCTTAAATTTATTTTTTACTATAGATTTAATTTGTTAATATTCTAAAAATCTATTCTTGATAATTCCATATTGTTTAGCTAATCTGTCAAACGGAATAAAGTCTGTTTCTTCGATTATTCATAACTGTTCAAAGTATTTAATTCATTTACAACTCCAATCTGCAAAGTTTATCATATCATTGTTCTGTATTATGTTAGGGTTGTTCCAAATGGGTGTTTGAAGACCATGGGATCAATGAAGACTCAGTCATTTTTAGAAACTCCCACCATGCTGTTAGAGAGGAGCTGATATTGATGCTTTTAAAGCAATGAGCTACCATCATTGAACTACCATTCATTAGCTCAATGATGATTGAGCTAAGGAATGGTAGGACTGAAATCCCTATATTTTCCATAGTTCCAGTTCTGCATCCACTACTCACTCCACCACAGCTTCTCGGATGAGAGGTGAAATATCTTCAAGAAACTAAAAGAAGTCCAGATGTTTTTCTTTCCAAGCTACTTAGACTACCTAGACATTTTTTGTTCTGTTCTGTCAAATGTTTGAGGCATGGAAGCCTTGAAAATCTAAATTATAATACAGTATTAAAAACTGAAGTTGTTATACATGTGTACTTGATTTTTTATTGTGGTATTACAAAATATACCACATACCAAAATACTTATAACTACAGAAGGTAGAAGAAGATAAGATGACTTTTAAACTGATACAGGAATTCTGTTCAGGAGCAGTATATGGGAGGCTGTGTGTGAAACTCCTTCATCAAAGCTTTTCAGTTGTGCCAACACGCCTAACACAGTTTTTGGTTCAGTAAAAACTACTACTTTCATATTAAATATTCAAATGGACAGATCTGACCAAAAGATGACATTGGGAATAGATGAAATATTTCATGGTAAAAATAAGATGGAAACATAACAGTGAGAACATGGCATATACTTTATACAGCAGTAAGAAATTACAGCAACAGCAAAAAATTATATACTGTAACAGGCTTCAAAATATAAGCCCATCGTTCCTGGGAGATCTTTTGAAAACATCTTTTCACAGCTTTTTAAAATAAACACACTTATCATGATAATTTAATGCTTGCTAAAGAACCAATACCGAGAAAAAGCAACAAGCAGAAGGGATTTGTTTGGGCCAAGAAACATAAGGAATGGACATTAGACCAGTGAAAATCTGTGCTTTGGTCTGATGAGTCCAAATTTGAGATCTTTGGTTCTACCCGCAGTGTCTTTGTGTCTTTGTTCTCTACATGCATAGTTCCTATCATTAAGTATGGAGGATGAGGTGCTTTGGTGGTGACACTGTTGGGGAATTTATTCAACACTGAAGGCACACTGAACCAGCATGGCTACCACAGCATCCTGCAGCAGCGTGCCATCCCATCCCAAACACACCTCCAGCCTGTGTAAGGGCTATTTGACCATGAAGGAGAGTGATGGAATGCTGCATCAGATGGCCTGACCTCCACAGTCACCTGACCTAAACCTAATCGAGGTTTGGGAGGTGATGGACCACAGAAAACAGCCAACAAGATCTTGGAAAACCATTTCATGAAGGACATTGAGAGAATGTTAGAGTGTGCAAAGCAGTAATCAAAGCAAAGAGTGGCTGTTTTGAATAATATAAAATACAAAACATGTTTTAAGTTATTTCACACTTTTTTGTTTACTACATAATTCCATATGTGCTTCTTCACAGTTTTGATGCCTTCAGTGAGAATCTAAAATGTAAATAGTAATTTAATTAAAGATAAAACATTAAATGAGAAGGTGTGTCCAAATTTTTGACTGTTAGTGTATGTTCATATCCAGACAACATCTTTTGCAGGAAAGGAATTGTGTATTTCAGCAAGATAATGCTAAATCAAATACTATATCTATTACACGTAAAATTCATAGTAGAAGATTTCAGGGCTTTCACCATATGCATGTTCAGTTATGGTTCTCTTTTAGATACTAAATCATCACACAAAAAGACATATCTCAGCTTGTCTTGTTGCATGTATGAGGGAAAGGCAATAGCAATGACATCCTAATATAACATTTTTATATCAAGTAAAATTTTAGTCCACGGACAACAGGATATGGCATAGCCCTAATGAAAAGCAAAAATTTAACTTCATCCCCTCCTAAACTGAAACAAAATAAAAGTAACTAGGACAAAGTTATATGACAGCTGGATGTATGGTTCATTCATTCTCTCTTTGGATTGTGTATAAAGTGTTTTGTTTTGATGAACATATGAAATTTCAAGACCAAAGTTCAACCCAAGACACACTGTGCAGCAGACTTGAAGGCTCCATCTCTTTACTTGTTCTTAATTCAGGTGGAGCAGTCTCTGGTATCTTGTGTGTCAGCCCCATAACTGAACTATTACAGGCAAGCTGATTCCTCACCTCTACAAATGCCTTTTTCTTCTCACTTTCCTGCATCCATTGGCAGACAAATGATGTGTGTAGATGACTGACAGTGTGCTGGATCAATGTTTTTTGCTGCAGTTTCCTCACAACATATCTATTGTTCTTCTTAGACACCTCTGTATGTGGCCTCTCTGTGGCCACATGCCGACCCTATTGCATTACAGCAGAAATCTGACTTTACTGGTCTAAAGTGGTAAAATTATTAGTTTGTATTGACCATTTGATAATGGACCAATTAATATGGGAGGCAATAAAGCAATAATGGGTACTGATGGGTGCAATGATAGGCATTTGCCAGTATTTTTGACATCTTTGTATCTATGCTGAGAGCATACATAGTGCTGAGGCCTAGCACTAGCATTTTTTTTTTTTTTAAATAAAATGAACTCTGGTCTCAGAGCCGTGAATCAAGCGTGAATAAACGTCGCATGGGATCGCTGGGGTAGCTAATACTGCGCAGGCTACTATCCTGATTGCTGCAGCACATCCTGCAGCTCTTGCTGCTGCCTGGAGCCTGAATCCTTAAGAGGATGATGTCAGTGTTCGATGATGGGAACACATTAGCCTATCGTCAGCCAGCAGAAAGCAAAAAAAAAAAAGTAGCCAAATGAATAATACAAAGAACCAATACCCCATCTATGCTCAGAACATGCAATGCTCTGCGAGCTTCGAGTGATTACAAGCAGTTTAATTATTATCCGAGAACAAGGTGTACAGTCTGCATGTTGTTCGGCCCGTAATACCGTCGCAGTGTTGTGAAATTAAGCAGAGATTTGCGAGGGGGAGACGATCCAAACGTGCCTGCGTGCATAATAGTGGACAGCGCGATACCGTAAATCAAAAGCTGCATCTTACCGCATCAGTTCGGATTCCCAGCTTGTGCTTATCCATTTTCTGTTACGGACGTGACACGAGGGAGTGTGATAGTGGTTTCTCAGTGACGACATCGAACATGTGCAAAAGGCAAAGCTGCTCCTTATTGGTCAGAATCTTTAGATTTTTTTCCTCCTCCTCCCTACTCGGTAGATTGCTGCGTTACCCTGCTGCAACATCCACACGTATGTCGCCGCAACCCGTGCTCCGTCCCCCCCTCCCGCTTTCTCTCTCGCGCTCTCTCTCCCTCCATTGCGCCTGCACCACTGACAGCAACACGCCTGAAACCACCCCTTCCAATGAGGCTGAGTGCCTCAGCCTTTCGCCTGACTGCAATGACCATTTACAAAAGAAGCAAAGCTCTGGCGCACATTTACACCGCGGTTCCAAATTATTATGCAAATGACATTTTCTCTGATTTTCCTAAATAGTCGATCCAAGTGACAGTCAGCATAATTTTCGAGTCATCAAGCATTAGACTATAATTGGAATGTTACTGAACAAACACCCCAGTGAAAACAGTATGTTTTTCAAAAATAACACGCTTAAAATGCACTATCCCAAATTATGATGCACAACAGAGTTTCAAAACATTTTATAGGTTGTAAAGAACCGAAAATGGTCATTTGTTAAATTTGCAGCATTAGGAGATCATATTTACTGAAATCAAAAGCTTTTTCAATCAAAAACATCTTAAGAAGTCAAGTTACATATTAACATAGGACCCCTTATTTGATAGCAGTTTCACAATTCTTGCATCCATGGAACTTATACGTTTTTTGGAGAGTTTCTGCTTGAATGTCTTTGCAGGATGTCAGAATAGCCTCCCAGAGCTCTTGTTTGGATGCAAACTGCCTCCCACCCTCATAGATCTTTTGCTTGAGAATGCTCCAAAGGTTCTCAATAGGATTGAGGTCAGGGGAGGATGGGGGCCTCACCATGAGTTTTTCTCCTTTTATGCCAATAGCAGCCAATGATGCAGAGGTATTCCTTGCAGCATGAGATAGTATTCCTTGCAGCATCCTCATGCATGATGATTTTGTTGCAGAAAGAACGGTCTTTTATATTGTACCATGGAAGAAAGTGGTCGGTCAGAAAGTACACATACTTTTCAGAGGTCAATTTCACACCTTCAGGGAGCCTAAAGGGGCTGACCAGCTTGGAATCCACATGATTCCGGCCGAAAACATGACTCCACCACGTAATTACTGACATCGCAGCCTTGTTGGGACATGGTGGCCATCCAACAACCATCCACTACTCTTCCATCTGGACCATCCGGGGTTGCACAGCACTCATCAGTGAACAAGACTGTTTGAAAATTAGTCTTCATGTAGTTCTGGGCCCACTGCAGCCATTTCTGCTTGTGAGCACTGGTTAGGGGTGGCCGAGTAGAAGGTTTATGCATAACTGCAAGCCTCTGGAGGGTCCTACACCTTGACGTTCTCTTAATCCAATGTATTTGTCTGGCAGAAACCTTCCTCATTGTGCCTTTATCTGCACGAACCCATGTGTGCTGTGGCTCAGCCACAAATCTCTTAATAGTACAATAATAATGTGGAACATCCTTCTTTAGTAGTTTTTCATTTCATTGGGCTCACCTGCCAAGCTAATTATCACAGGTGTCCGAGATTGATTTTAGTAATCCAAAGAGCCCTGAGACACAATGCCATCCATGAGTGTAATTGAAAAATAACATATTTAATCTTCACAACACTTAAATACAATTTGCATAATAATTTGGAACACAGTTTACATTCACATCAATTAATGAGATTCATTCATTTTCTTGCCATCACCTGACTGTAATAACAACAGCAGCAACAATTAAGGAGTGCTGTTTTTTTCATCCTTAGCACATTATTTTACCAGCAGAAAACTCAAAACCCGTTAATATAAAACAACAAACCTGTTCACGTCTAGATTTTCATGCAGCTATGACCATTTTAGGTTTTCGACTGATGTTCAAACTGTTTATAGACCAACTGATTATATTTTAGCTGCAGTTTAAACTAATTAACTGCACATTACTAACACTTCACAGCACATTTAAGGTTAAAAATACATCATTAGTAGGTATGCATAATTACAGATTGACAGTACAGTCACTAAGAAATTTCTATAGTAACTATAAACTTTTCTTTTCTTCAGAAAGTCACAGAGGTTTTATTAGAAACATAGCTAAGCCTTTTTCTAATTTGGCAGAATTTGTGAAAGTTGAAATTTCTTCAGTACTGAATGACACAAAATAGGCTTTCTTGTCAGAGGGCATTTTTGGGAGAGGGAAAACTGCTGCAAGTGCATATTCAGGCCTGTGAGACTCAACTAGACACTCAGACACTAAACCATGGCTCTGTGGTACATGCAGACATTTCTGCATCTCTGCCATTCAAAGAAACTTTTATTTTATGAAATAGTCAATAATGGACTGTGATTTTAGGCTTTTTAAGGCTGCAATTTTCATTCAGTGTTTTCTTAAAAGCCTTATATTTATGCATTTACTATGAGGTTGAAGGCCCGTTAAAGTTTTAAACCTTTTGTCCTGCACAATGGAAAATGGCTGAAAATAATTTCCCTGCCTCTCTGTGTACCTGGCCTGTACTACTACACTTGCTGTCTTTGTAGTGTCTTTCCCCCTTCCTTCTTTCACATAATGATCACAGTCTGTCTTTGCATGTGATTGGCTGCATGGTGTGACCACGAAAATAAAGTCCCAGCCTTGCCTGCATGGATTCTCAGCAGGGCTGAACATTCAGTTCCCGCATACCAATGGGCCATTAATAACTGGCATATGAAATTGTCTCACAGGCGTATATAATTGTGTCATCTGGCTCGCTGGCCATGCATTTGACACCCCTGGTTAAAAGAAAATGATGAGTATTGCATATTTTGGGTGGGTCTTGCATATAAGTATAATATAATAGCTTTACAATTCAATTTTTTAAAATTTGGCTTCAGCCAGAGGTTCCACACTGTCTGGTTTTTCTCCGCCAGAGTTTTCCACACCATCTGATTTGTCTCTGCTGGAGGTCGTCGTGCCATCTGGTCCAGCTCCATCTCCGCCAGACGTCAGCACACCTGCTGGCTCCTCCAGGTCCTGCAAGGCGTGCAAGGCCACATCCATCCACCAAGTCATGTGGTCGGCCTCAGGACCTGCTTCACCTGCGCCGCCGCTGCTTCCCACGCAGTCGGCCTCTGGATCTGTTTTGGCACTGCCTTCTTCCATGCGGTCTGCCTCCTGAAATTTTGGTTCTTTGTTTTGAACTGTTTTCATTTGTTCCGTGTAAATCTGTTAAATCTGTGCATGTGATAGAAACAGAGAAAGGTAATAATGCACCCGTGTTCCTTGGTTCTGTAGACACAGGTTCAGATCCTTGGTCAGTCCTTATTATCAGAAACCAAAAAGTTAGATGTCTCTGTTATCCCAGCCCAGATGTATTGCTGCATAAACTAATATGTGACAGAGTTATGTAAAGCAGATAGACCAGGTGGTACTCCCCTTGATGTGTTGGGTATGTGAAGAGAAACATTATGCAAAGGTGAACAAGAAATACAAGAAAATGTGTTTATTATAAAAGATTTTCACATAGCATTGTTAAGCAGACCAGTAATTGTCAAGGGTGTGTGAACCTTGTGTGTAGAGCAGACAGCATAGACGTGAATGTGTTGAATGAGAACTACCCAAAGCTGGGTCAGGGACTGGGTTTAATGCAGCAACCTTATACTACTAAGTTGAAACCCAATGCTGTGCCTTGTTCCCTAGCCAAGATGGGTCCCCATCCCTTTGTTAGAAAAAGTGAAACAGGAACCGGAAAGAATGGATTCCATGGAAGTAATCAGCAGAGTCGAAGAACCAACAGGTCACTGTGCCAACAAAAAATGACTCAGTTTACATTTTATATTGACGTTACTCACCTCAATGAAGCAGTGTGCAGAGAAAAGTCCTGCCTTCGGTTGAACAGGCACTTGGATCCCTGGCTGGAGCAAAAGTCTTCAGTAAGTTGGATGCAAATAGAGGCTTCTGGCACACTACACAATGTTCATTACCCTCTTTGGGCGCTACCTTTTGGAATAGCCTCAGCCCCAGAGGATTGTCAGTGATCCTCTATGGGCTGCTGGGAGTGGTTGGTCACATGGATGACATCCTCATTTGGGATTAGGATCAGCAGGAGCACAATGCCAGACTGCACACAGTGCTCAACAAATTGCAACAAAGAGTTAAAACTGTCTGCAGATGCCTCATTCTATGGACTGGGTGACAAATGGAGACCTGTGGCATACGCATCTTGCACTTTAATGGAAACGGAGCAGAGGTATGCACAAGTGGAGAAGGAGGCGCTTGGATTAACGTGGGAATGTATGAAAGATTTAAAGATTCTCTAATTGGGAGACACTTCTCCTTAGAGAATGACCACAAACCACTCGTCAGCCTGCTAGGAAATCAAGCCCTAACCGAGCCCTCCTCACAGCAGACACACTGTCACACGGATTCTACCGTGTTCAGACCTAGATTCTAAGGCTACAGCTGAATTACTGGATGACAAAAATATCAGACCAACAGAGGGCGCCTTGCCCGCATCAAACCAATTAGCACCTGCAGCTCTGACTCCAAAGACAGCTGACCCATGTCCTGTCAGAACTAGGTTTGGCAGGGTTGTCATAAAGCCACAAAGACTGGATTTATGAAAGGGAGAAAAAAGGTTTAAATGTAAAGAATAAAGACAGTGTTCTATAAACGGTTATTGGGAAACAAGAGCAAAGAGAGTTATAGTTTTCATATATGCAGTATATATTCTCTTAAGGCTTTGGTGTTATCAAAGGATGGAGGATGTGGTTTATTCTGTTTTAGTGTAACCTTTTTTATTGTGAAAGACTTAACAGGAAGTGAAGGTCGACTGTGAACAGCAACTTTCTGAAAAGAAATAACTTACAGGGATTTTGACAATAAAGTACGAGTTTGAGTTGCTCTACAAAGTGTCTCTTGAACTCTTATGGCTCTAAACATGACAGCCACGATGGGTTGGGGGTGAGTGGATAATGACAGCACAGAGATCCTGTGGAAGCACAGCTGGACTGGCCTTGGGCCGATGGTGATTTTTTTTTTTCTTTTTATAGGCCGATGGTTTTTTTTGTTTTTTTGTAACGGTATAAACAATGAAAGGTGGTGGATTGGCCAATTGGTCATGATCAACTCTGGGCTGGACCATTTACAGCCGAGGAGGTCAGATGCACCCTCCCTCTTGCTTGGGCAACGGCTCTGAAAGCAACATATCACAGACAAACAGAAGAGGTGAAAAGGAACACAATTTGTTCTTCAGCTAGAACGAAAAAAAGACACAAAGCTGGAGTTATTCTGTGTCTTTACGCTGTCAGCTGCCTCTTCTTCTCTCATCCTCTCCCCCTCCCTCTCCTGTTGCTACTTCAGTCAAGAAATTGATCCATGATCAGCTGATTGGCTTTTCTCTTTTTGTTTGTTTATTGCCTACTTTGTGCCAGAAAGAGGAAACCAGCGGATGTCACGCTAAACAGCAGCAGCACGCTGAGAGATGTCCTTGCTGAATCATCAGGGCTGAACAGGTGATGGAGAAACAGGTTTATCTTTTAGGTGACATGGATGAGTTGAAGGGAAATTATGAACTGCTTCTGAGAGACAAATAACACCAGGATGCTTTTCAACGTAGCTGACAACTGGTAACTGTGCAGGGGCGGATCTAGCAAAGTTTTGCCAGGGGGCAGGTAGGGCATTAACAGGGAAAAGGGGGCACAAAGAAATACTTTTCTTTCTTATTCTCATTTAAAATGTCTAGCTTTTATTAAATAATTATCTGAATCTTACAACCAAAGTTGTCATCTGATGTAAAATGTATAGAAATCATACATATATATCAACAAGACAGTATACATCAGTGTCACAACAGCGTTTCCTATAATACCCGGTGGGCCGGTCTCTAGTCAAAATGCCCAGGCCGATTTTTTTGTCCCAGTCCATCCCTGTGTGGAAGAGAGACCTATATTAATAATAACAAATAATTAAATGCAGAGATGTGTATAAACACATAGTGAGTGAAAAAGGTGACTGAAGAAGAAGCACTCATTGCATCATGGGAATCTCCCAGCTGCCTAGACCTATTGCAGCATAGCTAAGGGAGGATTCAGGGTCACCTGATCCAGTCCTAACTGTATGCTTTATCAAAAAAAGCCAGTAGTCTCAGCGCAAAGAGCTCTTATTGGGTGATACTATAAGGTCATTTAAGCCCCCTTTCCATTAGTACCTACTCGGATCCACTCGCCACGGTTTGCTATGGTTTTCAGGGTTGTCCATTAGGTCATAGTAACTGGTAACAGGTACTAAAATAGTACCTGCTCTAATCGGGTTCCAAGCAATCCGACCAGGTACTCAAATATGACATTGTCAGACTACATTCCACCAATTGGCTGGTCAGTGATGTCACTCGATGAATCATGAGAGTGCCTTGTTCAAGAAAATTAAAACTGCCATTTATTAAACAAGGGAAATGTCTACAAAAACACCGCTGTGATCCCCGAGTCTGACAAAAAGCCACAGACTGAGCAACAGGTATATCGTCACCTCACTATTCACCTTTGTTGTAGCATTTGTGTCGCATATTAATTACGTCACAGGACATTTAGCCATGTTGCTTTGACAATGACTACACGCATTAAGGGTACTCAATTGTAATGGAAAACCAGTCGTTCTGAGTTGAGTTGTGGTGAGTCGATCCGAGTAGGTACTAATGGAAAAGCAGCTCAAGATTAAAATGGGGTCTGATTATTCAAGACCTTGTATGTGAGGAGCAGGACTTTAAATTTGATTCTGGATTCAACAGGGAGCCAATAAGCCAATATAGTAGAAATATGCTCTCTCTTTCTAGTCCATGTCAGTACTCTTACTGCAACCTTGATCAACTTCTTAGGGAGTTTTTAGGACATCCTGATAATAACAAATTACAGAAGTCCAGCCTAGAATTAATAAATGCATGAACTAGTTTTTCAGCATCACTCTGAGACAGGATGTTTCTAATTTTAAAATAGATAAAAAAAGAAATAACAAAACAACCAAGAGGTAAGCCCAGAATTAATCCAACACTTGTTCACAAAGGAGACGAACTGCGGGCAAGGAGCAACTAAACAGAAATTAAGGTAAAGAAATACAGAGACAAGACTGACATCTCACTGGACACACTGAGGACAAAACATAAAGGGATTCTGGTGGTGATAGCAGGGATAAAGGGACCCATAATAGTCTGGCAGTATACTGACAACAGCAACTTGTGATTGCTAAACCTTACCACCCTTAGCAGCAACAACTGCAATCGAGCTTTTGCTACAACAGGAAATGAGACTGTCACAGTGCTGTGGAGGAATTTTGGCCTTCTCATCTTTGCAGAATTATTGTAATTCAACCACATTGGAGGGTTTTTGAGCATAAACTGCCATTGGTTTCCCCTTAATAATAAACATCTTCATTTAGAAACTGCATTTTGTGTTTACTTGTAATGTCTTTGTCTAATATTTAAATTTGCTTGATGATCTGAAACATTTAAGTGTGACAAACATACAAAAAATAGGAAATAAGGAAGGGGGCAAACGCTTTCTCATATCACTGTACCAACATGAGTTGGCATCTGGCATCTTAAACGGAGGCAGAGTCTCTGGGAATTCCCCAGGCAGAGTGACAGTCTCTGGGAGTGTGAGCTCAGGATCTCAGCCAATTTCTGCCAATGCCCCAAGCAAGACAACAGTCTCAAGAAAGGCCAGTTCAGGAAGTTTCTGGGATAGGCAACTCAGGAAATCAAACTAACTAAATCTAACCTGTGTTGGTCAAGTTACTTGTGTTGGTCAAGTTAGTTAATTCAATTCAATTCAATTCAATTTTATTTATATAGCGCCAAATCACAACAAATGTCGCCTCAAGGCGCTTCATAGATACAGAGAAAAGCCCAACAATCATATGACCCCCTATGAGCAAGCACTTTGGCGACAGTGGGAAGGAAAAACTCCCTTTTAACAGGAAGAAACCTCCGGCAGAACCAGGCTCAGCGAGGGGCGGCCATCTGCTGCGACCGGTTGGGGTGAGAGAAGGAAGACAGGATAAAAGACATGCTGTGGAAGAGAGACAGAGATTAATAACAGATACGATTCAATACAGAGAGGTCTGTTAACACATAGTGAGTGAGAAAGGTGACTGGAAAGGAAAAACTCAATGCATCATGGGAATCCCCCGGCAGCCTACATCTATTGCAGCATAACTAAGGGAGGATTCAGGGTCACCTGGTCCAGCCCTAACTATATGCTTTAGCAAAAAGGAAAGTTTTAAGCCTAATCTTAAAAGTAGAGATAGTGTCTGTCTCCCGAATCCAAACTGGAAGCTGGTTCCACAGAAGAGGGGCCTGAAAACTGAAGGCTCTCCCTCCCATTCTACTTTTAAATACTCTAGGAACAACAAGTAGGCCTGCAGAGCGAGAGCGAAGTGCTCTAATAGGGTGATATGGTACTACAAGGTCATTAAGATAAGATGGGGCCTGATTATTTAAGACCTTGTATGTGAGGAGCAGGATTTTGAATTCAATTCTGGATTTAACAGGAAGCCAATGAAGGGAAGCCAAAACAGGAGAAATATGCTCTCTCTTTCTAGTCCCTGTCAGTACTCTTGCTGCAGCATTTTGGATTAACTGAAGGCTTTTCAGTGAGTTTGTTGGACATCCTGATAATAATGAATTGCAGTAGTCCAGCCTGGAAGTAATAAATGCATGTTAAAGTTAAAAAGTAATCAGTAACTAATTACTGATTACTTCCCCCCAAAAGTAATCCCGTTACTTTACTGATTACTTATTTTCAAAAGTAATTAGTTGCTTGGTTACTTAGTTACTTTTTAAAAACACGATTTACAACCTGAATAGGTAATAAAACAATAGATCTTTCAGCCCAATTCTACTTTCTCTGCACAATCCATCATCTAAAATGTAATCAAGTGAAAAAGTCTCGTTTTAAAACTAGTTTTATTATTTTGAATCTTTTAACTTTATGCATCAAGCAAAAATGAAATTATATGTAACATTCTCTGACTGAAATTTGTTTAACATTGAAACTTATTTTCTGCATATTTCGGCATATAAAATAAAATAGTTGTTTGTGTTTACACTCACTCTTTCAAATACATGCAAGTAAAACACAGCAGAAAATAAATAAAATGAAAGACTCAGCGGACCTGTTGCTCTATTTTCACCTATTTTGCAGGAGTGGGACAGGCGGAGGTTTGCCCTGGTGCAGATGTGCCGCAGTGGTCATGTCAGTGGAAGGATCCGGGAGTTTCTCTGTGAATTTCATATTCCCGTGGCAGCGTACTCAGTGCTTGCTCGGAAGTTTAGGGTTTTTTCGCTATAAAAACAAGTTTTCTTCCACGATTTAAACGCTGCATGCTCATACTTTCTCCCGCACTCGTTATATTATCCATTTTTGATCTGCACACAGCTGTTGCCACGAACGTCGCAATCGCTTATGTCATTGTCATGAGACATTGAGACAAAACATTAGCTGTGTCCGAATTCAGGGGAAGGATGCTCCAAAGGACATATTTGGAGGCAATGACGTCACAGCGAAGCAACGAAGGCTGTCCGAATTCAAAGAGTAAATTTTATGTATGTATCCTTCGTGTCCTACCATATCCCAGGATTCATTGCGGGCCATACAGGAGATTTTTTTTCTGATAACGACGGTGGTCGAAGCGGGAGAGGAAAACACTTTCAAATGTAAGTATATGAAAATCTGGTTGTACAAAAGTTAAATTGTCATAGCGGTTGTGTTGTTAAGCTTGGGGCATCTGCATAGACATGTTTCTTTTCAATTTAAATAACCGTAAACTAGCTTGTATGGTGGGTCCCGCGTTTTGTCATGTATTGCCGCTTACATACAGCTAATTTTGATTTTTATTTTTTTAAATTAATCGTTATGGTGATTTGTTGTGGGGAACAAAGACCAAACGGCTCAATTTATTAAAACGATCGAGGACGCTGAAGATATCTACCTATTCGGAACCATGATAACAGGGTTCTTGCTGATCGGAGCTGGCTTGGCCCTGGCTTATCGGAGAATTAAGAAAGCGGAACCGGCTGTTCAAACCCCCACAAGGCTGCCCGCTGGGATTGAAACAATGGGACGAGGTGCGGCTTCTCAGAAAGGGCTCACTGAATGCAGCATGGTTAAGAGCTTGGAGGCGCTTACGGCCGCAGTGAATACTCAGAATAACACCTCTGAGCGTATATTGGATTACATCAGGGAAGAATCCACTCAGAACAACACCTCTGGGAGGAAGCTGGATTACAGTTGGCTGCAGTCGTGAGGTCTCAGAATCTGCTCTGTGAGCAAAAGAGTGAAAAGACCACAGAATTGAAGGTAAATAACATCATGGAGAAACTCGCAGCTATCCAACGGGAGATTGAGAGACCAGTGTCGGAGTCGGAGTGTTAAAAACAGCTTGAAATTCTCATGAGTTGTTTGTAAAAGAAAAATCACCATTATAATGCGGCTACCCCTTCGGCGCCAGCTGTGGGCTCAAGGCTGGAGCTGAACAAAAACTCCCTGATAACGACTGTGTTGAGTCTGTTCCTTCCCACTCCATGCAAGGCCACCTGGGTTACTAGGGGGAAGGGGTAGGGTGGAGGACACTGTCTCAGCTGAACTATTGACACGCACACACATACACTTACACTGATAAGCACTAACTCATCCCCCCTTCCCCTTTCAATGCCTTCGGTGCTTGTTGCCTCCTGGGAACACGAGGCGGGTCTGGGCCCGCGCTGGAGAGTCGGCGCAGTGGCAGGATGGCTGCTGTGTTGCCTGAGATTACTCCTCATCCCCTGCCCAACCCTGTTGCTAGTCACGTGCTCTATGATGTTGTACTGTGGACATTTATGTGCTTTCTGTGCAGAGGAGTTTTTTTGTTTCCTGTTCTCATGCTGTCCTCTATAGCCCAGCATGAGCAGAGGTCTCTTTTTTTCCTCTTGTACTTTCCCATTGTAGTGTACATTTAAGTGTTTTTTTCTATAATGCAACCATTCTCTGACTTGTATCCCCATGTGATGTCTGTGTTGTGTGTGTATGGTCGGGGAGCGGATTCATTCCTCTGCAGGGCAACCTGCCACTGCATGTGGTGAATAAAATTTGAACTTGAACTTGAACTTGAACATTGTGTAACTTTATTAGCAGCGTCCTCCTGAAATGCGCCAACATTGAGAGTAACATCCTCCTCTCTGCCCCCCAATGCGCCCCGTTTGCTATGGTAACTTGTAAATATTTCTTTCAAAATAAGACACACAACTACAACACGGGAAAAGACCCAGGGAACAATACAAACCATGAAACCATAAATTTCACACCGGAGCCTCAACTCTCGCGGCCCGGTAGCAGACGACTCGGGGACCCCTGCTGTACAGAACCTCTGATGTCCAAACGGTATTCCTCTGGTGTTCTGCTGTGAAAACTTTTGGGTTTAGGGATTAACATAGTTGCCATGGTTTCCTTTCTTCTCTTATTTGTTGTGTGTGATCAGGACAATTCTGGAGATGATGGGCCTGCAGGGGAAAGTGACCCTATTGCAGGCCAGAAGACATGAGATAACTTTAAAAAATGCAAAGTACATATGTGTGTTATCAAGACAATAATTCTTAAGAACACAAGTTAATAAACATGCAATTACTAAGAGTTGTTGTTTTTTTGTCCACTGTCTTTTTTTTTTTTATTACCTCTGCCTTTAGGATTGCAAGTATCCAGGCTCAGGAGAGAGAGTCAGTGGGAATCTCACTGCTGCTACTTGGCCCTGGTTTGCCCTCATGGATGAGGTGATAGGACGGAGGCCTTCCAAATTAGGCCTCCTGTCCAAATTTCCTCTCTCACTGAGGACACTCCAGGGCCAAGCGCAGCAGTAGGTGACCAAAACAAAAGCGAGGAGGAAGGGAGTGAGCCACCCACAACAGGGAGGAACAGGACAAGAGACAGGGCTGATGAGATTGACTGACACCGATTCTGTTCATAATTTTTATGGACGGAAGTGGCGGAAGACTTCTACTTGGGTGTTTTCAGAATCTCATCTCTGCTTTTCGCAGATGAGTTCTGTTGGCTTAATCAGGCGACAGCCTCCAGTGATTCTGAGGCCATGGTCCTCAGCCGGAAAATGGTGGAGTACCCACTCTGCGTCAGTGACAAGTTCCTGCCCCCAGTGGAGGAGTTTAAGTATTGAGGGTCTTGTTCACGAGTGATGGGAGAAGGGATCAGGAGATGGACAGATGGATTGGTGCTGTGGCTGCAGTGATGCGGACGCTGTACCGGTCCATCGTGGTAAAGAGTGCAAAAACGAAGCACTCAATTTACCAGTCGATCTACGTTCCTAACCTCACCTATGGTCATGAGCTGTGGGTAGTGACAGAAAGAACGAGATTGCTGATACAAGTGACGGAAATGAGCTTCCTCCAAAGGGTGGCTGGCTTCTCCCTTAGGCTACGTTCACACTGCAGGTCTTAATGCTCAATTCCGATTTTTTGATCAAATCCGATTTTTTTGTCTGCCCATTCACACTACAAATAAAATGCGACAGCAAACTCGCTCTAGTGTGAACGCTCAAAGTGGCCCGCATGCGCAAAAGAAGATGTCACACACAACGCGCTCTGTTTAGACCCAGAGCAAACAATATTGTTTGACTGATGGCCCTTAATATAAAGACTTCGGACTTCACGTTTCCCAATTTTTGCTTTAAGTTATTTTGTTATTTACATAATAATGTAGATAACCTAATAATTATCCTTATTGCTGTTTTAGAGGAGCGGTACTTCAAAGGATAGTTGCAGATTTCTGTCAGAATCTGCAGATTATGCAGTACAAATAAAATGTTAACGTTTCTCCAACGTTGTCTTCCCAACAGTTTCAACGGATGGCCAGGAAGCGTTCGCGATGTCTTATCGGGCGCTTCTCCGGCGCTGATAATTGGCGTCTGTCTTGTGTCAGTGACGTAAAAGACGGATTTAATGCGACTTGACCATTCACACAGCAGTCGCTTTCTGAAACATCGGATATGTATCGGATTCAGTACCACATACGAAAGTGACCCAGATCGGATTTGAAAATATCGTATTTGTGCCGTTCACACTGTCATACCATGATCGGATATGGGTCGCATAGGGTCAAAAAAATCGGATTTGATGCACTTTCGCCGGCAGTGTGAACGTAGCCTTAGAGATAGGGTGATGATTTTGGGAGAGGCCCAAAGTAGAGCTGGTGCTCTTCCACATCAAAAGGAGCCAGTTGAGGTGGTTCGGGCATCCGACAAGGACAGAACACCTCCTGGGCGAGGTGTTCCGGGCATGGGGCAGACCTAGGACCCGCAAAATCTCTCAGCTGGCCTGGGACGCCTTGGCGTTCCCCACCTCCAAGCTAAGCCACTACCTCCTAAGCTATGCTAATGACAAAGAACCACCTCCTTACTCCAAGGAGTTTTCATTGTGCCAGAATGTGCTCAGACATTTTCCAGTATTATTAGTTTCATATGATAGACACCATATTTATGGTGATTACACTTGTTTGTGAAGCTATGTGAAACATTCATTATTGTTTTGTGATAACAAAATTCATATTTTATTTTAAATGAATAACCTTTGGCATATTTAAGTTAAGCTACCCTGTGGCTCCAACAGGTCAGTGTATTTTTCTCTCTTTAACCCATCTTACAAACTTGTGTCATTTTTCTGAAGATAGCTGAGACTTCTTGAGGTACTTTCATTTTAATTTATAAACACAAAAATAGTACTCAATAGTACTCAAAAAATATGGCAAAAATAGTACTCTATTTTTTTTAGTACTTTAGTTATACAAAATACAACTAGTTACTACATGGATTAATCATCCATTTGCTTCTGCTTATCCTTTTTCAGGGTCGCGGGGGGTGCTGGAGCCTTTCCCAGCTGTCTTAGGGAGAGAGGCAGGGTACACCCTGGACAGGTCGCCAGTCTGTCGCAGGGCTAACACATATGCACAGACAACCATTCACACTCAAATGCACTCCCACATTCACACCTATGGGCAATTTAGAGTTTCCGTGGGGAGTTTGCCCAAACATGGGGAGAACATGCAAACTCCCCACAGAAAGACCCCGATCCAATGGTGGAATTGAGCTCAATATTCAATTCAATTCAATTTTATTTATATAGTGCCAAATCACAACAACAGTCAGCACAAGGCCCCTAATATTTTAAGGTAAAGACCCTACAATATTATTGCAAAACTTCAACAATTAGATGACTCCCATGATACTTTAATTTTAGATTTACTGTGGTGACAGAAATTTTTAATTCAAGAGTGTGAAAAGATTTTACAGATGAAAATTTCAAAATACCAACAATTTTCTCCACATTCTCACTTTTTATTCTACAAGCTCTCACATTTTACAGTACTATCACGTCTTTAAGATAAGATGGGGGCCTGATTATTGAAGACCTTGCATGTGAGAAGTATTTCAAGTTATTAAATAAACTTAAACTTTCTAAATGAAATAAACACATACTTATTTACTTGCTTACTCAGATGACATTTTACACAGACACAGATACTAGGTCTCTCTCTCTCTCTCTCTCTCTCTCTCTCTCTCTCTCTCTCTCTCTCTCTCTCTCTCTCTCTCTCAAACCCACACCTTCACCCCACCCTTTGGCCAGGTTGGGTTACACACATTACACAAGTGATACAGCCTCAGATATCACACTCTTCATAAATTATTATTGCAGAGCCTGTGAGACGTAGGGAGTATGTGGAATTAGCCAGGTAGTTGGCAAGTGAAGTGGTCAGTGTGGATGGAGCAGCAGAATCAGGATGGATATTTCTGCTTTGCCCAACAATAACCACCCAGAGAAATTCCTCCAGCTAGACGTTGGGATGCTGCCAGCCACACACAGGATGTTCCAGGTTGGGGCAGTAATGTCCAGTCAGAAACAATGGCAGAACAGGATTTACTCTCAGGTATGATCTTTGTGACAGTAGTTTGAAATAGCAGAGCAGGAGAGCACAGCATTGTTGTGTCATACTTGGCTTACAAGACACCAAAAACATGAACAAACATTAAGTTATAACATTATAATACAAATGTCTTTTGTTTTTAGCTCTTTAAATTCTCAGTGGAGCTTTTTGACAATAAAGCTGACTTTGACTTTGAATTTGAAAGACAACAAACAGCTCCATGTTGAGCATGCATGAGTTTTGGTGGTATGTTTAACACACCTGGGACTGCTTTTTTTTTTTTTTTTTTTTTTTTTTTAAATCTTGTTAATAATTTTACTTCCTCATTGTGGATGGTTCCTCTGAAAAAGAAAGCCTTTAATTACATGAATCCCTGGTTTAGGCTATCTAACCAGTGTAGCCTGCAGCTCCATAGAAAATGTTAAAGCTGGATGGATTGAGAATTCTCCTCTGTCTCCACAGAGGGAGCCAAGGGTAACAACCAAAAGCAGTTCTGTGCCACACCCGGACTGGAGTCCTGTGGTGTTTGTGGACAGATACCTGGAGAAGCACATCACTCCATCCACTCTGAAGACCAACATCAGACAGAACCCTCTGTACATGGATGTAAAATCAGGGATTGAGCAGAATGAGACATCACACCCTTCCTGGACTGTCAAGGACTATGACACTCAAGCAAACCATAGCAATCTTGCAGACTATTTACAGGTAATTTGTGGAAAAGTAAAAAGGTTGTGGAAGATTAACAAGGTTAATGTTTTTAGTGCAGTTGTTTGCTAAGAGGACATGCATATATGTAAACAAAGAACTGTGCATGTATATATATGCATATGCATATACAGCGGGTAAAATAAGTATTTAATATGTCACCAATTTTATAAAAAAATATATTTCTAAAAAAGATTTTGACATAAATTTTCATGGTAAGAACCCATCCAATCCAGAAAATTAAACAGTTGTCCATAAAGTTATGTGTAATAATGAGAAGTAACACAGGGAAAAAGTATTGAACAAGATACCTGAAATTAATTTAATACTTCGTGTAAGAGCCTCTTTTGGTGATGGCATCTTCAAGATGTTTCCTGTATGGAGAAACTAGTCTCATGCATTCTTCAGCAGTGGAGTCTGGCGTAGTGAGCGTGCATACAGGCCATGGCAGTTAAGTAAATTACTTATTGTTTTCTTTAAAACAATTGTACCTGTTGATTCCAGGTCGTTCTGTAGCTCTCCATCAGTGGGCGTTGGCTCTTGGACAACTCTTCTGTTAATTAGAGTCTGAGTGAAATCTAATGAGAAGTGCTTGGTTGTTGTTGGTTTATGTTGACATGATTCTGGATTATGGCCCCAGCAGTGCTCACTGGAACCTTCATTAGCTTAGAAATACTTCTCTAACTAATGCCATCAATATGTTTTGCAACAGTAAGATTCCAATGGTCTAAACAGGCTTGTTGGTTTTACCCATCATGAGATGTTTCTTGATGCTTCTCACTACTGGAGTGGCTGTAGCTCAGGAGGTAGAGCAGATCATCTGCTAATTGGAAGGTTGGCGGTTTGATCCCTGGCTGCTTCAGTCTGCATGCCAAATATTCTTGGGAAAGATGTTCTCTAATGCATCTATAGGATGTTAGATAGAAACAGAATTGCAAAAAAGTGCTTGGACGAATGAAGCAAGTTGTGTTAAGTGCTTTGATTGCTATTCCACTTTATTTATGGAAATCTATGGTTTGATTTCTTTGCATGTGTGGACTGGATGAGGTGTTACTGACATTTAGTGAGAATTTATTGTCAATAGCACCTTTAGAAATATATTTACTTACAAAATTGGTGATATGTTCAATACTTATTTTATACACTGTATAGGCACACTAAAGAACCAAAAGAAATAAAGAAGATATGAGTAAGTGAGTGCTTAGGGCTCAGTTGCTGACCAAAAATCACTGACTAAGGTCTTCTAATATGATGATTGCCATCTAAACAGTGTAATTCATTTCCCCACAAATATGCATTTTTGCATATTTGCAGTTGTTGATTTCCAAATATACTCTCGTTGGATCTCATCAAAAAGTCCTACATTCAATAAAATCCCCACGTTTTGGTGTAAATACCAGTTTTTATTTATACCATTTAACCCTTGGAGCTTCTTTCCAGATGATGTCTGTGATGGTTTAATGCTTACACTTTTAGGTGGCTTTGATTATTTTCATATTGTAACATAATGTGATATATTTCTCTTCACTAGTTTTTCTGACCACTGAAGGACTAAAAGTATTCCTGTCTTGCTAGCATTAGTGTGCCTTCACCCCTGAGTCAATATTTGCTAAGTCACTACTACAGTACTTGTGCCCCCAAAACTTATAGCTTACCAGCTGCACTTTAAATATTAAGGAAAATAAAAAATGCCGTCATCAAGTGTTGACTTAAAACTTTTTTGTTTCAATTTCAGTAAATAAACATGTTTAGGGGAAGGAACGCTTCTGGGAGAACACTATGATTTGCAGTGGTCATGTATATTTCTGAACAAAATGTATCTGCACACTTTTAGTTGATGTGCAACCATCAAATTATGGTGTTCAACAACCACAAATCTTCAATTTAGGAGTCATTATTTAGCTTACTTTGCTGCTGTTTGTGTTGTTGTGTGTAAAGATGCAACATAGAAATGATTTGCCTTTCTTTTTCTGTAGTCCATGTTGCCAGAAATCCTAAGATTCAAAAGTGACCAGTGGTACGCTACTCTTGCGATTGTGGCAAATGTTAATGCAGGTTAATGCAACAGTTAGCTCTCTGTCCCTCGCCTGTGCAGCACATGTTATGTGCCACTATTCTTTGACGGTGCAGCAGCCAGTCTTTTCGGATGGTAAGCCTTAAACTTTAGAGGTCAGCCTCATTAGCTACTGCCTTTGTATGTACACAGGAAGAACATTTCCTATGCATTAAAAAAATAAATAAATATGCGCCATTCTTTTCTGCCAACAGATGCCCATTGACTACATTAGATTCCCGTTCTTTTGTTGCTTTCTTTCAAGCAGCCTGAGTCTGCTAAAGGGAACAGATATGTTACAAACACATATTTATGTCTAACAACAAGAATCTTGGTGCACTTTTTCATACACTGTTTCACGTCTTTGTTTTCTTTGTAGGAAGAGGACAAGACTCCTAAAGATCTGGATTTCTGGCTCGAGGATCTCTACACACCAGGATTTGATTCTTTACTGATAAGGAAAGAAGCAGAGCGCAGAAGAAGACTCTGTAAAATTATCTCTTCAATCATTGTGATTGTTTGTGCACTTCTTCTTTTTATTGCAGTAGCTGTGGTTCTCCACAAAAACATCTGACTTTCGGGTACACTTTCATTCAATTTTTCTGACTTTTCTGTAGTGGTAGTGTGTTGTTGTTATCTTGCTTTGACAGAGTACCACAAGTTATGGATTGTTTTGGGGGATTTTTCTTTTCTTTTTCAGTTTTCTGGATATGAACCCTAATGGCTTCATATCACAATGGACATGTTTTGGCTACAATCTGTGGGGGTCATGAATTTGAAGCACATTCTCTAATTAACTGTCAAGTATTTGCTGAAATATAATTTTTAAATTAGTTGAAATGCACTAAAACACACAGTTGTGTAAAGGTTTGCCTGGATCTGCTGGTGGTCTCTTCCTGTTTAAAATGAGTTCCTCCTTCCCACAAATGCCGATTTCTAATACTGTAGGGTCCATTATCTTGCTATAAAGTGATTACAGAAACATAACAAAATAATTTGGTAAGTACTAATCATGTTAATTTAGGGCAGCAGCAGGATTACATTTATACTGGCTGGTGATCTAATAAATGTGTTATTTAAAAACTGCGAAAGCCCAGGAAGAAAAGGTATGATGTAGGAAAATAATTAATATTTCCCCTTGAAATTTAACACTGTCTTTATGTGGTGCGGTAGACTGATATAAATAAAGAGTGAGGCTGCACTTATAAAGATGCCCAGCCACAGATGTAACTGCGTACTTGTACATTTCAATCTATAAATGCTTTTCAACTCTTTATCTCAAAGTGTTATCTTTCTTTAAGGTGCAGAAGACAAACGTTTTGTATTTTTCTTCCGAAAGTGCAGGGAACAGATTTGTTTGGGTTAAAAAGTTGGCTTTATGCCCTGTGTTGAAATGATAATTATCGAATCCTGACCAACAGGTGTTTGAGCTCTGTTGCCCCATCCATCTTATACCACAGACCTTTTACGATAAATATAAGGATCTTAAAACTATTTTTTAAATTTATTGCTCTCTTCATGGTTTTGTATTTTCACTTTCTTTAGTGTTATTATTTTATACATTAATTTTTTTTATATTACATTATGCAAGTTACATGGACCAAAACGTTGTAACTGAATAAAAATAGTGGTAAGCGGGACAGTGTGCTGAGATTTTATTATACATTTCTCTACCAAAAACCAACCCCCCCCCCCCCCCCCCAAAAAAAAAACAACAACCCAAAAACAAATCCACTAGCTGTCATTGATTTAGTTGTGCAGAGTTTTTCCTATAATTTGTTGTCTGCTGTAACACAGTATTAGACTTCCATTAACCCCCAACAGCAAATAAACCTGGCTCTGTCATAGTCCCCCCCGAATGAGGTTCCTCAGGTCAGATCGCTGATTCACTTTAACACTCTAGGAGCTTTATCCATTATGCAAAATTCAGTAAACAATACATACAACTGAATTAAATAGAAGCCTTGCAAACCACAAATGCAGACTACAGATGTTAATGGTTTCATTTGGTTTATTTATTGCAATAAAGATGTACAAAGTACTGGTAATCATACACGTTAAAATGTTAGAAAAAGCATATCTGTGACTGTTAACAGTATCAAAACATTCCTGCTTCAACCAGCTGGGCCTTACACGTTTGAGTTAAAGCAGGAGAAAACTGGTTTGAGCCGCTTGTCATCATATCTTTTTCTTCATTGAAAGGCTACAGATACAGACTCAAGGAGAAAGACAATTTGCTAAAATCAAAAGGAAACAAACTGCAAAAGAAAAAACCATTGACATGCAAATCAAATTACAACCAAAACTCCAAATATTAAAAGAGGAAAAAAAAAGTCTGAACTAAAATAAATACCCTTCCAACATGTTCCATGTGTATATACTATTAAGTTTATTTACATGTTAGTTTATACTTACTATAAACTTAGTGATGTCAACCAACAATAGATTTTAGGACCATTTTATCATTTTTGAAATATTAGAATCCACCCTCATGGAACAACATGCCTGCTATAGGAGGAACAGGGAATATGGCAAAGAATACAAACAATAATTAGGAGAACTCAAATAATGCCTTGACTTACACGTACATATGATTTGATTTGTTGAGGACAATGCAGTAATTTTGTCAGACAGATGTTTTGTCTATCAAGACAAATGAGGGAAACACCCAAACACCATTAGCTGGCTGGAATACGTTAATAGGAGGTATTTTTGTTTTGTTTAATGTGACATGAAAAAGAACCCCTCTAATTGATACATGAGTGTTGTGTTTTTTTATATTATGTATGTATGTATATAACTGTGTGTGTATAATTACAGATAGATACAGATATAGATAGATAAGCAAATATAATTTTTTTTTAAATATACAAATGGTTTAACCCGTGTCCTTGTTTGTAATAATGTTGTTCTGTACCAACAAGAGAACAAGAGTGAATGCCTCACAACACAACAACGAACAGAGATCTGAAAGATACACTCCTTTATTTTGTTATAGTACACAATAGTGCCCCCAAATCCCCATCTCAGCCCACATTGATAATCTCAGATTTATATTGCCCAAAATGCACAGCAAAAAACAAACAAAAAAGACCAAAACAAAAACTGCAGTTTGTTTCACCAATTGTATTGCGTAGCAGTTAGTCTTCAATAAATCCATTTACATTTGCTCTAATACAGAAATCTTCAGTCATACTTCATAGTTTGAGTTAAGCATAATTTAGTTTCACTGTTTAAGTTACAGTGCACAGGGATGCACTCAGCTGCAGGAATACCAAATTTTAGATACATTTTGTCTTTTATTTTGAAAAGCAGTGTCAGCTGCATGAACACCAGCTGTGGTGTGGATGAATTTTGGTATTTGAGGCTGTTACAATGTAGGACTGCCTTTGAAATGATCTAACAGTGCTTTCCAAGCCCACACTTTCACATAACTAAAACTTATTCCGGCTACATTTAGCACTCTGGTGAGCAAGAGTATAGATCTATATAATAGGTTTGTACTGAATCCTTTCAACAGTCCCTGCAAACATTACACACATGGATTATTAACATAGTGATAATCCATGTGAACAACAGAGTGGTGGGCAATGGTGCTGCATGAACGCTAATAGCACAATGAAGCCGACAGACAGAACACTATTGTGCTAACTGCAGTATATGCAGGAAACATATGATACATATGACAATGGAAACCAAAAGGTACTACTAGTGTAGTGTACATTCAACTAACCTAAGCACTCTCACATTCTTCTTTTAAATTGCATATAGTAAAGTTTAATTTGCTTTATAGTAGTTTCTCACCCATAATCATAATGAGCCAAAGTCCATGCTGTTTAATCCAAAATAACGAGACCACCCACAATGACTTGTGCATCTCTGCTGTATTTAACAACACAATGCAGAGGCTTCAAAATATCATGACTAATTTTAGGGCAATGCACTTAAAATAAACATCTATGCTAGAACCACTCCAACCAACCCGTTTATGCTCAGCTGTTTTAATAACAACATTTGCAATCTTAACAAAAGCTAACGGGTTACTTTCACTTTACTGTCCATTTTCCCCACAAAACTCAAATACAATGAGTTTCATGAATTGATTTTAGGCTCAGGGTTATTTTTCTCTGTGACGACACCTGTGACCACTCCCCAAAGTAACAGCTGTACTATTGCATATTGAAGCTAGTTAATCAATATTCTCTACAGTCACAGTAGAACAGGGGATACATGTGACCTCTACAGTACACTACAACTGGAAAATGTCTATGTATGGCTTTCTTTTTGTGATGCCACGTCACCCCTAAAATCAATAGTAATAATTAAGCTAAAAGACAGGGATGTGCCACAAGTGCACACTAAATGAAGTGAGGCTAAATGACTAATGCAGATTAAGATGCATATGTGCTGAGACTTAATAATGGATGAATATCTGCATTTACACACAAACCCTCCAGCCAACATGGCTTAAGAGGGAGCGAGAACTTATGACAATCGTGACAGTATAGTATAGTTCTAGCATTAAGGCAAGGTTTGGACTAGCATCTTGAAGGGTAGAAGAGTTTCTTTACAGCGAAACAACAATACATGTGGCCACAGAACCAAAGAAAGCTGATAATCGGCAGCTACTAGGGAGAGATTTTATCCACCTGAAAAGGCTAAAGAAAAACCCAGCCTCACATTTTTTCTGACAGAGACTTTAAGTCTATGCCCACATGCACCCCTCCCCTACAAACTGTGTCTAAAAGATAAAGGATCTTGTTGTAATGAGTATTCAGCAACTTTTACAAAGGAAGACTCAAAAGTGAAAAATATAAAAATCAAAGCCCCAAATAAATATGCTGATTAAGGTCAAAACTGTAAGAGTGTTCAAATTGACACTCTTTATAAAATTCTACTTTAAATCCACCCGCACGGCTAAGAAGGAAATTCTGTTAAAATTGTCAATCTGAATAGAGATTCTAATTCCGTTTCATCCGATTTGACTGGAAGGCACATCCTTAAGGCTTTAGAAGGTGTTGCAAAGCATTTTCCCCAACTTGAAAAAAACATGACAGGGTGATTATTGCTGGAGCAAACAACATCTGGTCTGATAAACTTAAAATGTATGACATCAATATATTCCACATCATGAACACATCTATATTGTGCACGCCTGCTTTAGAGAGCCTGAGAGAAATCAACTTGAACAAAAATGACACTTTAATGAGGAAATCAGAAGGAACTAGAGCAACGAGAGAATAACCCAGACATCTTGGAATAAAAAGAAAGAAAGGAAAAAGAGTGGGCAACTTTACAACCAGCACCCACCCCCAACATAAAATTCCTCCATCACAAAACATGTAGCACTTTTACACAAAAAAATAGCACTTTCATTGGATTCATATTACTCAGCACTGTTTCCATCACTGGCTTGTATTCTGCTATCTCAGGAGTGTATGTGGTGGACCTTTAGACTTTAGCTGTGACTTAAATCACCGGCTTTTCCCCTTTAAGAGTAGAAGGTGAGGACACTCTGGTGGTTGCCACGCACCAGAAGGATGGGAGGCAGATCCTTGGACAACGCCTCCAGCCAGGCCATGTAGAGAGCACTGGACACAGCACCCTTCCTGGCTAATGGGAGGCTTCTGCACAAACAAAGGCAAAGAAAGAGAGACTGCAATGAAACTAGAACCAAAAAGGAGCAATAAGAAAAGTTCTAAAAATCAGGTACTGTTATCTTTACACATAATTGTTTAAGAATTGGCAATTCAAATTAATGAAAGCTCATCACTTCACTGCACATTTAAGGATTAGGTAGAAGCATCACATATTGAAGCCACTCAAAATCCCACTCTTCTTTATAAAAGTTACAAAACCCACAAAAGGCCTTTTCAGGAAAGAGTGACTAAAAGCCAAATTTATCTGTTATGATCATTATCACCTCCAGCCCAAAGCAAGCTTTCCACCTTCCTTTTCCAAAGTGGTTCATCACAGTTTTGCCCGTTGACTTGGTCAAATGTTAATAATCACTTTCAGCCCACAATTTTTAGCACTAGTTATCTTGTCATCTGTTATTAGATGGGGTAAATTAGTGAGCAAGTGAACAAAGTAGCAGGAAAGATTTGAGTGACCCAAAGATGAGGGTCAGAGCATCTCCACACCAGCAGCCCTTGTGGGATTTTCCCACCTCACTTCTGGAATTGCACAAATAAAACTCATATCCAAATGAAGATTAATTTATTGATGTATTTTAATTTGTCCATATTAAATGCTCCATTTTCAAAAAATGTGAATTTCCATGGTTCGGGCTTTAACATGTTAAGGATCGGCTGAACTGTCAGTCGAGCTGCTGTTTTTGCTCCTGGTAGCTTCCGACAGCTGCCGTTTGGTGTGAAACTTTGAAGATGACGTAACATCGCTGGCCTCTGAGGCTTACTGAACAAACCGTTTAATAATATGAGAACGCAATCAAACTGTTTATCAGAGGGAAAGTGTGATTTCTAGGACATTTGCGCCTAACATTAGCTTGCATAATGTTAGCTTATAACCAGCTGGTGTTGCTGTCAGTAGACAGAGGTTTGTATGTCTAATCTGCTGACAACAAGTATTTTCATTCAAGTTTTTTTTTTTTTTTTTTTTTTTAAATCATCATGTTTTTTGCCCCCACTTTGTATTATTGAAACTAAAACACATACGCCCCCCACCCAACCCAACCCAACCCAACCCAAGCTTACATAACAATGAGGTTGGCTGTGCTTGAGTGTTCCTTCAGCAGCTCGTTGAGTCTGATCTGACGTTGGGTCTAAAGAGAGACAACCACAGGATCAAGCAATCAGGTATCACGTAACAAGATCATTTTCGCAAGCCACTGCACCACAGAGTTCGAGGCAGCAGTTTCGCTCACAGTATAAGCTACACTGAACTGCTTCCACTCTCTCTACAGAACAACTGAATGAGGCTGCAGAGGATCAAAGAATGAATCCTTCTGAACCCTGAAGTCATATGGAACTTTGACAGACTCAAGAATTTCATCTTATGAGATTAAAGACGCATGTAAATGGAGTATGCAGGGAAATCTTGTGACCTTGGCACGATATAGCTCCAGCTCGTTGTCAGTGATCCTCCATGGTTCGCTGTTCTTCAGCCTCTCAGCTGCCTCCTGCTCCATATCATCTTCTTTCAGCCGATAAGGCTCAATCATCTCCTCGAAGGCTGCCATGCTGCGTCACAACAGCTTCATGGTTAATCCTCATGTAAAACAGGTAACTACACAAAGCTTCGAGGCAACTGTTGTGATAAGGCACTATATAAATAAAATTGAAATGAACTGAATTTTCAAAATCATCTCACCAAAGAAATGAAGAAAAATGGATGTTTTGAATAAAATGAAATTACTAATGCAGAAATGCTAAGAAAAAAAAAAAGTCTCGAGACCCAGGCGGATGTCTGGATCTGGACTGTGATACTTTCTTGAAAAGTCTTCAGATTTATTAATGTTAAGAAAATGTTCCCTTGTTAAAAATCATCATTTGTTCAAACCAAATCAACATGGTCTCAAAGCCACAGGTCTTTTCCACACAGACCACATGAGGGCGCCAGTAATTTGCTTTTCAGCTCAGCTTAATGTCCTCAAACATGCTAAATATTGAATTTCAAATGCTGACATAATTAAAACGGTTAGTTTTCCTTTCTTTATACCGTGCCAAATAGAGCCAACAGTTTCCTCAAGGCACTTTAGATACTGAATGTGTGACATAATACACGTTAACAATTGTGGAGGATGTTCAAAGTGTGAAGCTTAACAAAGTGGACTTACTGTTCCTTCTTGGGCTTGGTGTTGATGTCTCCAAGGACAGTAATGTCCGAAAAGTCTATCCTGAACTTACTCAGCAGAGTAGCCATCCTGTAACGGGAACGTCAAAAACAGAGAAGTAGGATCAATACTATAAATAAGCTGTTAAAGAAGACATGTGCAGTCTAAGAAGTTCTGGATGGATACATGTGTGCCGAGTCATCCTGAAATCCACGGGAAGCTGCTTTGAATAACTCTGAACACTAGCGGGTGGTACAGGGTTTATAATGTGGAATTCTATCTATGAGAATAATTTGCTTTAGCTTTAGCTTCAAACACTTGGTGCCGGAGAGCATCATCTGCTATCTATGTTTTGTGGGCTACAGGACTACGTGTTCAAGCTCTTTATTATTGTGTTGGCTACGTGACTGTCATGTTTCCAGTGCCAAGCATTTATTCATTTACTTTAACAACTTTGTTTCATTTTTGTCTCAAATCTTTAGTTCAGCTGCTTTCCAGCAGGAGGTGCAGGCAGGACTCCCAGCTTTGGAGGGAAAAAAAAAAAAGTTTTATGCTTTTCCCGTGTTTACAGAAACAAGGGTGTAGGAAACAGCAGTTGAAATTTAGCCTTTGCTGGAAGCAGGTTTTACTTTCTGTGTGTTGGTAAGAGATAAAGTTAGACAGGAACATGTTGAAATGTCAGATGTGTGTTGAAACAGACTGTTGATAGTTTTGTAGTCACGCAAACATAAAAGCTTCTACACCCAGCTAACTTCATACGGCAAAAGCAGAACAATGAGTGGCACTTTCTCCGACCAACAAAATCGTGTTGACTTCTTTGGCAGGAGGGGTGGGGGTAAGGGATAGACTCACATCATCCCCAGAGAAAAACTTTTGAGAATGAACTCAATCACATTTTCTTCACCGATTTGAAACTTTACCGGATTCAGACTGACTGTTCAGCGCCTGCTAATCTGTCAGCCATGACCTTTTTGTTCCTGTGTTTTCCCTACTGGCTTCAGTTTCATTCAGCTGCTTCTCCAGTCTCTCATTCCACAACAGATGGACTAACTCTAGCACTGGTCTTGAGCTGGCATCGGTATACCTCGTTCTGCACTTGAGATCTGCTGCAACTGAAAATCCACCAACCACAACCTGTAGCAGTTGTAGAACTGCTTCATGTGTCGAGCTAATCAATTTTTTAAGAGGATAACAAAGACAAGTCAGAGGAGGTGGAGTCTGTCTGTAGGATGAGCAATTTTTGTAAGCACATATAATAAATAAGGTATATTTACTAAGATACATTTAATATTAGCACCTACAAAATTCAATCCATTTAAGAAAATGTGGGTATGGCTCCTTTCGAGCACCCACACACATGCATGCATACACCCACACAGCAAGTACAAAGGCAAATTTATTATTTATATGTAGCAGTTCAACTTCTTAGTTGATTTTTATTAATTTTTATTACTACAATAATATTTAATAACTAATATGAGCTTTGTGTGATTGTTTCCCTATTTATGGTCAAAAACATGCAGTGTTGAATGCTGCAATATACATTATGTGTACATTTTACGTTGTATGCGCTTACATTAACCTGGAGAGATGTCAGCCTTTAAGTGAACAGTGACATTTATAATAATGTACAGAAACAGTCAGGGTTAGTACTTTGTGCATATAAAATGCATTTTAAGACATCTAGTTTTTGGATACATCCTTATGTTATAAACAAATGTGTGAGCGGAGCTGAAAGGAAGGACATACCTACACTGTGTTTTCTGCTAACTGCACAGCATGTATGTTAAGGCACAGCTTCCTCATGTCTGCAACAGTGTTAATTTCGTTGACCAATAATTGTCGTCGTAGTTTTTGTCAATGAAAATCTTCTTTTGACAATAACTATGACACTTTTATCAACAAATAAAAATACTGGTGGTGGCCAGTGGTCGTCCTCAGCCTCCTGATAAATGCGCCTATGGTGCGAATTTGTCCTTGTTCAAGTTGTCACATTCGCTAAATTTTCAGAAAACCTCTGACCCCTGACCTTAAGGCCAAACTCATGAACTTATTATAAATCTATTTAAGATCCTAGGTGACCTCCTTCTCCAATTATGGCATTTACAAGGTTTTCAGAAAACTCGACCTTGACCCTAAGGTCAAGGTCACTGATCTCGACCTTAGGGTCAAGATCTACTGATCTTGACCCTAAGGTCGAGATCCAGAGGTGATCTACTGAAAATCACCTCTGGATTTTCAGTAGATACACCTATGGTATCAACTTCAAACTCCTACATTGCTTCGTTCTCGAGTTACCACATTCAAAAGCTTGGGTGTCCACTAACCCTAATCCTGCCCGAAAGAAGAGATCCACGCAGAATTAATTAAATTGTATATTGCAAATTGCATTTAATTTTATTTTATTGTATTTACGGGCCCACGCACAAAATACATTAAGTTAAAAAGAAAAGGATGCTTTGTGCCAGATTTAGCTACCAACTAATTTCCATCAGCAGTCTGCATTCTAAACCTAGACTAAAACTAGACTTCAGGTGCCTAAATTATGTTTTAGTCAAAAGACTAAAGGCAGAAGAGCACCAGGGCTATTTACAGCTTCTTCTTGTTCTCATCCAATGTTATGAATCCTTTTATGTTTAATAACAATTACATTTAAGTGTAATTAACAATATGACTGAATTTTAAATTCAGTTTATTTACTTAGTGCTGCTTATAACAACAAGTGTCTTTAAATTTTTAAAAGGCAAAGACAAAGATATTAGAAAGTTATTATTATTATTATTATTTTAGGTAGTTTGGTTTTGTTTACATTTTTTGGAGTGCTGCGTTTTGGTAGTATCGTTTTGATTTCAAAGGCTCAATAAAAGACTTCATAGGGTAGACACTCATTCCTTTGTACAGTCATGTACAGTACTCTCCAGTCTTGACAAAACTGACAGCCTGTACAGTACTTACGCTCTGCGGTCGTGATCAATCCTGTTGATCTTGCCTCCAATGAAAACACGGATCTTACATTCCTTCCACCGCTTCTTATTGGTAAGAAGGTAGGGGATCAGCAGAGTCAGACCTAGATGGGAAACATAAAAAAAACAAACTGCTCAATATACAACTTTAGTGACACAAACATTTAAGATCTGTACACTCTAAAGCTCAAGTCCAAACCTCAGACCTTTGGATTTTCTATAGACCATCACTCAGTGCTGCAGCAACAGATTCATGATCCCTTTTGCATTAAACAGAGTCAAATTAAATTCAAACAGAAAACAATGTAGTGGCCCTTTTTTTCTTCTTCTCAGAAACAAAAAACAAACAAACAAAGAAAACCCAACTTCACAAACAAATTTTGCTAGCATGTTTGAGATGAGCAGTTGTTGAATCTGTCACTTCAAAATGCAAATGCAACATGATGCTACCAAAATGAATTCAATCCTGATTTATAATGATTGGGAAGTGTGAAAATGACAGATCCTGTCAGAACATGCTGTCTATGTGTTTTTGTGGGTGAGTCTGCCTTTGCGTATCAATAGGAATGCAAAACATACCAAATACGGCTTTACTTGTTTCTGCTCATCCCCATGATGCTGTCACAGCACAAAGATAATCAGAACTAGAATCTTCACAGATGTTCTTTGGGGCTTAAAACTACATATTTCAGGCTGAACATTACAGAAAAAGTCAGCAATTTCAATTTAATGCTTTGACACTTAATGTGACACTTATAGGTGCCAGAATTGTAGAGGCCTGAGTACTTTTAGGATCTACTGCATATGCTGTCAACAGTTGTATCTGCACTTTTTAGTGCTGATGACACTTAATGTCATAATGATGATGAGCCAGATCTGAAGTGACACTCATCAGCTGGTGTTAAAAGCCAGAGTTCTCCCGCTGGCCCTGGTCACATCTTTACAGAGGTGGAGCCACTGCAAACTCTTACTTGCATAGAAATGTTTGCCAAGCAACGGATTTTCTTTAAGAACCAGAACGACGAGCGCACAACAACGAGCCCACAGGCTCCGACGGCTATGACAAAGCAGACCGAACCCGGGCCCAGAGACCTGAGATCCAAGGGCCCCCCCCACACCCTGGAATGGGCCCGACAGAGCCAGGGGGGCCAGGAGTGAGCCTGTACACACCCAAGCACCCAGCCACAGACACCGAGAACCACCAATGCACCGGTATGGTGGGCGGAGATGGAGATGGGGGGCCCGAGATGTTCCAAGAGAGGTTGAGTCCAAGACCCAACCTGACACACAGATGTAGACAAAAAGGCACACACAGACACAAGCATGCATGCCCACCCTCATGCACACATATACAAATACTGAGCACCTGCCCAACGTTTCCATGGGATTAATGAAGACTCAGTGATTTTAGAAACTCCCACCATGTTGTCAGAGAGTATCTGATATTGATGCTTTTAAGCATAACTGTCGTTTGTTGTTCGAGCTAATGAATGGTAGGTCAGAGATACTGTTGCGTAGTGGCTGTTTGACATCTAGCCAGGACCAAGAGGGTATGTTTTAACCATCCTGAGATGAAATGTAGCCCACTGGCTCAGACGTAGTGTTGAAAGTTAGGCACATCTAGTCCTCCTTTATCCTTGGTCCTTTGTAGGCATGTTTCAGCTAATACATGTGGGTTTATCTCTCCATAAGAATTTAGAAATAGACGAATCAGAGCCTGCAAGCTTCAGAGAGAGATTAATACCAAAATAGTTTAGTTTATTGAATAATCTGAAACTCTCGAGAAAGAGTCTAGTAATGTAATTACTTCAGAGAGAGTGGTTTGTGAGTGTCTCATGAATGCTTGATGGGCTTTTTTGTTGCTATGATCTTTTGTTTGGTCTCATGTTGACCACAGAAAGAGACTTACTGTCACAGTATTGCAACTGATGGTTAAAACATTGCAATTCATTCAGTTTTTTTGAAGTAGAAAAATATTAATTGGTTGATTTGAATGAGTATACAAGTGCATTTTTACACACTATACCGTTGAAAATAACATTTGTTTATGGAGGTTATTTAAACATATCGTGATATTTATCGTGTATTGTGATTTAGCACAAAAAATATTGTGATATTAGATTTTCCTCATATCAACCAGCCCTAAAAGTAAATGTGAGTATATTACATGTCCAACTGATGCAGGCCAAAAAACAAAACCTAAACTAAACTTGTACATGGTTCAGTAAACAAGTAACATAATATGTCAATACTTATGAACCTGTTCAGTATGACAGTATTTTAATAACAGACCAAATAGAGAATTCTGAGATCAATAACGGTCGCACAATAATATAACTAACAATCACCTCCATCATCAAACAGCCACCAGACATCCACTGTGCCCTTCCCCTGTTTCTTCTGGAACTGTTGGCTGGCCTCTAGCAGCCTCTGGTCGGACACATTCAGAGGTAGTGTCGGGCTCTTCTTGTCTGCGGGGATGCACACCACAACAAAAAAACAAATAAAAGCAAATCTCATTAATAAGGCATAATAAAACTAATAATTTTGTGCTTGGTAGAAGTGTAGCTCAATAGGACGCATACATGTCAGTTATGGGCATGTATATAAAGAATATACATGCCCATAGCTGAAAATGAAGTATACAGTAGAATTCTGTTTATTGCTTGTAAGTATAGTGTTACATTTATTAGAAAATAAATTTGTTTAATTTTATTATTTAAAAGTTTTAAGTGATATAGGTACAGAATAAAAAAACATTACTACTAAAAACCAAACAAATGGAAGTGTGAAAACAGGAGAGCAGTTTCCATCCTAAGAAGAAAGCTTAAGGCAAATTAGTCAGCTCCAGAATGTGGCAAGAAAAGCAGGTGAGAGACTGAAGACAGCTTGGAGAAAACAGAAATGTTGGAACACAGCCGCACACACACACGCGCCTACCTACAGAAAAACATACTAAGTTAAAGGCAACATCATATACAGTACAGCTTTAGAGATGGCTCACGCTAGGGACATGAGAAAGAGACATGTTATATCCCACAGCCAAGGACCTAGCAGGCCAGAAAGAAGGAACAGAGGGAAAGGGAGACAGCAGGGTGGCGACAGTATGTTAGTACAAGAGGGATTCAAAATATAGTGCGAAAAAAATGGTGGCAGAAATGAGGGGAGCATAGCAGCAGGAGCTCAGAAAAGATACTAAGATCAAAATGGAAAGAAGGGGAAAGGTTTAAGGCAACTAAATGAAGTGGATCTCCTGCCTTTTTTCAACAGGGGCTGAGTTGTAGCTTTGCCATCGTCTTCATCATCTGGGAATTGAGACAAAAGGAGAGAAAACAAAAATTATAGTTAAGGTAAAATGTTACCTTGACATGCGATGTAGCAAGATGGAGTTAAGTACGTCAGGGGATACCAGAGGAAGAATCTAAAGCTGTTTGAGAGGCAGTTAACTGTAACCTCCCACAGTGGGAGACAAACAGACACTGAACTACTCTAGTGACACTAATAAACACACAGCTCAACCTTTTCCCCTGAGTTCTAGAAAGTCCTAATGTCCAACATGAACAAAACCATCAGCAGTGAGCCGAGACTGTCTGGTTACATCAAAGTGGCTTCGAGTGGCCTTCGGTAAGGAACCTTCATGAACATACAACATGAATTAGTCCCTATTCTCCAAACTCTCCACTGAAACTGCATCGAATGGAAACTTCCTGCCAGGAGTGGATTACCTTAGGATGGAAATGGAATCTGATGAGAGGAGAGAATTCGCCAAAAACTGCACAAATGGCAGCACGGGTTCATGCTTTGGCAGCAAATCAAAGGATTGCCCAAATCAACCTTTACCAGACCAGTGTGTTGTTATTTTGTATACCTCAACAATTTCTAATCCAGTTCCCAAAACACTGTTTATCACTCGGATACTTTAGCAAAATAAAGAGCTGATAAAAGTATTGTTAGACAAAAATCTACCGAAAAAAAAAATACAACATTTGCTGTATTTTGTCTCCGAATTCCTACAAAAATTTTAATATTGCTCCGAATCTTTAATGAACATACCATACGGTAGTAAAAGCTTAATCATGAACTATTACTAATTAGTTCAACTTTATGTTTTTGCTCTATACTACTACAACTACCATCATCTAATACTATAATATATGCCATCTAAGTATCTAATACTTAAGATATTTGTGGCAATGAGAACCCAATACCAGTTCAAGGCACTATAGCTACAGACTCTCCAGTATTAGAAACAATCTAAACAATTCAACAACCCCCTATGAGAGAGCACTTGGTTGTTGAGGTGGGGCAAAAAAACAAAACAAAAAGGAAAAGGCCAAGAACAGAGCTAGAGTTGGGGGAAAGCAGCCATCTGCCACGACCAGCTGGGGGCTGTGGGGAAAGAGCAAAAGAGCAGACAGATTTTTGTCATCTCTCTACACTTCTTTAAAGAAAACAAACAAACCGAACAGCCTTCATGAAGCCAGGTTAAAAGTAGCCCAGTGCTCAGGCTGCAACTGGGAACGTTCATTACTCCTCCAATCTGGAAACAATTGTACGCCTGTTTGAGCTGAATTAGTCTCTCTCTCATACGCTAACAGGGGACACACGCACACAGCCCAAAACATATGCACAGTGGGGGAGCTGGAGCTGTGGGCCTCAGGGCAGTGCATATGTATGCTTGTGTTTGCGTATGCAGAATAAGGAAGGCCACTGAAAGAAGAAAACTTAAATAGTGACATGAGGAATGTAGAAAAACACAAGGCTTGCAATGCAAAACCAAAAATACAAACGCAGACGTAAACACTACCGCACCTGGATTACAGAGAAGGATTTTATGTAGTCATACTGATGATAGCTAACCTTTCTGGACTGCTGGGCTGTTCTGGAGGCTGGTGGCCTTAGAGGATGGCTTAGAGGAATCTGCATCAGAGTCTTTGCTGGTGTCTATGGAAACGATCACGTCTTTCATCCCTGATGGCTTTTCCTGCGAGGACAGCGACTCATCTGGCAGAAAATTAAACGGAAGGGGGAATTAGAAATATACATAACAATATACTAAGCTAGTTCACATACATAATTACTGCAGCAATGTTATGACCAGGCTTTTTTAATTATTCCAATTCTTCACATTTATTCACTAAGGTTGCCAACCTGCAAGTTGTTCTTGAAGCAAAAATGTCAAATATTTGTTTGCAGCCACTCAAAGATGTGGATTTGATGAGTTTTTCTACCACACAATGCATATTGACAGTAAGTATAGACAGTTTATTACACATTGTGTACCACTGTGCTGGGACTTTTGGTCAGACAAAACCAGATGTCACCTCAATCTGTGGAAAACTATCATTTTTTCCACTTCCACTTAGTTTTCATGCTTAGTATTGTGAATGTGAGCATTGGAACCGAACACATCAGTTCATACAAACTGGAACGTCAATCAATGCTTGAAAATATCTTAAGACTGATAAGCAGACTGAAGAAGAAGGAAACATAATGAATGCTTATTCTCCTTCTAAGTTGATTTATGTGATGTTATGTGATAATACTGGAAAAAACACTCAGCTATATTTAATTAAACTTTATCTGTATGTAATCTGAGCTGATGCTACATGTGTACTACAACTAGGGATGGGTACCGGTATCCGGTGCCATGATGGCACCGGTTCTGACATAAACGGTAGTAACCAGACCGAAAAGCAGCGCACATTTCGGTGCTTTATTTCGGTGCTTTTTTTTCCTGAGATGTGATACACTTTGAATTCTAGCCAATCATTTTACGTTTCCGGGGATAGTAGGCGGGTCCAGGTACGTACGTTCTTTTAGAGCAGAGCTACAGATTAAAAATGCCCAAGGCGAAGCGGTCAAAAGTCTTGCTGTACTTCACAGCAAAAGATGCAAACTCAGCAGCTGCAACAAGTGCTTTAAGGTGATACTGTGGAAAGGAGGTAACACCTGAAATCCGATGAAACACCTGGCGACGCATAGCGTTTTTTTTAAAAGCCGAAAAATGCGCCGTATTTGATAGCTTGCTGCGAGACCTCACACCGAGCGCATCTACTGCAGGTGTGGTGCCTGTTATCGGACGAAGAGTTAGCAACATCCCCCAAAAAGCTGAAGAGTAGAGTCCTGGCCCCTAGCCCTGCCAGTGTAGCAGAAATGATGAGGATGATGATGGCAGCAGCAGCCGTTCTTCTCTGCGTGAGTAGCTTAATGTTGTTCGTGTATAATTTACGTTGAGTAGGCTAACCACGTTATTACATTAATGTATGTAAGGTGAACTAGCAAACACTGTCGTAGTTACATGCGGCTGTCTTCTTGTTTGATTGCAGATGCTCCCTTCACCCTGGCTAAAAAGGCTAAAATGACCAAAGAAAAAGTGGAAAACAGCTGAACATGAGAGGTTTTTGGACCAATTTTGTGTTCTCCATTCTTTAAGCACCGGTTCGAGCACCGTTTAAGCACCGGCACCGTTTCAAAAGTACCGGTTTGGCACCGGTATCAGATAAAACCTAAACGATACCCATCCCTAACTACAACAATGTTTTTTTAGAATAAGCTCCTCTGCATGTGTTTGGTACCTTGCCCTTGGATATGGGAGACATCCAGCCCCTCTTTCAGTCGCAGGATAACAGCACCAAACTGGAAGTCAAAGGCATCACTTCAAAGGAAGAGGGAGAAAAAAAACAAGGTTCCCATTAACAGTGGACTGAAGCAATTTGCCCTCAACTAAACAGAGATAGTAAGAAACCCACAGAGTATTTAAGACAAAAATATAAACAAGCACACAAGAAGACTCAAACATCGTTCTCAATGCCACAGGTTGTAGTATTGTATTGCACTGAGCAACATACAATGGAAAATAAAGGGCAAATTTTTAAGCGTATTAGCTTTGATTTTAATACTATCGGACTGAACAATCTGTGACATTCAGCTCTAATGCTATAATCCTCACATTACAACGAAGAACCCATTCACCTCAGGTCTCACATGACTGCTTTAGAGTTCAACAGGACAACAGATTTCTCATGGACTTGTTTTAATCCAAGGGAGATCAAAAAGATCAAAAACATGACAATTACACTCTATCCCATAATGGCTAGCATGTTTCTACTACTGTTTATGTAAAAAGAAGTTTTTGTATACATTGTATTTTAACATATTTGAATAATATCAGTAATATCAAAAACAACTGATTCTGTTTATCTAGAAGCGTTTTCAGTGGAAGAAACATTTTGTCACTCATGCAAATTACTTCTTCAGTCTGAGCTGACTGGAGGTTTCCCAATATTACAAAATGTACTTTTGCACAATGACCGAAACAAGCACCACTGACTAACAATGAACCGTGGTCAGGTTCATAATATGCAAACTGTCGTGAACATTATTCAATGGCCATTCACAGAGATTTGGGGAATGGCTCCAATCACAAACTTGTAAGAAAGAAAGATGCACCCTGGACATTTGTCAAAGCTGGGAAGACACCTAAAGAATGCTTCAAGCAATCCAGAGAGAAAGACAACTGCTGTATAGAGCACACAGGAGTTGTATAGAAACAGTATGAGACAGCTGAGATGCATTTCCTCTAATCATTGAGTCTCTGCGGTTTTAAAACTCCAAAACATGCTGTGCCAAAAATGGGTCCATCCCGAGGATGGGGTCAAACTGCATAAACAGAGTAACATAGCATACGCTGTTAAGTGCCAAAAGGATTGCTATGATTTATACGTCGGGGAAATCAAACAACCTAAGGGGATTGGGACAACACAGAGGAGCTAACTCATGGACTCTGCACTCTATTTACACCTAGACGCTCTCAGTGATGAGGATGTACAAATCATGGACAGAGATGAACGCTGGTTTGAGCGCGGAGTCAAGGAGGCCATTTACGTGGAAAAGGGAAAGACTATCTCTGTAACAAGGAAGGGGCCTAGACATCCAGATGAACAGAATCAACTTTTTGGGAATGAGATGAGTTGTTAAGGATATCATTAGTTTTTCTGTTGGTAAGCTGTTTTTGCTGCTGTGAGCTACCGTTAAACTCATCGTAGTCTAAGGAGCTTGGAAAGGAAAGCGTCTTAAATTAAATTATTTAACTTAAATTTCTTGAATTTCTCATCCGAGAAGCTTCTTTAGTTTTAGCAGCAACTGGTGGAGAGTCCAAGATTTTTAAGTCCTATGGGAGTGTCCCCCTCATGGATCCTCTACCTAATCACACCAGCCAACGTGTGAAAACTAGAGAAGGCACGATACCACTTCTTTATGTCCGATACAGATACCGATATCATAAATTTGGATATCTGCCGATACCGATATGAATCCAACATAGTGTGTTTTTTAATCAATAAATCTGTTTTTTAAATATCTTGCTGCATTTTGTATAAGTTCATACTCAAGTTTTGAAAAAAACAAAACAACCCCCCCCCCCCAAAAAAACCCAAAAACACTGAAGCTATTCTGTTATACCTGTATGCAAAAAATACACTGCACCCAAAATATTTCAGCAATACTGATCAATCTAATAAACTTAAACCTACTCCATCCTTCCTATTCTGGTATTTTAAAGAGTACATAGCAGAAATATTAAGCAACCTAACTAATAGTGTTCTAAAACAAAACAAAACAAAACAAAACAAAACAAAAAAAAAAAAAAAAAAAGGGGGGGGGGGGGAACCACCCTCCACCTCATGATGCTTAATTGACGTAATCAACTTTAATTTGATGCAGTGTGAAAAAAAATGCACAGAAATAATTTATTTTTCAAGAATAATTAAATAGATTCAACATCTTTCTTCAACAGAATTGCAGACTGCACAGATGGTATCTTCCCAAAGGAAAAAGTAGTATAGCTTACTAGGGTATATTAGACTTAATAGTTACTATATACAGTAATGGACTTCTATACATTTTACATCAAATTAAAACTTTGGGTGTAAGATTCAGATAATTATTTATTAAAAGCTAGACATTTTAAATGAGAATAAGAAAGAAAAGTATGTCTTTGTGCCCCCCTTTTCCCTGTTCATGCCCTATCGGCCCCCCTGGCTAAACTTTGCTAGATCCGCCCCTGCACAGTTACCAGCCGTTAGCTGCGTAGAAAATGATCCTGGTGTAGAAAGTAATATTAAATCAATTCTAACAACAGATTATCAAGGTTAAACGTGCTGCTGTTGTTCAGCCGCTGGTTTCCTCTTCCTGGTGAGAAGTGGGCCATAAACAGACAAGAGAGACGGACTCGTGACAGAAAAGCCGATCAGCTGATCATTAATCAGTTTCACGATTGAAGTAGCAGCAGGAGAGAGAGAGAGAGAGAGAGAGAGAGAAGAGGCAGTCGCTCCATATATCGGTTGTTAAGCTTAACGCTGGAGTGCTTCTCAAACATTTAGAGATGAACTTACACACTTGCTTTACTTCTCTCTGGGATAACTTTCTCAGAGATGAAATGCCGGTTTGGTAGCGAGGCTACAAATGCTCAAACAGACCGCCGAAAGGTCTCGCACGCCACAGCCGCTCTATCACGTGAGCACACTACTCCGATGTGCTAAGGTTATGAGGTGAGTTACGCCATATCGCAAGTTTTGTGAGCTGCTGTCATGATATTTAATGGATTGGATTACGTTTTTTATTTCTCTCCAATATCCGATCCAGTAATTTAGGTCAGTATCGGACCGATACGTAATATCGGATCGGTCCATCTCTAGTGAAAATGGGTGTGGGTCACAATCAGCCAAGGTTTCGGGTGAACCCACTGTGAAACCTAGCCCCACCCTATCATGTGATTTCCTGAGGTGAAACAGCCAAGAATATGAGTGGGTGTTAGTGAAACTTTGTGGATCCAACATTGCTGGACTCAGATTCCTAAAGAATGAACCATCATACCCTGTGAAAGTGTAATCAAACTGTTTAAGGAAAAGTGTGATTTTTACGACACTCGAGCCCAAAATTACCTGGCAAAATGTTAGCTTATAACGAGCTGCTCTAATGGCCCTGCTGACAGCTCACAAATGCCTATGAGTTCTCTTGGCCTCCACGTTTGGGGTACTAAGCATTTGGCGACGTACACAAAACAGGATTAGTTGTAAGAGAGACATCCTTCCCAGCCACTGAATTCAAATATGGTGAGAGAACTTGGCAGCTTCCAGAATGGACCAATTGTACCTTTTATGTTACCTAGAACCTATACCACTGAAAATTTTATAAATCTGTTAGGGTGAAATATATGAAAAATATTAAACGTACAATAAGCTGTTTGCATGTGTGTGCATACCATTAAACTACAAAATATTAGTTTATTAGTGTCAACAACAAAATTGTTGAAGCACCTTTTTGATTTAATCACAGCATTGAGTCTTCTTGGGTACACACCTGCCAACAATTACAGAGACTGATTAGCCCTACGTAACATCCAGCTGTCCTAGCAGGAGTTTCCTGACATTTACAGAGTTGCGTACTAAAGCAAAATTCACAGTTTGTAGAGCGCTTACAAAGCAACAAAGTGAACTCAGTATTGAAAATATTTCTTCACAAGAAGGGTATAAAATTTCCACAGCATCGGATGTACCATCGAACACAGTGAAGACTTGTCGAAAGAAAAGAGTGTTTTTTCTTTTATATAATTCTTTTCTTCTCTTTGGATTATTCTACTTACTGGATCATGCTGATGTAAGTCTCCACATTCATCATGTCCCCATCCCTCCAGTCATTCTTGAAGCCCAGAACAAGGGTGTTTGGCTTGAGGCGGCCAAGACCAGCAGCCTTGATTGGACCAGGAACAGGAATCGCAGATTAATCATTTCTTAAATGTGGCTCATTTCCAAAGAATAAGCAAAACTACGAGTGTGGAGCAGGAAATAAAAACAGTTCAGTCCATACAGTGTTCAGCCTGTCACTTGGGTTATGGGTCCAATCTTAACCTCCTAGGACCTGGCGTCCACATATGTGGACATCACATTTTGGGTTATTTAGACCAAAATACTCAATTTTGCTCTACATGGGCCTGATATCCACTTACGAGAACATTATACTGCTGCTGTTCTATCAAAACTTTAAACGAATATCCTCATGTGGCTCTTATATTTTAAAAACAAAAATAAGGTAAAAAATAAAATAATCTGGTAATTCTTTGTTTTTACATTCATCGGGCCCCAATCAGCCCAAATATCAAAGAGAAATTAAAAATGCATGTGGTGGAAGAGTTCGGGTCGTAGGAGGTTAAAGGAGACTCATGTTATCCACTCTCAAGTTGGTTACCGATAGCAAATAATGTGTGAATAATTACTTCCAGGCACCTTACTCCTCAGTCCTGAAAATAACCAGTCTCACTTTCACTACAGTAATGCACCTGGGCTACCTTGTGCAATTTTATGCCTTTTTACTGCAACACCACATCTCTCAGTTGTGCTGACCTCTCTTCACAAGTGAAGTAATTGTTCCTTTTAATTTCCACTGAATGGATTTGTTCCAGGTTAGCTCTGATCAAGAGCTATTCCCCATTCCAGACACAATGGGAATTCAAAAGCGATGGAGCACCCACTACTTGACCCACCCCCACTAGATCTTCCTGCCACCACTTACAGTTGTTAAAAGGACTAATCTCTTTTTTTTTAGCATCAAATAATCATTAGCTTCAACTTACTGTGTTAATCTTAATAACTTGTTGCTATGCTCTTGAGTGTTTTATCCAGATTTTCAGTTATTTCTGTACATACTGTAGATCCCAATATACTTTACATAACTCAACAAAATTCACAGGAACACATTTGTTTAAGGAGATGACAGCCTTTTAAAAATCATCTTCCAGTTAGTACTGCTATTTATGTCACAGCGTCTGTGTGAGTCACTCTTCTTAGTAAGCATGTGTTCTTTTCATTGTATTTTGGGAATAATAGTTACGGCCTAACATACTAGATAAAAATTCTTCCTAGTTTTAATGTTTCAATCATGGATCTGCATGACTGGTCTAGTTATTGTCAGAAATATTAGTTAGTTAAACTTACCAATAATGTACAACATCATTTACCAGTTCAAGTATTATACCCCAACCTTTACTATAGATGGCTCGGCCCAGCAAACACACAAAAAAGTACTTGAACAATGCTTCTGTGCAAAGAGTTAAGAACAAACACACAACTCTGAATAGAATTTAGTTTTCCTACCTGAAGCAAGTACTGACAGCCTTGTTTTAGGTCCTCAGCAAACACTGGCGTGTAGAAGGCTTTGGTCTCGTTCTTCAGCAGCCAGCGTTGGTAGCGTGCCTGATCTGTGGCAAGCTCTTTGAAGTTTGGTCTTCTGTAGCCCTATAGAGACAGAAGGCCAAATTAATCCAACAGCCTTAAATTTATCAGTGTTGGTATTGTACAACAAATGACCACAAATCTAAGTTTCAAAGATGAAAAAATGCTAAATTCAACAACTTTTGATGTGTGAAAGTTAAACAGAAGAATTTAACGTGCTGAACAATCACCTGCTCTGAATCTCTGCCTGCTTTTGTGCCTTTTTCATTCAGTACTCTGCAGTACAAAAGACCAGGCTATTCCAAATCGTTCACTAGCTTTGTGTGCAACATTAGGGCTGTGCGATATGATGATATATTAAAACGACATATTGTACTCTATTGTTTATTTCATGCTGTCGAAAACTCTTCACTGGAATATGTTTTTTATTGCTTTCTAGAAAAAGGAAAAAAAAAAAGTCCCCACCACCGTCCAAATAAATAAAAGGACAGAGTAAAAAATAGAAATGCACAATGTATCACCAACTGCTGCACCTGCAAGAAAAATAAACATAACACCTGGAACAAACATTGGAAAATGCGCAGGTACATAAATCGATCTTCTATGGTTGTGTGTGTGCATGTGAGGACAGAAAATTGGCATCCCACTAAACATGTGGGGACCAGCATTCACTTATGGTGACAAAATGCCAGTGCCCACGAGTTTGAAGGCGTGTTTGATGCTCAAAATGTGCTTTTAGTGTCAGGGTTAAAATTAGCCTCAACCTTACCATAACCTAAGGGTTAAGCATAGTTTTTTTTGATGGTTAGAGCAAGGGAACAGGGAAAGCATTATGTCAATTAGATGTCCTCTTCAAGACATGAAAACACCTTATACACATTTCACATTTTTCTCCTGGTTGCCCCACCTGCATTGGCTCCACATCCTACAGTCTAAGAACCACCGATGCAACCAAATCCACAGGCTCCCACAGCATATCAAAGTCTTCTTTTATATTGCCTGCTAATCAGTGCTATGTGGTTTAAACAGTTTGGTGAAGAACTGGATGAATCTAGCTAAAAACTGACTTTTAAAGAGCAATTTGACAGCTAATTCATCAGTAGCAAAAAACAAAAACAAGCCAAATGTCATCTGCTCACCGTGCGAATATGGCCGCAGATCATCATGCCTACATTCTTGGTGAAACTGTGGACCAGATCCAGAAGGGCAGGACGAGAGTTGGGATAACCAGTCATCACCAAACACTGGGGTCTGCAATAAGACACATATGAGAGAAAACATCCACCAAGTCTGCATCTGCATCATCCTTTACCACATCTATAAAAGCAGAGAAGGGATGCCATATTTTGCCAAGTTTACAGAATTATTTGATTTTATGCTTTATGGGTAGCCACCTTTTCATTTGACCTTCCCAGTAACCTTTAGTCTTCTTAACACACAAACACCCACACCCATATACAGTCAGACACCAGAAGCAGAGCAATGAACATCAAAGCAAATATGTTAGCATGATAGGATTATTGGACACAATACAGAGGCGAGAAAAACTTCAGAGGAACAAAACAAATTCTTGAATTTTGAAGATTCAGCCTTTTAAACTCCTCCTTGGTTTTTTGTCATGAGAAATGTCCAGTAAATCCCCAAAACAATTACTGAGCCAATTTGTTACATGTGCAAGCTTTAAGAGAATGAACACATGCACACAACATGAGGCCGCATATCTAAATATACTCAATAAATTTCAATACATTTGAAAATTAATCATCTCCCCCTCCACAAAGTCTCTACTTTTTCCCCATATGATGGTAAATAATTTTAATTGTTTCATGAAACACTAAGGCTAAGTTATTATCATGTCAAATTTTGTTCTTCTCAGGCTGCAAAAATCCAGAGGTGAACGACTGGCTGAAGAACCACAAAGATTGTGTTGTGCGACACATGGTGCAACGTCAAAATCACTGCATGGCACTCGCAACAATGTGAGCATAAATCGAGCATAGCAGCTGAGCTAAACCTAGCACAACACAAGATAAACAATTGACAGAAGTTTAAAGAGACTTTGGGAATGAAGAAAACCCATCAACTAACATGACGTTGGGAAAAAATAGATTAGAGGATAACATAACCAGATGTCCATAAGCATCCAACCGAGAGCTACCAAGCAATCGCTTTATATGTGGACCGAGCTTGAGTGTTTATCAAGCATGGTGAGTAATAATATTGTGCTTCCATAACTCAGGTGCCATCTACACTTGCAGGTAAGAATGGTTCAGCTCAATCACGTTTGTGTTTGGTACCTGAAATTCTTGATGTGGTCCTCCACTCCACTAAGGTGCAGAGTGTGGGTCAGGGCCTGGTGGTAGGTCAAAGCCTGGGTCGATGAGCCCCAGTTCACATCTGGAAGGGAGGACACATGCAGGCAGAAACACAGTGGAGTAAGCAAGTGTGTTTATGGGTCAGATTGCTGGACTAAAGGCTACCTGACCCATGTGGTGTTAACGTCAGTGAAAAGGCCTAGTGTATGTGTAGCTGCATGTCAAACTGAGTGTTCTCACAGGTGTGTTTAGAACTGTATAGCCAGCTTTTAGTTTAAAGAGCTGCCCCACTCAGATTATGGATTCAAAACCAGAACCTTCTTGGCTGATATCCCAGAAAGTTGATTCTGTTCATCTGGATGTAGCATTTTCAGTTTGAGAAACAATTTGCTTTCTTCTCTCCTGGATCACTTGGAGCATTCTTTAGGTACATTTAACAAATATCCAGCTGGGATAGCTACATTTACTCAGGGCCTTTTTGATATGATGTTCTTCAGCTTCCCTCATGGTTGTGTCTGTAGGGATGGGGCTCAGTCTTTACTGTATCATCTTACAATGCTGTGATTGCAGCCATTGCCCAACTTCCAACTCTTTGCATATTAATGATCACAAAACTGTCTCACTGTTAGTCGGTGCTGCTAATTTCCATCGTTGTGCAAATGTATAATAATAATTTATAGCCATTAGGGAAATCCGCAGTCGGTCAAGACCGAAGAACTCACTTGGATGAGTGGTGAAACGTTTCTCCCATTGAACACGCAACATCCAGATAAAAAGAATAAATTTTCTGGAATTTCCTTACCTGGATGATTGAGCACAAACCAAGATTCCTTGCTGAAAGGTAAAAACCACTAACCACTACACTACTGTCCACCCGATTTATGAACTTATATTATTTCTGTTTGCAAATTTCACACTAAGGTAAACCATTAACACCTCAACATTTTTGGAAAAAGCCAGAGATGTGTACAGGTTCCATAAAAGACTGAGGTGTGCAGGGACTTTTAAATTAACCAATCAATTTAATGCAACATATTCCTTATGCAAATGAATTCAATTTATATAGCACAAAATCAAAACAACATTTGCCTCAAGGTGCTTTATATTGTAAATTGAGACCTACATTAATACAAGAATACAAAACATTACAAAATTCCTATAAGATGCCCTATCAGCAGACACTTGGTGAGAGTGGGAAAGAGAAATTCCTTTTTAAAAAGAAAAATCTTTAACAGAACATAGGCAGGTTAGGGCTAAACACCATACTGTGGATAGAACACTCTTACCTTCTCTCTAGTGTCTTGAGACAACTGTCGTTGTGAACTGGTGCTACATTAATAAAACTCAGTTTAACTAAATGACAACCAATATATAATTCTTATATCATATTGGTACTTGGTAATTATTTTCATTAAAAAAAAAATTTAAAAAGTGAGGAATTTTTGGCCAAATTTGGCGTGCTCTCCAACTCACCTGGCTTCTTGTGACTGACATAGATATACAGAGCCATAACAATGACATTTGTAAGAAGGGCAGCTGCCCAGTTGATGACAAACATCACCCCACAGCAGAGAATGGCTCCAGCAAGGGAAACCCACATGTTGTAGTATTTGAAGCTAGGTCTCCAGCCTGTAACATCGATGTAAATTAGTCACAAAATACATTTAAAATGTCACACAAACAGTGCTAGTCACATATAAGGTGCAAACAAAAAGTTCCATAACTGCTCCAGCTGGGTATGAACATGGTCGTGTGATTGAACCAGGACTTTTGGCAATGACAACGAAAGCTTATGTTATTCTTGTTGTGACTATTTGCATTGGTGCATTTGTAATTTATAACATGAGAACAAAAGAACCAGTGTGTTGAATTCTACGAGCATTTACTTTGAAAGCAACTCAAGATTCTTCATCACTGGTAAGAAGAGTTGGGTCTAGTTATGTTAGACCCCAGAGCAGCCTTTAGTGGGTGGATCTGCAGTCAATACCAAAGAAGGCTCATTGGGTCAAAAGCAATTCTGACATGGTGAAGGAGATCCAGATGGTACCGCTGAGCACTTCAAGTAAAGCAGTAGGACTGACTGCATCAGTCACTATATCAGGGTACAAGGGCTTTTGCTTTTTATTGGAGCAGTCACAAAACTTTTTGATTTCATTTGGCACAGTTTAGGTATTATGTGCAAAAATTAGAACTGAAAACTGAATTAAATTCAGTTAAGGCTGAGTAGAAGTTCTTTTTCAGACACTTCAGCTGGGAACAAATTAAATAAGACCAGCAATGTGGGAGGTTAAAGAACAGGAAACGTTGAGTCAGCCTCCATTTAAAGAAGCTTATTATAAAACGGTCAATGTTGCTGTTAGAGAGGAGGGATAATGTTTCAGATGGAGCTAGGCATATGTTTGGGTTAAAGAATGAGTTGACAGTCTACTAGAAGTTATACGAGACATTAGGGACCATATTCATTCATTGGACAGCACAGAAACTAGAATAGTGGGATTTTAGTGATGGAATACAGTTGGTGTGTGTTTGGTTACGCAATGACAGAGTCTTTAAAAAACAGGACATAAAGGGTACATTGACAGTGTCGTTCCTGAGTCTATGAAGGGACTTTAGGAGTCCCAGAAATTAGAAAGTAATTGGCCCTGAACTGAAAGTAATGTTTGTGTTCCAAAGAGAGAAATCTATTACACCATCATACTGTTTCTGTACTCTCTAAATGAGTCATGTACCATTTAGGTCCACGTAATTTTATGACCTGCTGGAGGAATTGGAAAGAGAAAAATAATCTGTACCTGCAGTTCTGCTAAGGCTTTGGTTTGTCTGCGTGTGTGTGTGTGCATGCGTGCGTGTGTGAGTGAGTGAGTGAGAGAGAGAGAGAGAGGGGGATGAGGGGTTGTAGAGAGAGGAGGGGGAAAGCAAAGAACTCAATATATGCCATCAATAAATGGTAAATTAACTGATTTGTATATGGGACATTTCTACTCTACATGATCACTAAAAGTGCTTTATACAACTTGCCCCCTGTGCTTTTTCCCCCCTATGTAAGTGTTTTATAACTAACATTCACACACATTCTTATTCCGCTGGACAGCAACTTGGAGTTGGTATCTTGCCCAAAAATTGCAGACTGGAGCAGCCAGGGATCGAGCCACTAACCTTCCAGTTAGTAAATGACCTGCTCTACCTCCATCAGTCTACAGACAAAGTGTGACTTCACCAAAATTAGTTTTTTTTTAAAAAAAAAAAAAAAAAAAAAAAAAAAAAAAAAGAAAGAAAGAAAGAAAGAAAAAAAAGAGAACTTTCCCTTATCAGTAGCTGAATCTATTTGGTCAGTTTTGTATGCGTTTCTGACACTTTAGTCACTAGAATAGAGAGATAGAAGAGACTATCTTATCCCACCTAAGATTGATGGTTACTAATCTTAACAGGTAACTACATCAGATATACCACATACGTTTTCCACAAATACTAAGAGACTGCATTATATAGATGGATTACTGTAGAGAAATAAGAAGTAAAAACAAGAACGTGAGTATCAGCCATTTTTGAAAATCTCCCAGTCTGGGCAGTTTGAGATTTTTGACTTTCTTTCCAACAAGTGGAGGTAAATAGTCTAAAAACAACTTTCATTTGGCTAGCCCTTTGTGGTTGACAAAGACTAACATTTGAGGAAACAGATAGACTTCACCTACCTTCTTGTGTAACAGTACTGTCCCAATATTGTTACAACATTAACCTCCTAGGACCTGGCGTCCACATATGTGGACATCACATTTTGGGTTATTTAGACCAAAATACTGAATTTTGCTCTACAAAGGCCTGACATCCACTTACGAGGACATTATACTGCTACTGTTCTATCAAAATTTTAAACGAATATGCTCATATGTGGCTCTCATTTTTCTTAAAAACAAAAATAAGGCAAAAAAAAAAAAAACTCTGTTAATTCTTTGTTTTTACATTCATCAGGCCCCAATATGTCCAAATATCAAAGAGAAATTAACAATGCGTGCAGTGGAAGAGTTCAGATCTTAGGAGGTTAATGACAATATGCCTTCTATATTTATGATCAACTGTCCAAATTGAATTTTCTTTGTCTAAGATGCATCAACTTCTAAGCCTAAATGTATTTAACCACCTAACCTCTGGTATGTAATCAGTGTAAATGACTTCTCTTATGAGACACACATCAGGACAGTCTCATTGAAAACCAGTAACTGGTTTTTAAAAGAATTCATCCAATAAACTGTTAAAACACAACATTATACCTAATGACATGAATGCCTGCTTTGTACAGTCTGGATTAGGATTACAGACTTCCTCTATTGTCTTAATATGTTGATCAAGAACTTTATTATGCTTAGATTCTCCCATTTCTTAATGTACTGATCTTACCTGGTGAGTTAGCCAGTGAGGCATGGAACACGGAGAAGTTGATCAAGGCATATGATGCCAAGAAAAAGTTGGAGATAATGGGTGCAATAGTGTTCAGCTCAGCTGCAAGAAGAAAAGCACCAGTCAAAAATTTCACCTGTGATTTTATGTCCAGTCAAAAAAAAACAAAAAACAAAACCCTTTTGAATAAACACTCAAACTCTCAGGATGAAGACAGTGAACATATCAGCTGCTGCTGACTCCAGCATGTGGTCATGCAGTGTGCCATTACTGTAAAATTTTAAAATTTTAGGCATCTAAAAAGGTAAAGTTTACAACAGCTGTTGTATCAATATCAATGTAGTTCACTGCTCTGTAAAATTATTTTTATTAGGAGCTTGCAATAAAACAAACAAAAGACTACAGACAAGAGTTATTGTCAACTTTTAGACCAGTTGCCATGTTCATAAAACTGACAACACTTTAGGATGAATTTCCGAGGGCAGTAATGATCCTGGTTCTGTATCAGTTCAAGCAAACAAAGAATGAAATGTGGAGCAGAGCAGCTGAATCAGGTGGGTTTCAGGCCTACAGAGGGGGAGGTGCCAATATACAGCTGCAGACTGGGGCTGAGCAGTGTGAGTGCTGGATGAGAGAGGCCCTCCAGGTCCGCTCAAGAGGTTGCAGATGTGGACAAGACGTAAAATTTAACCATTCTACTTTTACAACAATTTATTACACTGTGTTATCATTATGTGTCTTATTTTATTGTTTGCTGGTTCAATCCATTTCACATCAAGCCCTCTGTTCCATTATATTTATTTTAGCATAACTAATACTACACGTTATCCAAGGTTCATTTTTCTACTAGTTTTCCATGATGTTCTTCTTCTACAATAATTACAATATTTAGACATGTCAGGTTTTAAAACCTAAAATCAAATAAAGGTGGTAAAACAAGTATTGAACACATCACCAGTTTTTAAAGTAAATAAAAGTGCTACTGGCATGAAATCTCACCAGATATTGGCAACAACCCATCCAATCCAAACATGCAAAGAAGACTGTGTGAAAAGAATGAGCCAAAATCACATCTGAGCAATGCATACGACTAGCTTTCCCATACAGGAGGCATCTTGAAGCTGTCATCGCCAACAAAGGCTTGGTTTGAAGTATTAAACAAATTTCAGTATGCGTATTTAATACTTTGAGATCACACAGGGTTTCTTTGAAAGTGTGGATTGGATGGTTTGTCACCAACACCTGATGAGAACATCATGTCAATAGCACCTTTAGAAATATATTTACTTGTTTATCGATTTTACTTGCTGTATTTTAGAAAGCTGACAACATAACTATTTTAAGAAATGACTTCTTGGCCATTAGTTCTTTTGTTTCAGCATGGGGTCAAAAGTCTCCCTTTGGTATAGAGTATTTTTCTGGGTATAGAAATCGTCATTAAAATTCTAGTATCATGACATCACTCTAAATGTCCCTTAGGCAAGGGCACAGGTACAGCATGCACCAACGTGGGCTTTTTCTGTTTAGAACAAACACTGCGTGAAAACACCGATATTAACAAGGGTTCTGAGAACCACGGTGCTCTTACTTTCCAGCTAATATTTTTGTACGGTTGCATGTGATCAAGTATGAAAAGCAATCAGCAAGCAAGCAATGAGTGAAGCCATACCAATGAGGATAAAGGCCAGACCGATACCGAAGGTCAGGATGTATCCTCGTAGGGGTTCATTGTTCTTGCCGTAGCCTTTGGCAAACATTTGCAGGCCAGGATAGATGTTGTCCTTACACAAAGCCTGCGGAAACAAAAGCCTTTGTGTTGTCTCACTGGAGTTTAAGCTGTTTATAATCAAACGCTATAAGAAAAACTAATTAAATAATTTACATTTTTCCATCATTCAATACTGCAATTTATTATATACAGTACTTTAAAGCTTGGATCTGATCTTACCTGAAAAACTTTAGGCGCACTAACTAAAGAGGCCAGTGCTGAGGATAGAGTGGCAGAGAAGATGCCAGCAGTGATGATGGGCCCAAAACCAGAAACAAGGCTCATAACCTGAACAAAAGATTACATGTAAATTGAAAAGTTAGATGTCTACATTAAAAAACCATTAACATTCATGTTCTGATAAAGTTGTTTTTTTAATATTCATATTCTTTTACACTCATTTGATACCTGGAAGTCCCTATGCAGTCCATAGCGGCAGTTATCCTCATTCTTGCAGGTAGAGAAGTCATAGCCAAATTTGCAGGCAGCAGTGGAGCAGTTTGCCATGGAGTGAGAACTGATTGTGTCATTCACATTTCCACTGGCATCTCTCAAAATACAGGAGCCTAGTTTTTAAAAAGTATTATCCACATATTAGATTTTGTATTTAAAAAGGATGTGACAACCTTGCAAAAATGCAGGTACTATACACCACCTGTTGAAATAGCAACACCCAGGTAGACTATCCCTGTGATTAATATGGCTAGAAGGGTCCCTTTGGGGATGGCCATCTGTGGGTCCTGCAACAACCAACCACAACAACATTTTAAGATTACAATATATAACTGGATACAAGGCTTTAAGATGAGTACATCAAATCTTACAGCCAATTCAACCATATGAGTTCGTCTCTATTCCAAAGTTGTTTGGAAAATTGTTTTCAACAGCCTTAATCAGTGGAAGCATAGTCATATTCACCTGCACAGTACAATCTACAAAGTAAACCTTTACTTGGTTTGACACTATATCAACATTCATCACATGGTTGCACATGACTTACAGCAAGGTCTCCTGAAATGTTGGCTCCAGCCAGAATACCAGTAGCGGCGGGGAAAAAGATGGCAAACACAGAGAAGAACGTTTCTCCTCGGAAGTCTGGACCCATGTTCTCCCACATTATTGAAGCTGACAGAAAAAAGATCAAAGGCCAACTGTGACACAGCAGTGTAAAAGCCAACATGAGCTCTCAGATTTATGAGAAGGTATTAATGAGGTGTTTTTAACAAACAAACAAACAAACAAACAAACAAACAAACAACAAACGTCCTACCATCATAGCCCAAGAATCCCTTAGCTTCCTTTGATTTCATAGGAATGAAGCTTCCAATGAAATAGTTGAAGATGGCTGTGACAAGGACGACGAGTAAGAAGATCTGAGCCTATAGGAAGCAATTAAAACCAGTGTATTAATGTGTAGTAGTTAAATCGACTACACCTGCAGTATATCTGCAGGGTTGTCAGAGTCTCGTGTAAACATTGGTCTGGGATGATTTGGTGTCTTCAGTATTCGGAATTGCGATGTACTGATTACAAGTTACCACAGCTTTCATAGTAAAATTCAATACAATTCAGTTTTATTGAATGAGCTCGTGTCTCAAGATACTTTATGTTGTAAGATAAAGACCCTACTTTAATAACACAGCAATAACATAGATCTAGCAATAAAACCATTTTTGGCTGCCATGCTTTGAAAAACTCACTCTAAAAGCTTTCCAGCATCAAGCAAAATTAACAACACTGGAACAGAGGCAAGCACACGGGCACATCATGCACCAACATGGGCTTGTTCAGTTTAGAGGGGGGAAAAAAACCCAAAGGACAAAAAAACAAAACACCCCATGAATGCAGTATGAGATCACTAGAGTAATCAGCAACAGAATTACAAACATTTTCCAGCTTTCTAAGTTGCCAAATTTTGGAGTGTAGTCCTGTATTGGTTTAGCTTGCGAAACTTGCTAACAGCTTGCCAACAAAGTAAACTGAAGCTTTTCATATTACCTTCAAATTTTGATTTTTGTGTGGACCCCCCACCTCCCAACACCAACACAATCACACATGCACACAATAAGACCGAACTTAAGTCTTTATAAAAACAAATTTTACAACCAGTGAGTGTCACTACTTTGGCTACATTCATGTTTTATGTAGTTTCATATAGGTGTAAGTTTCTATGAATTGGGATGTTGTGCATACCTTGGCCTCCCACTCCATTCCTGCTACAGAGATGCCCAGAAGAATGATTATTGTAATGGTGCCAATTATTCTGATATCATTGACTTCATCTGTCATGACGGCATCCATACCCTGAGATACAATAAAAGGAATTGGTAAATTGAATGACAATGATCAGCAAACAGTGTTTTGATATGTGCTTTTCTCTCTCGATGATGCCAGGACAGCCCACTCCTGCTGATCACTGATCAGCTGTAATTAGCAGCTTTCTTGAATTCAATGTGAAATCCTAATAGACTTACAATCAGAAGTTCCACAACAGTCTCAGCAAAGCCCACCACATACATGGCAACAGCCACTGCATTGGCAAAGGCAAAGATAAGACCAATAGAGCCTCCAAACTCTGGGCCAAGACTTCTTGAAATCAGGTAATATGCTCCACCTGAAAATAGCAGGGAGTGTTAGCAAAAGTTCAGTCATGCAAAGTCAGTCATGCAAAGTCAGTCATTCAGTCAAGTAAAACATACCTCCCCTTACAAATCCATTGGTTGCAATGGCAGAGGTGGAGAGGCCAGTGATGGTTGTCACTACTGTAGCCATGGCGACGATCACACAGGAAAGAGCTGCAGAAGAGACCACATCATGAACTCCAAAAACACTTGATTAAAAAAAATGCATAATACTTAACAGTTTTAGCAGCCCTTCCAATCACTCTCATGTCTCTGTAAAAAGTAACAGGACAAGCCAATGCAGCAACGTCTGTCGCACGTCTCACGTTGTGGTGATATTTCACATCAAAGTGGAAAATTATCAACAAGTGCCAGGAGGCTAGGAATATTGGGCTTAGCTGAGTATGAGCTAGCAGAGAAAGAGTGATGAACACAAAACTGTCAATAAACAAGGGGCAATGAGACATATGCACCTTGCTAGGTTTTCTGGAAAGTAATACTTAATAATACAGCCAACCTTGTTTCATTTTTTATCATAACCCTGGTAGATGGAAGCTGCGTTTTTTTGTTGGGGTTTTTGTTTTTTTAAGAACATCTCAGTCATTTTTTTCATTAATCCTTCCTTCAATTACATGAAGCGTGCTAGTGCTATGTGGTGAAAAACAGCCCCAAACCATGATGTTCAATTTTGGTCCCATCTTACCAGACTAGATTCTCCCAAGATTAAACAGACTTGCCTCCATCTTTTTCAGCAAACTTTAAACACACTTCAACATGCTTTTTCCACCATGCAATCAGTGGAGTCTTGCGTGGTGAGCAAGCATACAGGCCTTGGTGGTTTAGTGCATTATTGATGGTTTTCTTTGAAACAATTGTAACTATTGATTCTGGCTCAAGTGGTTCTTGGCTCTTGGACAACTCTTCTGATAATTCTTTTCACGCCTCTGTTTGAAATCTTGTGCGGAGCACCTGGTTGTGTGGCTGGTTTAGGTTGAAATGATGTTCTTTCCACTTTCGTATTTTGGACTTTAGAAATTCTTCTGGCACCGATGCTATCATCACGTTTTACAATAATAAGGTTACAAACATCTTGAGAGAGCTTATTTTTACCCATCAAAAGATGTTTCTTGCGTGACACCTTGTTTTTTCAAGAGACCTTTACATAGGCCATCAGCTGGGACTGAACCAGCTGATATTAATTTGCACTAAGTGGCAGGATTGCTTTCTAAATCATGCTTATTTGAGCTGGAGTCATGACTTTCTATGCCTTAGAAATACATTTACTTAGATTGGTAATGTGTTCAATGTTTATTTTACCCACTGCCTTTATGGTTTAATTTGTATAGATTTGAGAGACCCATTTCAAAGTTTCCTCCCTGTTTTCATAAAGTAATGATTTGCTCCGATTAGATTTTTCCAAAACATTATTTGATACTAAAATTAATACCTGAAGACACGCAATTGCAACACTATTGATACGAATAATGCAATTTTGACTTGCAGCTTTAGTGACAGCAGAACCAGGCTCATGGAGGGGTGGCCATTTGCCCAGCAGGGGTAAGGGGTCAGAAGCCAGTAGTGTCCCGGTATCAATAGTGAAGTATTAAAAAGCCATAAATGTTAAAATGGCTAGCGCACATTTTAACAATGGCCATTTAACTATTAGCACAAACAATTATTGTTTGTGGCCAATAATATAAAATGACTTTCAGATGTCTGGTCTAGCGTGTGGGGAACTAAAGTGTGAAATCTGGATCAGAGGAGCCAATTCAGACAGGTTTTAGGTTTGAAGAGCAAAGCTGAAGATATAAGGAGTTGCAGACTGTAAACGTGCAGCAGTGTGAATGCTGGAAAAGCGAGAAAGAGAGAGGGAGATGTCGCAGATGTGGACAAGAAGACGAGCTTAAAACTTTCTACTCTTACAATAATTTATTAATTTGTATTCCTTATTTTGCTGTGTGGTCAGTGTTAAAATGCAGGGAGTGACCGGTTCAATCTTTTGCAGTAAGTACTGTGTTTTTATACATTCTTTATTTGTGTGTGACTAATACTACACTACTATTCATTTCCCCAAATTAATTTTTAGCTTTTCCATAATACTCTACAATAATTATATAATTTATGTGTTATTTAATCTTTGTTCATTAGTATGTATTAGTATTTAAAGTACATTTTACCATCTGTACAAATGACTTAACGTAATTGTAAATACTTATTTTGTTAAACCAAAGTTATAATTAAAGTTAACATATTCAAGAAATGAAAACGGGTACCGAGTATTTCCTTGTCTATCAGGATCTGGCTTGAAATTCTAGTATTATGCCAACCCTGGCTCTCATTTTAATGCTAATGTGGATGCAAACAGATTCCACATTAAGCGCCTTAAAATGTTAATGACCCAATACCAACATTTACATAATAATGTAAATAACCTAATAATTATCCTTATTGCTGTTTTAGAGAGGAGCGGTGCTTCAAAGGATAGTTGCAGATTTCTGTCAGAATCTGCAGATTATATAGTATAAATAAAATGTTCACGTTTCTCCAATGTTGTCTTCTCAACAGTTTCCCTGGATGGCCAGGAAGCGTTCGCGATGTCTTATTGAGCGCTGATAATTACCGTCTGTCTTGTGTCAGTGACGTAAAAGACGGATTTAATGCGACTTGACCATTCACACAGCAGTCGCTTTCTAAAACATCGGATATGTATCAGATACAGTACCACAAACGAAAGTGACCCAGATCGGATTTGAAAATATCGGATTTGTGCCGTTCACACTGTCATACCGTGATCGGATATGGGTCGCATAGAAAGAAAAAAAATCGGAATTGATGCACTTTCGCCTGCAGTGTGAACGTAGCCTTATTATAACTGAAAAAGATGTAGTGAAACACTTGCACCTCTGACTGTAATCTAGAATAAAAATTTTGAAAGATTAGATTAGAAAGATTAAATAAAAATAGAATAAGGACTCTTCTACCATCCAACATTTACTTTTGACAGCTGGGGAAAACTGAGCTCAAACCCCTTTTTACAGGTGACCCTCTTTAAGTTGGCCAGCTTTCTACTTACCAATTCCAGACTGGCCCACAATCCAGGACATGCGAATGAAGAGCATTACACCCCAAATGTTCAACATGCAGCGTACCTACAGAGATGAAGAAGTGTTACTGTTGACGCCATTTAAAAAAAACAAACAAAAAACAAACAAACAACGCATTTAGAAAGTACAGAAAGTTAAATACTAAACATTTTTTTTAACTTAACTAAAATAATAAATCTCCAAACCTGCACTACGTCACAGACAGTCAATCGCTGTCAATAAAACAAATCTAGTTTTCATGTTTTTTTTGTTTTTTCCTTTTATACAAATAAAACCAAGTAAAAGACCGTCTCTCTCACTCGGGGGAGGGGGGTCGACTACAAACAACTGGATCTAAAACTGATCATATCATGTTCAAGCTGGTACTAATTCATTACTAATGCCATTACATAAGCACTTGTTCACCATTAGTTATTACAGTAACATATAATGTCAAAGAAAAAGATTTTTAAAAATTTGCATATGGTACGTAAGGTTGCTCGTTTGTATGCTTGTTGAAATTTATACTGCAAAGTTCAACAAGCTTGTTCTTATTTACACACAGCAATGAATAAGAGCCCTTTTATTTTCATTAAATATAAATAAACTAAGCTACAAAAAAAATATTCTGCGAGTTCAAAAACTGAGCAGATAACATTAAACGTTGAAGTGAAAACAGATTTCTGTTAACCAAGTCTGTGGAAGTTCTTATTCTGACAATGTGATAAACCAAAGATTTTATCGAACACCAGTTCTCTATTCAGTGCTTGTTGCCTGTGACTGCAAATAACTTCACATTTTGTATACAGAGCTTGCACTGTAAGCAGTTTTTACCCCTCTGGCAGAATGTCATTTAAAAACACTTAAAATTCCTCACACAGACTCCATAAGCAACACCCCTCCCCAGTAGGGATCAGCGAGGATCACATTTTACAAAGAAAACGTGAAGACAATACTTGAAAAAAGTTATTCGAAGCCAAGGTTTATATTACAGAGGAAGTAACACTTTCTCATATTAAAACAGAAGTAAGATGACAATATCCAGACACATGAACATTAATAATCCTTTAACCGCTTACTAGATTCAAACATGTCTGTTTTTACAGACATGTAAAGACATGCTAGTTATTTTATGGTTAAAATAACTAGCATAATAATAATGATAATAATAATAATAATGGATTGCATTTATATAGCGCTTTTCTAGGCACCCAAAGCACTTTCTTTCACCAGCAAAGGGCTGGTGAAAGAAAATTATCTGCAGTCCACTTACTATTAAGTACAGAACAGAATGGAAACCGCAGTACAGCCAACTGATGCCCATATTGGACTATAGCAGATATATCAATATTAATTTGTGCTATCTGACATAAGAAAACATTTTCTTAAGAACACAATGCAAACTTCAACTATTTTAGAACTATTTTTGGTTTTTACATGGAATTTGTTATTTTTCATCACTGTCTGCAGCACATGCAAACCATTTCCAAACACAAAGCTACATCTCAGACTCTACAGGCTTCAGTTAGAATTTTAGTACAATTAAAGACTGAACAAGGCAAGCTTGTTTGGAACAGTTCCTTGGAGAAAGTCTCTTCTGTCTAACAGAACTTGGCAGCTTAGGTTTATAAAGTTGAATTTGCACTAACCACAAGACTCCTTTGGACAACTGTCACTAAAGTGGGGATGCGCTTTGCCACCTTTGTAAAAATAAAAATGGCATATTACCATAAACCTCTCATTTGTACTGCCAGTCAAGGTGTTGAAGTGGTCCATTAAAAGTCCAGCTCACTACCTCATTAAATTACTATGGCAGTACCTTAAAAGTAATGTGCATAAACTAAAGCAATATTATAAAGAAAACTAGGTCCAACTTTCTCCGCAGCTAAAGTCCTGTTCAACTTCACCTGCTTCCAAGGTGCGTGGAGAGGATGGGAAGAAGAAAAAAAAAAAAAGAGGAGGAACAACTTTATTGACTGACCAACGCGTTTTGGCTTGTGGCCTTCATCAGGGTCAGGGTTGACCTTGATGAAGGCCTAAAATTTGAATTTAAAGTTGGTTCTTTGCTTAGTTGTCTGTTATATGACAGACAAAATTCATTCATCCTCTGGATTAGGTGCCTTTTCTGTGCTTGAATGAGTTAAAGGTCAGTGTTAACTGGCTTAACAGAATGACATACTTAGTTTTTAAATCACAAGACGGCATATTCCTCACTCTGCACACAAGTAACAAAGCAAAGTAATAATTAAAATTTGACTTACCAGCACCCCCTTAATCCAGCCAAACTTGACCACTCCTTTTGACTCAGCTGCTTCTTTAGCAGCGGCCTCCTCCGCTGGTGTAAGTTCATCACCGTTGGCAAAGCCATCCTCAAAGGGTTCCTTAGAAGCACAAAAAGTTGAATCAAAGTCAGCAACAAGTAGAAGTAAACGTACTCTAAAGCGAAATGCTGGTGCATTGTTTAAATCTGATGTTTAAGCACAAAAATGCAAACAAAGCACATGAAAAGTTAATACTGAGAAAGTGTTTAAAATTAGGAACATTTGGAACACATAAATAAAACTGAGGCAAGAGTATGTTTCCCACTGTACAGCATGACATTAAACAACACTACATGCAGTGAGGAACAGAATGGACTAATTGCTATAATTTAGACAGGAATGTTTACCTGTTCATCCTTGAAAAAGAATTTTAGCTGCTCAACAGTTTGTGGCTTCCTTTACATTTCATAATCTGCCAAATGTTTTCAATATGTAACAGATGGCCAACTGCAGGTCACTATTTTTCTTCTCTGTCATTCTGGGATGTGTTCTAATATAAAGGTTTTTGTTGTTTTTAAGGTTTGGACTTTCTGAGTGTCCCAGTCTAAAATTTGTTGAAACACACTGTTGGGACCAAATTGAAAATAAATACATGAAAATGAAGATTTCTCAGTTTGAACATTTGTTGTAATTGTACTATTCTTAATCAAACTTAATAAATTTTAGATTTAAAAACCGCTGCATTCAAACATTTTATACAGCATCAAAAGTGGCTCATTTTCTAATAATAATGCCTCGCAGCAAGACAATCTGAAATTTCAACCCAGACAAGTCCCTTCTTTTGACAGTTTGCAGGCTTCTTTGCAGGACTCTGGTTTCTCCTGCCATCAAAAACATTCTCCAGGACACCCTTGCAAAAACATTCCGAAATAACAACTGTTTCATTTCCTGCTTAAATCAAAGGTAATAAAAAAAAAAAAAAAGGAACACTGGCTTACAGACACAGGTCACATTCTTTACTTTATGTAGCCGTTAAAAATACTAGAAGCTCCCTTCTGTGCACAATAGTGTCCCATTGGCATCCTCCCTGGGTATACAGTGTAATATATTAACTGCATTGATTGCCTTCTTATTAACCTGAAGTAGAACAAAGGACATCTGCAAGCCAGCCCTCTGAACATATACTAGTATTTGGGGTAAATTTGTTTGTTTATGATTAACAGGAACACAGCGGAAAGTAACTATTATTGGGACTGACTAAATGATTGGTAGGAACTACTACTTCTTCCGCCTGACAGAGTGAGATGCGAAATACGGCTGTATATTGATGATGACCGTCATCACTGATAGATGTCACTTGCGGAGTTCTTTGGTGCTGCAGGACAGGAGCTATTGTTTTTGATTGTTAATTGAATATTTTAAAATGTAGGTAATAACTTTTTAGGTTTTTGATTTCTTATAGGATATTTCTTTATAATTAAACCATAAAAACAACAAGTCTAATGTCTTGTATTCATTATGAAGGTGCAGTTTGAAATACACAACTTTCTATTTTTATTTTCCAAACACATCAAGTTTTTGTACAGAGTATCTGGATCTGATCAGTATAACTAATACCAACCTGAATTTTACTTGGTATCGGGGAGAAAATGTTATCTGTGGTAACGCACATTACTAACTTATACTAAAGCTTTTACTGCATGTCCCCATTCAGTGTTACTGAAGGCCAAGGTAATGCCATCCAGAGTAAGAATCTGATTGCAATATTACCAGATATCTAAGATTTTCAGGGCCGAATACAATAACCTCAGTTTTATCTCAATTTAGAAGCAGAAAATTAGAGGTCATCCAGGTCTTTGTGTCTTTAAGACATTCCTGCAGTTTAACTAATTGGTGTGTGTTATCTGGCTTCATGGACAGATAAAGTTGGTACGATCTCATATCCTCGTGTCGGTGTTGTTCCCATATCATAATAAATGTTGTTCCAGGTTCAACATTGCAAGTGACCAATCACATTGTTGTGACGTCATACTTTTGCAACTTCGGGAAAAAAACACCTTTAAAAAAAAAAAAAGCAAGCAATTTGAATTCTTTGCATTTCAGGATACTGTTCTTTAATAAATGGTAAGCATTATACATATTGTCCTTGCAACATTGGAATTTCATAAATGAATGAATCGCTTGGCTTACAAAAGTATGATGTGATTGGTCACTTGCAATGTTGAACCAGGAACAACATTTATTATGATGATTCGGGAACAACACCGACACGAGGATATCAGATCATCCATAAAGGCACGATCTGATAAAGCTGGGTGTCATCTGCATAGCAGTGAACATATATGCTATGTCTTCTGATGATACTGCCTAAGTGAAGCATGTATAATGTAAACAGAATTGGTCCTAGGACTGAACCCTGTGGAACTCCATAATTAACCTTAGTGTGTGAAGAGGACTCTCCATTTACATGCACAAATTGGACTGAGGTCTAGCAGGACAAGCACAGAGATGAGTCCACTGTCAGAGGCCATAAGAAGATTGGGTGTAACCGTCACTAAAGTGGTTTCTGTGCTGTGATGAGCTCTGAAACCTGACGGAAACTCTTCAAATAAGCCATTCCTCTGCAGATGATCTTTAAGCTGTTTGACAACTACCCTTTCAAGAATTCTTGAGATGGAGGAAGGTTGGAGATGAAGGCTATAGCCTATAGCTATCTAAGACAGCTGGGTCAAGAGATGGCCTTTTAAGAAACCGTTTAACTACTGACAGCTTGAAGGTCTGTGGTGCATAGCTGATTATTAGAGATAGGTTTGATTTAAGACTGAAGTATTAATTATTGGTAGCATTTCTTTGAACAGTCTTGTAGGAATGGGGTCTAAAAGACATGTTGATGGTTTGGAGGAAGTAATAACTGAAGTTAACTCGGAAAGATCAATTGGAGAAAAGACTAAATAAATATCAATGGTACTGAAAGTAGCTGTAGGTAATGGTCTAATAATGGTGATAATGGTGTGTATGTTCCAGGTACATATGTTTTTGGGGGACTAAATCTATTAACTTTGTCCTCCTTAAATTGTGAAATTCGGTAAGGAGGAGCCAATGAAGAGAAGCCAGTGGGAGAAGCCAATATGCTCTCTTTCTAGTCCCTGTTAGTACTCTCGCTACAGTATTTCATTTCAACGGAAGGCTTTTCATGGAATTTTTAGGACATCCTGATAATAATGAATTACATTGGCCCAGCCTAGAAGTAACAAATGCTTGAACTAGTATTTCAGTGTCCTGCATATTTGCTTAATATTAGGGCTGGGCGATATATCGAGTTTTTTAAAAATATCGATATATTTTTATATGAGATATAAGATGTGACAATATCTTTTATATCGATATATTGTCTATGTTACGTTATAATTATAGTGGTGGGGCCACAAGTTTGCCTCTCATTTGTCCACTTTTGTCTTTACGCAACGTTACTCGGCCTCGCCTCTCCTTCACTGAACACAACTCCCCCTCCCTCCCCCATTGCTTCACCTGCAGGCAGCGACAAGATGGACATGGCAAATCTCCGTTAACGAGGTACTGCGCATCGCCCCGTGCGTGGGGCTGGACGGCGTCAACGTGTTAACGAGCTAACGAGCTAACCACGCTAACGCCATGTACGGCCTAAAATCCTTTCATTCTCTCAAAAATTGACAGCGCGCCTTATGTATGAATTCTGGTTGTGCTTGATGACCGCGAACCGATTTTATGTGGTACACGGCGCTCAGCAATCTGTCAAAAAATGTTTTAGTACGACTTTGGTAAGCTACGGAGCTGCACCGGCTTGATGGATTGTCGGAGCATTACGGCTACCGAGGAGCCTCGCGGAGTGATACGTACTGTGCTTCAACGTAATATTACCTTATTGTGTGTGTATAAGGACCATAAATGGCACCTGTTAAGAGACATGGTTACAAAGAGGATTTCAAACTCCAGGCTGTCAGTCACACAGTAGAAGTTGGGAACAGAGCAGCTGTGAAATCTGCCCTTGTTATTATGCTCAGCGTCTTTTAGTTTACATTTTGACTGCACAATTGTGAGCTCTTTGTTATGCACAAAAACAACATAGTTTTCTTTTATTTATGGAGCATTATTATTTAATAAATGCTCATAATTTATTTTTGAGTAGTTTTTTTCATGCTTTTCGTGTCATGCTTTGACTAAGAACTCTCTTTTTGTTCTTACCTTGTGGCTTTAAAAAAATATCGAGATATATATCTTATATCGCCATCCAGCTAAAAAATATCAAGATATGAATTTTGGGTCATATCGCCCAGCCCTACTTAATATGCACAATGAAACATATTCTGGTAAAAAACAACTCCATCATTCCTCAGTGTTACTGGAGGCCAAGGTAATGCCATCCAGAGTAAGAATCTGGTTAGACACAGACATTTCTAAGATTTTTAGGACTTAATACAATGCCCTAAGTTTTATCTGAATTTAGCAGCAGGTAATTAGAGGCCATCCAGATCTTTATGTCTAGAGCTATGCTCCCTCCTCACAGTCACACAGTTATCATGCTTTCCTGGCTGCTTGGGACAATCTGCTGGGGTGAGAGCTAATGGTGGCTATGCTAACAACAGTCGCACTGAATACAGGAGCCTGGCTATGAGTTTTTCGCAATAGTGCAGAGCTGGGCCTCCAATTCAGTAATCCTGGTCGCCAGAGCAGTAAACGGACTAGATTATTACAAGAGTAGCTATACACTGAGCAGAAAGGTGCAGGAAGGACAGGTGAAGAAGCCACACTGGTTGCGAGTTGGCTACAAGCCAAGCGAGAGACTCCCTACAGTCAAAGTGAATAAATACATTTAGTGTCAGTTTCAGAGGGTGCACCTTGGATAAAGCACGTGAAGATTACACTTAGTTATCTAGACGTCATCTAAAACGTTTTCATTAAATAGGCTACACAAAAACACCACTGTGCATTGTGACAGGAATATGAAGTGATACTGTACTGCAGAGAACACACGCATGAACAAACGCACAGAGAGAGACGTGTCAGTGGACCGGGTCGGTTACACTGGCTGTATAAATAGGTGTTATAAATTATTCAAGTGAGCTGGGCCTTTGGCACGTGCAGTGCTGAGCTGTGGGAGGGAGGGCCTCAAGATCACTCCACTTGGACCACCTGTCAACATCCCCTAAATGACTCAGCAAAACTGCTACAATCAAGCCATGGCAGCTGGATGGGCTAAAGGCTTCTGATCTGAATTATCATAATTGTATTATATTACCATAATTATAAAAGTATTAAGATGATGGATCAATCCATTTTAAAATCTGTGAAACGTAGACAGAAATTGCTCTATATACACAATTTCTTGTACAACAAAGTTGAAAAGGGACCCAGGCAAAATGGAACTGTGCTGTGGAGTGACCTATCAGAACTTTGAGATGCATTATGGGAATCATCGATGCTCTGTCTCCAGGCTAAAGAGAAGAGCGAGCAGCAGGTTTGTTATCAGCACACAGTTTAAAAGCCAGCATCTGTTAATGGTGAATGATGTCCATTATGAAATGACACTTCATAGTATTTCCAAGTATCTACCTTGAAATCAGTGCAAACAATTATCATCATATCCAGGGGGGAAAAAGACAAAAACAAGCCATGACAAAGCACCAGCTCTACGTGATCCTTTCATTTGAAGCATTTCTTTTCTTACCTATTGTTCTTTATAACAAATCCCACAGGAATACAGTAACCTTTTCAAAATGCAGTGACGATACGCAGCACTAGCTAATGACGCAAAGTCTGCATTATGTGCCCCAACACATTTGCAATTTAGTAATGCACCTGCAGCTTTTGGACAAGTGGTTGAGGATACCTTTATGTGGCATTAGGACAGCTTAACAGTTCTAAAGGTAAAATAAATCTGCTTCGGGCACATTTTTAAACAGCTGGGCAATATGAAATTGAATTCCTAACTATGGGTGATATCAGGTCATGTTGCTTATGTCATTACGCTATTACTGACACCATAAATCAGGAGAGCATCTGGTTTGTAGAAAGAGGTCAGACTCTTTCCTGGCCACTCTTCATGACGAATGGAGACAAACAATGCCCTTTACTGTTCTACTAGATTGACATGTGTAAATGAATTTCTTCAAAGTTCAAGAATGCATAACTAATTATTCAGCATCATATTCATGAATGGTAGACATTTGATAACTGTTCACACATGCAGCCCCGTCCCCCTCAATTCGACTCATTTTCTGTGTTTGTACTGGAAAAATGGAATGATTCTTACTATGCTGAGTGAAAAACAAAGGTGGAAAAACTATTTCCAGATCGTACTGTAATGACAAGTTCCAGCTGGTTTCACTTATGTTCCCTGCAGACATTTTCTTCTGTTACTTCTTTGTACAACTGAGAGTTTAGCGTTTGTTTATCTCAAACTCATTCTCAGAGTTCCAATCAAACTTGAGCAAAGACAATACTGCATTGTTCAACTGGTAAAAAATCATTCCAAGTACACTTACAGTTAAAACTGTAATTTGTGGAAACCTAGCATTGGTCAGACTATATTTCAGTAAAGATGTTCACCATCTTAGAGATTACTTAAAAACATAAATCTGGTGTTAAATGTCTCTTAACAAGCTCCACTTCAACCAGACACTTTCAGCAGCCACGAACAAGCTTCTGACATAATTGTGGCTGGACCACTCATCTTGGAAGAATTGGTAGCGTTTTATTTAATTTGCTTTTTTTCATGGCAGAAAACCAGCTTGTAAACAAAGACCACAAATTTTCAACAGAGTTGAAGTCAGAGCTTTGGGAAGCTCTAAAACTCAGCCAACTTTAGTGATTCCAAAACCACATTTGACGTGCGTTTGGGATTGTTGCCCTGCTGGAACACCAAGTTGTGCAATTTTCAACCGCCTTGTTGTTGTTTTGAGGTGAAGTTAAAGAATCTGGACATACTCTTTCTCAATTATTCTATCCACATAAAAAGACAGAATATAGACTTAAATCAACTTATGTGCTACATGGTAAATGGCCTGTATTTGTATAGTGCTTTAGTTAGTCCCTGTGGACCCCAAAGCGCTTTGCACTACATTCAGTCATCCACCCATTCACACACTGGTGATTGCAAGCTACATTGTAGCCACAACTGCCCTTGGGCGCACTGACCGAGGCGAGGCTGCTGGACACTGGCGCCACCGGGCCCTCTGACCGGGGAGGAAGGGAGGAAGCTTAAGGCAGAGCTGGACTATAAACTGTGCGGCTCAGTCAGGCAAAGTCTAAAAAGGGCCCACTCAGAGTTAAGGGAGTTAATATAATTTGATATCTTATTCACAAGTGATGGGAAGGTTTACTTGGACAGGTGGATTGGTATGGCGTCATGGGTCATGTAGGTATTGTGCCAGACTGTCGTTGTGAAGAGAGAAGTGAGACAAAAGCAAAGCTTTTGATTTTATCAGTCAATCTATGACCATGAACTCTGGGTAATGAGTAAAGTCATGAATATGACTCGGCCTTAGAGACAGGGCGAGCTTTGTAAGATCACAAAAGACGCAGGAATAAGTAGTAGAATTTAAGAGTGTAATAACGGACTGAAACAGAAGATGGCAGCACTGCATATACAAGGATGTCAGCTGCCGTTAAACCCCGAAGAAGAAGAAGTAGCTCTGTCCCAGAATTCATAGCGCAGCCCAGCTCAGTTGTCAACAATGGCGGCAGCTAGTTCGTTTAAATATTACTCTTATTATTCTTTCTGGGTCACAAAATAAACGTTTAACATATTTTCAGGCGAGAATGTAGCTGTGTAAACCTCAAATATCTGCTCAGTTTATCAAGACACCACATATTTTCACAAGCGCTCCGATGTTTTCGGAGACGTTTGTTACCCACTAGCTCGATAGTTAGCCGGGGGCAAGGCTCACTAGAGCCTGTGAGAGCACCGGACTCCCGGCAAATCGTTTTCAAACCCACCGCCGTCTTTCTCTACTCAGGTTAAACATATATAAGTCACTTAGATAACTTAAAAATGTTATTGTTTGGCTTTTTTAGTATTTTATTTGTTCCTGAGTAAATCGGTTTGGCTGAGATTAAAGTTATAGTTTTTACACAGCTGAATAAACGTCAAGCAGACAACTGATTATCAGAAGTGTGAGATGCTCGAGAATATACTCCGGTGTCCTGTTATATTTTAGATAGCAAGGAGTTTATTAAACTTCATTAAATTTAATAAACTATCATCTTGTCTTTATTTTTAGTTAGCACAGACCTTAAACACTTAAAGCTGTAAGCTAATGATAGTTATATGAGAGCAGATGCATGCTGGTGCAATAAGCTGTACGTTTTATGTCCAATGGATGCATGATCTGATTAGTTGATTAATCGCAAAAATAATCGGTGACTAGTCGACTGTCAAAATAATCGTTTGTGGCAGCCCTAAATCAGTATGAGTCTAATAAATCCTACATCAGCTGAGCTCTAAGAGAATTTATGGTCTTTATTTATATAAGCATTTCTTATCTTATATAAGCAGTAAAAGGAGAAACACTGTTCATGTGTTCAGTAATGAAAGCTGAAGAAGAAGCTTAAAGCAGTATCACATGCTACGTATTAGGATAGTATGTTGTTGAATTTACTTGCTGGCTCTGTGTTAGGAACAAATTTAATAAGTTTAAGTCACTGCCTTTTAAATTCAGCTCCCCATTCTACTTGCACAAAACAACACAGAATGGGTTAGTGAACATTTTCTACATGACTGAAACAACACAAAGGCCGTCTCTGCACAACAATGACAAAGCATCAAGAGCTTTGGATGTTTTTGAAAACTGTACCATGATGTGCCACAAATGGTAGTTACAAAATAAAATTAATTAATTTTGCAGTTTAGGTTTTACAAAACCTAACCTTGTACACAGTAAAGTACAGTAAAGTTAAAAAACAAACAAACAAAAAAAAAACCTCTTGTGAATCTTGAAGCACACAGGAAAGATCCTTATGTAGACCTTTAATTGACAATCTGTATCTTAAGAGGGGGGGAGGGGGGGGGAGCTACTCTCTCCCACGGAGAGGATTTTACCAAATCATGTAGCAGTGCTGAATTAAGGAGCACATCATAGAATAGGGAACTGCGGTTGGAGTTGTTACTTTCCTTTAAAATAATGCATGTTACATTTGTATATTGACATGTCACATAATTTCCAGTTAACAATGTAGAACTTGTGGTTACTAGCATAACCCAAGTTCTCTGAAAACAATGTGAGGAATCTCACACCTCTTGTCATGACCAATGATGGAAGGTCCACCACATCCACCTATGTCCAAGACAGACCAATCACTTCAAGGACACAGTGTTCCCCAACCCTTTTATAATACCCCGTAGCTCCACAACAAGGAAGTATTTCTTCCACATGCCCATGAAAGTAGGGGATTGTGCTGTGACAGCTTACTCATATGCCATCACAATAGCCTTTATTACCTGGCTGGTGCGATACAGCTTGCCAGTATTATAGGAAGCCCACAAAGAGTTAGTTGCTTCTCATAAACCCCTTAGTGCTGCCTAGATAAATGCGTAACGCAAATTCCCTAACGTTAGGCACAAAGGCAACATTAGGGGGCAGGGTCTTCTTACTATAATTGGGGAGAAATTGCAGACAGGAAATGTATAAAGATAAAACATGCAACTCACACATTTCGCTGATGACAAACCGAGGAATACGACAGTTTTGAGTGAAAGAGCCTTTAAGACAACTCACTCTAAGGCTTGAGTGAGTTGTGTTAAAGGGAGCACTTGTAAGACTCTGGGTAAATCCCAGAAGGGATTGGGGGGGGGGGGGGGGTGTACAAAACAACAACCCCAAAAAACCAAACAACAACAACACAACCCCCCCCCCCCTCAAAAAACAAAAAACAAAACAAAAACAGGCTTAATAGTAGGCCTCAGTCTGTGGACATCATTCACAAATCTCCTTATCAGAGAATGCTGGCCAACTGGTGCATTACCAAAGCCAACATTACACTTCAATAGTGGAAAATGTCCCCCCCCCCTTATCTAGAAAAGAGAACTGATAAGGAATCATATTGCTAGCTGTGCACTCTTTTTCAAATACACAACATTTGCCATCATAAAGTGAGCATGTGGCAAAAGAGTTCTTGCACTCCAAATGCTCTCAATCACTATCAGAGGGAGCCCAGATACTTTTAAATTCAGCCTTTTACGTGCCACTCCAGAGAGCTAAATGCTCTGAATGTATGGCGTTATTTTTGTGCTACTATTCTGAGCGCACGTTAAAAAAAAAATTGCATGTGCAAGTGTTGCATTTTGAGAAGAAATGTATTTTGAGCGAAGACGAGCTAAATTTGAGTGAACAAAATTCATTGCTGCGTGCAAAAAAAAAGAAGAAAAAAAAAAGAAAAAGAAAAACAAAGGGGGGATTTCAGTGTTTGCCATCATCCCCACACACACACACACACACACACACACACACACACACCCTCTCACTCAGTTTTTGCATTTGCGCTTGCTCGTAATGTGTTGCTCGCGCTCTCAACATTTCTGCCTGTGCGCGCTCAACTCTTTCTGTACACCGTTATATTTGTGCCACAAAACCAGCCAATCACAGACTTGGATGCAAAAAAATCTGATTGGCTGTTTTGGTCTCCAATCAGCTCCAATCTGGCGCAAAGTGGGCGATAAACGAACAAGAGAGATGGGACTTGTGGCAGAAAAGCCGATCAGCTGATCATTGATCAGTTTCATGATTGAAGTGGCGAGAGGGAGGGAGAGAATGAGAGAAGAGGCAGCTGTGCAGCAAAAAACACAGAATGACTCCAGCTTTGTGTCTATTTTTCATTCTAGCTGAAGTCCGGGATAAATCGCGTTCCTTTTCACCTCAATACGGATGTATTGTAATTGGTCCAGCCCAGAGTTGATCATGACCAAGTGGCTAATCCACTACCTTTCATTGTTTATACCGTTACAAAAACAAACAAACATAAAAGTGAAAAATCACCATCGGCCCGACGGGCAAATGCCCGGTATGCCCAATGGCCAGTCCAGCTATGCGGTTAGCAGGTGGGTAACAGGCATCTCCGAAAACGTTAGAGCACTTATGCAAATATGTGATGTCTTGATAAATCGAGCAGATATTTGAAGTTTGCACAGCAACATTCTCGCATGAAAACATTTTTAAAAGTTTATTTTGTGATCCAAAAAGAGTAATATTTCAAACTCCGCCACTCTGTGTTCCTCCGCCACTGCTTTGTTTGAGTTTTGGACCAAATGGATTCTGGGATATTACATTTCGTCATTTCGAGCTGATTGGAGACCAAAACAGCTAATCAGATTTTTTTCATCCAAGTCTGTGATTGGTTGGTTTTGTGGCACAAATATAACGGTGTACAGAAAGAGTTGAGCGCGCACAGGCAGAAATGTTGAGAGCGCAAGCAACACATTACGAGCAAGCGCAAATGCAAAAACTGAGCGAGAGGAGCTGTTATTACAATTACACCTGCAATTTTTTTTTACGTGCGCTCAGAATAGTGGCACAAAAATAATGCCATATGAATGTGGATGAAAAATCTACCCATGCTACTGAAATACCAGGTCCCTGTGCAAGGGCTTGCTACGGAGCAGATAGGCAAGCCCCACCATCCATGGCTATGCCAGTAAGGAGCTATTAAAATCATAGACCGTCACTGCTCTGTCACTGCTGAAAAGAACAGAGGTCATTGTGATTTTTTTGCACGATGTGAACAGATCTGCGGACGCCTGGCCAAACCTCTCCCACAGGTGGTGGACTATTTCTGGATGGAGTGTCAACACCCTGTAGCTTCCCCTCAGGAGAGCAGAGCCGAATTGATGTTCAAAACACCGGGAATGTGTGTCCCACTTAATGACATGATATGTGCTATCAGGTTGTGACTTTGCAAAGTCACAGAGCGAGTGGCTCCATGACCATTTATATGTGTCGCCATTGTATTGTCTGTCCAGACCAAGACAGGACAAGTTTTCAAAAGCAGCAGAAAAAATATATACCTCAAAGCCAGAAAAACTGCAGTCAGCTCCAGGTAATTTATATTTACGCACAACGGACCCTAAGGGGCCTAGAGCCTCCCCCATGAAAACAGCCCCCACCCTGTCAACAAACCATCTGTTGTCAGAGTTTTGCCTCGTAATAACTGTACCAAAGGGAACACCAATAATGAACACTGTAGATTCTCTCCAGTGACTTAGAGCCAGTAAACATTCAGGGAAATTCTCACTATAGGGCTGAGTTCACGTCTCAGAGAGGACACCCAACCCTGAAAATCCCACATCCTCAACAGTCCCTGAGCACCTCATTGCAGAAAGGCCCGAAAAGAAAGTTTGAGGCCTAGATATTCTATACTCTGAGTGGGAGATGTCACTGATGCCGAAACCTAGGCCAGATAGGCTGTGTAACAGTACCTGTGTGTTTTTCCTCTGCTTCCTCTTTGCTGTAAGTGCATACATGAAATATTCTAAATATGATGAAGAGTCCCAAGTCCCGCTCCCAGCTCAATGGCTTTGGAGAGCAGACACTGAAAACACCACACCACTGAAATTGGTTGGTCTCATTGCAAACTAGTCTGTAACCTCTGCCAACAATGGTCTCAAGAACCATGAATGGCCTACACATGCCCACCAATCCTCCATCCGGCCAAGGGGCCCAGGAGGATGGAAGTTCAAAGCCGGGACAGCTGCACTCTCCTTGGGCGACCCAAAAAACCCAAACACGTGTACACGTCTTTCTCTCCTTGAATTGTCCCCACAAAGCATTGAGGAGAGGTGAATAAATTGAAGTGGGGGGCACTGAAGGAACCTGTGCTCCTCCTTGACTGTGTATATCGGTAGAACAAAGATGGCCATTACACAGCTTAGATTGGAACTGGAGAAAATGTCTGACTCTCTCCATTTCTTGAGAGAAGAAGGGAACAGTTAATACGTACTTGGAGAGGTTAGAGGAGTGATCTCTATGAGTGCTGCCTACTAAGACCCTGGCAGCCACTACAATTCCTAAGTTGAACATTTTCCTTGTGGATGGTGGGATTGACGGCTTCAAGCAGCAGCAGGTGTGGCAGCAACAGCAACAGAAGACTTTTTCCCCCCATTGCCTACCAATCTACAGACCCTGCTACTCAGGCAGCTGGGAAGTAGGACCGCTGAAGCCTATATTACACTCCCTTACTGGCATAGCCACAAAGCCCAGGTAGGCAGTGGTTGGTGTGGCATGGGTTTATGGGGAAGATAGAGGTCAAAAGCCAGAACCTTAACCTGCATCTTCCTCTGGTTGTTTTCACGCTGCATAGCAGTTTTTACCTACTCAAACGATCCCCTAGGCCATTATGGCTGGTACAGAGAATCAATAATAACCTGCTTATCCTGGCCAGGCAGGCTGGAGAGACTGAGTCACAGAGATCGCTCCCCTGCAATGGCCATGCCCATAACGTGGCCACTGTATTGCACCCCTAGAGACCCGGAAAATGAGATCAGCAGCAATACACATCTCCTCCCAAATCATGGGACTAGCTAGTTTTATAACATGTGGGTATGCAGTAATCCATCAACTTCTCCAAGAAGAATATATTTCCTCAACAAAAATGTATCATTACAGCATAATAGATATTCCTGAAATCAGAAAAACCCACATTCGTGGACTACCTTGACAGCTGTGTCAGTAAATAGTTAAGTAAAATGTTCTGGTCTAGAACCACTGAGCTCTTATGATCTTTGCAAGGAAAAAAAGCAAGAAGGGCCCAGGAGCTATTATAAAGGGGTCACTGGATCCCTGTGTCCTTGGCGTGTTTGTCTGTGTTGGATAGACGTGGTGGTAGTGGAGCTTCCATGATTAGTCATAATGAGATACAAAGTGAGGTTTGAAAGAGAACTGAGGCTACAGTTCAACAACCCAACATAAATCCCTATTCTAATGAGGATAGACATAGGAGCCTTCAGCTTTTACGTATAAATACAAAACCAACAACACAAAACAAAGACAGAAACCAACCTAAAGAGACTTTAAAGTGATAGTTTAGAATTATTGTGGTAATGTGTTAGCATGCTGTCTGTAGAGATGCATGTAGAGACCTGAATTTCTGTTGCAGTATTATGCATCTGTTTCTATTCTGACCACAGTTTGCAATTCATCACCCCAAAACTTGATGCAATTTTTAAAAAAGTAACATTGATATCTGTACAAACTGTGTGCTGGAGGAAGAAAAGATTGACGCAATCTACAGTTTGGATATGGACATTATTTTTAGCTTTATTGCAGGAGCTATTTTTGGGTGGCTGTAGCTCAGGTGGTAGAGCAGGTCATCTACTGATTGGAAGGTTGGTGGTTCGATTCCTGGCTTCCCCTAGTCTGCATGCCAAATATCCTTGGGCAAGATACTAACCCCAAATTGCTCTCCGATGCATCCATCGGAGTATGAATGTGTGTGAATGTTAGCTATAAAAGCACTTAGAAAGATGTGCTTGTGCGAATGGGTCTGAATGGGTGAATGCACAAGTTGTGTAAAGCGCTTTGAGTGCTCAGATGAGTAGAAAAGCGCTATATAAGAACCAGTCCATTTACCATTTACCATTGCGCTGTCATCCTGCAATAAAAAGTGGAGACTGCTCCAGGAAGAAGAAAAAAAAAAAAGAAAAAGAAAAAATTTATTACACTGTTAACACAACTTCTGGTGTTCGCAAGCACCTGCATATACAGTATACTGACACTAAGCTAGCAAAGAACTCAGAGTGATGTTAAAGATGAATGAATGCTGACCCCAGCCAAACACTGTGATAAAGAAAGTCGTCATTTGCGGTGAAGCCAGCCGCTGCTGAACTTCAACAGGTAACAAACTGATGTCAGGCTGCAATCGCTGTTTAAAGTCTCATTGTGCTGGTTTTCATCTTTGATTTGAGCTGTTGGCTTTGTGTTCATACCTAAATACTAACAGAAAGACCGCATTGCTTGATAGTCATTTAAGACTTAAGGATATCTCCATACCTCTGTTCACAGGTACGCATTGTTCCACATACTATACATATTATACAGTGGTAAGCATCTTCTGAGTCTGGTTGATGCTGATGAATGCTCAGGCTGACAGTCCTCCCTGCACAATGATTATTGGCCGAGAGGGCCGATCATATGTCCACTCCCTCAGACATCTCACCATTGTTTGGAGAAACCTCCCACAACTCAGTTCATTATTCTTTTACGGTACTAAAACGCTCCCAGTGTTGGATTTTCCGCTGTCTGCTGAGGGGCGCTGACGGAATCAAAATGGCCTGGCCTCACAGTGCAGAGACTTTTGTTTTCCCAATTGTGTCAAATTACTATTTAACTCTGGTGTGAGTGTGAAAGAGGTGACGAGTGAGGTAGAGTGCCACAAACAGAGAAGCTTTGATAAGAGCTGCTTAGCAGTTTAGAGTGTAAGTATCGGTATGTTATCCACTAGTTGATAGTTAGCTAGTGACCTCGTGAGCGGCCACTGACAAGTCACTTGGTCTGTGCAGGGTTGAGCAATAACAAAGATATGTATTATAAAATAAGTTTAAATAAGATCTCCAGCGTACCCAGAGAGAACCCATGGAAACACAGGGAGAACATGTAAGCTCCACACAGAAAAGCCCCAGCCAGATGATGGAGTTGAACTCAGGACCTTCTTGTTCTTGCAAACTTCCGATTAGTAGATAACTGCTTGAGCTATAGACACTTGTTCAATCACTGCTAACCAGTTAGCTGTCCTGGGTAACCAGATCCTTAGTGTTAACATAAAACACTTTTTATATATGCCACATTTTCAAAAGCTGTTCTTTTTGAAACAAAATTATCATTTCACATCACATTTCTTAAACATTCAGACTTTATCACGCATGCACTCACATTCTGAACAATTTTTCTTATTTTTGCACTACTGATGTCCAACTGTCCACCACATGGGCTTTGTGTACATCTGTGCATGGAACTAGGCTACCACGAGTAGTTGAATCTTGCAATAGAATGCTAATTAGTCCAACTGTGGGCACATCCTGCCATACGGCTTGCATGTGCACACACAAGGGACAATTTGTAAACACTTGATATAAAAGGGATGTTTGCCAATTTTCCATGATGCTAACCATGATCAAGGGAATAGGATTTTTCTCCTTGTGAAACAAGCTCTAAGTAAGCAAAGGGAGAGGCTGCAAGCACATGAAGTTGACCTCTAAACATCTTTGACCTTTTCATCAAATTGTTTCCTTCTGAACAACATGCACATGTCCCCCCTCTAGAAATATGACACGTTAACTCACAAAGCTCTCTTTGTCCAACTGTCCCCAATTCAAGGTGAATGAAAAGCTATGACCCTTGCTGTTTTCTGAGCAGATTATTGAAGAAAACAGGAAGCAGCATTAATTTCCTGTCAGACACGAGACTAACTGGAGATGTAATGCGAGACCAAACAGCAGGGTTGTTCTAATGACAATGATGTCAAAGTACACGGCATCAGCTTGTTTGTCAAGGCATTTTTTTTGACAAATCTCATTTCCCCAATGGATAGATCAGACTAATAATGAATTATTAAGGGATTCATAAAAAATTCAAGTTGCCTTGCTATGGCACATCTCCACATATAACTGATACTTGCAACACAGATGTATATCTGGGTGTGCAAATTTGTAATGTGTATGGATTATGAACGAACAGAGGGCTGAACATCAAAGACACCCTGAAAATTGAAGTGAAAAAAATGACGTGGGGGCTAGTCCTTTTTGCTGGAATTTAAAAAAAGGTACTCAATAGTTTCTATGGCGCCCACACACTTTTATGGCATTCCCGACAATGACAGAGCCTTCTAATGAATAATTAAGTGTCTTGAGGTGACTGTTGTGAAATGTTTGTCTCCCGAATCCAAGCTGGGAGCTGGTTCCACAGAAGAGGGGCCTGAAAGCTAAAGTTTCTGCCTCCTATAGTGCTTTTAAATATCCTAGAAACCACAAGAAAGCCATCAGTCTGACAGTGAAGTCCTCTATTGTGGTGATACAGTACTATAAGGTCACAAAGATAAGATGGGGCCTGATTATACAAGACTTGGTATGTGAGGAGAATTTTATATTTGAGTCTGGATTTAACAGGGAGCCATTTTTCAAACCTTTTCCCGACATTAAAATTCACTTCTCATGCTGCTAGTGAGTCCCCAAATCAAGATGGGGTATGGGCTTTGTGAAGTGCTAAACTTAGGAGTGCTGGGAGTGGCCAGTCAAGCTGTTGTAATACGCCGAGCAGAAACTGCAGACAACAGGAAATGTGGTTATGAAGGTCAATTCTGTTCTGATCCTTGAAGGGAAAAAATTCCACTCCTCTGAAAAGAGGGGAAAAAAGAAGAGTGGAATTTTGTTGCACTCCAACAGAGATGGGGAGATTGGGTATCTTAGAAAATAAACTGGAACCCACATTTTTTGTTAATGTCAAAAAACAATTCATGTCCTGATTGGCTAGCTAAACATGGAAATAATGTCTAAACGGACACCAAGAAAACTCTTATTAGCGCGTCTCAGTGTAACGCTACAGTTTCCGTGACAGCACTGTAAAACACATTGGTTGAAACACGAGTATCAACTGACAGGGTGAAGTTACATAATAAATTATTTGCAACCTATAAGGACAATATAAGCAGTATAGAGACTGACAAAAGTTTGAGAGTAATGATAAGAAGTATAGAAGTATATATAATAGGATAGAAGTATCCCATGGTTTTGCAGCGCTTGCTTGTTTTTCAAGGACTGTTTTATCATATCTAAACTAAAGCATCAATAGTTACATATTCTCACAGATACATTACCACCAAATAAATTCAACGGAATACGCACAGCTACTGCTAATGCCGCTATTGTTTTACTCTCAGCTTAATTACTGTACTTGTGTCTCACAAGGGGGTGGGGTTATTGTGCTATTTCTGACATCAGGGTCTATGTGACGCACACGGGAATAAGGAAGAAGCCAGGTCCTCTGCAGACAAAAAGCTCTTTCTCTCTCACACAGTTGCCAAAAGGCTCTGTGAGAAAGAGACACAGAGAGGGTGTGCGTGTGTGCAAGCGAGATTGTTACTACAGCTGTAAGACCATCATCTATGGCTGATTCTGCGACAAAAGGACTCCACTGTTTGTAAAATGACACACTAAAAGCCCAGGGGGTCCTTCGCTTCCTGTTTCTGCATACAGCCTGTACAATCTGCAGGGCTGTGAGGTACTAGAAACACAGGAGGGATTTGCTTCAAAAGGGGAAAAAAAAAAGCTTGTAAGACTTAAACAAGGGTTCCATTGTGCAAATCGACCCTGCAACGTCCCCTGAAAGCAGCAGGCACTTTTACAATATGTACCTCTCTACTAGTCAACAACTTACAATCCCACATTTCATATCCACATAGACTGACAAAACAGCAGCATTTAACTGTAACCCCTTAAGCATTTTATCCACCTTAAGAACATGCAAACTCCTCGCAGAAAGCACCCAGCCTAGTAGCAAATGGTAACTTGGAACCTTTTTTGTTCTGAATAAACTGTCTTAACCGATGCACTACAATGCCGTCACACTTACCCAATTAACAAGGCCACCGGGCAAACAAGCCTTTGACAACTATAACAATACAAATCACAAAATACTAAATAATGCAGCTGATTATTTAATTAAATTGAACTGAAAGTTAAAGGTTCTGCCTGCAATTCTACTTTTAAATATCCTGTAAGCAAGCAGTCTGACAGCAGTTTTCTATCGGTGTGATATTGTACTAAGAGGTCTTTAAGACCTCACACATACCTACACACACAGTATACTATCATAATATAATTTAATTATAATACAACATCATTATAACATGTACATAATATGCCTAAATTGCAGGATATATTTGAACTTTTGATCTCTACTCTTACTTGGTCTTACTTTGACCTTCTCCGTAGCAACAAATCTGATGATGCAAAATAAGGCTACAGATTTTTTTAAAGATTATTATAATGAGCTTTAAAAAATAAATTATTTTCAGATATGTTGTGGAAGGTACTGTGACTCAGAATTTGACCCAGTGACACCTTTGCACATCCTCCATTTGTGCATGACATTGCTGAATTATTACTTTTGTTTAGTTGTGTAAACATCTATAAAAATAATTAAAAAAAAAAAAAAGATATGTGGTCAAGTGATGAAACTAACATGAATAAACATGTGGATCACATGTTCAATCACTTATTCATATCTGACGTCATCACAAGACGTCAGATCTAACTGATTAACTTTACATGTCTCAGTGTCACAACATCCCACATCCTGACTTGGCCTACCTCTGAATAAATTTGGGAAAATCTTTTGTGCTTTGATGTGGAACAATCCAGCTGTGCTTTCCAATATAATGGTTTGCATCAAGTGTTCTTTATCTCTCTTTTTTTAAATTTTGTTACAAAATTAAGAAAGCGTCACATCACAATAATTCACCTACCATATACAGATAAAGATATATCTCTATGCTCACAATTTATGATTGAAAATCATCTAAACAAAATGCATAGGTGTAAAATTAAACTGAATAGCTTATCCAGAGTTTTTTTAACTGTTGTTTTTGGATTCAGCACATTAAAATCCAGGAGCAATAACAGGACATGAAAGAAACTGTGCACATTTTGCAAGTATTGCGGCAAAAATGCCATTAAGACTCAAGTTAAGACTGAACTTATCCTTAACTACTGTCCCAGCTACTCTAAAAGTATAGAGAGCAGTATTTTATGTACAATATTCCAGTCTAATGTCAAACTTTAGCAGCACTGAGTGCGACATCAATATTTAAGCACAGTTTGTTTATGCTCTGCTGCTCTGGACTGAATAAAATCTTTCCTGTCACAGTTTCCCTTCCGGCTCTTCAATATGGACCCATAGCACAGCGCTATTGAAGGTGCTGTTTTGGAGCTCAACATTACAGGATGGCAACACTTACTTACCTGCCTGCCTGTTCCTGACGGCCCATGTCACTAGAGGCTCAAGACTCTCAGTGGAGTTTACTGCCACAGTCAATTACATAAAGACAATGTGTTCAGCTTTCACATAGACACTTTACCAACTTTATAAGAGGACTCATTGATTGCCATGAAAAACAACCAGAAGCAACAATCAATTGGTGGAATTTCCATTCCACATTTCGATCTGGGCGTGCCACACAAACACTGGAAAACACTCAGTGACAGACATGATAAAGTAGCAGCACCAAGGTGACCATGACCTTCAAACTAAAAGAAACGCCACGATATTTAATGTTCAAAGGCTATTTCCAATCTACTGAGCCAAAGAGTGCAGCTTGTATGAATATCAGCCAACCACAGCAGCTAATTAAATTCCATTGTCCATCAGCTGATCATGCATATCTGCTAGCAGCTGTAATTCTGTGGTGTTGAAACATACTTGCCTACTAAATATTTGCCATAAAGTCTCAATATAGCCTGACTGGGGAGGACAATAGAAGCCCTCTTCTAGTTGATAAAACAAAACCAGCTTTTCAACACAAACTACTTGATGTTTTATTTATATATATATATATATATATATATATATATATATATATATATATATATATATATATATATATATATATATATATATATATATATATATATATATATATATATATATATATATAGAGAGAGAGAGAGAGAGATAGATATAGATATATATAGATATATATATATAGATATAGATATATATGAATATGAGAGAGAGAGAGAGAGAGAGAGAGAGAGAGAGAGAGAGAGAGAGAGAGGAGAGAGAGAGAGAGAGAGAGAACGAGAGAGTAAGAGAGAAAGAGAGAGAGAGAAAGAGAGAGAGAAAGAGAGAAAGAGAGAGAGAAAGAGAGAGAGAAAGAGAGAGAGAGAAAGAGAGCTCATTGGGTGCTTTGCAGATTAAGATTCAGAGAACAGACTTTACTTTTCATCAAGTTTCATAAGGTATACAATCGACTGGAGTGGGCAGTCATTGACAAAGGTGTCCTGCTTTAGTTTTGAATGATATACTGGAAAATCAAGTCTCGTGTCAAGAGACTTGATTTGGTGCCAGTAATTCGGCACCAAGTAACAATACTTGACTTGCAAATGTGATGACACTGGTTTGCGCTGAAAGACAGCATAAAGTTAATGCAATTTTCTTTAGACCACGCCAGTTTATAACAAAAGTTGTCTCGAAACACTTTGTAGTAAATAAAGAACTTCTACACGCAATAAAAGTGTAAGAATTCTTCTGTTTTCCTTTATCGCAACATCCAACAATCTAACCTGACCCAGTAAGCAAGGTGACTTCTCACCAGAGCAAAACACAGCATACAAATGTTCTGTTAAGCTACGGACGCAATACAAGATGAGCAATATGGATGAAACTGAAGTGGATATTTTTTTGGAAAAATGTATTTAAAACACTGAGAACCTGGGCTTTGTCATACAAGCTTAGATCCGTGTTGAAGTTCATTGTGGTTAGTGAAAATCAGTTTGTCAGGGTACTGCTGCCAACAGTCACTTTGAAGTTTATCAGAATATAACCTTGACAATAACAGGCTACTCTAGGCCAGTTAGAGGAAAAAGGGGGGAACACCACCACGGTTCAGAAATAAAGTTTTTACTTAAAAATTAATCAATACAAGCAACACGAAAGTGCTTTCAGTGTGACTGTCATTTACAAGGGAAACATCTGCCATGTTCTTTAGATATAATGTTTGTTTCTTAATAACGTAAACAGTGACACAAACATGCAAACACAGCGGTAATCTGGGGTCAGTCATTTTGACCTGAACATCTTACAGAGCATCTGTCCGAAGAAGAAAAATAAAAACAAAAAACACACAACAACAAAAACAACTTTATCTGACAAGACTGCTGTGACCTAGATGGAGTACACGGGAAAAGCAGAGGTTCCCATCTACCAATAACTCACGTAGAGCGGCATGTGATGGTTTAAAGACAATAAACGGAGATTGTAAATACATAAGGTGAACACTCTGACAGTTGGGGTTGATTCCAATTATAATAAGATAAGTTGTAGTCTGATTTCTATATCATTCAACCAGTAGTTTCGGGTCATGTGAGTGGTCTTACCTTGTCCAGCTCATCGTGCAGCTCCGACAGGGTGGGTCTGGTGAGTTTCTCCCCCAGCGGTGCTGCTGTCTGCCGGTAGAAGTCGATGTTGGGCACGGCATCGATGGTATTGTGACCAAAAGTTCTCAAGTAATAGGTATTGGTGTGCGTGTCATAGTGATAGTGATGTTGCCCCCCAGTCGACGAATGCAAGCTAGTCTCGCTCATCACAGTGTCTCCGTTCTGCATTCCCTCAGTCGGCGCTGCATCCGGAGAGGCCACGCTGCCTACCCCAGTCGGATCCGCAAAGTTCACCACCCGAAACCGGCCTTTAGCTTCCTCTCCGCTGACAGCTGGATCGCTACTCGGAGCATCTGGGGCAGCGGCAGAGGCGTCGGAGCTCGGAGTCTTATCATCGGCGGCGCCCGCAGCCTCAGCCACGAGGTCCACTTGGAACCGGCTCTGACTGGGCGTCGGACCGGGTGGCTTCTGCCCCGCATCCGGGGCTAGAAAATCATTGTCCGTCGCAGAGTTCTCCGCCGGAGCGGAAGACGCAGAGGATGGTGCTGACATGGTACAGCAAACAGAGATGAACGTGGAAAGCGTGTGGATCAAACGCTTTACTCGGCCACACAATATAATAGATGCGAGCAAAAACCCGGTTGCCACCCGTTACAAAGCGTCTTCCTATTTACAGGAAAAATGAACTCGCTGCTCTAACTGGTTAGAAAAGGCGCAGGATAGCGGCGAGGAAAGGAGGAGTAGTGAGGGTAGCTTGTTAGCACGGTCGGAACAAGACTACAGATTGTAAACTTTCCGTCGCTCTCCTACTTCTTCTTCCACGGTGATAAATCCCAAAAGTCACAATTTATCGTCCCTCGCTCGGGGACACAGCACTAGATCCCAGCCACTTATGGTCCTTCTGCTGCCCTGAAAACGATGCTGATATCGACCTTGCCGTAGCTCCTCCTAGACTCCCAGAGATTTCCTTGCTGCTGTTATACACACTTCAGACGGCATCGCCAGAGGGCGGACAACGACTAACAAGAACCTCGCGAGGTGTCAGTGATCGCGTTCCTTTTTAAGAGGGAAGGTAATGTCGCGAGAACATATGACAATACCCAAAGAGTAGGCGTGACTTTGTTTGACCCCTGTGAGATCGGAGAAGAGGGGAGGGGATTTGGGGACGGGCGGGGAAAGACATAACTGCACCACTATATGTGCTGCTGTTTGTCTGTTTGTCCGTTTGTCTTTGTCAAAGCTCCATCTATGACTTCACAGGTTTTGTCTGTTGTACATTGCCTATCTCACTGTAGTATGTGGATGAGATAACGTTTGTCCTTTAGCAGTGTATTGTACCCAGCGTGGCCCAAACCCTTGATATCCCAAAACATTTTGAGTTTTCTCTGCATTTATGCAGACGCATAGCACAGAACTCTCAGTCAATACATAAGCAGTCTGTGGGCCTCCTTCCTTTCTTGTTCCATATCTCTTAAGCTACCTTTGAAGGTTTTTTAAACTATTTGAATAATATTTTATAAGTTATCAGTACATTTTAGATCTATTATTTTAATATACAATAGTCCGTAGTGGTAATTAGGGTAAGAAGTAATGAACTCTTCATATAACACATCTGTCTGTGAACATTTCATCACATTCCAACCCTTATGTCTCAACATACAGTATTGTATCATTAATTTCTGGTTAAAAACTATTTTGTTTGAAGTGTCAATCATACAAGTGCCTTTTTTTCATTTTTATTTATTAAGGCATTAACATAAGTTGCACAGGGCTAATAGCAGTATGTTAAAATGGATTCGATTAAAATTATAATCCCCTCCATGAATTGCTACCATTTTTGTGGTGAAGGGATTTGTGTGTCCCAGGGATCCTAAATTCATCCTGGGTGAGGGACCAGACAAAGAGTGATTCAGAAGATAAACATGAGTGTAACATCAGGGGAGCAGTTCATCCTGCCTGGGATAGGGTTACTGGGGCCCCGCACTGGATCCAGACCTTGCTCCATCGTTCCCAAGGAAAAGCGCCTGGTGGCCAGGCCCCATGGGTTACCTGAGCACTCGAAGCGCTTTATACAACTTGCCCCATTAATACACCCATTAATATAAGCATTTGTGAACACATAGGGACCCACACAGTGATCTGATTGCTTTTTCTTTAGTGTTTATGCACACAGTGCTTCTGATTCGGCACTGATGTTCTCCAAGCGTCCTCAGCTTTCCAGCTGACTGCCCTCACCTGTTGGGCAGATTTTACCCCATGGTAGGATCTCTCATGCCAAATTGGTCCTGAGTGAGGGACTAGAGTAAGTATTTCAGAAGACCATTATGAGTACAAGACCAAGGGAACAGTTCACCCTGCCCAGGATAGGGTAACCAGGGCCCCGTCCTGGAGCCAGGCCTGGGGAGGGCGGCCTAGAGTGAGCACCTGATGGCCATGTGTTAGGCCATGGGGCCTGGATGGGCACACCCGCCTGTAGGCTCACCAGCCGCCAGAGGCACCGAAGCGGTTAGGTGCAGCGTTTGCTGGGTGGCAGCCAAAGACAGAGACCCTGGCAAACCGATCCCTGGCTACCAAGACTGACAACTGCTACACTGAACGTCACCTTTCTGCACCTTTTGGTCAGGGAAGGGGTCCTCACTATCATCTGCGCTTATGCACAGAATGACAGTTCAGGGTACCTGACCTTCTTGGAATCTCTGAGTGGGGAGCTTGAGAGTGTATCATCTGGGGACTGCAATTTAAATTTTTTTTTATATGATCTGTACATATGGTTTTTGACAATAAAACTGAGTCTGACAGTGCTGACGGCTCTCAGTGTTACACTAAACATAAACATCTTATATACACAACAGAGTCCAACACAATCCAAGGCAAGCATTCGTGTGCATGTGGGGGAATCAGTGAAACGTGGAGGTTCAGAGTTTTGTATATCTGGGGAGGGGTTCAGAGGGAAAAGGTGAATGAAGGTCTGGGGTTTGTGTGTATGAAAGTGACATACACAGGGGGACAGAGCATGGAGAGAACTCAGCATCTTAACAGCCTGATCGATGAAGCTGTCTCTCAGTCTGCTGGTTCTAACCCAGAGGCTCTTCAGTCTCCTTCCCGATGGCAGCAAATTGAAAAAGTTGTTGGACGGATGACAGTTTTTTTGTCAGCTGAAAGATTTTCTAGATGATAATGGCATCCTTAAGATTTCTCAGTCAGGTTTTAAAACACTTTGTAGCACAGAATCTGCATTATTAAGGGTCTTTAATGACATCCTTCTGGCATGTGAGTCTGATAACCACATTGTTCTGGTCTTGCTTGACCTAACTGCTGCCTTTGACACAGTAGACCACAACATCTAATATCTCGATTAGATGATCTAGTGGGTATTGGTGGCACTACACTTAATTGGTTTAGGTCTTATGTGGCAAATAGAACTTTCTCTGACAGCCTTCTCAGTTCCAAATCATCTAATTCTTCAATTTTAGGGCCACTGCTCTTTTTACTGTATTTATTGCCTCTGGGCTCCATCCTTAGAAGGCGTGGGATCTCTTTTCATTGTTATGCTGATGACTGCCAAATGTATTTGCCACTAAAGCAGAAGGATGGCATCTCCATAAGACCTCTTTTGACATGTCTAGACATTAAAGCTTGGTTGGCTTTAAACCTTTTAAATTTTAATGAAAAGAAAACAGAGGTCTTGGTGTTTAGACCTGATGGTCCCTGTGAGTCCTCCTCTGTTGACTTGGGACCCCTGGAAGTTTATTTTAAACCTGTTATTACTGACCTTGGTTTTAAATTGACAGTGATTTTAAATTGGAAAGAAAATTAGAGAAGTGCAGAAGTCCAGTTTTTATTATTTAAGGCGTCTGGCAAGAGTGAATTCTTTTCTTTCTAGGGAGCACTTTGAAACAGTGGTCCATGCTTTTATTTCTTCCCGTCTGGACTACTGTAACTCACTTTAGGTGGGGGTCAGTCAGTTGTTGCTCTCATGTCTGCAGCAGGTTAAAAGCAGGTCGTAAAAGACAGCATATAACCTCTGTGCTGGAGGGCTGCACTGACTGCATATGTCTTTTAGAGTTTTTCTTTTCTTTTCTTTTTTTAGAATTTTAAATTTTTTATGTTTGTTTTTGAATGCTTTCACAATCTTGCCCAGCCTTACCTGTCTGAGCTTCTTCTAAATTATGGAATAACTTGCCCTAGCACATTAGAGAGGCCCCTTCATTGCCCACTTTTAAAATACGTCTTAAGACCCATTTTTATTCTTTGGCTTTTGTGAGTCATAATAAGTAATTTAATTACAATTACACCGAAACTAACAAACGAATTAATTATTTTCTATTTTCTATTTATATCTTATGTAATTTTATTATTTAGTTCCAATGTACAGCACTTTGCGTCAGCTGAGGTTGTTTTAAAGTGCTTTATAAATAAAGATGATGATGATAATGATGATGATGATGAACATTTGACATCACAATGGGAACACACAGTGTTATTTAGTATGTAAATAATTCTTATTTGTGTAACAACAAACATCTTCTCTCTGGTTAAGGAGCTGTTGTTTCTGTTACAGAGAGGACTGAGGGCAAGTCTGCCGTCACCTTACTTAGTAGCTACTCATGAGTGAGCATTGTTTTTACATCAACAATCCACAAGCAGCCTATTCTGACGTGGGCGTGGGCAGTGAAACAACTTGTAGTTAAAATAAAAAGTGTTGCAACTTAGTCTCAGTAATATACTTAATTCAATTTCAGTGAAATATAAATTAAGAGAATGAACCAGCAGCTTGTGATAATTAATAGTAAAATAATGAGCCATTTCATGTCAGTTCAACCGTTTGAGCTAGATCCTGAAAATGCTTTAGGGTAAATATCTGGTACTATTAATGCACTGTACCTCAAATTAACATATAATAAACTGATGCTTGACTTCCCTAAAATATTTCAAAGTCTGATCTCAGACAGCAGATTTGGAGGTCTTGTTAGGGTCCTGGGTCTGAGCAACCCAGGATCTCTGAGCAGTTATAGACTTATGTTACTTATGTATTTTTGGTGTTGCTACCCCTTTTCTATGATTGTACATATGTGTGTGTGGGTGGCTGTGTGTCTGAGCACTTGTTTACAGGCGCCTTCAGGCCTGGTGGGTGCGGCCCTGCTAGGGGACTGGCCATACCCGAAACCACACACCTGCTGCTGATCAGGGCTCGTCGGAGGAGCTACTTGAGAGTGTGGTGGAGCTCTCTCCGACACGGGATCATTGCGAGATTCCATGATAGGTGTGGAGTGCCAGCCAGCACGGGAAGTGCTGAGACACGGGAGCGGAGAGCACACACACTGGGAGAAGACACGACACGGGAGTCTGGGGATTTATTGTTGTTTAGTTCCATACACTGTAAATAAACACACTGTTTACACACAGAGCACCGCGCCTGGGTCCTCCTTCCCTACACCCCCACGGTCTGCCAGCCAGACCGTGACAGGTGTGTAGAAATCACAGGGTTGGTATATTTTTTAAAACAGTCAAACTCAAGTTTCACAGAAACTTGAATATGGGGGAATAATCATCCAACTTGAGTTTGAGATTCTCCATGTATGACATCATATACTAAATCCAAATTAACCATTTTTAAAAGAACAAGTTTCTCTTCATATTATGTCCAAAATGTGTGATGGTGTTTTCTCTAATTTTGTCCAATACATAATTTATGAAATAGTTGTAAGCAGAGCAAAATGTTCTAATTTAACAGCTCACTAACGCAAATATCTAATCAGCCAATCACATAATAGCAGTATTTAGGTATGTAGACATAGTTCAGAGTGTTAGATTGAGTTATAAGTAGGAGATGGATGGATAGAATAACTCCAGTAAAACATGCCAATGAAGGTTATTTAAGCAAAGAGATAAAAGCATATACAACACACTGTTCTAGGGTTCAGCCTGACCTTGTTGTAAGCACTAGGAACACTGCAGTTTAGAGGGTCTGCCTGGAGGCCAGTAGCAGAAGCAGAGCAAGTCAGGAGGCTGGCTGGGTGGCCAGCGATGGAAACAAACCAAATCAAGGAGCCAGCTGGGAGGACATCCGGGAGGCTATGGACAGAACTGCCCTGGAGTGGCCAGGAGTTTGAAGGTAAATATGTTGCAAAGTGTGAGAGCTTGTAGAATAAAAAATGAGAATGTGAATAACAATTTGAACTTGTATTTTGAAATTTCCACTTGTAAAAATGTTTCCTTTCATTTTTTTGCTGTTTCCTGTTTTGTTGTGGTAGTTGTTAAGTACTCGTTTCCTGTTTTGTTTTACTAAATTCTAATAAAACATTTTACTAAATCTGTCTGTTCATCATTCTTTGTATTTATGTTGTCTTTCTGTGTCTCTAATCGTTTCTTTTCTTTAAAGCCACACCCTGGTGTTCAAACATTATTTTAGAGTATACAAGAAGAAACAAGAAATGTAATATTTGAAGAGTAATTTGTTTATTTCATCTACACTGTTTGATGGATGAGTAATGTTATTATAACTTTCAAGCTGGAGTGGTGGAGTATAATATATCATCAGTGTTTGGTTTATTTTGTCTATATTTGTGGCCTTTCAGTTAACAGGGTAGTGTGACGTTCAGTGAGGACAGCCTTACTTTATATGCCAAACACACTCAACTTATTCATGGAAAGGTGACTGTTAAGCCCCGTCATGTATGTATATTTGGAGGGAAATAAATGTCAACATTCTATATATGACATGACATTTTTAAAAATGTCCACAGACTAATGTCATTGTCATGTTAAGTGTAAAATGTCATGTCTAGAGTACATTTTTAGTCTGTTTAGTAGACTAATGTCAACAGACATGTCATGTTTAACATAAATACATGCAATATTTAACTTTTGTAATCTGGGACGTATCATGTCAATAATTTACAGGTTTGAAATGAATGTAGTTCTAGCTGTGGTTAATTAATTAAGTTAGAGCTGGAAATATATTGCGTGGACGGTGAGATAAGCGTAAGCTTGTTTGTATTTGTGTTTGAAATTATTAGACAACAGTTCAAGATGGCTTGTATTTTGCAAACTCGTGTGATATCAGTTAGACATAAACAAAGGAACTTGGAAAGAAAGACACTTGACTTTTTCATTTCCTAAACCCAAAGGTGGAGAGCACCAGGTAATTAAACCCTAGTGGGGGGTCCTTTAAGAGGGTTGTTGATGCACCATTAATCATGTGTGTCAACACATGAGCCAAAGTGTGAAAAGAGGCATGGATCATTACCACCAGAGGTCTTTTGTAAAACCACTGTAATACTCACTCTATTGAGGTCCCCTCTTGCAAGATGTGAGTGGGGGTTGAGGCGCCTGGGAAGAGATCTAAAAACTCCATTGTAGGTGGCTGATAGCTTTTGGTCCAAAAATGTGTCCATTGACATCCTTTAACAAGTGACCTTTATCCTTCAGTAGCAGGATTCACCAATAATGTCTGCAAACATACGTTGAATCCAGATGAAAGAATAGGGTCATTTCATGTGGTCTCACGCTTTACTTTTATCCCATCAACTAAGGCAGTTTAGAATGTCAGAAATTGACTACATTGTTAGAACTCGGTCTTATCCCCAAGTATTTTACAGCAAGGGTTTCTACAGACAAAAGCATGGCTGTGTCATGTTATCTCCAGAATTAACCATTATAGCCAAGTAAAACTCTTAGCTCTTTCAAAGGGGTAGCACTTAGTCATTGTTACAGATGTGTGAATAGCACCTGGATCAAAATCACTACAAACCAGTGTTAAATCCTCCCAATTCTTTCCATCTTTGGGCTGAAGGAAGGACAATACTTGGTGTATAAATGCTCAATCAACAATCATTTATTCCATACAATTCAACACTTTATGAGCATAAACCATCCAGATGGGGAGACATGCATGCAGAGGGACACAGCAAATCTCCAACTGGTGGAGGGTTACTCAAGCTCTTATAGCCTCTAGTGGCCTCCACCTAGTCGTAAAAAGCCTAAACTTACATACCCTGTAACTGACGTTATGACCTTGGCTCCCAGCCTATCTGCTTCCAACAAGGGGGTGAAGCTCCTGTGGAATGTGCTGCTTTGTGCTCTCTGCACACAGTATTCTCTTAACTCAGCAGTATGAAATGTCATGAAACAGTGTAACTCACACACAGTAAATCAACAGTATAGGATAATACAAACCTATCTAATGAATCTAATGATTTTCACATTCTTTTGTAATTCAAAAGAATAATGCAAACTAGACCTACAGCTACAAACTAATTATACTCTCTATAATAAGGAGTATGGTGTGGCTTACAGCAGTATAATGATTCACTCATTTCGATTATAGACATAGGATAACATATGATAAAATAATAATCTCACAATTTCCCCTTTGATCTCTTTTTAATGAGATCACCATTAAATCAGAACTACGCTAAACATGAGACGATGTGACCGGTAACATGGAAAAACTAAGGGGTTAAATATGCAGGATGACGAGCGGATGGGCAACAGGTGGAAACGCAGCTGGAACAAATCTGTCTAATGAAACAGGGGAAGCAAAACTAAACATCTACACAGGGTAAGAGACTATCACAATAAAACAGGAAACAGACATCGACGACTCAGGTACCATCACAACTATAGTAAAAAACAAAACAAAACAAATCATTAATAACATTAACACTTCAATGGAAAGTCAGAATTTAAGCCCCGTCCCCCAAATAAATAAATAAATAAATAAAATTAAAAATAGGGTCGCGATAGCTGGGGTTTGTTAGTGAAGAAGGTCGAAAAGTTAGGAGTGGGAGTCATTTGGACTGGAACTGGAATTTAGAGTTCCAATTCCAAAAATGCAAATAAAACAAATGTTAGTAAATAAGACATCAATCTGTATTTTATTCACAGTAGAACACGGAAAACATATCAAATGTTTAAATTGGAAAAAAAAAAAACAGTTTTAAGAAAAATATTTTCCCGTTTTGAATGCAATACAACAAATCTCAAAAAAAGTTGAGACAGGATTGTGTTTATGAATGTTTATCATCCCCTCTTCTTTTAATAACACTCCTTAAATGTCTCATAAATGAAGAGGCAAGTCGCTAAACTGTTGATCAAGGAATGCTGTCTGATATAGGATTCATTCTGCTTTTCTGTATTTCTCTTAAATCAGGTTGAGCGGATCGGGGATGATGTGATCAACAGTGTAAAAAAATGACATGCAGACGTTTTGGACCTACTTTATTGTAGTTTTAACTATATGGCCAATTGGGATGCAGTTTGGAGCATGGAGAAATTATTTTAAACATGAGTTGTTTTGGGACTTTATTCTAAAAATGTTTATTCTCAATAAAAAAACATTGATTTTTATTTTGGAACAATCTACAAGACTCTTTGATCATCCTTCAAGAAAATGGCACACTGTGTTTCTCTGATATCTAATTAACAAATTCAGCTGTTTTACCTCTGGCTTTCTGCCCAGATGCTCTGCTACACAAAAAACAAGTGGGTTGCCATTACAAACATCGTGCAGGTGAAAATATTTTTCCATACACACTCTGAGCAGATGTAAAACCCAGCATTTAACAGTATACAAGTAACATATCAGAGCTCACTGCATCAACCTGATGGGAAGAACGTGAAAATTTATGATGGAAAAAAAGTGTTTTTTCTAACAGTGACAATTTCAAAATGAATAAAATATATATATTTATAATATATTTATACATACATGCTGGCATTGACAGTAGCCATCGCTAGTGATTTTTAATCTGTATTTTTAGCACCTTTAATATATATAAAATCGTATTGCCCCGCCCCCCAAAACCCCCCCAAAAAACAAAATAACAAAACAAAAAACAATTACAAAAACAACCCCTTGTCATTCAAGAGCATAAGACAAACTATAGCTGTACAAAACACAGGAATACAGTAATGAAGTGCAATGAGTGGTTTTCAGTGTCAGGGTGGAAGAAAACCTGGACATTAAGTGTCAGTGTGACCTCTCAAAGCGGTGTCAGACTATTAGCACATAGCTGGTCTCTGGAGCCACGGCACCAACCACCTTCAAGTCATTCAGTTGTGAAATTTAATAAGTAACACAGTTCAAACAACACATTTTTATTAAAGGATGCCAATGCCTCCATCCTGCATTTCACACTGACACATCTGGATAAAAAGTTCTGGACACTACTCTCTGAACGTTGTTTGTGGACTTCTCATCGTTGCAGTCAGTCACATCTCCATGTCTCAGTTTCAAGTCTGTCTTTGTGAATGTCTCTTGTTTCCTGTTTTACTTTGATAGTCTTGTGTCCTTTGCTAATGTTTCCAGTTTTGCTTCCTTCCCATCTCGTTATGTGTAATTTCTCCCAGCTGTGCTCTCCTCCTGTGTCTCATTCCCTTGTTATCCATCTGTGTATTTAAACCTTTTTGTCTTCCCCGGTTTTTGCCGGATTATCTGTGTATCACTTGCTGCATTTTTCCGTGTTCCATGTCTCTACTGTTGGCCAAATGGCGCTTTCTGAAGCACTGAAGCTTGTATTGAAAAACGGTTCATTACGCAAAGCTTTTCAACACAGTCATCTTTCGTGACATCTGGTGGCCAAAAATATGAAGCGCAGCTCGAATCTACAACTTAGAATGAACTGCTTCATTATGATTGCCCACACTGAAGAGCTGAATTGACAGCTTCTGTTTGATATCATGTGACAGTTTTTTCTGATATCGTGTTTTAAAGTTTTTTCCAGTTTAGGTTTTTTCTAGTTTAGTCATTCTGTTCTTTGCGTTTGTTTGTATTTTGTTCGGCCGTAATAAAGGCTCACTTTCATTTTAAGTCTGTCACCATCTGTATTTGGGTCCACACTCTCTCCACTCTGCCCAGTTCAACTGAGCCCTTATCTCATGCCTGCCACAAATATTCAAACTATTACCCAGAAGTTACAATAAACCATATTAAATTGTTGCATTATCTAGTTTAGAGAGCTGCTAACTCTCTTACAGTGGACCAGCTTCCATGAAGGTCTTTCTGTGAGTCATGCAATATGCTGACATCTAGTGGCTATGGCATGAACTGCATCACAAAAAGAAAATGTGAAAGAGCTTATTTGCTTGTTTATGCAATCACTTTGCTGAGGTAAGGGAGTGACAGGCTCAGGTTATCACTGCTACACTGTTGTCTAATGAAATCGAAGACCAACAACAATGCTGCACCAGCTTGTAGAGTGTTATTAACTCACTTTAATTAAGCATTTCTTTTCGCACATGAACTGCAGCCCTGCTAAGAAAAACATAAATTGACTGTTCATGTTCAGGCCATGACCAGGGGCATCTACAGGTTGATATTTAATCTATACAGAAATGCAGAAGAAATGTGTATGGGCATAGACATAGAGAGACAGGTAACTTCATTGTGTTGATTCTGGAATATTCTGGATTACTGCAATAGGACGGGGCTGCACAGCATCAACGCGTTAGCGCGGTTAGTTGACGCCGTCCAGCCCCATGCACGGGGCCATCCACGGTAACTCGTTAACGGAGGTTTGCAGAGTTAATGCAGTTATGGCGTTAACATCAACTGGCAAAACAAGAGCTGAGGAAATCTAGTATATTTGTCAGTGAGCTTAAAAATCCTATCCATCAAAAAATGTGCTTCCAAAACAATGACAGTAGTCATTTTCTACATTTTCTGACAGAAAATCCGGTTGAGGAGTTCCATGGAAAAGAGGGTGCAATCACAGTGAGATATCATTGGGAAAAATCTGACCAGAATTGCACACAGAATGATGTAAAAAGGTATAATTTATTGTCTGAATTCTTCCAAAATTGCATTTATTATTACTACTAATACAGTGTCATCAAATCCAAAAGATCTGAAGATCTTTTCTAGTTTTTCATTTTAAGTATTTCATTAGGCTTAGTCATTGGATTGCTGTGACATAGTAACACATTCAGGTTCATATAATGTGTCAGATGTTTTCTTTAAAAATATTCATTAAACATTTTCAAACTCTTGTGCATTTAAAACTGTATAGTCACACTCATACTTGTCAGTTCTATAGCTTGTGCTCTCCAGCACTGATGCTCTGGTAGATCGTGTCTGTCAGAGGAATGTAGCTCTTTTGCTTGTAGTCCAACACATAGAGAGGATCACTGACTTTTGAGGGGTTGAAACCACTCTGCACCAGATGGAACTTTTGCTGTTTGAAGGTACTTGTCGTTTCCATAACCTCCTGAGAGGAAAAAACAATTTGAGTTACTTCAGAGTAGCACGATGTTTAAACAGATTTTAGTAACATATTTTACCTGAAGCCTTATGAAAAGTGGACGAGCGTATCCTGGTAGATCCCTCACTACATGCTCAAACAGCTTCTTTCCATCAAATATGAAGCCCGGTCTTACAATGATTGATGCCATTCCTCCTCTGCCCTCGTGTCCTGTGAACAACATGGATCAATGTTAAGGGATACTGTTTTTCCCTGATGCCACATGGAGATCCTGCTTGTGTTTAATTGGCTAAGGACAGCAAAAATGTAGCACTTAGCGATGTAGATATTATGGATAATTAAAAAAAAACAAACATCTATACTGCAAGTTCTCACAGTCTTAGTAACTGCATTACTAATTAAGCATGCCGACATGATACCTGGTACTTGCACTCCATACACGTTGACTTCTTGGATAAAATCTACCAGCCCAAGAATCTCTGTCACCTCTGTCGTGGCTACATTTTCACCCTTCCACCTGAAATTGGGGGGAAAATAATTAATTGGTAGAAGCATAGTCTGTGTCAGACCAGGCTTTACACTGGTATGGTAACAACCTGTGTTACTGCTGGCATCTGTCCTTTTTAATTTTTTGATTTTTGTTTAATCCTTATTCAGTGTGGGCCTTTGGTAAGTCTTTCCCAAGGGTAAACTGATCTCTTGTTTTTCCTTGCTTCGTAGGAGTTGCCAGGGCCTTGTCACTGATTCTGTTCAAGCTAAAGGTAGCCAAATAGTGGATGATTTACACTCTGTTATTCTCAAGATCTCACATCTGCTTATTTCTCATAATGTGGTTCTGGTGGCTTCATCAAAAGACCTACAGCTTGCCTTCAAGTCTTAACCAGAAAAGAAGTGGACCGACCACACTGGCCAATGACAAGTTACTGCCCCAAGCAGAGGAGTTCAAGTTCACGAGTGAACAAGAAAACCAAGCCTACCTCACGATAGAAGCAAGAGAGAGAGATAACTGAAGCCATAGTGGCTCAGACATCACCTGGATTGATAAGGTCCACGTCACAAATTGAGGAACCAGGACACACAGATAAGTAGTGGGCTACTGGAAAAAGCAGGTACAAGTGAGCAAGGGATGAGAACAGGGCCTGTTAAATGGACTTCTTATATAGCTCTTATCTACTCTAAGCACTCAAAGCTTTTTACACAACTTACCTCATTCACTAATTCACACAAGCACTTTTTTCTAAGCTGTTGGAACGCTACTATGCAAGTAACCCCAGCAAAAGTGGTTACATGAAGAGGATGTGGGACCTATGGAATCCTCAATACCCAACATCTAGACTGACGGCAAAAGAACTGGTAGCTCAGTGTTCCAACATTCAGAAGCAACTGGTATCACAACTGGACAACGATGAGGTACGACACAAATGCTATGAGAAGAGGGAGCCAGGACATTTGTTTTGGCTGTAGTACTCAAGATTGGGCACCAAGCCCAAAAGTACACCTGGTATGCTGAAGGCACTGAGTGCGAGAACAGCTGACCTGAGCAATAGGATCATGGCTAAGCTGGAAAACTGAACCCCTAGTGGCCAAATATCAGAACTATGTGAAGTACCCTTTGAAGGTCTACTAGAAGATGTGCATGCAGCATCCAACAGTCCCTGCTGCGACCATCACTGAAACCAGTAGCTGATCTACATTATGGCAGCAGTGATCACTGAGATGGGTACCTATAAAATGAACAGCAAAAAGGACTAGCACCCATCCTGGAGAAGAAGACTAGAAGATCAAGGGCACAAAGGGCACAACACTTAATAGCAATGCTCAGTGGCTGTTGGAGCTAAGAGCAGACCACAGCAGGCTCCCTGAACAGGATCCTATAACCATCACAATGGCAGACATGAAAGAATGCATCTCAGGCATGGAGAATTGCACAGCACCAGGCCCTGACATGATTCACGCCTCCTAACTGAAAAAGCTGACTGCAGTCACTGAGCACCTGGCTAACTGAAGGCCTGACTGTCCTGTTCGAGGATATACCATCATCAGATAGACCAAGTGGCTGACATCCAGAAATCCTACCAGTGGCTGGACAAAGCTGGACTGAAAGACACTAATCGTGGCAGCGCAGGAACAAGCTCTGAGCACAAGATCCATAGAGGCTGGGGTCTACCACACCCGGGAAGACTGCAGTTGCAAGCTGTGCAAAGATGCCACTGATGCCACAATCTAGCACCTAACAGCAGGGTGCAAGATGCTAGCAGACAGGGCATACATGGAATGCCATAACCAGGTGGCTTGCATAATACACAGGAACATCTGCGCCTAGTAAGTCCCAAGGCTAAATGGGACATGCCCCCATTCAGAATGACTGAGCTAAGATCCTGTGGGACTTCCAGACAGATTCCAGACAGACAAACTGATGATGACTAACCAACATTGAAACGGTGGAGGAAGATGGCTGTAGTGATAGATGTAGCTATACAGAGTAATAAGCTTGCTACACTTTCGAGAGGCTCAAGAAGTGTCAAGGGCTGAGAGAGAAACTCAAGAAGAGGTGGAGCGTGAAGGCCACTGTGGCAATCAGAGCATTTATGGCAGTGACCCCCAAGCTGGGCAAGTGGCTTCAACAGATCCCAGGACCAACATCCAAGATCTCTGTCCAGAAGAGCGTAGTCGTAGAAGCAACAAAGATACTGTACAGGACCCTCAAGCTCCCAGGCCTCTGGTAGAAGACCCGAGCTCGAAGGACACGAGCTTGAAGGATCAAGAGCATATGGCAAAAGCTCAGGCCTTTTACCAGAGGCTACATAGAAGTCTATATAGAAAATGTATGCAAATCAAATCTAAATCAAATCTAAGAACATCTTAAACATCTTATCTAAGTACCTGAATGTGTCTCCGACTCGGTCCCTAAAGAAAATGAAGCCCTCATGGTCTTCCGCCATGAGATCGCCTGTGTTAAAGTAGGCATCACCCTTGACAAACACATTTCTCATCAGCTTCTTTTCAGTCAGTTCCTTGCTTCCAGCGTAGCCAAAGAATGGGCTAATAGCGCTGACCTTGGAAAGTAAAAGCCCCATCTCACCTGAGAATAACAGAAGTTCAAAATCAATACAAATACTTGTTCAAAACATTCAAGTTTAAAAGGGAAGAATAAGAAATGAATTTGTATTCCAACCTTACCCTTGTTCACTCGCCGGCAGAAACCATACTGATCTTTCACTGGTTCATCTTTCACAATGTCATACTTCACCAAATCATACTTAAACAGGAGCTACACAAAATGGCAAAAGAAAATAGTGTTATGGTGGGTAACTGATGAACAGAGTAATCAACTATGAGGACTGGAACACCATGTGGATTGAGAGAAGTATCTAAGCAGCTTTAAAGTCCTGAAAAAAATCAATACCTTTTGTAGTCACTGTCAAAAAAACAAAACAAAAAAACTTTATACATAATTTCTACATCTTAGCAGATGGCACTAACTCACTGTAGACATTAAAATGTGCTAGTTTCAATAAGAATAGCTAATTAGCCCACAGATTTGCTTAATGCTAAATGTCTTTAAGGGCATTTAAACATATACATTTACATTAATATGTAAAGCCAGCACACACCACTTCTAAACAATAGTGCAACAGTGGAAATCTGTAGCACCAAGTTCCTGGAAGTACAGAAAACAGACACTCAGTGATGCAGATCAGAGCTATATAGAGAGTTCTAAGAGAGTTCTGCATCGCCTGCACTTCTTTGCAGCGGTTGAGGAGAGCTCACCCACCCTCTCCTATCCTTAACACTTTCTATGTGCATATCTGTTTGCTTGGGAGCTCGCAGTGCCACAAACTGGAAATCTGTAGAGAGTGGTGGGGACAGCAGAGAAGATCAATGTGTGTTCACTTTCCCCCATCCAGGACATTCTGCAGAAACGCTATCTGACCAGAGCAAACAAAATCCTACAGAAACCCTCTCATCCCCAACATGGTCTGTTCTCTCTCCTGACATCTTGGAAGAGGTTCTACAGCATTCATACCAGAACAGCAAGATTCTGCAGCTTGTACCTTTCCTGCTGTATTCAGAGCCGGGCAGGTATTTTTGTTGTAATGTACAGTGTTGGTGTATAGAAGGAATGACAAAAGTCAGTCAGTCAAGCTTTTGTTAACCAATAAGTAATGAAACTAAATGCTAAATAATTAATGGATTGGTTCTTACAATTTAGCCCAATGATTTTCACAACTACAGATTTAATGCTCACATGCAAATTATAAACAATATGGAAAACTAGATACAATACAGTACTATGAAAAATGTATGAATAAACCCTCGTTTCTTCATATGTTGTTTTTAAGGAGCCAGACTAACATATAACAACCAGTGTTGTGTCTACACTTACACATCCTCAAGAGTAATTAGCCGAAAATTTGAAAACTATTAAAAGAAATTTCAAGAAAGCTTGCCTAAGAGATTTCAGATGTGTTGATGAACAATAGTGTTGATGCCGAATATTGACCTTCAGGTCCATTAGAATTGCAGAACTGTTGAAAGCTGAATCACACAAAGATGCAGAAGTGTCACATTTAATCTGCATTTCATGGGAAAAACGCAAACAGTGCATTGCTAAATATGAAAAATGCCAGCAAAGCATGATGACGTACATGCTCAGCCGAAAGATCAAGGAGAATGATAATACGGAATGTTTTAGGACAAATTAAAATCTGTGTAAAACATTTTGAGTATCTATTAAATAAACATTAGAAACAAAATGACTAATATAAGAAAAGCAGATTTATGGTCAGAAGAATTCAGAATAAATAACAAAGCTCACATACTCTGAGTCACTTCAAGACCTCAATCATGTTTTTTAAATGTCTAAACTCAAGAATATTACATAAAAAGGTTTAATATTTACTGAGCAAATGTAAGCTGCTCTGTGTGTGTGTGTCAGGGAGGGTGAGGATGCGACAGAAAAGCGACAGAAAATGATGATTGACTATTGAATTGACCTCAAATGTATCTACATGGATTAAATTGGAATTAACAGATTTTCATATTCTGGTTTTGCATTTGTTCTCTGTATTAGTTAGCCTTAAGTTTTGTGTTTTCTAGCGCTATCTTGTTTGTCCTAGTTTCTCACTGATAAAAAGTGGCTTCAGGCTTTGCACAGAACAGGTATGATATATAAAATATAAACTACTCCCCACTGAAGATACTATTAATAATTTCAATAGAATATTTACTTTTATAGATGGGTCTAAAAGTACACGAGTCTTTGTTTTTGTTTAATACAAGGCATTTGATTGACAAGTTATGTGATCAGATAGACATCTATGCCACCTACAAAGACTTATATTTTTTAAAGTATATTAAATTAATAAAAAAACAAATATGGCTATTTGCCTTTAATATATACTCATACTACAGCCACTTCATTAGATACATCTGTTCAGCTGCTTATTAACTCAGGTGGGATAGTGCTTTTCTATCCCACCTGAGAACTCAAAGTGCTTATCTAATCAGCCAATCACATGCCAACAACTCAGTGCATTTATGTTTTTAGGTATAATCCAGATGACAAACTAAAGGTGAAATTGAGCACCAGAATAGTTAAGAAAGGGGATTTAAGTCACTTTTAATGTAGCATGCTTGTTAGTGCCAACAACACAAAAGAGACAACTTGTCAGGCCAGGACTCTACAGTCCATCTACACCTACAGTGTACTCTTACAACGATGAGGATGTACACATCCCAGACAGGGAGGGAAGCTGGTTTGCGCGGGGACAGATGAAAAGGGAAAGACCATCTCTCAATCTCTGAATGGAAGCGGGAGGTCCAATCTAATACACTTTATATTAATAGACACTCATTATTCCATAACGTTTTTATAATTGTACACAAACAAAAGAAATCTAAACAATACATTTTAACTGCATGTTACAGAACTGACACTACTTTTAACCATACGTTTTATAACTTCACTTTTACAACTTCTTTTATAACATTGTGGGTCAAATGAAAAGTCAGCTGGACACATCTAAGAATAGCTGAAGTCAGAGATTAGAGCCAAATACATGGATCCACTCTTATGTAAGTCCACTGATTAACAACAGCCAGCATTAATACCTACCAAAGCCACAGTAAAGCAACTTCACTAGTCATTCTTCTCCACAGTCACAACAGACTTACACTAACCCTTACCTAGCTACAACTATAACTATGTAAGAAGTTGTTTAATAATCTGACATTAGTATTACATGTATGACATATTCAATGTATGACAAGTTTTTAGTTTGTGTAATATCACCTTGATGAGGGTGCTGTGTATTCTACTGGGTTGAGATGATGCTACAGACTTGACACTGAATAATATCCCATATCCTAAATATATCCTTGGGCTACCTTCGCAATACAGTGTTGGTCATTATTTATTAGCACTGTGAAGTGCTGTCCAATCAGTTTTGAATCTGAACCTGAGCAGGTTCTAAACTACTTGCACAAAGGCGGTTGTTTGATTGTTGGGTTTTTCTCTTTGTTATTGTAGTCTTTCCTTTATAATATGACTTTGTAAATAAAGCTGAATTGAATCAGTAAATACTAGCAGCAGTCATGGGTAATCCAGTATGTTAAAGATCATGAAGTAGTTCTCGCCATGCCTGTACTTTTATGTTCCTCTCAATTTATTAAGTTCATCTTGGTTTCATCAGGCCTTGAGAGAGGACTTTCAGACCTTGAAAATGTATCTTTTCAAGAGTTCTTGAGTTAGATGGTGCAAAGCTGCTTTTCTTAATCACAGAAATAATTATACCATCATGCACTTTAGATTTAGACTGACATTTTGCACTGGAATAATAGTGGCAATGGATTCAGTGAGCTGTTAAAAATGTCCATCAACTGTGCTGGTTTGCCCTGTGCTGGATGGAGCTATGCTGTCCTCCTGGTGGGCTCAGTACTGTCCCTTGCATCTGGACCTCTGGGTTGAAATGGGTCCTTCTGCTCTGTCTGTGGGTGCCAGGGGTGGTGGGCATTCAGTTCAATTTAGTTTTACTTACATAGCTCCAACTGTAGATGGGGCTGATGAAACTACCTGTGAGCCCATTATCTACATTTTTGAACCCCTGAAAATGTATGTAAATGGCTGTGACTCCTAAAAAGTTAATGCAGTACTTCTGTAAAACTCCTTGAATGAAAGCTGTCTGAACATTAATCACGTATTGACTGTTTGCTTTAAAATCATCTGCAGTGGTTTAGAAAGGCAATATTATTAAAATGATCTTTGCCCAACAAATAATAGACCTAACTGTATTCATGGATGGGCAGAAGTGTGGTAAAGCAACAGGGTTATGTGGAGAACATTGTTAAGAAATGTCAACATCCGCTCGCTTACGAAAAAGGGACATTTCGTCCAGAATCTCCTCACAGACCATAAGTTTGACTTTTTCTGTTTGACTGAGACGTGGCAACAGCCCAATGACTTTTTGCAGCTCAGCAACTCCACTCCTCCTGGGTTTGTTTACACCTGCCAACCTCGTGAGTCCGGCCGTGGTGGAGGTATCACGGTAATCTATCGCGAGAACTGGAAAGTCTCGTCGTTGTCTGTACCTGTCTACAGTTCCTTTGAATCCGTTGTTTGTCAGCTTTCAGGACCTGTTCCAACAGTTATTGCTGTTATTTACCGCCCTCCAAAGTCTAATTCCGTCTTTATAAGTGACTTTGCTGATTGGCTGACTCACATGGCTACTGTTTCCCCTAATATAATACTCCTGGAACACAGTAATATTCCTATGGACAACCGTGATCATCCTCTCACCAAAGACTTTTCATCCTGCCTCGATAGTTTTGGCTTTAAACAACGTATAAACTTTCCTACTCATACTAAGGGCCATACATTGGACCTAGTTTGTTGCTCTGGACTTACTCCTTTCAACTGCAAAGCTGATGAACTGCTAATTTCTGATCACTTGCTTCTTTCTTTCAATGTCAAAATGACCTTTTCTATGCCCAAGAATCCTCATACCATTTCTTTTCGGAATTTTAAGAAAATCCATCCTGATACGCTTTCTTTTGCTTCCTCTACTTATTTGCATTTTCATAACCTGCTCACCCAAGAAGACTTGGTTTCCTATTATAACTCTAGTCTCAATAATATTCTAAACTCTGTTGCCACACTCAAAACCAAATCTGTAACATTCCCTCAGTCAGCACCCTGCTGAGAGAGTTTACAGCTGAACTCAAGCTTCTGAAGGCCGACGGCTTGAACGCCTCTATAATAAGAAAACTGGTCTTACTATTCATAAGGAAATGTTTAATAATCATGTTTTGTATTATAAAGAATGTATTAATCAAACAAAATCTGCTTATTACTCCACCATGGTCTGTGCAAATGATGATTCAACCAAGACACCGTTTTCACTGTTCAACTCTTCTTTCAGGTCACCAGATTTTTTACCTGCTCATCCAAGACCTGGTTTGTTCCATGTAGCCCTTCCTTTGCAATTCCACTCCCATTGCACTGTTTTTCTGCTTTCCAACTTCCCTCCGTCACTGATATTTCAGATCTCATCTGTAAGTCAAAACCTGGTCAAGGCCTGTTTACCCTCTTTGCTTCCCCTCATATCTGCAATCATTTATTCTTCACTTACTACTGAAACTGCTCCTGCTTCCTTCAAAGTTGCTGCCATCACCCCAATATTGAAAAACAAAAAAAAACAAAAAACCCCCCAAAACAAAACAAAGTCTAGATCCCAATAACTTTGATAATTTTTGTCCTATTTCCAATCTACCATTCCTAGATAGGTGCCACACAACTCCACTCATACTTAACTGATAATAATCTGTATGAACAGTTCCAGTCTGGTTTTCGCCCCTCCCATAGCACTGAAACAGCACTTATAAAAATAACCAATGATCTTCTTATGGCAGCTGACTACGGTTTACTTTCCATTCTTATTCTCCTCGATCTGAGTGCTGCTTTTGACACCATCTCTCACTCCATTCTCCTTAGTAGGTTAGTCTCCATCGGTCTCTCCCATACTCCGCTAGCCTGGTTGTGGAGTATGTCTCATCGCACTCAGTTTATTTGACTCAAATCCTTCACCTCTCAGCCCTTTCCTCTGGTCACTGGCATATCAAAGCAACCTGGAATCGGCAGTTTTTACCTCCTGGAGCCATTGCTCGTTGATGCAGTAATTCATTTTATATTTGTAATATTTATATTAAAATTAGATTTACTGAGGTTCGACTTAGGCCACTACACGCAATAGTTACTATGACAATAATAACATATGAATAATAAAACTCACATGTTTTACACATGAATCATGGACAAATTCCAAAGCAAAATCTGTCTTTAGTCTTGCATTAAACAAAAATGTTTTTAATCATTTTATTTGATGTTTCAGTGTTTTAAGACCAGCAAGTAAGACTTTAGACTTATTTAAGAGCTTGATGTCATTAGAAATGCAGCTTCCCTTAATGAGCATTCCTTATAAAGAAATTATTTTGTTATGATGGTGAAGTGAATCTGTGCAGTTCTACTGACATGTCAAATTACTTGACATTATAACATGATTTATTACAATCATTTGCTTTAGTCTACCTTCTCTTATGAAAGCACACACCAAGGTAGTGCTCGTCTATCTGAGAGTAGAGTGTAGGCTTGGTCACACACACGTGGAATAGCTTATTTCCATGCACTTACCCTGTAAAAGAAGTTGGAGCGGCCTACTGATCCAATCTTGCCAATGTGGTTCATGAAACACAGGTTTCCTTCAGTGGAGCCATATACTTCACACATTTTGATTTTCCCAAAGCGACTTTGGAACTCCTGCCACACATCCTGATGCAGCCCATTTCCCACTCCCATCCGCACCTTATGAAATTTATCAAGCTCTGTCTGATGGAGAGAAAAATACAAATACATCAGCACAAGATTTCTGGAAAGTATTACGAAATCATTTATTTAAAAAAACTGTTTAGTGGGAAATAATTTCCACTTAATAAATGTCTCTGATTATTACACTGACAGGGTGGCATATAAATAGGAAAAGGCTATGTTATGTAATGTGTTTTAAAGAAATGTTTAAGTGCATGTTCAGTTTATTTCATTTTATTTATACAGCGCCAAATCACAACAACAGTGGGAAGGAAAAACATCCTTTTAACAGGAAGAAACCTCAGGCAGAACCAGATTCTGGGGAGGGGCGGCCATCTGCCCAGGGAATCTCCTAGCAGCCTACACCTATTGCAGCATAACTAAGAGAGGATTCAGGGACACCTGATCCAGCCCTAACTATATGCTATAGCAAGAAGGAAAGTTTTAAGTCTAATCTTACAAGTGTGTCTGTTTCCCGAATCCAAACTGGAAGCTGGTTCCATAAAACAGGGGCCTGAAATCTCAAGGTTCTCCCTCCCATTCTACTTTTAAATACTCGAGGAACAATAAGCCCGCAGTGCGAGAGTGAAGTGCTCTAATGGGGTGATGTGGTACTATAAGGTCATTAAGATAAGACGGGGCCTGATTATTGATATATGAAGGGAAGCCAAAACAGGAGAAATATGCTCTCTCATTCTAGTCCCTGTCAGTACTCTTGCTGCAGCATTTTGAATTAACTAAAAGTTTTTCAGGGAGTTTTTAGGACAACCTAATAATAATGAATTACACTAGTCCGGCCTAGAAGTAATAAATCCATGAACTAGTTTTTCAGCCACTCTGAGACAGGATATTTCCAATTGTAGAGATATTGCACAAATGGAAGAAAGCAGTCCTACATATTTTTAAGGAGGAAGTAATTACTACTATTAACTTGAAGTTAACTCAGAAAGCTCAATTGAAGAAAAAGACTAAATGAATATCAATGGTACTGAAAGCAGCTGTAGATAACGGTCCACGGGTGACCGTGGCTCAAGGGGTTGGGAAGCGTATCTGTAACCGGAAGGTTGCCGGTTCATTCCCCGGGCTCTCTGTCCTGGTCGTTGTGTCCTTGGGCACCGCCTACTGGTGTTGGCCAGAGGGGCCAATGGCGCAATATGGCAGCCTCGCTTCTGTCAGTCTGCCCCAGGGCAGCTGTGGCTACAACCGTGGCTTGCCTCCACCAGTGTGTGAATGTGAGAGTGAATGAATAGTGGCATTGTAAAGCGCTTTGGGTGCCTTGAAAAGCGCTATATAAATCCAATCCATTATTATTATTATTAATAATGATGGTGCTTATGTTCCAGGTACTTATGTTTTAGGGGACTATATCTATTAACTTTGTCCTCCTTTCTTAAAATGTGCATTTCTAGGGCATGTTGCAAGGTTTATAATTTACACTGTGTAGAAACACAGTGTAAGTGTCACAAATATGACCACCATAAATAATTAAGAATTGTATAAATAAGATATACAAATAGGGATATCCTTTGTAGACTAGCTACAGTTAGCTAACTGGTCCTAGTCTAGAGTCCTAGTCTCTATGGAATTTGGAGCCAAATATCCAGTGCGATATGATGACATCTATGGTATTTGCTTAGCTGGTGGTATTTGCTTTGCATAATCAAAGTGCAGAACAGGACATTGAGTAATTAGTATCCATCCTTGTCAGCACTTATTTTGTGAAAAGGTTCTTGTGTCTTGTGTACGTTTCATTTACCAATCACTGATGAGGACAGTGGCGGCCAACCTTTCACCCACATAGCCAAATAACACAGAACATGGACAAAGAGGACTTTGAATTCATGAACGGATGAACTTGGCCCTGACACTGTGTGTGCGTGCATTTCTACATGATGTAAGGAGGGCAGGAACAGTAAACAATGGTCCTGCTTATGTTTCTGTCACAGTTGTGAACAGTATTACTTGAATGACTCAGTGGAGCAGTTACAACGACAACTTCCATTAAAAATAATAAAAGAAAAATACTTATTGACATAAACTCTAACAATAACATACTAATATTATAAGAACATTTAACAGAACATTTTAGGTACATCTATACTTCTGTCTGCTTCTCTTTATATAGTCCCTTTGCTCTGTCAACCATTACTATATGCAGATTATCGGGACCTTTTTCTAACCTCGTGGTTTAGTAACATATTTAGATGGATGAAAATCGTGATGAGATATTAACAGCAAAAAATGTCTGTGTCATTTCCAGCTGAGCCTAGGTGAGAAGAGCAAGTAATTGTTGCATGCACTTTCTGCATGTCACCCCACGCCAAAGCCAAACATATTGCCAGGAGTGAGAATGCATCTGACACAACATCTGTCCTGCCCTGATCTACTTATATTATCTAGAGCTGTTAAAAAGTTTGAATTTCAAATGACGATGGTTTTACACCATAATGTAACAAGAATAAACTAATTTAGGGTAGTGAGTGGGTCCAGCCAGCAACAGGTTACCTTTGTCTGGTTGCAGAGGTACCTGCAGAGTTCACCAATATACTGGAAAATAGTAACATCATGTTTTCTGCAGTCATTCCAGAACTGAGAGGCTGAGAACTTCTTCTTCAAGACTAAGGTTGCACCTATGGTAGAATAGACAACAATGCAGTTAATAACACTGTAATGGGATGAAATTAGAATGATTCCTATTTTTAATACATCTGTTAAGCTCTGTTTTATTATACTGGCCCACAGAAAGACAAGGACAACACATAATTTGTGGCATGCAGTAGTGACATGCAAACTGGGAGCTCCATTCAAATTGGGAGCTGCCTGAGAGCTGAAGTCTCTGCATTCCATTGTACTATCCACAAGAAAGCCTACATTATGACAGTCAAGTGCTCAGTGGGTATAATATGATACTATGAGGTTTTTAAAATAACAGAGTTCCTTCTTCGTTCGTTCTTGATTGGATTTAACATGGAGGCGGCTAAGAGAAGCTAACGTAAGAGACATTAAAGTTCTATTTCTAGTCCCTGTTAGTATTCTCATAGCATTTTGGACCCTCTGAAGGTTGGTACTAGAGGCCAAGGTAATGTCATCAAGATTAAGGATATACTAACCTGATTTTTGGATTGGCTATAGGCCCAACCCTTACCCCCCAAAAATCAGATATCACTGTCAATTCTTTGCTTGGTTAAAAAACAACAACAAACAAACACAACAACAAAAAATAACCCAGCCTTCACAAAATCTAGCCAACCCAATAACACTTTTGAGGACTTCAGTATAAAAGTCTACAATCAACAGACCTCATCATAATTGATTTTAAGAAAGTTTGCAAAAGTTGCAAACCACTGATTACACTCAATAACAGAAAAACCAGAGCAGATTTTGCCCTAAAGTTTCCTTCTTTGTACTTGGCCCTAAAAATCTTAGACATATGGGATCTAACCCAATGCTTAGTCTGCATGGCATTACCTTGACCTCCAGTAATGCTGTGAGGAACCTTGGAGTTGATTTTGATCAGGATATGTGCATATTAACTATCAGGGCATTAGCTTTACCAAGGATTGTTTTCAGAACTTGTCAAGATGTTGATCTCAGCCTGTGAAGGATTCAAAATCACTAACTTTGGCATAGTTGGAACAGATCCGCAAAGCAGTTAATCGTCAACACTATGAAACAACAAACAAAAACTCCACGAGATTACTCCATAACCAGAAGAGAATGGACCGACTGATGAACTCAAAAACATGCGAGATTACTTTTATGTTCAAACTGCAGAAACAGTTTTCAGTGTACTTAACAACAATAATATTCCCATCTAAGAATCTTGCAGCATAAAATAAAGCTGCTTGTTAAAGTGAAACATGAGGTCTTCAAAGAGGTTTGGTAGTTGCATTGTGCTGAGTAGACAACGTCTGCAGCTCTGAAAAACAGTTAGCCAATATTCAATATTCAATGCCAATAGAATTAACTCTCTGAAGCATGGAACTTAAATCATAAAAGCAGCAAAAGCAAGTTGCTGGGTGTCATAAGAACACGTCTCTGTGTAATCTTATCATCTTGAATTATAAAACAGTCCAAGATAAATCTTGCTTACATCCTTAAACAATAATGTCAATAGGGCTCATTTACTAATATTTGCATGGAAACATCTTAACCTGTGCAAAAAAATTAGTTCACATGCAAAATTACCATCGATTACCATATCTTTTTTTCCTCACAGCTATACTTACTACAGCAAGTATAGCTATACTGTCAGACCCTAATCATGAAGGGATTAGCAATGCAGAGATATTTATAGACCTACCTAGCTCTATAGTTCCACCTACACCAATCAGGGATGCTGCGCTGTGATAGAGTGGCAAGGTGACATACATTACATCATCTTCAGTTGCCCCAAATGCCCAAAAACCTGCTGCTGCCTTCAGGCTTTGGAGGTGAGTGATCACTGCAGCCTTAGGAAGACCTGTGGGGAAAGAACCACATAACGTTATATTTGGGACGCTACATTTACAAAATAGCAAATAGCATGCTTTTGATTGAATAAGCGGCCATCTGAAGAACAATTCAAGCTTGAATTCTGCATAAATAAAGTGAACACCTTTTAGGGATACGAAGCTCTCGGTCCAATAATGAAAGAGGAGGGTTTACCATAGATGCAATTATGCCAGTCACCAACCTTTCAACCTTTCCCACTCTGTGCTGTCCCTGTTTTAAAAGCCCATCCCTACCTCTGACCTTGAAGTCGAGGTTTCTGAGATTTGAACTGAGTAAGTAAATGCATCTATGCCGTCAAGTTGAAAATCCTACATTGCCTAGTTCTCGAGTTATGGCGCTCACAAACTTGGGTGTCCATGCCACCTGCGTGTCCCACCAGGGTGGCAGCAATACCTCAACTTTTATGGCTTAAGGGATAAAAATCATTGTTCCCACTGTATAGATGGGACAAACCCTGTGTTGAACCAGTTTCTGTGTTCATGTGACACAGAAAAACACAATATGACAAAACTAGACATAGATAGTTGTACTTTATTAAGCAAACTGTGTAACCTTTCATAGTGCAGGCTGGTAAAAGTAAATTAATGTTAAACTTAGTAACTAGTAAAAACATCCATCAGGCAGTTTGAGCAATGAGAAGGAAATTAGAATCATTTGTCCTTCAAAATCTTTTCAGTTCACCAGTATTTCTGGCCTAATTTAAACACAAGCAGCAGTTTATTCTTCAGTATCACATTTATGTTAAGTTCATGACTCTGACTCAGCCAATCTCCTTTAAACATCAGTATATGGATATCCCCAAATTATTATGTTCCCCTGACCATCCTTCACACATGGGATGGTGGAATAATGAGTCTGGTGTGTGGTGTGCACCGGCTTTCTTGCTCCAAACATTTCAATGTTTTCACTAACTTGTTGTGCAACTTTAGATCATGTAAATCACAAATACAGTTTCCATGTCAAATACTGTAGAATGTGTGAATGAGTAATTTAAACTGTATTAAAAATAAAAAACAGAATTTTATCATCTTCATGCTCCCCCAACCCACACAACCATCCTGCCCAAATACAGGCTTGAGATTTTAGGCTCTCTTTTCTAGGCAACTGCTTCTGATCTCATCCACAATGTTCGACACCAACACATGAAGCGCTTTTTTAATAATATAATATAATATTCTTTGTGAGTATTGAACTGGTCATCACACTTTCATCAGTTTGCTTCTCAAACCCTCAAACCACCCTGCTTATAAACCACTTGCACAGCTATATAACAAGAGTATATCAGATAGAGTAACATTACACATTATAGACTGCATAAAATAGAACATCCACTCTTCAAGAGTACAATGGTACAATTTGTCCCAACATATAAATAAGCACCACTCATTAATTAATAATTGGGGGTCACTGCACCTAGTGCTCCGATTATCCTTGGAACCACTGTTACTTTCACCTTTACACTCAAGCTCTTCTCTAAGCCCTTGGTATTTCTCAAACTTCTCGTGTTCCTTATTCCTGATGTTGCTGTCATTCGGTATTCCTACGTCTATCACTACGGCCGTCTTCTTCTGCTTCTTGAACACCATTTTGTCCATCTGTATCTGGAAGTCCCACAGGATCTTAGCTCGGTCATTCTCGACCAACCTAGGGGCCGTCTCCCATTTTGATCAATTTCTGTAATGTTGCCTGGTAGTGTTCTGGTATGTTCTGGTAGTGTGATCCCCCTCAGTTCGGACTACTTTCCCTCTCTTTGTTATCATCTAACTACACTTCTCCAGTCTGAATGACATTCCAAAGTCGTTGCTGTATATCCTGGTGGTGTGGATCAGTGAATCGATGTCTCATTTACTCTTGGCATACAACTTGATGTCATCCATGTAGAGGAGGTGGCTGACAATTGCTCCATTCACTCTTGCAGTCTCAGCTGACTGTTTGGTCTACCAGTAGCTGGGGTTTTGGGCCTCTGGTATTCTTCTCAATTCCTTTCTGTGCCCCACTCATGTATTGAGCCATGTGCCTGTTCATCTTACTGGACCCTGTTCAGGGAGGTTGCTGTGGTCTGCTCTGAGACCCACTAACCAGTGAGTGTTGCCGTTATGGGTTGCATCCTTATCCCATATGCTCTTCCAGCATTGCACTGTCTTCAGCCTTGGTGCTGCTCTTCTCATATTGTTCTGCCGGTGAGAGCGCACCCTGGCTGGTTCCGTGGAGAACAGCTGGTTTATTCTCCTGCCTGGTGGACCTCTTCAAGTGGCAGGCCAAGGCTGTGAGTTTTTGCTTGGCAGTTTCCAAAGCCTCTGGTATGGACAGCTTGCTTCTTAGGCACCTTCTTCTGCAAATTCGATAGTTGGCTAACCTCCCTCTGTGCTAACTTAAACTTGGCCTCTAGTCTCCTTCTCCAGGTAGGGTACTGCTTCTTATGGCTGTTCAACTTGTCGTCAACAATCTCACTGCTGTAGTGTACATCAGATGGTTAGTTTCGGTAATGGTTGCAGCAGGTATTGTTCGTAGCTACGCAGGATTCAGGTGTCAAGCTTCGCCATGATCCTACCTCTCAGGTCAGTTCCTTTCGCACTCAACGATCCTTCTTCAAGCGCGCTTAGGGCTTGGTACCCAATCTCGGATGCGGGTGACAATACCCCCCCCCCCCCCATGACCTGTCGTCCTGGCTCCTCCTTGCTGTAGCATTTGTGTTGCACCTTGTCAATCTCTAACCATATATATACTCACCAGTTGTTCCTGATGTAAAGATGTAGAGTGTAGGAGTTTTGAGAGAAGTGGCAGCATGCAGTGCTGCTGGTACAGGCTTCTCAGATGCAGATTCAAGCTTATCCAGCAGAGAGTGCACATCCGTGTGTTTGGTCCAGCTCCTCATTGCCCACACCTGGATGTTGTCCGGCAGCAGACTGTTTAGGATGCCATCCAGCTCTTCCACTAAGTCTAAGACATAGAGACACTTATATCATAAAAGGTTACCTTGACTTTGCTTACTCCTGTAGACTAAATTTATCCTAAAACTGAAAATTTAGGTTTAGGAAGGTTTGATTGCAAATGTACATGTACAAATGTGTTTTCTCAGTGAGATGTAGAAGCATCTTGCAAACAGGAAGCCAATTATATACCATGACAGTTAATCTCACAGAATAAAACATTTAATTGTAGTTTATGGATTATTATGTGCCTTTTTTTTTACCTACAGTGCAAGTAGTGACTGTAGGTGAAAATGGAACTGCATCAGTGTTTGCAAATATCTTTCTGTATGATTGACCTTAAAATTCCTGCAGGAAGTTTTTGTCAGGTACCTGAACGGAAAGGACTTAAGTCACACATGTAATGGTTTCTTCACAGTGAAGCTGTCTATGTATTCTATTAATCAGAAGACAGAATTATAGAAAAAATAGAAGCAAAACAATATTTCTAATAATTGCAAACATAATTTGTAATTATGTTAGCATAGCAGCCATTTCTTCAGCATAAGAGAAAGTTGGTAATTTATTTATTTTTTTTAACCTATACACTACGGGTCATGAATTTAAAAAAAAGAAAGAAAGTAAAAGGAATGCTTGGACACTGCTAGCATAATAGACAGGTTTTTGACGGGGCTCCCACACAAATGCAAAGCAGAAGGTGAAGCATCGCTAAATATGCTTCCAATAAGAAGATTTTACTGCAAAAACAAAGGCAGGGCCTAGCAAAAAAAGTCTGGGTTCACAAGTTAAAGCTGTTCTACGGCAATGGAGGTTGATCAAGCCTTGAAAGCTGGTGCTACTGGATTACTAACAACCCCCTCTGTCTGTATAAAAGCAGTGTTGGAACCCCCTGTGTGGTACCGTACCCGAGTGAGCATCAGCTGAACAGCACTTTATGGCAGAAAGTGGTGTGTTGCTACAAACATGCTGAGATTGTAGAAAGAATGCCAAGGGTGTGCTGAGCTGTTATATCTGCCACCAGGTGGCTACTTTGATGTGTCAAAGGTTTAGAATCCATTTTGGTCTATAAATTGATATAAATTGATATAAATGATTCTCTGATTTCTTTTTTTTTTTAACTCAAACTACTTATTTGTATTATGCTTTTATTTCAGAATCCAATGAGACATTAAACTGCACAATTTTCAATAAAAAAACTTGAAAAACTGGGGTGTGTAAACTCTAAAAACTAACCACGGTTGTAGTGAGGACAGCATTTCTGACAACATCATGTTTGTCTGGTTGAGCAATCTGTCACTCTGTCACATGATTACGACATGGTGAATCCAATTAAATGTACAAACAGGAATCTTTCAGTGAAACTTAATTTGTATTAAACATACATTTGCTTATCACCAATTTTTTTGATCCATCCATTGAATTTCTGAATAAATTCCATCCCAAAGCAGATTTGTGGATTTGTGGAATGATCTATACTTAAATTGCAGCTAACATTATACAAACTAATAATAATCTTACAAGGGATCAGCAAGTTAAAAGATTTTAATGAGGAGCTATTAAGTTCATCAAATTTTATTTTGTCGTCTATTATTCATGTGTTAGTCATAGGTGTTGGTTCACTTGTGAGTTCAGGGAAGTAACTAAGTACACTGAGTCAAGTAATATGCATAAGTAGCATTAAGTACGTATGATTTTCACTTACTACTTAAGGGAAAAGTTAATTAATCATGACATCCATAAGTGAAAGTAAGACAGGTTTGATACCTGCAGTTCAGAACATGAAAGTTGTCAAAGATGTGCCTGACTATCAGAACTGGGAAAAGTTACAATTACACTAAAACTGCATGCACATTTTAGAACTTATATCTGCCATTAATGAATCCGCACTTTAGTGTTGCGGCTTCATTACTTGGCCAATTAAACTTTAAAGAGGCCTAATATGAAACATTATTCGCAGTACTTGAGAGATGAAATCCTCATGTGTTTTACACTGCTTAACAAATTCATTAGCTCACCTGTCGTAAAAACAAAGAGAAGGAAACAAATATTTTACAAATCTGTCAAAACCTAAAACTGAATTCATGTTTTTATACCAAAATTTGAGAAATCTGAGTAGTCAGAAATGAATCAACCATAACTTCAGGTGCTATTTTTATGTTCAGAAATGCAAGTATATAACTAAATGAAATGTAAAATTCATGAACAATAACAATAATTATATTTTTGAATAAACTATATTATATAATGACTTTTCTTGTGACTGTTTTTGATTTCAGTCCGTTTTTACAGGGAATACATTGTAAAGACAGCCAAAACTCATATGGTTGCATATGGCTGGTGGTATAGCCAGTCAGGAGAAGATAGCCAAGACTGCCCAGTCCCCAGTGTCCACCCTTATGTAACTGGCAAATGTGGTAAAACTGGTAACAGCCAGCCTGGGTTCTGAAGATGCAGAAACCCAGTTATGGACAGAATACCCGTTTGTTTCTATATTGGCAAATATCTGCTACTTTATTTGTGTAAATTTGCTTCTTATGTAAATCTACAGTGCTTAACAAATGTATTAGACCACTTCTCCTAATAAGAAGGAAACAAATATTTTGGAAATATGTCAAAAACGTGTTTAAAACAAACTCACAACAAATTCACATTTTAGATCCAGATTTCAGTCTGCAGAAATTAGTCAAGCATTACAGTCAACCACTAAAACGTTTTTTCCCTGTTCAGGAAAGCAAGTAAATAATAATAACAATAAATAATAATAATAAATAATAATAATAAATAGTAATAAAATGTAAATTAAATACCATTTAAAACTAATGGACGATAGAAATGATATTTTAGCATTAATATATCATTTTGAACTTGTACCTACTAGTGGATTAACTTAATTATAGAAACACACAAAGCTTACTGGCAGAATAAGCTCCTGTGCTACATTGCAAGGATAAATTTGAGACAAAAATAAAAGATATTGCGTAATATATAAAGAAAACTATCAATACACAATATTAAAATATCGAGAAAGAATGTTGAATGCTGTACATGAATATAACATTGTTTCTAGAGCCACTTCAATGAAAAGAGACTTTTACCTGAACCAACTATTAGAGTTTTAGCTCCACAGGAGTTAAAGCAGTGCAACAGAGACTTGGACTTGATGTTCGTGTTGAGGAAAGCAACCGAGCAGCCGACCTTCGCTAACCCGAACCAAACGCACAAAAAGTCGGGCTCGTTGTTCATGAGCAAGGCAACGCAGTCTCCTTTCCTCAAGTTGGCTTTCTCCAGGAACACATTTGCCAGTCTATTGCTACGCCGATCAATGTCCCGGTAGGTGTGGACGTTCCCGTCGTAGATTACAAACGGTTTGTCGGGGATGCGCTGTACCTGCTGGAGGAACCTGTCCAGGACCGTACGCACGCTGGAAGTCAGCTTGAATACCTCCAGTTTCACACCGCATCGGACGACTTTCTGCAGAAAAAGAAGATCTCTCCAAAAGTATGGGAAGCAGAGTTTTTGTAGAACATAAACTGATAAAGCAAGAGCCACGAGAACGGACAGACATCCCAGACACAGAGTCATGCTCACTGCTAAGGACCACGAGAGGAGAGGAAAGTCACACTGAAAGGTATACCCGCTGCGCGCCCTGCAATGTCCCAGGTAATAAACACGGTGTGGCCAGTGGCGTAACAGGGACCGTCCAGAAATGTCAATTTCCACAACATAAGAGTAGAAGATCACAAATGCTGCCTTCAAAATAAAAGGTGATCGTTAGACCTAATATTAACTTACAAAACATCACCTGTGGCGGTTTGCTTTTTCAAATTATCTCTCACGCATGCATGCTGTTAGATGGAAAGAAATTAAGATGCATGTGAAGATTGTGAGACAGGAAGCCCCGAATGCATGTGTAAGACCTTGGTGTCAGCAAATATTTTATATTAAAGCACTCTGTTCACAAGTAGCATCACCATCTTTAATCAGGATTTGTGAACTTCCATCTAAAATCATACCGCCAATAACTGTTATTTAAATAACTAAAGCTACTGTACAGTACAAAAGGAAAATATGATCAAGACAAATGTGTTTAGCCTGAAATTGTTATAGACAGAACCCCCGAGTCACATTTTATTTTGAAGGGCAAACTTAAATATTTCCTGTTTGACTGCTTACTAAAATCAACATGACCGCGTGTTTGTAGAAGTGAAATCATGTGACAGTTGTTGTGGAGATGAGTGGGAGGGCATGCTGAACCTCACCCCTTATTTAAAAGATAATAGAATGACTGTATTCTGGAAGTAAATAGTGAGAAGCGGCTGGTACATTCTGTCTGCAATGATATAGCACAGCTGAAAGTAGTAGGGAAGTAAGAAAACCAAAGACAATGAGTTATTTTGCAAATAGCCTCATGTTTCTAAACTCCACAATATTGAACAAAACATCAGTTATTTGGTATATTAAGTAAGACCACTTTTAAAAGATATCACTAAATTTAACTACTGTAATCGTCTTCGTGAGAGGTGGATAAAAGAGGTTATGTTAACAGCCTCTCTGATCTATTACTGCACAGCTCAATAGGGAAATTGAGTAGAAAGCCACACTAATGACCAAATTATCTGTTCAAACTGTAAGAAGACAGAGCTCAGTATTAAGGTAAGCAGCTTAAGCAAATTTCTCCTTCTGTTGGTTTCAATCTGTATTATTTGGACCCTTTTGTTATACAGTACTTTGCAAAAGTCTCCGAATTTCTTTAAATTTTGCTAGTAACTAGTAGTGGTGTGATGTGCTTTGCTGAGGCTTTTGAAGTGTGTGTTGAGAAATCCAGGAAGTCTTTTATGTAACGTACAACAAGGATTGCTTCCTTTATAAAAGTGCCCCCAAGCCAGTAGAAGCAAGATAGAATACACTTGTCTGGATAATAGGGAGATAGGTGGAGAAGTGAATTTTCAAAGAGTAAAGATAGTGAAAGTAAATACGTTTAAATGCCTGAGGTCAGCCATCCAAAACAAGGGTTTTTCTCTGTATCTATGAAGCGCCTTGAGGCGACTTTTGTTGTGATTTGGCGCTATATAAATAAAATTGAATTGAATTGAACACACATTGTACAAGAGAGTAAAGGCATTTTGGAGTAGGAGGAGATTACTGTCAGGGGTAATATGGAAAAGTGGTAGTAACAAAACACAGGAGGCACAGCAGAAGGTAGAAGGGTAGAGGATGTTAAGATTTTCATTGGTACTGAACAAGGATGGATGTGATTAGAAATCAGTATATAACAAGAATAGTAAATATATTGGAGAAAGGATGTTGAATATGAAGCTGCAGGCAGGAGGAAAAGAGGAAGACCTCAGAGTAGGTTCGTGGATGTAGTGAAGCAGTACGTGCAGATTGTTGGTAAGCCGGCACCACTGATGTGACACCGAATTTATTCAGGAACGATAACCAGAGGGTGACTCTGGAGGCCAAGGCCACTCAGGTCAAGAGTGGTGTTAGTTTAAGGTTACTATGCAGAAATTGTCTTCTGTTTAACTTTTGCTATGGTAATCTACAGCCTTATTCTATACATATACATAAAAACATAGATATAGTCCATACATTACTACAAACATTTAGTGGTCGCCAAGCTTTATCAAAATCTTTCAAAGTTGGTTTTTGGACACTGGCTACTTTATAAATATATTTTAGTCTAGTCCTTGTGCAGAAGAAAGTTTTTTGTTTGTTTATTGAGTCACTTAACAATGAGCTATGAAACATTCAAAAATGACACCTAACAACAGGTTTTATAAATGTTGAACCCAAATAGACGGAGGTCAGTAGAGAGACAACAGGGAGTGTCTACAGCCATCAATAAAAACAGTGGAAGATCTGTCATGGATTGGAGGTCCATTTGTTGTTATGTTGGCAACTGAAGCAGTGCGGAATCAATGTGATAATCAATGGAGATATTGAAAGACAGCCAACATTCAAACCAGAGCTTTAGATATCCTTCGGAAGCCTGGAGAACTACTTCCTGAAGACAACAACAACTACAACTACAAGAAGAAGAATTACAAGAAAGCTATAGTTCATGCTGTGTTGGAGAAAAAAGGTGGTAATGCCAATGATTGATTTTAACCATGCAAATTAAAGTGTATTAGACCATTATTAACCTGATGGATATGGCTGGGCATGTAAGTCAGATCTGCAAACGGGCGACAGGACTGAGACAAACAAAGTGGCCGCATGATCCCTTTATTAGAAAATTAGGAGACTACTACCCCCCCCCCCCCCCCCCCCCCCCCCCCCCCCCCCCCCCAAAAAAAAAAAAAAATGCTGCTTAGACTAGTATACAAATTGTCATGGGCCGGGATGCGGCTGGAATTTTCCATCAGGGTGCTGAACCTACCTGAAATCCACCCCTGGCCAGTTCCTCTCACCTGGAGCTGAACCCATGTTGGTAGCCAGTTTTCATATTTCAAGCTCTCTTTGTGATTTTCCTTGCTTGCTGACCATCATTTTTTTGTGCTGCAGTTCCTGGATTCACCTTGTCTCAACCCTCTGGCTTACGCTCCTCTCTCAGACTCAGGATACCAAACCACCATTTTGGAAATCACACTGAGCCTCACCCGCCTTGCGTCCTGCCACCACACTCCATCAGGAACCTCCAGATCTCAGGTCAGCCTTTCACACCACTCAGCTCCCCCCCGGATTCACATCACCCTCTCTTTTTCTCCTCCGGCAAGTAATAGCAGCTACATAATACACTTACTATCTTCAGAGCTCCACTCCACTGCTTCTATAACTCTGTGCTCTCTCCTCAGTGTGATTGCTAACTATTCTGTTCCAGTCTGCATCTCAGGCCCTATTTCCCCTCTCTAGATCCACGTCCCCCTAACCACGTTACCCAGGTCACGCACTTCACGCCACATCAAGTTCTGTGTTTTGTTGCGTTTTCTCCTTGCCACGTTTTCTTAGTCTAACCAATAAATATATTGTAAAACCACCTGCTGTCTCTGTTCTGGGTTTCTGCACCTGAGTCCAGTTTTGGTACTGACCACTCTGTCCTGTGAAACAAATTCCCAAATTTAAGGTTTTCCTACTTAATTTTCAGTTTTCGTTCAGTTTTTTGCTTTTTTAACTGACAGTTTCTCTTGAGAGTACGTGCTCTAACAATTGCCCCAAAAGTTCACTCTTGCTTATCTTTACTAAGATAACAAGAGTGAAATGCACTACAAAACAGTATTAACCTATATTAACCTCTCCAGGCTTCTGAAGATCTATCTAAAGATCTCGTTTGAATATTGTCTGCCTTTCAATTCAATTCAATTTTATTTATATAGCGCCAAATCACAACAAATGTCGCCTCAAGGCACTTCATAGATACAGAGAAAAGCCCAACAATCATATGACCCCCTATGAGCAAGCACTTTGGCGACAGTGGGAAGGAAAAACTCCCTTTTAACAGGAAGAAACCTCCGGCAGAACCAGGCTCAGGGAGGGGCGGCCATCTGCTGCGACCGGTTGGGGTGAGAGAAGGAAGACAGGATAAAGACATGCTGTGGAAGAGAGACAGAGATTAATAACAGATACGATTCAATACAGAGAGGTCTGTTAATACATAGTGAGTGAGAAAGGTGACTGGAAAGGAAAAACTCAATGCATCATGGGAATCCCCCGGCAGCCTACATCTATTGCAGCATAACTAAGGGAGGATTCAGGGTCACCTGGTCCAGCCCTAACTATATGCTTTAGCAAAAAGGAAGGTTTTAAGCCTAATCTTAAAAGTAGAGATAGTGTCTGTCTCCCGAATCCAAACTGGAAGCTGGTTCCACAGAAGAGGGGCCTGAAAACTGAAGGCTCTCCCTCCCATTCTACTTTTAAATACTCTAGGAACAACAAGTAGGCCTGCAGAGCGAGAGCGAAGTGGTCTAATAGGGTGATATGGTACTACAAGGTCATTAAGATAAGATGGGGCCTGATTATTTAAGACCTTGTATGTGAGGAGCAGGATTTTGAATTCAATTCTGGATTTAACAGGAAGCCAATGAAGGGAAGCCAAAACAGGAGAAATATGCTCTCTCTTTCTAGTCCCTGTCAGTGCTCTTGCTGCAGCATTTTGGATTAACTGAAGGCTTTTCAGTGAGTTTTTTGGACATCCTGATAATAATGAATTGCAGTAGTCTAGCCTGGAAGTAATAAATGCATGAACTAGTTTTTCAGCGTCACTCTGAGACAGGATATTTCTAATTTTAGAGATGTTGCGCAAATGGAAGAACGCAGTCTTACATATTTGTTTAATATGTGCGTTGAAGGACATATCCTGGTCAAAAATGACTCCAAGGTTCCTCACAGTGTTACTGGAGGCCAAGGTAATGCCATCCAGAGTAAGAATCTGGTTAGATACCATATTTCTAAGCTTTTCAGCGCCGAGTACAATGACCTCAGTTTTATCTGAGTTAAGAAGCAGAAAGTTAGTGGCCATCCAAGTCTTTATGTCTTTAAGACATTCCTGCAGTTTAACTAATTGGTGTGTGTTATCTGGCTTCATGGACAGATAGAGCTGGGTGTCATCTGCATAGCAGTGAAAATGTATGCTATGTCTTCTAATGATGCTGCCTAGGGGAAGCATGTATAATGTAAACAGAATTGGTCCTAGCACCGAACCCTGTGGAACTCCATAATTAACCTCAGTGTGTGAAGAGGACTCTCCATTTACATGCACAAATTGGAGTCTATTAGATAGATATGATACAAACCACTGCAGTGCAATACCTGTAATACCTACAGCATGTTCTAATCGCTCTAATAGAATATTATGGTCAACAGTATCGAATGCTGCACTAAGGTCAAGAAGGACAAGCACAGAGATGAGTCCACTGTCAGAGGCCATAAGTGTTAGGGAACGGCTGTGTGCAGGCAGGAATAGGACCCAAAGTGCAGACTCCGGAGACAGAAAGTAACTCAAAACTGCTTTAATCTTCAACTCAAATATAACATAACTGGAAAAATCAAAATAAACTTACAACGAAGGACTGAAAAAACACACAGCTAAATAAACGGTAGATCGCGACAATGACAAACTGAAACACAGGGCTTAAATACATAGAGGGAGCAATCAGGGAATGGACAACAGGAGGGAAACACAGCTGGGGCAAATCAGAACTGACGAGACAAGGAAGCGTAAACTGAACACACTGAGAAGAGACAGAAACCTTCAAAGTAAAACAGGAAACACAAAACACAGACTGAACAAAAGACACAGACTCACATGCAGGCACTACAACAGAGGGAACAGAGATGTGGGACCAGGGCAGACACAGACTGGACACAGGGATACAGCAGACAGGGGAGACAGCAACCAAGGATTACACAGAGACAAACCATAAGACATGACTCACAAAAACCCAAAGACTAGAAATTATAAATAATATCATAAACTCAAAAGCCCTGGGTCAACGACCCAGGCATCCTAACAGTATCCCCCCCTAAAGGGCTGGCTCCCAGACAGCCCAACCCGAAACACCAAAACAAAAAAACAACCCAACCAGGGTGGGCGGCGGGGGAACAGGATGGAGGGACCGAAATGAAACAAACACACGGAGCCAGAGACAAAAAATACAGGGAGCAAAAACCCAAAACAGAACAAAACAGCACTGCGGCCCAGCAACAGTCCAAAAGAAAACAGACAAAAAGCCCCTGAAAGGCGCAGAGGCCCAGGCAACAGTCTCGAAAAAGTTCAGGAGGCCGTCCGGGCGGGAGGCACCGGCGGCGACGGAGCAGGTCAGGGGGCCGTCCGCGACGGCAATGATGTCCAGTCATCGGCCCGGAAAGTGGCCGGACAGGACGAGCAGGCCGGACAGGACGTGCAGGACGGACAGGACGTGCAGGACGGACAGGACGTGCAGGACGGACAGGACGGACAGGACGGACAGGACGTGCAGGACGGACAGGACGTGCAGGACGGACAGGACGAGCAGGCCGGACTGGACCTGACGGCATGGGGACCTCAGGTGCAGACGAAGATAGATGGAGCGAGGCCGGACCAGGCGAGGGCGAAGACACGGAGGCCGGACCAGGCGAGGGCGAAGACACGGAGGCCGGACCAGGCGAGGGCGAAGACACGGAGGCCGGACCAGGCGAGGGCGAAGACACGGAGGCCGGACCAGGCGAGGGCGAAGACACGGAGGCCGGACCAGGCGAGGGCGAAGCTGCAGGGAACGGCGTGGGAGCCGCAGGTGGTGGCGCTGCAGGCGACGCAGGTCGCTGGACGGGCCCCTCGGACCCTCCAGCGGAGGCAGGAGGCAGGACGGGCCCCTCGGACCCTCCAGCGGAGGCAGGAGGCAGGACGGGCCCCTCGGACCCTCCAGCGGAGGCAGGAGGCAGGACGGGCCCCTCGGACCCTCCAGCGGAGGCAGGAGGCAGGACGGGCCCCTCGGACCCTCCAGCGGAGGCAGGAGGCTGGACGGGCCCCTCGGACCCTCCAGCGGAGGCAGGAGGCTGGACCGGCCCCTCGGACCCTCCAGCGGAGGCAGGAGGCTGGACCGGCCCCTCGGACCCTCCAGCGGGAACAGGCGGCTGACGCGGCCCCTCGGACCCTCCAGCGGGAACAGGCGGCTGACGCGGTCCCTCGGACCCTTCAGCGGGAACAGGCGGCTGACGCGGTCCCTCGAACCCTCCAGCGGGAACAGGCGGCTGAAGCGGTCCCTCGGACCCTCCAGCAGAGGCAGGCGGCTGAAGCGGTCCCTCGGACCCTCCAGCGGAGGCAGGCGGCTGAAGCGGTCCCTCGGACCCTCCAGCGGAGACAGAAAGCTGAACGGGCCACTCAGCCCCTCCAGTGGAGACTGAAGACGGCTGGAGCGATTCTCCAGAACCCCCAGCGGGACCAACAGATGAAGGCCGGACGGGCCCCTCGGACCCTCCAGCAGGACCAGGTTGCAGAACAGATGAAGTGGGTGTGATGTCAGAATGTCCAGAGTCCGAATGCTCAAATGGAGCATACAATAAACAGTCACCGTCTCCCCCGAGAGGAGTTTGCTCAACTGTCCTGGAGTGGCGGCGGCCTGAACGCCGTTTCCTTCGGGATGAGGAAACAGGAACTGGTGGAGAAAAGGAGACCTCCCCCTCATCCTCTGACCACATAGCCGCCAGGAAAAAGGCAGGCGAACGAGGACCCGGCTGGTGTGGGGAGGGAGAGGAAGTCCGTGGCAGTGTTGAGACAGGTGGAGAGTGTGTGTTGTCCTGGGGCAGCGGTTGGGAAGATGTAGTGAGTGAGAGAGCAAGCTCACCAGCCTTGACTTTCTCTCTCCAGGCAGTAATGGTGCCATCCAACTTAGTGTCCTTAGCAAACTGAGAGAGCTGAGGGTTATGACGAATGATGGCATCTACTGCACTTAGCCCAACTGCCATAGTCCGTAAATCCTGCGACTGGGCAATGCGGTCGAGCAGACTCACCATCCGCATCATCTCGCCGTTAAACTCCGAGGAAAAAGAGTCTGCGGGGTCCATGTTATGGTCGCGATCTTCTGTTAGGGAACGGCTGTGTGCAGGCAGGAATAGGACCCAAAGTGCAGACTCCGGAGACAGAAAGTAACTCAAAACTGCTTTAATCTTCAACTCAAATATAACATAACTGGAAAAATCAAAATAAACTTACAACGAAGGACTGAAAAAACACACAGCTAAATAAACGGTAGATCGCGACAATGACAAACTGAAACACAGGGCTTAAATACATAGAGGGAGCAATCAGGGAATGGACAACAGGAGGGAAACACAGCTGGGGCAAATCAGAACTGACGAGACAAGGAAGCGTAAACTGAACACACTGAGAAGAGACAGAAACCTTCAAAGTAAAACAGGAAACACAAAACACAGACTGAACAAAAGACACAGACTCACATGCAGGCACTACAACAGAGGGAACAGAGATGTGGGACCAGGGCAGACACAGACTGGACACAGGGATACAGCAGACAGGGGAGACAGCAACCAAGGATTACACAGAGACAAACCATAAGACATGACTCACAAAAACCCAAAGACTAGAAATTATAAATAATATCATAAACTCAAAAGCCCTGGGTCAACGACCCAGGCATCCTAACAATAAGAAGATCATTTGTAACCTTCAATAAAGCTGTTTCTGTTCTGTGATGAACTCTGAAACCTGACTGAAACTCTTCAAATAAACCATTCCTCTGCAGATGATCTGTTAGCTGTTTGACAACTACTCTTTCAAGGATTTTTGATATGAAAGGAAGGTTGGAGATTGGCCTATAATTAGCTAAGACTGCTGGGTCTAGAGATGGCTTTTTGAGTAAAGGTTTAACTGCAGCCACCTTGAAGGCCTGTGGTACATAGCCGATTATTAGAGATAGGTTAATCATATATAAGATCGAAGAATTAATCAATGGCAGGACTTCTTTGAGCAGTTTTGTAGGAATGGGGTCTAAAAGACACGTTGATGGTTTGGAGGAAGTAATTATTGAAGTTAACTCAGAAAGATCGATTGGAGAAAAAGAGTCTAACTTAACATCAATGGAACTAAGAGTAGCTGTAGATAATATTACATCTGTGGGATGATTATTGGTAATTTTTTCTCTAATGATAAAAATTTTATTTGTGAAGAAGTTCATGAAGTCATCACTAGTTAACGTTAAAGGGATGGTTGGCTCAAAAGAGCTCTGACTTTTTGTCAGCCTGGCTACAGTGCTTTCAATGTCTCCATTCGTTATAGTCATAAAATTCTACCTTGTAATTAAGTTGGGCATCATCTGGGAAGTTTATGTACTGTCTTCTCAATACACAAATGGCCTTGCATACTCTGTGAAAGACTTTACATGCTGTTGGTTCACTGACCCCACATAAATCCCCAGTTTCTCGGTGAAAGGTGCCACATGCCGAATAACATAAGGTGAGCACCTGCAGACTTTTAGAACAGGCAGTCCTCTTTGGTTAACAGATGAAAGACTGGGTTCCAAAAGGGAAATGATCCCCCCAGCATTTACTTTATGCATTCAAAAACAGTCTCAAACTGATGTTTTGCAGTGGGTCACGTCTGTCAGCAAGAATTTGTCTAGTACTGTTTTATACTTTGACCGAGGAAACAGATTTCTGTTAGTCTGCATTTAAAGGTTGTTTAAATCTAGGACTAACTTTAATCTCTGTCTGGGAAAATCTCCCTTAATGATTAAATTTATACCCGATTATGTTCTGATCAGTATGAATTATGGTTCTGTGTCTATTACAACATTTAATACCATTTCTCTTGTTCAGAATCAGAGAGACTTTATTAATCCCAGAGGGAAATTGAGTTGTCATAGCAGCAAATATACAACAAACATCAAGCACTCATATAAAATGAGTGTAGAAACAGAGATTCTGATAGATAAATATTAAGATAAATAGATAAACAGATATAGGTATAAATATACATATAAATTTAAAAGAACAAGTATGTGTGCAAATAAATGCCGTGGTGTATAAAAGTGACAGGGTGCATTGATGTGTGATTAATTCTGTTCCACATGTGTGAACCTGACCCAAGTGGATGAATTAAAGAGTGTGATAGCAGATTCTTCATATCATGTGTTTGTGTACACACTTGTATTTACATATTGGAAAATATAGGACATTAAAGAAATAATATTATATTTTAAATATGCCATAGCACGGTGATCAAGTCAGTTATCTCTTTAGCTGAAATTTGATTTTGAAGTGGTTTACAGAGTCACATGTGGATTTGATAATATGTTGGTCAGTCTCTTCAGTCATGCACCAAATGTGTAACTGAAACTCACCCTGTCTTTCTACACAACTTATTTCATTCTGATTGGATCTTGTGTCAAGTTTGAGTTTATTTTTTTGTTGTAGTTTTGATTCCTTTTGTTATATTGAAATATGTTAAGTTCATGTGGTATTATTCTTAGTTAGGGTTTAGTTGAAGTTTAGTCTAGTTGTGTTATCACCTATGTCTCAATGATTGTGAGGCTTTTCCTGTCTTGTGTGTTAGTCTAACATATGTTTCTTGTCTGTTTTCATGTTGTCAGTGTCAGTGTCATTAGGCAGTAAGGAGTTTGGGAACAGCTGCAGAACATACTTTAGGCTTTGTGCTATCATGTCTATGTCTACCAATTTTTCCATTTTTATTTTTAAAGGCTTGTGTTTCCTTGTTCATTGTGCTTAGTTTTACTTTTTTCCTGTGGCATCATGTTCATTTGTGTCAGCTGTGTCTCCCCAGGTCTTTCCACTTCCCTCATTACCCTCTTGTGTATTTAACCAAACAAGGACCAGTATGAAAAGAAAATGATCAGGGGTGTAGTCTATCAGAATAAAAACTAACAACTGTCAACAACTGGAGCTTTTATTCTTTCAAGGGAGTGAAAACATCAAATCCAAGGTTTCATGCAAGTTCCTGAAACGGTGAACATTCCATAACATATGTTTTCCATCATTTCCCTCCTGTTTATGCAATTGTGCTTTAAAATAAAGCATGACACAACACACATTACAGATAAAAGTATATATATATATAAAGTAATTTAATCAAGGCTAAGTTGTGTTTCTTCTGATTTTCAGTGTGCTCTACCTAAGTGCTTTACACTTCATCTACTGCCTTTATGCCTTCATAATCTCTGTTCTCCAGCTCATGATAATACTGGTCCATGTGTGAATTTGGTGATATAGGTACGTCTTCGCCACAGCAGTCTCTATCAGTCTCTATCAGTCTTTGGGCCCATTTTTATTATGTTTTATTAATCCCACCCTCCTTTGTCTTAAAACTGTCACACAATGACACATTTCCTTCTATCGGCTTCTCAAAAAACAGTGATGAGTCTTTGGGCCGGTCCCCTCAGACACGGGATGCAACAGCACCTGCAACTGCTACAGAGACTAACACAGAGCAGATTAGAGTGCTCCATCTCGTCTAATGGATTGTCCGCCCCCTGAGTTTTCAGCTCCTCTGTTAGTGTAGTTAATCCCACCAATGCTCTTGTCACAGATCCATCAGGAGTAGTATTGCTAGGTATGACAGTTCAACAGCTAGATCTGAACATTTTACTTACGCTATTAGCATATCTAATGCCATTCTGTTTTGCCATGTTATCAGAGAGGCTGCTTGCAGCTGTTCTGAAAACCCCTCTACTATGATTCAAGGATCTTTGTTGATTATAATGAGGTCATTTATCCAATCCACATTTTTATTAATAGTCCCCCACCAAAATATAGATTTGAAACCCCGTCGCTATCTGCTTACATGCTTTAAAGTCATCTGGGACTCCTCTTGGAACGCCTATAGTGTGTGTGTGTGTGTATATATATATATATATATATATATATATATATATATATATATTCCTCCTGATTCAAACGTAGCCAGTTATTTTCTATGGATTGTGTGGGAACGTTTACTTTCTGATGCCAGAGTTTTTACCTTTAGGCCTGGAAGCACTTTAAAAGGCATAACAAGATAAGCTAGGGCACATGCACCTTTCCACTCCGCTGGTAGTTTAGCGCGCAGCTTCTTATTCCCACACAGTCACCAAATATCTACTCTGCCAGTGGCATAGTTTAAAAACCAGCATGCCTTATAGAAATTGGCGTCAGAGGTTATGTTTATGGCAGTGTTGCACCACTCTAGCTTACCCAAGTTCCTACCTTCACCGGCCCTTGTGAAGGAAGTCTAGTTTCCAGACTACATGAGTGCATCAGGAGGGACCTGTGGTTTAACTGCAGGAAATAAATAGTGGTGAGTGTGACAAGCAGTGTCATTAGGCAGTGAGGAGTTTGGGAACAGCTGCAGAACATACTTTAGGCTTTTTGGGTTGTTATTTCTATTAAGTCTAAATGGCACATTGCCGAGGTGTGGTCTTGCTGGAACAAAAGGCACACAGTCTGAAACCACAGATTGTTGGGCTGTCTAAAACATCCAATCTTGCCGGTGTAACCAGTTTCTATTTCTAATACTTCCTCTGGATCTTGTTTTTGTTTTGTTTGACCCGCCTCAGAGTTTTCTGTAGTGTGGTTAGTGGTTAGTTAGTAGTCATGTTTTGGTTAGTGTCAGTAATCTGTGTATTTGTTTCTGAAACTTCAGGGGGGAGATCAATACTGCTGCTACAGCAGAGAAACCATTAGTTAAGTCTATCACTGAAAAGCATTCAGATTCTGGTAGAGATTATTTAACAGGGTGTCTGGGTCCGGCACACAGGAGAGTATTGTTTAGGCCCTACACTGGCTGCCATCTGTGTGATGGGGGTGCTTTCTTTACAGGAAACAAAGGTGTATTGCACAGGGAATCTGGACACTCTCTTTTTGACCCTGCCTTCCTTAAACCTTCAACTATTGGTTTTATACCTTCTTTTATAAGCTTCTTTTTTTTAGTGGGTACTGTCTTTGGTGAGGCCAATAAAATGCTTTCGAGTATGGCTTGAATGATTGTTTTTACTGGTTCATTTGTATGGCCTACGGTCCATTCAAATCAGATTGATTCAAATATACAGAAAGCAGCATTCAGGAAACCAAAAACCAAAAACTGGATCATGTAAAAGCCAACGGTGAGGTAAATATGATGATTTGGTGAATTTGAGTAAATTAAATGAAGTCTATAACTTCGTCAAATTTTATGTTAAATCTTATGGCTTGTGTTAATTTGTCTGTTTCCTCAGTCATGACTCTGTTTATTCCCTCTCTATCTTATGTTTGTTTTCCCCTCTGTTCATGTCTGCCTCTGTTGCTCTCTCCCTGCCCCTCGCTCTAGCTTTCTGTCTCTTGGTTCTGTCTGACGCGTGTCTTTCCACACCAAGTTGTATGAATTAGTCTCAGTGTGTTTTTCTCATACTTCCTGTTTTATTCTGATAGTCACTTGTCCTGTGTGCAATCAGATTATGTATATATAATGTCTGCATTTCCTCCTGTTCCTCATCGTGATTTTTCTCTAGCTGTGTGTTCCACCTGTTTGTATATCTGGGGTCCTGCCAGTGAAGTTACAGTGGTCCCTCGCTATAACGCGATTCATATTTCACGGCCTTTGAGCAATTTTACATGCTTTTTTTTTTTTTTTTTACAGTGCATTGTATTCTGTGTTGTGATTGGCTGTAGACCAATTTCAATCAATCTCGTGCTACGGTCCTGTACAGTACAGAATGCGTAAAGCTTGTCAACTTTACATAAATCTTCGATCGCTAGCAGTGTGACTCTGAAGTGCTGTGCTGTATGTTTGTAAGTTTTCTCGCCAACAAACACAACAATGTTGATGAAACGTTTTTCACAGTCAAAGGCATCTGCGGGTGCCTTTGGTTTCATTCTGTAATACTGGACTTATTTTTCTATGAACGTTTGAACTTTGAGAGTTTGAAAGGGGCATGCCTGTCCGAGAAAAGTGTATTTTGAGCTCAGTCCTGAGTCTCCGCAACTCTGCCTGCCATACACAGCATAACCTAACAGGTGATTTAACTTACTATATTTCTGTCCGTCACTATGCTTTGAAGTCAGGGAAGGAAAAGACAAATTCATTTTCATTAAGTAATCCACTGGTATTTGCCTATAAATGATTTGCTCTAAAAGAAACTGCTAATAGCTCAGGGCCAGAGTCAGGATCATTTTATGATTAGTTTGCCAAAATATAATATAATTTTAATTTTTTATGCTGGTAACTATGTCCTATAGGAATAAAACTGCTTGCCACAATTTCACATTTCTGAATAAAAATGGCAAACAAAGCATTTACCTTAATTGTCTTCTACCAGTATAATTTTACTCAACGTGTATCTCTTTGAATGAAGCATATTTAACAGGGTAGATTTTACTGTACTCACCTGTTTAATGAAGTGCTGCTGTCCAGCAGCTTTATGACTCCCTTCATATGTAGTGTCCACTGTAGTGTCCACTGGTATACTTCAAGGTGGTTCTAGATCCCAAGCTGTTTGCTGAGTAGAGCCAAACCATATCTAGCTCAACCTCATGCACTAGCTCAGTTTCCTTCTGTGGTGGCAGATTTCTTTTCTCATGTATTAATCACATATTTTAATCATATCACTTTAGTATAGCAAGAGCACTCCTGTCACTTAGTTGTATGCATGTGTACTACAAGTGGGCCTTATGCTCTACACACACAGTGAGGCCATTGTAATGGGAGACGTAAAACAGATAGTGAGACGCCTTCTACTTATCAGGGATTTAAATCCTTAGGTGATGGCTAAGCAGAAAACAAAGTCATAATTGTCAAAGGAGCTTGCAAAGAAAAGCGTCTGGACTTCTTTAAGTTACTTGAAGACGTTTCACCTCTCAGTGACAACAATACCTACGAAGCCTTAAAGCGAGACCCCACAAGCAGCTACAAAAAGAAAGTTATAGCTTGCCTTCAAGACTTGGAAAAGGACAAAATCATTGACCGCCTTACTTATCACCGCCTTTACCCAGGGGATGCCATACCCTGCATTTACGGACTTCCTAAAATCCACAAGGAAGCTGTCCCACTCAGACCCATAGTCAGTAGCATAAACTCAGCCACTTATAACATTGCAAAACACCTTGCTACCATCCTTGCTCCTCTCGTGGGGAACACCCCACACCACATCAAGAACTCCACCGACTTCACTGACAAGGTCCAGAAACTTACCCTGGATCCAGATGAAACCATGGTGTCCTTTGATGTAGTCTCTCTCTTCACGTGCATACCCACCACGGAGGCAGTGGAGACTGTCAGAAAACGACTACAAGAAGACAGCTCCTTGGAGGACAGGACCAACTTCACACCCGATCAGATTTGCACACTGTTAGACCTCTGCCTCACCACTACATATTTCAAATACAACGAAGGCTATTACAGACAAAAACATGGCTGTGCTATGGGCTCCCCCGTGTCACCTATTGTAGCCAACCTTTACATGGAGGAAGTGGAAAGGAAGGCTCTTGGCTCTTTCAAAGGAAGAGTCCCCAGCCACTGGTACAGATATGTAGACGACACCTGGGTCAAAATCAAGACACAAGAAGTGGAATCCTTCCCTGCGCACATTAACGCTGTGGATAAAAACATCAAGTTCACCAGGGAAGACACAAAGGACGACTGTTTGTCTTTCCTGGACTGTGCTGTGCACATTGAAGAGAATGGCAACCTCAACATCGAAGTTTACCGGAAGCCCACACACACGGACCAGTACCTCCTGTTTGACTCCCATCACCCTCTGGAACACAAACTTGGAGTAATTAGGACCCTACACCACCGGGCAGAACATGTTCCCTCTAAGCCTGAAGGGAAAAAGAAGGAACACACACATGTAAAGGAAGCACTCAAAACGTGCGGCTATCCTAAATGGGCATTCTTAAAGTCAGCAAAGAGGCACAGAAAAGAAGATCAGACACCAGCGAGGGAGGATAAGAAGGACAGACGCAACAACATTGTCATCCCCTATGTAGCCGGTGTATCAGAAAAACAGGAGGGTTTTCTCCAAGCATGACATCCCGGTGCATTTCAGACCCAGCAACACACTCAGACAAAAACTGGTTCACCCGAAAGACAAAACACCAAAACACAGACTTAACAATGTGGTGTGTGCTGTACAGTGCAGCGAGGAATGCCCAGACCTCTACATTGGAGAGACCAAACAGCCACTTCACAAGCGCATGGCACAACAGAGAAGAGCCACCTCCACAGGACAAGACTCAGCTGTCCATCTGCATCTTAAGGATAAAGGACACTCTTTCGAGGATGCCAACGTTCACATTTTGGACAGAGAGGACAGATGGTTTGAAAGAGGAGTGAAAGAAGCCATCTATGTCCACTGTGAGCGGCCATCTTTGAACAGAGGCGGTGGTTTACGACACCAACTCTCTGCCATCTATAATCCAGTTTTGAGTTCCCTTCCCAGACGCCTTAACGCCCACTCACATCCTGGGCCATCTGACCTCAGGAAGGTGGGGCCAGGTTTCACAATGAACTCACCCGAAACTCTGGCTGATTGGGACCCACACCCAGTTCCACACCTTGGCTCAGGCGATTAGAGGATCATCAGGGGGTCCTTTTGTCCCTCTGTGGGGGGACACTCCCACTAGGTTTATATCTGGGACTCTCCACCATTTGACCTTAAAACTGAAGAAGCTTCTCGGATGAGAGGTGAAACGTCTTCAAGTAACTTAAAGAAGTCCAGACGCTTTTCTTTGCAAGCTCCTTTGACTACGATGACCTGGATGACTGAGAACCTTCACAGACACAAAGTCATAATTCTCTCTCTGAGGGAGAAGGTTAAGGATGGGACTGAAGATATAGAGATATATGATATGCTGTGGAATGTTGTTTGTTTGAGAGTGTTCTGGAAAGGTATAAAAGAGTTCAGGGCGGTGTCCATCCTCATAAAAATGTTTGGCGTTTGATCTGAACGATTTCTCCACATTGCAATGTGTTAAAAATAAAAAATAAAGTATACATTATTATTATTATTATTATTATTATTATTATTATCATCATCATCATTATTATTACTGGGTTTCCACAACACTTCCTCGCCAGAAAGGTGTAGTTCCATGTCTCAAGAGCTAATTTCAGCAGCCAAGGATTGGATCAGCAGGGCTACTACCTTTGACTGCTGCTTGACTCACAATTTTGTAAACCAGTTTTACACTGTGGACATGTATGTCACTGTCACTGTGCTTTTTATAACAAGATGTTCCTGCTAGGGATAAATATAAATAAATAAATAAATACAAATAATTAACTGAATCTTCAGAAACCTTGAAAGCTTTTAAGAGTGACTAGAAATCCATTACTACAGCTTTGACTGCTGGAACAGATGGAAAGAATGTCTCCACCACAGAAGTGTCTGAGGTTTAGGGCTTCTAGTGGATAGCGACGTGTAGGCACACTGCCTCTTTTCAGACTTCTCTGGGTGTGACAGACACCTCCAAGCAGCAGAAAATGAAGCTGGTCCACAAAGGCTTTAATCCAGATAATATTAGATGTCTTTCAGAAAGACTATACTTCCTTAACATTAGCTCTGTATTGGGACATTGTATCTGGAAAGATCAGTTTATAAACTGGGATAGTCTCTGTATGCACACAGAATGATTTTTCTCTATACCATATTGAAACACATGTCAAAATACAGTTATTAATGTGAATCTGTTTGTGTGTCAGACTTTAATATCTAACTGCACCCTCACATAGTTTATACAAATTCCAAACTGTCACATCGGGCACTCGGTGAGAGGACTCTGAGGCTGGGCTTACAAAAACAGTTCAAAGGTTTATTTAGAGTAGAAGTTTCAAGGTAGACACATAGACTGGTAAGGGGGGCATCCAGGAGGGGCAAGGGTCCACATGATCCACTGCTCTCTCTCTTTCACTCCAAACACAGCAGAACAGGGTGTCCAACACCACCTGCACACAGAGAGGGCAAAGGCACTAAGAGGTTGCGACGGGGAAACTTGCGAATCAAAGTGACTTGCAGGGGCCAGGGTTTTACTACCAAAGTGGATCAATGTTCCATCGACGACTGGTAGTCCTCCTGTGCCTTAAGTAGCTCCAGATTGCTTATCTTCCACCGATGGGGAACAAGCCACAGATGAGTTGGGTGGTGACTCAGGAGCCCCACCTAGGCATGACCTGGAACGCAAGCAGAGAGAATGAGAGAGAGGGAAAAGAGTCCACGGGGGAGCCCGGGTCCTGACAATAACAGACAACTTCACCCTTATTAGAAAACTAATTCTTTTTCAGCCTCCTCTCAACTATTATGCTGTTTTCAGAGAGAAATTGCTATAACTTACATTTATACTGTATTATTACAATTTAGATAAATTAATATGTATTTTTAAGATTTCAAATGAACTTTTGAGTAGTTCAATTTAATGTAGAAGATGTATCTGGCTCTTTCAGTTCAGAGTTTATGAATTTTGTAACATATTCTGATTTGATTTGCAGAGCTCTTAATATTGCCCTAATAATAAGAGACAATAATAGGAGCTCTTATTATGGCTCTATAAAAATGTTCTAATAGGATGGCGATCTCTTTTGAGATTCATGAAGCTACCTGCTGTGGTGACTCCTTGTGTGTAAGGGGTCAGCCAAAAGTAACTTTTTCACTGTGACAGCACAATGATGAATTAGTTAGCACTTCACAGCAAGAAGGTTCTGAATTCAAAAAGTCTTTTTTATGTAGACTTGGTTGCATGTTTTCCTTGTGCCTGTATGAATTATTTCCAGGTACTCTGACTTCCTCCTAGGAGCCGAAGGACACACATGAATGTTTCACTCTTTGTCAGGAGTGCCATGCTGGTGACTTGTCCACACGGTGACTGCTATGATAGGCTCCAGCTCACTGACTGAAAGTGCAGATGTTTTGTTATAATGTAGATGACATTTTGTAAGGTATAAAAATTAGGAATGTCCGAGCTTAGTAGATTTGCCAAATAATCATTGCTATTGTCACCAGTTGGTACCAGATGTACTAATACTAATCTAATTGTTTTACATTTTAATTGATACCCAATGATTTTTAAATAATTTTGTCCTAACCAGATGGAGCGTGGCTGGTGAAAAAACAACATAAATTCGTTAATCTTGGCCTGATCTTTTTATTGACATTGTTATTGCTAGTTCTTTTAAAGGCTAAAAAATTTAGCTTTCTCTAAAAGTTGCATGGACTTTCCCTTAGCAATAGGGTGAAGAGTTCAGTCACTCAGGAGGGACTCTGAGTAGAGTCAAAAGGAGCCAGTACAGGCAGACACCTCAAGGTTTGGCAAGGTGTCCCAACCAATCATGTCCTATTGTAGTGTAAAGCGCTTTGGGGTCCTTAGGGACTAAGCAAAGCGCTATGCAAATACAGGCCATTTACCATTGGCAGGAGGCCCTGGCACAGACCTGGGACTCACTGGAGAGAATATATCTAGCCTTCATGTTTCCCCAGATAATCTGAAGGAGGTGGCGAGGGCGGTCTGGGCTTCCCTGCTTAGGCTGCTGCCCCAACAACCCGAGTTCAGGTAAGCAGAAGAAAATGGATGGATGATTAATCATTTTGTAATATTAGATTTTTATCTTTTATTGAAGTGGATGTCATGAATTTTCAACCAGCGTGCATCATTAATATTGCACAGCGCAACGCATCACACTTTTCAGTCGCAGTTTATTTGTTTTTCGGATGTTAACTTGTCACATTTTAATAATACTTTAACATCTTTTGTAGTAATATGTTTTCGTATTGTATTTAAGATCTGTTTATTTCAGGCATTTTTCTTTCACTGTAACACGTAATGTTGTTAATGTATGATGCGAAGTGCCGTACAGTTAAATGGCATGATCCATTATTGAAGAATCCGATTAATGGTTTAAAATGCCTTTGTTTAGTGAGCTTTTGACATTAAATGGTTTTTGAATTTAGCTTGCAACCTGAGTGTTTAGTTTTAGACTAGTCAGTTAGTCAAATTTATTTTGAATGAATAATCATGAAGATGTCAAAAATCTTTTGTATATATTTAGCTTGCATATTCTAGCATGCTAAAAAATAAAAGCAAAAGAAGGCCAAGGGAAAAGAAAATGTAATTATTGCCTCAACAACAGCATTAGTCTTTAACAATTAAAATGTGTTTATTTTTCAGCTTGTACAGTTTTGTAGTTTATGATTAACAGCAGTAGAAGGACACTATATATCACAGAGATCGTCTAAATTATTGGTATAACTATGTCTTCTTTCACCTATCATAGTGATGTGCAAACGGGTGTAAAACTGCATCACCACAAACATGTGTTTGCTCACTCAGTTGATGATCAGACAGCCAAGACGTGGTTTGTGACACATCATACACAAGCAAAAGTACATTAAAACACAGAATATGATGATGAGTTTATCATGAGGCGAGCTGAAGGAGGAGTACAGCCTGCTGCTAGGGCAAGACAAACGTCAATCGCAGAGTCCTTTGGTGTTGTAGGCAGATACTGTTGCAGAATTTTGGAAAGCGACTTATGTCTAGACTTTTAGTTTTTTTAGTTCTAGTTTTTGTGTCTATGTTTAAATGACGAGAATTCACCACATCCTTAGAATTACAGAATCCCATTTGTTCACATTTTAGCGCACCTAAAGTGGATTATATAGACTATCCTGTATCTTTAAACATATACAGCATACTTACAGTAAAACAGCAACAGCAAGTGGTTATATAAAATATAATAAAATGACAACGTCACCTAGGGGAATTTCACCCCCAAGAACTATAAAGTCTTCTTAAAAACCAGAAAAGGTCGCACAGGTTTAGGGATGCACAACTGAGGCAGATTGGGTCCAATATTGATATGTCTTTAATTAAGCTTATAAAAATTTAAAAAAGAATAAGACAATAGACTGTGGTATAGCTTATTCTATAACAGTGTCCTGGATTACATAAAACCATACACTGAACTGGACTTAGGAAGGCCTGAGAATTGCTGGGAACATGTAGTGGCCACCAGCTGCGTAACGACACCAGGTATCCGTACGGCTCGTGGGCCGCACACCTTGACGGTACCTACAGGGTCTTTTGGTTCTTGGTCAGCAGACTGGTGACACTGATGCAGGGCCTCCAAAACTGGCCCTGGTGCCTGGGACACAGAAGATGAATTAAACAAAGACCCACCATAAGCCCCAAACAGCCCTTGATAAGAGCAGTCACATTCATCCCTAAAATGCCAAGAACAGAGGGCATGGCAGCAGGAGTGTCTCTCAGTACAAGGATCCAACAAGAGGACATTTCCTTACCACACAGGAGTACACTGAGCTCTAAATAACCAATATAACGAATGGAGAGCCCATTGGCAGCCCAAAGCTGCAACCAATGGCGTGAATGAAGGCATTCTTGTCCCCAAGGTGCAAAATGTGTCAAAAAGAAACTCTCTGTGATGCTGGAAACCATAGACCCAGTATCCACCAAGCACGGGACAGTCACCCCATTTATCAAAACATCAATCTCAACAGACAGCAACTTAGGGACTTGGTAAGGACTGCACTACCAAGTCCCTAAGTTGCTGAAGTTCTTCCTCCATAGTGATGGATTTAGACCGGAAGAAAAAAGAAAAAACAAACACTAAAACAATAAGGTGCTAATATCTTATTGCTCTTCCTTCTAAATGTGGATACTGCTGTCTTATCTACAATCAAAACACTCTGAAATCTTCAAATTGTCATGGTCTGTGTGGCAGACAGTGGGAAATGGGGAATGAGGACCGAGATGCAGGACTCTTAATGATGAGCGGTGCGTTTATTTACAGTGATGTAAACAGTTTACACAAAGCTCATGCTCTCCCCTGACTCCTGTGCTGTGTCTTCTTCCCAATTGCCTCGTGCTCTCCCCTCTGTGTGTCAGCACTCCCAATGTTTGCTGCTCTCAGGCTTCCCATGCTCCTCCTGGGGGGAAACAATAGACGCAGCCTTCAAGACACACAACCCCTTTGGGCGTACACTAACTTTGACTTGCTCTCAAGACACTGACATGGAGTCTCACTCAATCATCCCGCGTCGGTGGAGGCTTCACCACACCATTAAGTAGCTCCCTCCACCGACACTGATCCGCTGCAGGTGTGTGGCATCCTCCTGGGGCGTGGCCAGCTATCCTCAGGCCTGACGGTGCCTGTAGCCCGGCCTCCTGGCTTACAGCCACAGCCACACCCACACCTCCCTATACATACACACATGGAAAAAAAACCCAGACAGCAGAACAGTGTTCCAGAGTTCCACATCTTCACAAAATATAAAAAGGTCCACAACTGCTGAGGGACCCTGGGTCGCTCAAGCCCAGGTCCCTGACAAAAAAAGGTGGATTATTATCTCAGTCAGAGCAAAACAATTAATCATGAAACCAAACCTCTACCTCAAGTGTGCATCCTGTCGTCAAACGCCAAGAATGTGTCGAAGTGATCAAAAGGGGTTATATAAAAATAATAAAATGACAACGTCATATAGGGGAATTTCACCCCCAGGAACTATAAAGTCTTTTTAAAAACCAGAAGAGGTCGCACAGGTTCAAGGATGCACAACTGAGGCAGATTGGGTCCAATATTGATATGTCTATATTTATAAATTTATAAAGATAAAAAAAGAATAAAACAATAAAGGCTGAGTGTGGTATAGCCTATTCTATAACAATGTGCTGGATTACATAAAACCATACATTGATCTGGACTTAGGAAGTGTGGAAAATAACCCACCACCAAATGTTCCACGGCTACTGGTGTGTCCTCGGTTCACTGTAATAAAAACAAAACACAAAAAGTCAAAGAAAAACTCTAAAAGGGCACCGAGCACCAAGTTCGTTGCGCACAGTCAGGAGACAGTGTACATTTTATTAAAACAAGAAACCAGTCACACGCACAACCCTTTAAAACAAAATACAGAATACACAGACTGAATAGCTTGTACCACACGAGTAAATAGTGGCCTGTACTGGTTATGATTATTAGGACATTGATCGTGGCCCCTCACAAGAAGAGGAATCCTGTACAGCTGGATAGGTACAGATGTCACAGTAACCAGCACAACGCACGGGCAGAGGATTATGAACAATAATACAAAGTGAGAGGGATCAGTGGCGAGTAGGTCATCCGGCTACAGAGACAACTAAAATGTTTCTCAGCTTTGTTATAATTTTCAATTCAGTCACATTTTAAATGCAGGTATTAAATTTTCAGTTTTATTTTATTCCTTGTATGATCACTCTTCATAAATAAGAAGTCTGATGGCTTGTATACATTATTATATAGTTTGAAATACACTACTTGTGATTTAAATTTTCCAAACACACAGTATCACACAGCCGATTCCAGCCTGAATTTTACTTGGAATCAGATCGGAAAGGGAAATCTGTAGCCTCTCTCATCACTAATTTCGTAAGCCACGTAAGACGGCGGCAGGCGTCACGCTGGAGCAGACGTGGCAAAGCACCACGTCATCACTGTGGGTCGGCGCTTTATTATTATTTATGGGTGTATTGTGTTAGTACCGCCAGCAGGTGAGTAGTTAAGTTACTTGTTCTGTAGAGATTATCATAATAGTGGCGCATGTCATGCTGAGTCTTTTTTAGAGAATTAGATAAAGATGTGTATCGTACTTTGTCCGTTTTGCTGTTTTTCTTTGGGGTTGTGCGGCACGTGTAAGTTGTGAACAGTCTTAAAAAACGCTACACTGCATTCATTTGGATCTCCTGTCGTTCTGTGGCGTGGCAGACACGGAACAAACCTTAAATGTGTCCGCGTCAGACGATATAGATCCGCTTTGTTTCAGAGCACAGCGCTTGCCTCTTCGTGTGCGAAAGGGACTTAACTTAAGGTTTAACCCTGGGTTTTTGTACTACGAAGGTGGTTCACGTCTTACTGGGGTAAATCGCTGTAGTAAGTTGTGCTGCAAAGCCTGACCCGCAGCAGTCTAGATTCCAGATTAGAAATGACCAGGTGTGAATTCATGATGTGCTGATCAATCAGAAAATATGATCACGCTTCCTGAAAGACCTCTGTGGAGACAGTAAGAGGGTCTTCTGTTTGTTTCTGTTGGGATCAAACTATTTTATTACTATATGCTCCTAAAACAGCTGATAACCTGCTCCCAGCATGTTAAATTCTGAGTTTTGGATTAAAATGCGTTGCAATATAGATTATTTTCTGTGGGAATATGTTTTACATGCGCAGCTTAATGCCCAAGTTTAACAAGAAATCTATGTGGGAACCTATGACGTCACTGTAAACTCCTGACGTACCATGTAACCTGAGGTGCTGCTCCCGAGAATGTAATTACGCAGTGGGTCAGTGCAGACTGCAACTGTTATCATTGGTTTGTTCAACACGCTTGATTCCTTATTTGCATTTCTGGCTACTTTTTCACCACAGTTGTTTTTTTGTTGTTTTTATTTAACAATAAGATAAAATCACTGCCTCAGAATGATCCATCTAAGGACTCACAAATCTACAAAACCAGTCAAAACTTTGGACACACCTTCTCATTTAATATTTTTTAAAAATTATTTTCATGTCTGTTTGCATTGTAGATTCTCACTGAAGGCACCAAAAAATAAATGGACACATATGGAATTATGTAGTAAACAAAAATGTGTTTTAGGCTCTTCAAAATAGCCTCCCTTTGCTTTGATTACTGCTTTGCACACGCTTGGCGTTCTCTCGATGAGCTTCGTGAGGTCGTCACCTGAAATGGTTTTCCAACAGTCTCGAAGGAGTTCAGAGATACTCAGCACTTGTTGGCCCTTTTGGCTTCACTCTGCGGTCCATCTCATCCCAGACCATCTCAATTTGGAATGGTTGTAATTAAGTTTAGGTCAGGTGATTGTGGAGGCCAGGCCATCTGATGCAGCACTCCATCACTCTCCTTCTTGATCAACTAGCCCTTACACAGGCTGGAGGTGTGTTTGGGGTCATTGTCATGTTGGAAAAATAGATGATGGTCCAACTAAATCCACTGGGATGGCGTTTTGCTGCAGTATGCATACTGACATAGGAGGGTGCAGCCATGCTGATTCTGTGTGCACTACACACAGGCATAAATGTGGGCAACAACACTTTTGTTTTCATAGGCTCCTCGAATCCTCGAAGGTTCTCTGCAGAAGTCTAAATCAGGCATGTCTACCTTACTTAAGCCAATAAATGAGGCTCAAACTGTGCGACGCATTGTCACAGGAAAGTGCATGTATCAATTTGTTGATTTAGAAAACCGAGGATACCTGTTCAATCAATAAAAAGAAGTTCACAATAATCTGCACTGGACGGCAGGCAGGCCAGTTCAGCACCCTTACTCTTTTAATATAAAGACATGCTCTTGTAATAGATGCAGTATGTGATACAGCATTGTCTTGCTTAAATATACAAGGTCTCGACATCATCTGAATGGGAGCATATGTTTCTTTAAAATCTGTATATACCTTTTAGTATTGATGGAGCTGGTCTATCTGCAAACAACCATGGCATCACCAGTGCAATACTTTAGTTTATATCCACTAACTTAAAGTTGAAAGTCAGTACTAAAATCAATCACATCTTGATTGTTTAATATAAAATACACATTGGTAGTGTGCAAAAAAAAAAATAGAAAATTGTGTCTGTGTTCATATACTTATAGATTTAACTTTAGAAATTTCTAAATTTCTTCCTTGGTGTGAAAAAAGGCTTAATAAACATTATTGTCAGTCAAACTTTATGTTCTATAGTTCCCAGAGTGTACATGCAGGAAATGAACAATCGAGCGACAAGTTGAACACAATATAATTCATCGCAACATTTTTTTGCAGCTATTCTGGGCTGAAGTTAAAATAAACTACAGAGAATATGATGGAAGAAAGTGGGATTGAGACTACACCTCCTGCCAGCCCTACCCCTCCTCTGACTGTGGGTGGCCCAGTCGGAAGCCTGCCCACCACTGCTGGTAAGACATTTAATGTGCAAATCAACATTCCCTTTGCTTGTAGCTTAGCTGAGTCGAGATTTTAAATGTCATTTGCACTTATCCAGAGCTGGGTTGCAGGGAAGTAACAATAACAGAGAAGCTCAGCCATGTGGCTCCGCTTAGAAATTCTGTTCATAACAGAATCAATGATAAAGTGCATCCCTGATGAAGTCCAACATCCACTGGAAACAAGTCCAACTTGTTGCTGGCAATGCTAATTAAGCACTCACTGTGGTTGTACAGGGACTGAATGGCTTGTAATATTAAAACTGTAAAATTAATATTAAATTAAGACACTCACTTGCGACAGTATTGATACCGATTGTGCTGTCTTTGCCTTCTTCAGCTGGCACTCAACTGGACACAACATTGCTGCAGACAGCCAAACATGGCTCCTCCTTTTCTCAAAAGCTATAGTAGTTAACATTCATAACTCTAAATAGCAGTTTAGGAGTAAGAAGAGTAAGAAGTAAAACTCTCATTTCAGCAATATCAAAGTATTACACAGTTATCATAAATATTTACCTGTGCGGTGTGAATGTTAATATTAGCAATTTTACTTCTAGCAGTTACCTAATAGTGAGATGTTGCAAGGTAACCCGAGCAGAGAGTCTAGAGAACTAATTCAAGCAAATAAAGAGTGAAATCAGACAGGTTTCAGGCCTAAAGAGCAGAGCTGAGGATATAAAGACCTGTAGAGTGAGAAAATGGCAAGCAGATGAGTAGAGGGAAAGCTATCTCTGATTGGATGTTTCTCTTTGTTTTTCAGGTTTGTCCACTTCACTCCCTCTCCCAGGAACAATCAGTTCCCCCTCAGTCTCGACTTCTCTCCCCAGTGTCCCACCACTTCCTGCCTTCAGCAGCCCTCTGGCTGCACCGCTTTCCCTTTCTTCCCAGTTTCCCCCTGCCTCAACACTGGCCTCACCTTTCACCAGCAGCTCTCCCGTCCCTCCTGCTGCCTCCTTCTCTTTGCCTCCTCAGGCCTCTTCCATCAGACCTCCTTCTACTGCTTCCAGCATGTTGCCCCCTCCTGTAGGTCCACCTGTATCGAGCTTCTCCGTGGGTGCAGGATATGACATCACACGGGGTCATGCTGGTCGAACCCCACAGACACCGCTGATGCCAACATTTTCCAGTCCTGCTTCTATACCAGGTCAGAGTGAAAAATGTGAAGCTCGGGTGAAATTTTCGAATCTGATAAACACATTTATGCTCTTTTAAAAACTGGAACCAAATCAGTTTGACATTAGAGTTATCAAAAAACAAAACAAACCCAGAATACCCACATACTAGCCAACACTAAATATTACTATCAAATTAGATACTCGTTTGCAACAGTATTGATACCAACAGAGGCATCTTTGCCTTCTCCAGTTGAAAAACACCTTCATGTTATACCTGAACAGGCAAGCATACCTCCCTTGACTAGCTGTCATTCACAACACTAAACAACCCTTTTGAAAGCAATTTTGGAAGGTCTGTGAAACTCCAGTTTCTATACCACTGGCATATTTGGCATGTTTGAAGGTAAGGAAAAGTTGCTATCATGGGAATCAGAATGCACACAGAAACAAATCAGTGATGAGAGTCAAGAGAGGAACTGAGGTAAAGATGGTGTGGTATTAAAGAGTGGAGAAAAGGGTAAATAAGAATCCTCACTACAGTCACCCCCAAATTTCTTGTGGAAAATATGTAAATAACTATAGTTAACAGATATCTTCAGGGTGAGCAGGCCGTAGGATCAGAATGCAACTTTTATTGTTCTGATATGACCATATGCACTTTGCAGAAGGCTTATGATTTTCTCTACAGGTCAAAGGGCTCCTGGGAGCTGGTAATCAGCTATTGGTACGATACAGTTTAGTGTGAGATCTGGTTTGTCCTTCTGCCATTTTTGTCTTGTTTGTAGTAATGGAAGGAACGTTTAGTTAAGTTATCATTAAGGATGCGGCTCGTGGTTATGGCTAATAACAAATCAAAAACATCAATGTGGGAGCAATGTTATCAGAACTGCCCATCTATATTATTATAATGGACCTAAGAACTGTTGTTTCTTATAAAGTCCCAGTAAAGTCAGGGGTCGAGTAGCAAGCCCCAAGTATGACTGGAGGTGCATTGAGTGTGAGAGAAGCTGACCTGAGAGAGAGGATCATGGTGAAGCTGGAAACCTGAACCCTTCATGGCTGATTACCAAGACTAATGTGAAGTACCCTCTGAAAGTCTGCTAGACGATGTGAATGCAGCATTATGGACAATCCATTACTGGGATGATTAGGAAACTAACCAGCCGATCTACATTATGACAGTAGTGATCACAGAGATGGTTGGCTAACAGATGAACAGCCACAAGGAGCAGTGCCCTCCATGGAGAAGAAGACTGGAGGCCAAGATCAAGGCAGTGTGGCGGGAAGTCAGCCAACTATTGGAGCTGCAGAAAGGTGCAATGAGGAAAGGGGTACCCAAGAAGTACAGCAAACTGTCCATACCTGAGGCCTGGGAAACTGCCATGCAAGGACTCACAGCCCTGGCCACATGCTTGAAGAGGTGTTCCAGAGAGATATGAGGCAGAAGAATAAACCAGAAGTTCTCCACAGAACCATCCAAGATGCACTCTAGGTGGCAGGTGACCAATATGAGACGGAGCAATACTGGAAGAACATCTGGGGGAAGGGCACAACCCATAATGGCAATGCTCAGTGGCTAGTGGATCTGAGGGCAGACCATAGCGACCTCCCTGAACAAGATCCGGTGATCATCACAGTGGCAGACGTCCAAGAAAGGGTCTCCAGTATGAATAATTGGAAAATGATCCACACCAACTGGCTGAATAAGCTAACTGCACAGAAATCCTACCAGTGGCTGGTCAAAGCTGGACTGAAAGACTGAAAGGCACGAAGCACTAATCATGGCAGCACAGGAACAAGCTTTAAGTACAAGATAAACCCCCGATAGTGTGGTACCACACCTGGGAAGACCTCATGTGCAGGTTTAGGGCCCCTGAGACACATAACAACAGCGTGTTGAAAGCTGAAATGAATGTCCCTTAACTTAGAAGTAAGACATAAGGGTAATAAATCATCTTTTTTACAGTAGTCCTCAAACTCACAGCAGATTTCCAGAGCAGAGAAAGATCTAGCGTTGTTAGCTGAATTCCAAGACGACTGTGTAGTTAAAGTCTGTCAGACTACAGAATCAGAGACTGGAGAAGCAACTGCATGGGCTACCGCAGCAGCAACCTCACAATCTAGCCAATAGGGAAGCGCAAAACAGAACAGCAGCAGATGCTCAGAGGACATTCTGTAAACAATTGATTTATTTAAAAAAAAGTACAACTTCTTGTTAAAAAATGTTCCATATTTTCAGGTGTGGTGTCCAACCCCATGCTCCAGCAGTCAGTCATTAGAGGAGGATTAGATACTGGATCTCCAATCACATTCCCGGAGGAACAGGAGGATCCCAGAGTGTCTGGAGACACCAACAGTGGTGGAGGCATCTGGGGCTTTTTTAAGGTAGAATACAAATGTTTGAAAGGGGACTTTTGAAGCTTGATGTTCCCTATAGCTTTTTTGCGATATGGTAGGACATATTTTTCAAACATAAAAAGTCTTTACAATGATGAAGTTTACTGAAAGTTTCTTTAATTAAAGTTAATAGGAACAGTTGGTTAAGTGTGTGTGTGTAGTCTTATTCTGTGTGTATTGTGTCCCCTCAGGGAGTAGCAGGAAACGCTGTAGTAAAGACAGTCTTAGACAAAACCAAACACTCTGTGGAGTCCATGATCACTACTCTTGATCCTGGCATGGCCCCATACATCAGTAAGTTACCCTGTTTTAACCAATTTAAAAAAAAAATGTACAAAACATTCAAATGTTCTTAATAAATGTTTCTGTGTTGTTCATCCTCAGAGTCTGGTGGGGACGTTGACATTGTTGTGACTTCAGATAAGGAGATGAATGTGGGGGCAGTTAGAGATGCTTTCCAGGAGGTTTTTGGGCTGGCCATGGTCACCGGAGAGTCTGGTCAGTCAAACATTGCTCCACAGCCTGTGGGCTATGCCGCTGGTGTCAAGGTCAGTGGACTTTGCTTTTACATTACTTCATTTCTTTCTCGTTCAACTTTTTTCAAGCATCAAATGTTTGTTTTCCTTGAATAGGTTTTATAGCTTATTTATTTATAAATTACATGGCTTTTAAGACCATTTCAATTCAATTCAATTTCAATTCAGTTTTATTTATATAGCGCCAAATCACAACAAAAGTCGCCTCAAGGCGCTTCATAGATACAGAGAAAAGCCCAACAATCATATGACCCCCTATGAGCAAGCACTTTGGCGACAGTGGGAAGGAAAAACTCCCTTTTAACAGGAAGAAACCTCCAGCAGAACCAGGCTCAGGGAGGGGCGGCCATCTGCTGCAACTGGTTGGGGTGAGAGAAGGAAGACAGGATAAAGACATGCTGTGGAAGAGAGACAGAGATTAATAACAGTTATGATTCAATGCAGAGAGGTCAATTAATACATAGTGAGTGAGAAAGGTGACTGGAAAGGAAAAACTCAATGCATCATGGGAATCCCCCGGCAGCCTACGTCTATTGCAGCATAACTAAGGGAGGATTCAGGGTCACCTGGTCCAGCCCTAACTATATGCTTTAGCAAAAAGGAAAGTTTTAAGCCTAATCTTAAAAGTAGAGATAGTCTGTCTCCCGAATCCAAATTGGAAGCTGGTTCCACAGAAGAGGGGCCTGAAAACTGAAGGCTCTCCCTCCCATTCTACTTTTAAATACTCTAGGAACAACAAGTAGGCCTGCAGAGCGGGAGCGAAGTGCTCTATTAGGGTGATATGGTACTACAAGGTCATTAAGATAAGATGGGGCCTGATTATTTAAGACCTTGTATGTGAGGAGCAGGATTTTGAATTCAATTCTGGATTTAACAGGAAGCCTGGCCATCACGTGTGAAGATAAAAATGTATATAAATCATGCAGTGCTAGATTTGTTAGGAGAAAATATTTTGAGAACTAAGTCTTAATATTGTGGGAAAAACAAAACACAAAATAGGTTGCTTCTGAAAAACTGTATTGCATAGAGTTCCACATTTTATGAGTCAAGGCTCATTTTAGTTAATATCTCTACGCACAGTAAAGGAGAAAAGAGAAAAATTTTAATTATAATGATGTATTAGTTTATTCAAATATCAATCTGGTCATTTTTAAGTTTATTACTTATTTGTTTCTTAGTTCAAAATAAAAGGCTGAAATATCCCAGTTACTTAAGTATTACTAGTGTTTGAGTTTGTTTCAGTTTAGTTCTTGACAGCACTGATGTTTGCAGCTTCAGTCATACACATGTGTGTGTCTGTCTGTCCGTCCCTGCGTGTCTGCAGGGGGCTCAGGAGCGCATTGACAGTCTGCGTCGAGCTGGTGTGATCCACGAGAGACAGCCAGTGGTCTCTTTAGAAAACTTCATTGCTGAACTTTTTCCTGACAAGTAAGAAGGTTTTGATTGACTTCTGAAAAGAAAGCACACACATTCTTAGAGGCCTAGCGGACTATCTCACAAACAGTGCACAGTACTGCTGTAAACAGCTTGGAGCATCCCATAAAAAACAAAAAAACATGCTTGGATGCTGGGCTACAACAGTTTTCATCTACAACAGGACAGAAATGCTTTTTTACATTTCTATTCACCTTTCATCTTCCATTATTTACTTTATAATTCGTCATGTGTTGAATAAAATGCAAGTCAAATATTCACGTTTGATGCAGTTTGATGTTTTTTTGTGGCAAGAAACAAAAGCGTTAACATTTAGTTAAAAGCTCTAAAAACAACAACAAAACCTTCTTTTTGTTTCCAGGTGGTTTGACATCGGATGTTTAATCCTCGAGGACCCTGGTCAGAACATTCACATCGAGCTCTTCACTCAGGCAACGCCTGTAGCATTAGAGCACGTCCAGCAGGTATCATTTGGTTTACAAAGAAAGAGCTTTTCTGGTTGAAGTTTAAATATTTAAGAAAAATGTTCAAGAAGAAGAAACTTTTACAATTTATAAAACCAAATAGAAGTAAAACTGTGTGGGTGGGGATGGCGTGGAGTTTTTTGGCTGTGTACATGTATGGTTGCTCCTGGGGCCTTGTATCTGTACGTGGAAAAAATGGTGGTCATGGGGAATGTTGAAATGAAACCCTGTCTGTTGTACAGGCCTGCTTAAGTCCCGTTACCTTCTGTAGTCAAGCTAAACCAACACCGCTTGAGTAAGTATTGTAGGTTTCCCTTAGTTTTTGATTTGTTATACAGTGGTCCCTCATTATATCGTGGTTCAGTTTTCACGGCCTCGCTGTTTTTTGGAGGGGTGCAATTTTGCAAAGTTTTTTTTTTGGTCACAGTGCGTTGTGTTCTGCGTCCTGATCAATTGTAGACCATTTTCAATCAATTTCATCGTGCCGTGTCTCCTGTACAGTACAGAATGCGTCCAGCTTGTCAAATTTACATAAATCTTCGCTAGCAGAAGACAACAAGCACAAAAGTGTCGACGTCAAAGGATTATAAGGAGCATTAAGTGAAACCAAACAGTCCGATAAGTTAAACTTTACTGAACTCGTTCTTCTTGCTTCCTCTACTTCCGTACCATCGATTCATTAATGTTGAATTCTCTCGCAGCTGCTCTGTGACCATGTTCTGGACCTGAAAACAGGGTTTGATCTTTGGTTTCATTCGATAATACTGGACTTATTTTTCTTCGAAGATTTGAACTTTGAGAGTGTTTAAACAAGAGAGAAACATGTGAAAATGTCGATGCCTGTCTGAGAAAAGTGTATAAAGTGTGTAGTGAGGGGTTTTACAGCTTTAAAACATCTATAATAATTGTAAAAAATAAAGTTGGCTACTTCGCGGATTTCACCTATCGCGGGTTATTTTTTGAACGTAACACCCGCGATAAACGAGGGAACACTGTACACTATATCGACAAAAGTATTGGCTTGCCTGGTTTTACACTCAAACAAATTTGAGTAGCATCCCATTATTTATCCACAGACTTGAATATGTTGTCCACCCAACCTTTACAGCTGTAATTCTTCTGGGAAGGCTTTCCACAAGGCAGGTAATGTGTTTGTGGGAAGGTCATGAAATTGGCAAACATATCTTGGGATGCTAGAACTAAACCCAACTCCTGAGCAAATAAGAGGGACCCATTCTTTGACAAATGTTTTTAAAAGCAATCTTCACGCTTAAGTGTTTGATTTTTATACACCTTAAAGTGATTGGAATCCCTGAATTTAAGGATTTGGAAGGGTGAGCAAATACTTTTGGCAATATAATATTCTGTCATGCTGGTAGAAGTTTCCCACCTTTTTCAGGCTGTAGTTTTCTCTTGACTTTTTGTCTTTGAACAGAAAATGTCAGGTTGTACCGTAGAATTATTTTATTAAAATTGGCCATGTAGAAACTTGCTACACTCAGTGTTTTTGTAACCTTCCCCCATATAGGCTCAGTCCATGACCCCTCCTGACTACAGCCTGCGCTGGTCAGGTCTAAGTGTTACCGTGGGTGAAGTCCTGGAGCAAAACCTTCCCAACATCAACAGAACAGACTGGCACCAGGCCATGACAGGCCTAACCCAACGCCAGATGATCCACAGTGCTTCCAAAGCTCTGGCTGGTATCTACAAACAGCAGTTGCTTCCCAGGACTACGTCAGGCTGAGTGCGTCAAGTTTCTGTGACATACTGAGAGGAGGTGGACAGTAAACTAGCTGATGGGACATGAAGGTTCCACGTACCTCCCTCCATCCGTCTGTCCTGCACAACAAAGCCAACTGCACATTTCGTTAAAGATGTTTGTGCCCACAGACGTTTTGCTGGCATTCTCGTGTATTTTAATGGGTTTTACTGAAAATTTAGATTCCATTTTGTTACGATCAAGCTATAATGCATTATGATCCTCTCTTCCTCCTTTTTAAAATGTTTATCAGTATAAGCACATATTAAGGCAAAGTTTAGTGTTTTATTTAGGCATTCTTATTGTTAATGTAGAGCTTTTGTCCCATTTGTACTTTTCTGTACCATAAGTCCAGATTTAGAAAGAGTAATGCAGCAACTACCTGATGTGATTAGGCTGAATGCAACATTAAGAAGCCCTACAATATAGGAAAAAATCTTTTTTAGGGGGGGGGGGGGATTTTCTACAATGCCCTAGGGCCATTATAACCAGCTAGCCCTATACAATGTACTAACTGCATGACAACATTGCAGTTATCAAACATTAATTTTTGATTTGTTGATACATTGCTCAGTTAATACAAAAATAAATATATGTGACCATTTAACCCGAACAAAAAAAATTGAGCCATGTCTTTACAACATACATAAAAATCTTAATTTCACATATTGTTACCTTGATGAGTGTGACCTAAATTAACTTTGTAGCAAACAGCAGACATCTTCCTGATGCTACTGACCTCCATCAGCAGGATAGTACATCATTCGGCATCACAAAAACTGCTAATGGATGGCTCAAGGACTGTAGCATGGAGTGTTGATATAAATCCAGTGGAGGGCCACGAGTCATATCTGCAGATTCATTGGATAGCCACCCAATTAGGGAAGTATTTTGATTTCTTGTCCTACATAAAGACCATGGCTGACTTGAATGCTAATACAAATCTATACATAAAGTGTTTCTGTCCCATGCAGCTAAACCATAACAATTATTTACTTAATTTATTTCTTAGGGCTTCAAGTGGTAAGAAACTGTCAGAAACACTAACTTTAACTTAGATCTAACTTTCTGTCAGTTACAGTTGGGTGTAAAGAATATTCTTATGCATATCTTGTGCCTTTTTACATAAATAAATCACTTTTTAATGCTGATTTGGATGCCCCCCTCCTTAACCAAAGGATATATCACTGCTATATAATACTGTGCAGAATTCTTAAGGAACATTGGACTTTCCTGAGAAGTCCAGCATAACATTCAACTCCAAAAACATTTTTTTCTGTTCATTACTGGAAATAAATGACTATCAACAGTCTGGAAGTGTGTTTGGGGTTATTCTCCTGTTGAAAAATAAATGATATCCAACTAAATGCAAACTGGATGGGATGGCGCTGCTGGATGCTGTGGTAGCCGTGCTGATTCAGTGTGTCTTCAATTTTGAATAAATCCCCAACAGTGTCACCAGCAGACCACATTATCACACCTCCTCCACGTGTTTCACGATGGGAACCATGCATGTAGAGACAGTCTATTCACCTTTTCTGCATCACTCAAAGACAAGGCAGGTGGAACCAAAGATCTCAAATTTGGACTCATCAGACCAAAGCACAGATTTCCACTGGTCTAATGTCCATTCCTTGTGTTTCTTGGCCCAAACAAATCTCTTCTGCTTGTTGCTTTTACTTAGTAGTGGTTTCTTGCCAGCTATTTGACCATGAAGGCCTGATTTGTGCGATCTCCTCTGACCACCGTGCAGTTTCCACTGAACAGTTGACGTAGATGTGTGTCTGCTGCTGGAACTCTGTGTGGCATTTATCTGGGCTCTAATCTGAGGTGCTGTCAACTTGCCATTTCTGAGGCTGGTGACGCAGATTAACTTATTCTCAGCAGCAAAGGTGACTCTTGGCCTTCGTTTCCTGGGGTGGTCCTCATGTAAGACAGTTTTGTTGTAGCGCTTGATGGGTTTTTGCAACTGCACTTGGGGACACATTCAAAGTTTTAGCAATTTTGCTGACTGACCTTCAGTTCTTAAAGTAGAGATGGACTTTTGTTTCCCTTTACTTAGCTGATTGGGTTCTTGCAATAATAGGAATTTTAACAGTTGTCAAATAGGGCTGTCAGCTGTGTACCAACCTGACTTCGGTACAACACAACTGATGGTCCCAACCCCATTAAGAAGGCAAAATATAAAACATATTTAGAGTTATTTATCAATTGTTTCTTTGCTACATAATTCCAGATATCTTGCTTCATATATTTGATGTCTTTAGTTTGTATCTAACAATGCAGAAAGTAATAAAAATACAGAAAATACATTAAATGAGAAGGTGTGCCCAAACTTTTGACTGGTAGTGTGCTTTTGTTATATTAAAGTAATAATAACAAAATTTAAGGTTCAGTTAGCTTTGCACAATAATAGCTGGTACAAAAGTCCCCCAAAGAGCTACTTTTTGCTTTCTTACTTTGAGTACATTTTACATCCAGTAGTTTTTTACTTTTGCTTGAGTAACGAAATCAGTGCTTCAACCTTTACTGGAGTATTTTTTAACACTAGTATTTGTACTACTACTTAAGTACAGAATGTCTGTACTTTGCCACCCTGGGTTGTGTGTAATAAGATTTAAAGATTTCATTTATTCTTTAAAGATCTGTAATGGTTTCATCTGCGATTCTGATTTCATTTACTTCATAACTTCATTTCATTCACTTCTCCTCTCCTTTTGTAACAATTTTATGTGCCATGTTAAAGCTTTTCCTGCCTTTTCTCCTTAATTGTGTTAGGTCTCCTCTATTCTAAATAGTTCTGCTTAGGCTTTGTCATTAATTTATCATATTTTGCTTGTAGTTCTCTTCAAGTACAATTCACCCAAGCTCACCAGAATTGATTAGAAGAATAGAAAGAAATTTTTCCAAGGCATAAAGAACATGAAAATCTTGACCTATCCTGCTTTGTATCAACAGTTCATACTGCTGGTGCAATAAAAACGCGGGAGCGTATTGTTACTGAAGATCTCCATCTATTTATCACCGTTATGTACTTATCTTTTACAGCAGGATCTCTCCAGATCTTTGTAAAAACAACGAGATACAAATTCAACTTCTAAGGGGCTAGTATGAGGAAATCAGCTTGTTAGAAATATGGCTATGCATCAGGTTTTCAGTAGAACCTTGCCGACTAAGCAGCATTGCTGAGAAACATGGCATCAAAATCAAGTGTAAGACTGAGAAGTCAGCTTGTTATTCTGAGCAAAATTCTCTAAACCAGATAAGCTATGTTCAAAGCATGATTCACACATGGCCATGTACTAAAAAGCTCAACATTACATATACTTCCACTCTCTGACTGTATTTACCCTAACATCAGTAATCAGGCGATCACACGAAGATACTTATCATCTTGGTAAATCAACCCACGATTTCGGAATGATGCTATGATCACATTGACTGATTCATTTATTTCATTTCTGATCACGTAAGTTATGTTTATTTGGGCAGTCAGTTGGTTTGTCAAGTTCACATTTCTTTGCCTGAGTTTAGTTTTGTTTCTTTGACTTCTTTTATTAGCTAAATATTTATCACTTTTGTAAATATAACCTTTTGGGTTAAATAAAGGAAAAATCCTCTTCTTCCAATAATTCCTCTGACTCCTGCTTTTCAACTTGGTCCATCACATAAACGGAGGGTTTGTATGAATTTAAAAACTTTAAAGTTGTCGATGTGAATGGAGTGGCAGTGTGATTTTCCAATTTCTTTACTGAATAATGCTACTTTAAGTGCTTAATGATTTGATCAACTCCCTCCATGTGGTCAAGAGACTGAAAAAATGCTGTGCATGTTTCTCCTTTCTCCTCACAAGTTGTTCTTCACTTTAAAAAATTCTGGTCAGCGTGGTCAACTTTCCTTAGGATTGATAACTAAAAGTGTCCACCATTAAAGTGGTGTAATATATTGAAATCTGTGATTATTCATTATGAATTGTTCTTGTGATTATGAATTATTCTATACACTGCAATAGGTCATAACTATTTAAGTTGCTTTTGAATGTAACATTTTACTGAGATAAGGTTTGCAAATGTGAAAAGAACTGACTGCATTTGAAAGTAGTATATTACTAATTGTAAGGTACTGTACACATTAATTATGAATCAAAAACTTTGAACCTAGATTCACCCCTGCTTTCTTCCTCAGGATGTCTTTTGTCCTGTCTTCCTCTCCTCACCCCGTGGCAGATAGCTGCCCCTCCCTGAGTCTGGCTCTGCTGGAGGTTTCTCCCTCTTAAAAAGCAGGTTTTAATAATATTATTATTATTGTTGCAAAAATCTATTTTTCGTTTATATTAGTGAATTTAAATGTTATTCACACCTAGTTTTGTTAATTTTGAGTGTATTTTCAGTTCACTAAAAATATTTATTTCTATTGTTGTGCAGTATTCACTGTTGTAATACTGCATACTGCCGCTGGGGACAGCAGCCCTTCTTCGCTGTATCCCTCATACGTGGAAAGCGTTTCCGTTTCCGGTCCGTTTCAACACAACAATCGCAATGGCGGCAGCTGGAGAAGCTAACGGAGGAACAGGCAAACTGGAGTTGTATCCTTTATTGTTGTCAATATTTACCACTGAGGTCTATGAAAACTTTAATGATATTTTCTACTATCAAAGGGCAAAGCGAGGCTTCTTGAAACGAAACATTCGAAGTATTTGTGCCGGTAATTGTATCGAGGTTTCGAAATAACCTGAATCTGGGCTCTATCTGTTTGGGTGTGTTAGGTTGACTTTTAAGCTTAATAGGAGTTTGTGTCATCAGGTTTGCTCTACACTGTCAAGCGAAGCTAGAAGCTGGCATAGAGTTTGAAGTTTAAACATTTTTAAATCATCCTCTAAAGATTATTTACTACTCACCGATGACTATAGCTACTGTGGATGTTGTAACATTATGTTTGAGTCTGGAGTTTTGGTTATAGTTAACCTGCACCTTCCTGTTGTTTAAGAGATATTTGCACACGAAGAGTCAGTGAGAATAAAGAAAAGGGGTAAAAAAAAATGTTAAGAAATAGGTCGCTTGTAATAAATGGGTGTGTTTTTCAAGCTTTTATTTTTAAAGCATAAATATATTCCTTATGGTGGGGCAGTGTGTCAGTAACAGATTGTAGTAAGGATGAAGCCTTTTTAATGCAGCAAATAGCATTTTTCCATTGAAAGTAGGACAAAATGAGAGAACAGAGTCAGAGATGAAAAACCCGGCCTCTTTTATTTTTCTCTTTTGCCTCAGTCATGTCCTCAGTCTTCCTTGACCCTCATGCAGCTCTCTGGATGTTCCCTTCCCATCATCTCGTGAGGCCACCATCGCTCTGCGGTCGCTCTCCCCGGACAAAGAGCCCCGGAAAGGCGGCATAAGCAAACTGATTACAGTGTCTGGCAGCACGCTTTCTGTGTGAGATTATCTTCCTTGGCTCCTTCATAGCCCGTATCAAACCGAGCCCTAACATCTGTGTCATTTTTGTACTAAAAATCTTTCGCTGTGTTTCAGGAGGTGGAGCGCTGATGAAGCACGAATCCTCAGAGTGTCTGTGAACTCGTTTCTCGATCATCTATCCCTTGTTTTGGAGACCATGGAGATGTTTGGTCCACCTGTTGCCATATGATGTATAACAAGTGATTCTGGACTCTGTTTTTGTTGCTTGGAACTAACTGAGGTCCTACAGACTGGACTGAAGTTTGATTAAGTGAGCTAAAATAACTGGCACCTTCGAACACAGTAAAAGGTGGTTGATGAAGTGGAACTGAGGGGGAGATTATGACACTGGCTCAGTGCTCAGTTGAATAATTTCTACAGCTGTGATTGAAATAGATTCACAGAATGTATCTGATGGGGGTTTAATCATAATTCTTTTCAAAAATACAAATGTATGATTATAATATTAGTAAGTTCAGTCTTGCTTTATTTGGCTACAGCTTCTAGATGCCTTTTAATTTTGTTTTGCCGGCAATCATAAAGTTACCATTTTGGACAGCTAGAAAGATACTCTCACTGAATGTGTGTGTTCAGATGAAGACTTCTCATCCAAACAATTAATTAAAAATCTGTCCAGCTATCACTATGTAAACCAGTCCGAGGCTTAGACCATCAAATTGATAGAACTTTATGAAAATGAGAACTTTTTGGCACTTGTTTTCTCACACAGTTACATTTGAGATCATTTATGTACATGTAAATAAAGAGTTTATGATTACTGAAAGTAGTGTTGCAACAATTCAGCAACTAATTTGAATAACTCGATTATAAAAAAAATTCAACACACATTCTTTGCTCTGATGCTTCATTTAGTGGATGGCTCTGTAGCGTGCCATTGTCACCATGGAAATGTGAGTGTTTTACTCACATTTGCGATTAAAAACAGACTTGCAATAGACACTAACCTAGGAGCAAGTTGTGGACCTAAGAGCAGACCACAGTAACCTCCCTGAACAGGGTCCAGTAACCATCACAGTGGCAGATATCTAATAAAGGGTCTCCAGTATGAAGAGTTGGACAGCAGCAGGTCCCGACATGCCTCACGCATACTGACTGAAGAAGCTGATTCCACGAGCATACGGCAGCACAAATGAACCAGCTGCTAATCGATGAGAAACACCCAGAATTGCTAACTGAAGGTCCCATCCAACTACAAGCCAATAACCTGCCTGAGCACCACATGGAAACTCCCGTCAGGAATCATAGTGGCTAAGATGAACAAGCACATGGCTAAATACTTGAGTGGGGAACAGAAGAGAATAGGCAGGAACACCAGAGGAGCAAAACACCAGCTACTGACTACAAGACCACCTGTGATTTAGTGCCCCACACCTGGATCCCAGAATGCCTAGAATTGTACAAGATCATTAGGACCCTAAGACCCTTCATCGAGAACTCAATGGGGATGTGGCGTACAACGATAGGGGCAAACTTCAAGCCCATAGCACTGTAGCTCTGTCCCCACTGCTGTTCTGCATAGGCCTGAACCCCCTCAGTCAGATCATTGACAGGACTGTCTACAGATACTGACTACAGAATGGAGCAATCATCTGCCACCTCCTCCATATAATAAGCTCAATGCCTTTTATCCATTACCTGCTCCAACATGACGTTTGTGCAATCAGAGTAAACGTCTGTCGTGCTACCCTAATCTGATTTTTACTGCACTACCAACTTCTTAATCATGTTTAAAAAGAACAAAATATACATAAAATAAATACATGTTCTTTAAAAGGAAATACTCCCCAGAGAGTGGCAGCTCTGGAGGTTTGTGCTCTGCTACAGCAGCATGACAAAATAACATCTCTATGGGAGTGCTTCTTGTTTATGCCATGAAATGTGCACCATACATTCACTAATGTAAGAGGCAAATAACAGGGCTTCATGTTCTGCTTTCTTAGCAAAAGTGAATTTAAATTTTAGTGTCATTTTAATTCAATATTAGTTTCCAAGACATACAACATACATTTCTGTCTTTATTATATAACATGAACTTTTCAGAGTGATGGTTAACAGCCCAATAGAAAACTTTATATTCACACTGCTATACACTGTAAGTAAAACTGATTACATAAAACTTCATATAACAGACTCCTCAGAGCACGGACTCCTCAGATTCACAGCAGGAGATAATTTATTAAAATCAGTCTGTTTCCATTCATAATCCTCATGTTCATCTATAACTTGTTTCTCTGTGTGGCCTTAAAAGTCATCATCATCACATATGTCCAGATACACATCGAAGGCCTCTCGATTGCAGTTTCCATCAGGGGTGAACACATACTTATGGAAGGTCCCGTCCACACATATGGCTGCAGGAGACAAAACAGAACTACAATGACAATTTTCCTTTTTAAAGACACAGCGAGTGTAGCACTGTGGCTCTATGGTATATGGAGACCAAAAAAAGAAGAAAAAAAAAAAAAGGCACAATGACAAATTCTTGTTCTTGTTAAAATATCAGATGCCATATGCAAATACAAGTGAACTCATGCTAAGTGTAAAACATGCGTGCATGGTGCGTACAGCACAGAATGGTCATTATGGGAGTTTTTTTTTGGACTACTTTTTTTTTTTTTTTTTTTTAACCGCAAAGGCTGACACATATGATCCAGGGCTGCAGCTACCGATTGTTTTAGTAGCAATCCACTGAATATTCAAGCTATAAAGTTTGTTTTTCTTCACATGCCACTATTGTATCTTTTTTTTTTTTTTTTTTTTAATAATTGCAGACATGGGTTAAGTGCTTGCATTTAGATCCTTAAAACGCATTAAAAACAGCATCAAAGCAAAGAATCAGATGATTTTTTGGTAAAACTCCCATCACTATCTAATCCTATCCAATAAAGAAAACGGGATCAGCTGTTTGAGAGTCTATAGGTTGGTGTGCTTCCAGTGTGGCTCTCTCCCCTCCCCATCTTGTCTCTCGGGATGTTACACTGTGACAGACTTCTTTTTCAGATTCCCGATAAGCATTATTTCGCTGCACATCTCCTCCTCCTTTATTGTTGAGCCCCAATAGCAGGGTCTCTGGTGCTATGCTACCATGTCCTCACGCCGGAAGTCCTGGCTCTTCCTTCTTTGTTTAGCAGTGAACGAGCCAACCATAACATGCTAGGTGTGAATTTATGGTTATGTCACTGTAACAACCAATGCAGTCATGTTGCCATGTTGTGTATATGACAAAAGAAAACATTTATATTTTGACATTTCCCTCACCAATGACTGAGTTGACGTTCTTGGAAGTATTCTTTCCAAAAGCACAGATGCAGGCACACTCAGCAGGCACAGTAAAGCTGGCCAATGACCATTGGCTGTCCACATACTGACCAATCACAGGACCCACCTTCCCAACACGTGCCAGCCTGTGGGATGAAGAGGAGCAGAGGCGTGAGGATCACGATGGTGTGTGTGTGTGTGTGTGTGTGTGTGTGTGTGTGTGTGTGTGTGTGTGTGTGTGTGTGTTAAAAGGACTCAATTAGCAGAAAGTGGTCTTACGCAGAGCGACGGTTGAGTTTGGTGTCTTTGAGTGCAAAGATGTGAACTGTGCCTTTGTCACTGGATGCGCACAAGAAGGATGAGTCATGGCTGAAGTTGATGCTGGAAAGAAAAACCACAAGTATCATTTTACAACTGCCAAACAGGCCATTCTGTAGCTCGGTTACATTAAAACCCTCACCTCATATTTCATGACTTTTCCTAAAATCAGTTTATTCATCATGCAGAATAAATATGGGATTAGAAGGCCTTTTTCTTTGTCTTTAATTTCTCTGATCTTGATGGAGGAACAGATAATTAATGTATTGTTCTATTGCCAAAAGAATCCTAGTTTTTAAGATGTAAGATATACATTAGTTTAGACTATTGTAATTTATTTAATTAATTAAAAAAATTACCAGAGAACATAATGTGCCCATTAACACATAATGGGCCAGATTCAGCAACCCCTGTTCATGTTACAAAGCTATGGTTAATATCAACTGAAGCTGTGCAGTGGTGATCTTTTTTTGAATGAAATGTGTAGACAGATATTTTTGTAACTGGCTCTATTCATATGCATTCATAGGAGTTTTAGGAAGAGGGCATTTATTTATTTTTGATTTATTGGGTGAAGGATCTCTGTAATGCTAAGTGTGCTCCTTGCTGCATGCACTGAGGCCTGGCGGTCTGATTCTGAGAGGTTTTGAAGACACAGGAACATTGAAATATTCTGGAACATCGGTGCACTACCCATTTACTACTTGAGTGTTTACCAGTAAAGAGTGGCAGGGTCTGTTCCTCTGCGCAGCTCCACCAGTTTGTCCCTGGTCGTTGTGTCGAACAGGCGGATGAGGGTTCCTTTACGAGAAGCTGAAGCTGCCACGCTGCCGGGTTGGTTGAGTGCCACACAGGCAATCTCGCTCTGATGGGCGTTGATAGTAAAAGGGGCAGATGATGTTCCAGGTTTGGTGTTGGACAGGTCCTGAATAAAAAGCAACATGTTAGACTACGACTTTTACGACGCAGACATTTTCTTCAGGAGAAATAAAACGTCCTGTTTGTTTGTGACTTACAACCAGCTGCAGGCTGCCACATTTGTGACCTGGGAAGACCAGAAGCTGTTTCTCCAAACTGGGACACAAATCACAAAGACCTGAAAGAAAGAATTCACTGTATTTAAAATGCTAAGCATTATGTTGCAATGGAAAAACAGCTCTACACAAGTAGTATGATACCTTTGGGGTTATCTCTGGTGTCAAACTCAAAAAGCTTGACAGGGTTGTCTGGAAAACTGTACACATAGATCCTGTTCTTCAGCACAATGATGATCCTAGAGGGAGCAAAGGCAACTATCATTTTGACAGTTCAGTGACAATAAACAGAGTATGTGTGAGGTGATGCAAAACTCACTTGTCGTGTCTCATGCGGACAGCCAGAACAGGCTTGGTGAAGGTGAATTCCAGCACCAGTTTGTCCTTAGGATCCCGTGACTCCTGAGCATCGTCCCAGATCAACACTGAGACATAGACATTGTTTTGTTAAAAACTTATTTTTCATCATGTTTTTAAGGTGCACTCACATATCTTGGGTATAGCAAACACCTCTCATAATAATGACCTCCACACACACACACACACAGGTCAAAGCTGTACAATGCACATCCTACTTTAAACCAACTCACCAGATATTTCTGAGAATTTAGGATTGACTCCACCTCCAATTATGGCCAGCAGGTTAGAGCGATGCAGCATGGAGCACAGGGCTACACTGCCAACCTGCTCATGGTCTGCAAATGACACAAACACATATTCAAGTCCTTTTTAGGGAAATGTGCACAAGAACAATGTTTTCCTTGTATTCTCGTTATGAAAGTCATCGTTTTCCCAGCATTTCAGCCACTTGAGGTACCACGAAAAACATTTAAATACACTAATAAAAGTCTGAAAAGTATTAACATCTATAAACACATAACATGTCTGAAATATTCATGAAACATTTGAAAATAATTACCAAAATGTCTTGAAAAATATTGGTAGCATGTCTAGAAATAATGAATGAGCTCTCTCTCAGGCACTGCTCTACATGTGAAAGCCGGGTCAGGAGACTCACCCAGGTGGCCCTTCTCCATCAGCGGCTCCACGTTGTAAATCCTGACCCCCGTCTCCATAGCGCAGCAGAAACAGCCTGGTTATGATAAGAGGACAGAGAAGATTAAAAACCTATGAATCATTCTTATTCAGCTTTGGCAAATCTAACATGTTAGCTGCCTGGAGCCGTTTACAGCCCAGTAATAATCCTCCAAACTGAACCAGGTGCTGGGGACATCAGGTGCTTTTTCATTGTGTTGCCTCCATAGTTCTCTGTAATATTCTGGATATTTATAATTGAGCTACTTGTATATATCCTTTCTTAGGTCTTCCTCTTTCTGTCTGGCAGCTTCATCTTCAACATCTTTTGTCCCGTTTATCTTCTATCCCCCATCTGCACATGTCCAAAACATGCCTCTCTAACTCTGTCTCTAGGGCTGCGCAATTAATCGAATTTTAATCACGATTACGATCTGGGCTTTCAACGATCATTAAAAATGACTGAGCCGATTATTAGCCCCTCCCTCGTGCTTTACTCTCGCGCTGCTCCGTGTGGCAAATCGAGCGCACCTCTCTGCATTTCGAACACGTGTCACAACAATTAACAGGACCCGAGGGAAGCTCGGAAAGCTAAGCAGAAGTTATTTGGAGAGGAGAGTGACTGCCGTTGGTTGAAAAGAGAGGTAAAAAAAACTTCAGTGGTGTGGAAACATTATGGGTTCGCGGAGTCAGACGTGGATCAAGTAGACATAGTGTGTAAACTTTGCTACAGTGTCGTAGCTGCACCACAGAGCAACACTGCAAAGTTCACTAAACATAGATGTTTACATTTTTCATTTATTTTTTATATTGCAAACATTTGCACTGTTATCAGTATTTGCACACTACTTTATGACAATCTTTAAAGTCATTATTCAACACATTGTTATTGTTAAATAAATATCGTCAAATAATCAAGATCTCAATTTCAGTGAAAATAATCGTGATTATCATTTTTGCCATAATCGAGCAGCCCTATCTGTCTCCAAACTAATCAACCCACACCTTCCCTCTGATCTACACATTCATCAACATATTGCAATACATTTTCAGTTTAGACAGAAGATAAGTCTCAGCGCTGCTGTGTTGGGGAAAGCTGTGCTCACCAAGCAGTGACCAGGTCAGAAAATCAGACGATTAACCGGCAAAACAAGTAATCACTGGTAGTTAATGAACGTGTTGGACGGATATCAGGAGAATAACTGAAGGTACATATAGATTTTCCTTTATCACACATTTGCCTGGTTCTGTATTTCTTACTAATTCTGTTTTTGTATATGTAATATGATTAACCACAACTAGCTTAATACATGTAGTTTCTGTCTGGTGATTAGCTCGTAAATTGTTCTGGGTTTTTCACAGCAGTGTTCAGTCATGTTCAGTTTCATCTATGTGTATTATTCTAATATCATACCCATCTAACCTAATTTACCAAATTTTCAGAGAGTGACTTGTAAGTTAAAAGACATAAGAAATCTTACATGGATTATTTCCGAGACAACTTTATGTTGAAAAGCTCTGAAAAGAATGTAGTTACAGAACAAAGCCATTTTCCTTGAAGGCCTTCCCTTTGTGTAGCCAGAGAACGTGCCACCGTTCTCACACCACTTCCAAAAGAACAAGATAACAATGGGTACAAAGAAACTAGAGGATGTGCATTTTCCCCTATAACGTTAATATGAATAAAATGTTTCAAGCCTCTGTTTGTAAATTTGCCAGGTTTTTCCTCAGTAACTCAACTTAGTTTGGTATCTAAAACGTTCATTGTACCTATTGTTATCTTGTTCTTTTGGGCGTGCATTATCAAACTTAGTTTGGTATCTAAAACATGCACTAACTCAGTTCATGAACAAAGGCAACTTACTTTGGTCCTGATTGAACTGCAGGCTGTTTACTCCTCTCTGCTGGGCCATGACTCTCAAACAAGCTATTACCGGTAAACTGCAGCAACCTGAGAAAGATGGGACAAAAGAATAGGACGGATGTTCAGGCCACAATCTTCGTTTTTCTCTGGATGCTTTAAGCTGAGCAAAAACAAACTGGCAGAGGCAGCTAGCACATTAGCAGGAGGCAGAAGCGATCATTTGTTGGTTTTTCTCTGGGTTCAAATATATATGCATATGCAAGTCTTACCATAAGGCGCACACCAAAAACGAGACGAACGATTTCAGGTGCTGATCAAACGTCGACGGAAAACAGAAATATTGCAACACACAGGTTTGTTTTGTTTACCAAGGAAGACGTCACCGACACGTGCTTCCGGTTAGGTTCCGCTTCCTGTTAAAATAAGTAAACAAAAGAACGTTAAATTTCTATTAAACGTTAAAAGATTCATTGCATAATCTAAGTTTATAATTGTAATAAACATATTCATATCAATTATTAGCCAACCAGCTTATTTTCATCAGATTAAGTGGTCCTTCAAACTGGAATACTCACACTGGTTTCTGTGGGGTCTTCTTCTACCTTTTTATGGCGGTTGCCAAACACCTTCAGGTGCATTACCGCCACCTTCTGGACTGGAGTGTGGATCAGAACAGCTTTTACACCCATGCTCTCATATAACTTATGAGAATATGGGTGTTGCTCTTTAAAACCCAAATATCGCACTATAAACTACAGCACCTGTATTCCTTTGTAATATTTTACCCTTAACTGAAGTCTATTTTTCTGCAATTCAGAAAATTGAGAAAATTCAGAAAGTGAGTTCAGTGTGCACATCTGATCATCAAGCCTACCATTTCTTCCCCAGAAGCCAATAAAGTGCAAACAATAAAGTCTTAACAAATTCTGGTTAGAGAGTAACAAAGTATTTAGCTTTATTGAACAGTGGAGATGAATCCACCAGATCCTGGTGTCAGTGATGACAACTAGTTTGTTTTCTGACTGCTAGTGTTATTGTTCAGGTGCTGGAGTAGGCAGATAGAACCGCAATGCTAGTAATCTGGTTCTCATAGCGTCCATCGGTGGCACCGAGATCAGACATCAACCCAGTCATGGCTTTCCTTCTCAGTTTGTTTAAGGGAATCTTGGAAAGATGAGAAACAAGCAAAGATTAAAAACAGCATTTTTTTTTAAACTCATTGAGTCTGCATGTATAGAATTACTAGTTAACTTGGAGTTTTTAAAAATATAATAAAAATTGTCTAATAAATGGTTTTAATAAGCTTTTTCATCTCTGGAAGTTAAACCGCTGCTATCATCTTCGTTGTACATCTAAATGCATCCTCAATAATCGAGGCAAGGAAAACCCGGAAAGGACATTCTGGAATCATCAGGTCATTGCTTTAAAAAAAAAAAAAAAAAAAAAAAACATTTTGCAAACTCCAGATGAACAGAATCAGCTTTCATGGGCATCTTTGTTGTCAGATGTCAGTTCAACATCATTTGACGGCCATGTCTCGGTCAGACATCTTTTCTTTGTTTGACATTTTTCCCTCTCTGTAGTTGGTTTGCATCTTTTCAGTCCTTAATTTCTGTGACTTTAGCAGTTTCTTTAACACAGCCCCCTTCTGGCATTTTGTAATCTGTTCATTCAGGTCTTAAAGTCTGTATTCTGCCACACTAGTGTTTTGGCTGTTTCTGCTGGCTGACTTACATTCTGAGACTGCTCAGAGTGATACTTATTATTAGGTCTTTAGTTTCCTTCAGTTATTCTTTTACTTGCTATTGAGGCCAGATCTCAGGTATCTATTCCAGCTTTTAACTGTTGAATGCAGTAAGTAATAAATTACAAAGCCCACCCTACATTTCCTTACAGATTTTCCTTTATGTTGGTATTATATTGGATGTGACCGCGGCTTACAGAGTGGTTCAGACTTTAACCAGATGTGCTACAAATTCTGGTTAAACACAAAGGTAACTACTGATGTCCTTTGCCAATACATTTCATTTGCATATTTTATACAGTTAGGTCCATAAATATTTGGACAGAGAACTTTTTTTTTTTCCTAATTTTGGATCTGCACACTACCATAATGAATTTTAAATTCAAATGCAGTTGAAGTGCAGACTTTCAGCTTTAATTCAGTGAGTTACATAAAGATTGCATGTACATAATCACTTAATTTCAGAGTGCAAAAGTATTTGGACAAATGGAATAACTGAAAATAAAATATTCATATCTAATACTTGGTCGAAACCCCTTTGTTGCCAATGAAAGCCTGAAATCTTGAACTTATGGGCATCACCAGATGCTGGGTTTCCTCCTTTTTAATGCTCTGCCAGACCTTTACTGCAGCAGCTTTCAGTTTCTGTTCATGGGCCTGTCTCAGGTTTTCAACAAATGAAATTCATGCTCAATTGGCCATTCAAGAATACTCCACTTCTTTGCTTTAATAAAAACTCCTGGGTTGCTTTGGCTGCATGTTTTGGGTCATTATCCATCTGTATAATGAAACACCACCCAATTGATTTGACTCCATTTAGCTGGATATGAGCTGACAGCATGTCTATGAAAACCTCAGAATTCACTGAGCTGCTTTTGTCCTGTGTCACATCACCAATAAATGCTAGTATCCCAGTGCCACTGGCACCCATGCACGACCAAGCAATGACACTGCTTGTGCCCTGTTTTACAGGTAATGTGGTATACCATCATTCTGGTAGAAGCTGTCCAAAGAATCCAAATCTTTTTGCATTGCTGAGTTCACTAGTACTTTCCTTCTTTCTCAGGATGTACCAAATTGTAAATTTAGCCACTCCTAATATTGTAGCAATTTCTATGATGTTTTTTGTTTCTGTTTTCACAGCTTCACCTGCACAGAAAATGTCTTTTACTGCATGGCTCGCAGCAAAGTCTTCCAAATGCAAGCGCCACATCTCAAATCAACTCTAGGCCCATTATCTGCTTAATCGATAATGGGATAATGAAGGAATTGTCCACACCTGCTCAGGAAATAGCCTTTAAGTCAATTGTCCAATTACTTTTGGTCCCTTTAAAAAATAATAAATAGCGTAGCACATGTTAAAGAACTGAAACTTCTAAATCCTTCATCCAATTTGAATGTGGATACTCTCAAATGAAAGCTGAGAGTCTACACATTATGTCCATGTCAACAATATTACAATAACTGTAATCTGAATATGTTGTAGTAAACAGGTAAAACCTGTGTCAGTGTCTAAATATATATATACGGCCCTAACTGTATATATGAATCATATGTACATATAAAATGATTAAAAATGCAAAATGGTTGTCACAAGGAAACTCACTTTTGCCACTTTGAGGGAAAACAAAAGTCCTATATTAGGCCGGGGTGCTCTTTTTAGCTAATGAATCTTTACAACTCACTTGGATTTGGGTAAGACTTGAATTCAGAGGCATGGTTACTTTGACAGGCAGCTTGGCTGACAACTTTTTGATGGACAATCCCAGACATTTTGTTGGATCACTTTCTCCACATTAGCACCAAACAGCGCCTCGGTGCACCTTGCTAAGATTCCACATGCGATCACTTCTGGTTCCAACAAAAATATGGTGGCCACACTAACTTTAAAGCTTCAAAATGTGGAGACCACAAATGAAATTTATGTGCAGTGAGCAGAGTTGAGAATATACCACAGCTGTAGAGACGTCGAACCCTTTCAATGTCAGTCTTTGTCAGTTTATCTCTCTGTCCCATTTCCTTCACATCTTTCTTTGGGAAGATGGTGGGCAGGCCGGTTGCTGAAAAAAAATCCCTGACACAAGAGCAATGATCTTAAAGTACCACGTAACCTTTACAGAGAAACAGTTTGTTATACATTTGTCCTTTTGGGTACTGTACCTTCCATAGTGCATGATGGAGGTAGCGTCATATGGAAGAGAAAAGGTCTCGCCATCTTGCATTCTGAAGTTTTTCTCCATCCCTGAAAGACATGTGATACTTTCCCTGAGTGTAAACAACCAATAACCCCCCAAAAGTTTTGGTAATTGCACAATGTGCAGTAAACTGTGGTGTGGAGCACACATGTTAACAGGTTCATTTTTTTTAATGTCAAATAAAGGGAAAGCTGGAATTTAGCTACCATAGTGTTTAAACTCTACAGATAATATTTGAGGAGAACCCTTACCTGGCATAATGTTGCTGTGAATAACGGTGATGTGCTGTTCACGGTCCATCCTTGTGTGTTCATGGTGGAAACCCAGAGCATGAAGAATCTCATGTGCAATGTTACCTACCATGCACTGGGGCCCAACAAAAACAGGCTGCTCACCACCCTTTAAGCCCACAAATGACGCACAGCTAGAACAAAACTGCAGGTTAGTGTCCTGGTGTTTTTTTTTTTTTGTTTTTTTTTTTAAATGAGACATCCATCTTTAAACATTAATATCTGAAAAATATAAAGCAGTTGTTGCTGTACTTAATCTTGCCAGCAGTGAGGAGAGTCTTTTTCTTTTTAAACCAGCATTATGTGCCTTGTCAGGGTGTTTAAACTCGCTTTCAATTGATCCATTTCCATCCTCACAGTCAGCTCTGAGGCATGACTGAAGTACCAAATTCACAATTTTTTGTTTTGTAGACTGACATGCTGAGTGACTCTCTGTTACGTAATAGCAGTTACTAGATTTAGTGAAGCCTGATATAGGTCAAATATTCTGAGTGTCCTGACCTGCAGTACAGGCCAGAGGTTTCTGCAGCCAGGATGTCATATTGTCATGTTAAGATACAGAAACTGAATATTTCAGAAACCCAATCAGAACACAGGTAAGTGGTGCAGAAAACTTGGGGTGTTCAGCAAACAATCTGAGCTCCAACTGCAGTTCAAAGAGTTTAGACTGAGCTTCAGAAAACTACCTACCCTGTACTGGTTTTGAAGAGCAGGTAGTTTTGCTCGATGGTTCGCTTGTGGAAGGATACACAGGTGTGTTTGGACACCATCTCCATAGCAGAGAGAATATCATCTGTGCGACTAGCTGAAAAACAAAGTGGCAGTAAGACAGACTTCTCAAAGATCCAATGATCTTTAATGCACATACTGTGCTTACCTAAATCTGGGCTAATGATATAGGGTATCTCCAGAGTTGGCCAGCTACTGCTCACTGCATTCCTGTCATTCTGCAGAAGAAATGAAATGCTTCGAGTGTTCACTGACTGCCTAGTCCACATCACATCTAAGCTCAGTGTTATGAAGCTTAAATGACCTCACTAAACTTTTTCCTGCGAAAAGTCTTAATTTCCATGTTCATGCCCTTCTGAATTTGTTTTGTAAATTATGGTTCATATTAGACTCAAAGGAGGCAAGGCCCCACCTTGTTGTTAGTTTCTGTCATTCTGGTCATGTTTGGATTCAGAACACTGGAATTATGGTGGCAGAAAAATGCTCAGCTGGAAGTTCACCAAAGGTCCCACTAAAATGGCTGTGGTTATGTCCATATTTTACAGAGTACAATTCTTGCAAACTCTTTTCCTAAACTCAACAATGTGCAGACATTTCAAACCAAATTTTGTGTAAAAGTCTGTCTGTGGATCTGTTGCCTCAGTTTTGGCACGTGTTCTCAGGTAGCTCACCAACAGCACCATGTCTCCTTCTGCCAAAGCATAGTTTTTGTCCATCAGCTCTAACAGAACGACAAGAGGAGATCAGCATGAAGCTACAAAGTGCTACTACAAAGTTGCATTGTTCAATCACATTCAATTATTTTCTACCATTAGTTTGTGTGATAACTTTAAGGTTTCCAGTGCTTGTTTTGAAAAGGTTTGGCTATTAACTGCAACTGATATCAAAAAACTTCTTAAATAAAGGCTGATAAAACATTTATCAGCCACACCCTTGAGGTGCTTCCTAGTTTGCCAAAATGATCTGATCCATTAATAATCAAACTCCATCTAGAAGAATTAACTCAGCCCATATGACTAACTGACACTGAATAGCTAGCACAGGTAGCTTGTGGCTCCTGGTTGCGCACAACTGACTGTATGCAGTGAGGTACAGCATCATGTATGAAGAAAAATTATGACCAAAACACTGTTAGGGCTCACCATCTAAAGTTTCTGGGTTTTCCTCCATGTAATGCACCGCCTTGATTAGCCAGTCCTCTTTAAGTGCTGTAAAAACACATTTACACAGCATAACGCTCAAGAGTGTTTTGATATTTAAAATACCAGGACACTCATCCTCTCACTCATCCACACACTCAGGCTTAAACGTAAACACATTATACCTCGTTTGGCTTCTTGTAGAGGACTGCAGTACACTGAAACACAACAGGAGAAAAAAACACCTGCTTGCTTATTTAAAGAGGAAATATGTAATTAAAAAAAAAAAATCATGTTAGATGCTGACTTTTTACCATCTTTCAGATATTCTGCACAGACAAGAGCAACACAGAGTATTTGCAGCATGTTGTTTAAGGTCAGGACACAAGTGAGGCTTCCAGCTCCTCATCCTCATTAATTGCACTAAATAAAATCAGCTGTGAGCTGATGCTGCTTCCTCCTTCAGTCCTGTGAGGCTCATGGGAGGAGGTTTCACTGTTTTAATAAGGCAATACATGAATACATTTTAATATGCCAGTATATGGTGTAGGGTTTCACACATCTATTCAAATTATTCTGTTTTTTTTTAAATATATCACCAAATCACAACAACAGTTACCTCAGAGTGTTTTATAGTGTAGGTAAAGGCCCTATAATAATACAGAGGAAACAGAGGAAACCACAACAGTCAGTTGATAAATTAAGAAAAAAGGGTCCCTTTTTTCTTAATTTATCAATATTTATACTATATTAATATTTTATTATCAGCAGTAGAGAAAGTATGCAAAACCTTAAATAAAATTATATGTATAACTTTCCAAATGACACAATATATATATATACACACACACACATTTATATATATTTTGTTTTTTTAATGTATTTTTTATTTTTTAATTTCTTTATTTTTTATTATTGCGCTCATATGCAGTAATAACTCCACACCAAAGGGTGGCAGACCTGAGCCATAACATGCGCACAAATCACTATTAAGAAAAAGAAAGTATTTCCGTTTTAAAAACCAAACACGGGCTGAAGACGTGGGAAGGTAACGCTATTTAGCCGAAGTTTCTTGACATTTGTAGGGACACTTTTATCAAAATGTCAAACAGACAGGGGGTTTGGTATGTGCTCAGTGGTCGTTGACGATAGAAGGGAATAGGCTGCGGTAGTGATACATGTTAATGTGTTAATGGACATGTGGTTCAGCTCTCAGGTACTAGACAACATGCGCTGGTTTGAAGCTTTGACTGATTTGAAATGCTACACCTTCACTGCTGCGTTTAAACAACGATGAGCGGTGGAGGGGACATTAGAAACTACGCATCGTCTTTCGAAAAGTTTGTACCTTGGACTGATTTGTTTTTGGACAGGCACTTTGTATTGTAAGGTTAAGCCCCAACAGCAATACAGAGAAACCCCAAACATCAGATGACCCCTATGAGGGGCGGCCGGTGAGGGGAGGAAGACAGGAAGCAGACGTGCTGTGGAAGAGAGCCAGAGATGAATAATAATTCATAATTAAATGCAGAGAGGTGTATTAATGGATGGTTAGTGACGATGCAACCAGTGCATCATGGGAATTCTGGTACGATACCATATTTCTAATATGTTTATGGCTGAGTACAAAAGTCTTAATTTTATCTGAAGTGAGGTGACTGATTGGAATCTTTGCTGCTGTTTCATTCATTATGAGGAGACTTGAAATGTTCAGTGTTTCCTCCCTGCTTCATGGTGCTGGGAGAGATCTTCAGTTGCTAGAACTCGCAGACTTTAAAATCATACCTCCAACACGGTGACGTTAAAATGTCTGTCATCTCGCGTCACAAACCAAAACTGTCTGAAATCTAACAGGACAACACATTTAACACTAGAGCCAGGAGGGATCATTTTAACTCCTACCTGCAATAACAGCAGTAATGATGAAGTTGTTCATTTTCATCTCATTTTTGTTCTAATTTTAAGTGGGATCTGACAATATCAGTATTTAAGATTACTTTATAAGGTTATTATGATCATGTTACAACAGCCTTCATGTCAAAAGGTGTCCAAATAACAAGTGCTTCATAACCAGGTTTACTAGTGGGGCAACCTATTACTAGTTTAGCATTAATTTCTACGGGGTCAAAATGAGGTAGGGGTGACGTGTACTGTTGCTTTAGAAGTCATGGCTGCTATAATTGCAGCTGACCAATAGATGTTACTGGTAGGATCCATCTTTGAGGGTTTTAAGCTTCAAATCATTTTTCAGTACAACCAGGAAGTAACCTCAAAAGCTTAACAAGGCTTTATTCACCCTTCTATATCTGAATGCTTTTATGAAGACGTTTGGAAATATTCCTGTTGATGAGGTGTATGTCACCAAGTTTCCTTTGAAATCATTCTTCTTGTGCTTCAGTGTTTTGTTTGCAGTCATGACAAGGTGGGCGAGAGCTAACAATGTCCACAAACACAAACCAGCGGAGGCCACCCCCTGGAGTCAGCTGAGAACAAGACGACCACCAAGAGCCGGAGGAGGCGACGGTGGCAGCAGCAGCACTGCTGGTGTTAAAGGAGTAGCTGAGAGGAATCCTCTGAGAAAGACACAGCCCAGTGGGTCTGCTATAAAGAAACCCAACGGCAAGAAAAAGCAGTACATCAGCGAGGATGTAAACGGCTTCCTGGAGTATCTCCAGCAAACGGGGCAGCACGTGGCTAACAAAAGTCAGGAGGGAGAGCATGAGCTCAGAGAGGAGGTGCAAAATGCTCTAAAGAAAGACAAGAAGAGGGAGGACAGGAGGATAAAAAGACAGACCAATAAGAAGAACAATATGGTGAGTTGTTGAAAGTCTGAAACATTTTCCCAACTAAGACTTTTGGAAACTCTCAACATGTTCACAGTAGTGAAGTAGTGGCAGTAATAGTAGTAGTTCACAGTACATTCGATTAGAATACCTACAGTTGGTCTGAAAAAATAAAGTAGACACAAAAAGTGAAGAAAATTGTGTTTGGTCGATTATTTCTTTGTTTCAACAATATATAAATCTTATACAACTGGAAAGCTTGTATTTGTAAGGAAATTCCATTTGCGGTTTGAGCTGTAATCGTCTTACATCAGTTTAATGTTGTAAGGTAAAGATCCTACATAGTGCTCTCAGTACTCTTGCTGATAGATGAAAAAAACCTAAGTTTTCAGTTTATAAATGTAATGTAAACGGAATTGGTCCTAGTATGGAAACCTGCAGAACTCCACAAGGTTAACTTGCATGAACAAATTGGAGTCTATTAGATAGATATGATATAAACCACTGCAGCGCAGTACCTGTAATACCTACAGCATGTTCTAAGAGAATGTTATCATCATTTGTAACCGTCACTAAAGCTGTTTCAGTGCTGTGATGAGCTCTGAAACCTGACTGAAACTCTTCAAATAAGCCATTCCTCTGCAGATGATCTGTTAGCTGTTTAACAACTGCTCTTTCAAGGATTTTTGAGATGACAGGAAGGTTGGAGATTGGCCTATAATTACCTCAGACAGCTGGGTCAAGAGATGGCTTTTTGAGCAGTGGTTTAACTACTGCTACCTTGAAAAACTGCAGTATTTAGATTAATAGAGATTGGTTCATCATATTTAAGATTGAACATTAATTAATGGTAGGACTTCTTTGAACAGTTATGAACAGCATGCAAAAGGTGATCCCACAAGTGTTCTATAGGTTCAAGGTGAGGACTGCAGGCCATTCTATCCACATTCTGGGGTTAGTGTCTGATAAACCACGCTGTTTGAAGGCAAACATGTTCATGTTGGAGGATGGAGTTCGGTCTTAGACTGTGGAAAGTTAGTTAGCTGGTGAGCTATAAATATTCCATACTCATCGTTTCCCTATGACATAATGGATAAGCAAACATAAATCTCAAAGAAAATTCAGTTCAGTATTTTTCAGTTCAATAAAGATAGGGCAGGAGTGTGAGATACTGCCGCCTGTAGTCATTTGGGGAGCACTGCAGTTGTTGAAATCTTCCCACCTGTATGAGGTATGAATATACCTGTTAATGTTAACAAGGCTAGGGCCATTATTGTTATTTTCTACAAATTCAAGATGACATTTAAAAGCACTGCAGAGTTAATTGTTTTTAACAGTATCTTCTACCGGTGTGCGTGACACACTAAGCCTGCCACCACAGCCGTGAACATCACACCTGTCAGGAGGCTTCATGGTGGCTAGCCCTGATCTGGAAGTGACACTTTGAAGGAGCTTCAGAAAGCCTGGACAACTACAGCTAAAAAAAAAGGGGAACAAAGTTTCAGTTTGGACATTGGCTGCTTTTTCACGAACCAGTGTTGTGCCTACATGTAACTTTAGGCACAGCTCATCACAAAAACACACTACTTGTTCCTGTTTCTTTAGTTGAATCTATAAAAAATTCCTAGGATAACTAAAATAAGATAAACAAAAACAGTAGATCAATTTGGGAAGCTGTGAGTTGACATATAAATATTGAGCTCACACACTTTTCAATGAAAGTGTTCAGTGCGCATCAAACTGGTATATTTTAAAAGGTTTTTAAAAGTTGTGATGTTTTTTTTTTTTTTTAAATCTTTGTGAACTTATAGAAATTCTGTTGACCCCGATGTGATCTATGATGCTCCTCTGAATCCTCACTCATGTGTCTCTTCTCAGTTCTGTTTTAACTGCAGGAAGCCTGGTCACGGGTTGGCAGACTGTCCAGAGGCTGACAGAGATGAGGAGATGGGCCGAGGCATCTGCTTCCGCTGTGGCTCCACTGAACATGAAATCTACAAATGCAAAGCTAAAGTGGACCCTGCTCTGGGTGAATAAACACAGAGACTAACACCTGAACAGCTGTATCAGATTTGCCTGTGACACTGCTGTAACCATGCTGCTTCTCTCAGGTGATTACCCATATGCAAAGTGCTTTATCTGTGGTCAGACTGGACATCTGTCACGATCCTGCCCTGATAATCCCAAAGGACTTTATGCTCAAGGTAAAAAGACAGATATTCATACATCATGTCCTCCATAAGTAATTTCACACTCGCATGAGAGGGGATAGCTGGTTCCATGTTGGCAGTTTACTCAGTCTTTAAGCTACAATGGCAAGAGGTCTTCATCTAACCTTTTAGCTCTCTGAGGTAGTTTTAATCAGAAAGGAGAACATTAGCATTCAAGTGTTTGTGTTTTAAAGCGCCTTGAGGCAACTGTTACGGTGATTTGGTCCTATATAAATAAAATTGACCCAGCATCTTTTTATGCATCCGGTTCCTAAATCCGTAAAGCAGATCCATTGTGCTCATTTCTAGCTTTATATTTGTATTTTTGGAAGCTAGCTTTGCACCATTGAATGTTTAAAATAACCCTTTACGATGACAGAACTGCATCTGCATCTTGTGTTTTGCAGGAGGTTGCTGTCATATTTGTGGCTCAGTGGAACATTTTCAGAAGGACTGTCCAGAGCACCAGACTCCAAGTGAGTACCTTTGGAATTAAACGTTTGCTTTTGGGATTTCAGTGCACCTGAAAAATGATCCATTTTAGATTAATTTGCAAAATCACTCAGAAGTCTTATATTAATTAGAGAACATCTTTGGCTTAGGAAGCTGAAGATGTAAAGGTCTGTTGTAGGTCTATAACAGATGTGTTTCTAGCCTGTGCTGTGGTGGGTAGCTAGAAATAATGGGAAAGGATTTTGGCGGGGCATGGCTGATGTTTCTTATTCTTTCCCTCTTCATATGCTTCCAGATAATCATGTGACAGTGGGCTGGTTGTCCAACAACATGAGTGCAGACCATGAGGAAGTGCACATTCCAGTAAAGAAAGCCAAACCCAAGCAGCCTAAAGTGGTGACGTTCTAATCACAGAACTGAGCAGTGCTAATGTGTATCCCTCGTTGTACTTCTCTGACCCATCTCAGCTTCTGGACTTCATAAATGGACAGATTACCCACTAACAGGGAATGAAGTCTTGTATACCACTGTATATGAATGAGATCTTTTTAATAAAAAGTTTTCCACAGCTACTTTTGATATGCTATAGTTAAGAATTCTTGTTGCAGGAAGTAGTCATAAGTGGACACAGACTAAGGCCCCTGCAATTTCCCTCAGCATATGGATTGCCCACTCAAACAGTGGATTGTAAATTAAACAATCAGAATGTGATTGAAGGGAATTTTTATTTCACCAAGAATTTTACAGTCATCCACTGGGTTGTCTTCAGTTGTCCAATTACTTTTGGGCCTCTGAAAATGACAGGGTGTATAAAAATGGCCTAAATGGCTTGTGCAATACCTTTGTTATTAAAGCTGTCATTAAATAAAAAGTCTTTGTACAGCAGCTGTTACTTAAGGACTGTATGTGTGGATGTGGACTCCACTTGCTGCATAATCAGCACATGTGTGGTTGTGATGCTTTGTGGAGCTGCAATGTGGAAGCACGGCCACTCAGAGGCAGAACAGTTAAGCTTTGGCCTGCAAAATGTAGAGAACTTAGTCAGTAGGCTGCAGGCCTTCCTCTAAAAAATTGTGTCTTTGATTCTCGCAGTGCTGAAAGTCCTGTTTTTATGTTTTGCATAAAAATCTGGTACAGTGTCAACAACCAACATCTTTTTCTCTTTAAGGGATGTTTTAAAGCTGCAAGGAAAATTTCCTTCTCATAGGCATAAGGGAATAATGTGATAATATTGCAGTGTGTTTTCAGTTTTCACAGCTCACCAGGGGGGCTTATATGACTGATCAATAAGAATGTCAGCAGTCCGACTTGATAATAAACTGAACCGCAAACATAATACACTGGCAGCTACAGTGAGGAGGCTCACAGACTCACAGGAAGCTTCAGGAATAACAGATCATTTTTTTGGACTTTACTCAAATGTTCACTCCAGACTTTTTCTTTCAAGATGAAGATAAATCTTTGTTTTCAGTGCAACAGCAAAGGCCTGTGTTGCACTGAAAACTTCCCCCTGAGAGCACAAAGAAAAGAACTTACATCATTGATGATGCAAAAGGTTTCTTGGAAATCCAGTGCAGTCCTCAGCAGACAAAACAGCTTTAGTTGATGAGAAAAATAGTGGCTATCAATGCTGATCTGATGTAGTGCTGGCCTAGAAAGATCTTTCTTCTTGAGTTTATTTATATTAAAAAGAAAACGCTTTACATATCAGAACATAATAATCATCTTGTCAACAATGAATAACAGTAGTCCAGCCTAGAAGTAATAAATACATGGACTAGTTTTTCAGCATTAGGATATTTCTAATTTTAGAGATATTGTGCAAAAGGAACATAGCACTCCTACATATCTGTTTAATATGTGCATTGAAGGACATATCCTGGTCAAATACGAGCCCAAGAAAAACATCAGCAATCTAATTACTCTGGAAAGAGTTACAAGGCTCTATCCGGACAATGTAAAGTCCATCATTGTAGCCCATGAAAAATTCTTCACGAGTGGAAAACAATTAAGACCCAAAGGTCTGACTGTGCAATGTTCAGAGAAACTGCAACAACCCCCCCTAAAAAAAAACAAAACTCAAGAGCTTGATCTTGGACTCATTACAGTCATTACAGTATGATTTCTGTAAGCAACATGTCAGCACAGAATCAGAATACTTTATTAATCCTTAAGGAAATTATGTAAAAGCACAGTGTAGCTTTGCAGAGCTGCATCTAAACAAAACATTAAAAACTTCTGGAACAATAAAACCAAACTGGAGATGTTTGTCCATAGTAACAGCAGCACGTTTGGAGTAAGCCAAATGGCACAAACACCTCAGACCAGCTGTGAACATAGTGGTGGAGCGATGAGGATTTGGGCACCTTGCAGGCACTGAGTGGAGCATGAACCAAAGTTTTCTAGAGTCAGATGTGAGGCCATCTGTATCAAACCTAAAGCCTGGATGAAACTGGGTCATCTACAGGGCAATAAATGCAAGCACAGCAGCCAATCTACAAACGAATAACTGAAAAAAGAAAGAATCAGTGCTGCAGTGGTCCAGTCAAAGTCCAGACCTCAAACACACCTGAAAGGCTGTGATGGGACCTTCATTGAGCTGTGTATGAACAAATGCCCACAAACCTCAATGAAATGAAGCAACACACTTACATTAAGTAGTGGAGCACAATGATGACATCGACTCGTCCCCATGCAATTCAGTTCAATATTATTCAAATAGTGCCAATTGATAACAACAGTTGCCTCAAGCCGTTTTATGTTGTAAAGTAAAGACCCTACAGTAATACATTAATGCACGGTTGAATTATGGCTCGTGTCTAAGATAATGCAACCACAGTCTTGAGTTCATATGCATTAGTCAGTTGTAACTAATCACAATTGTATGTTAAACTGATTTCATGAATTAGACCATAAAGTCCTCTGTTTCTCCATCTTCATCAGCCACATCTCTGCTTTACCTGGATGTGTTGTGTTCCTCTTGTTTCTCTGTAGGATTGCTGCCATTTCTCTCACCTATTCACAGCTATGGTTTTGGTTAAACCTGGATCATGCAGACTGAGTTGGTCTCTCTCTGTGACAGTTAATAAATAAAGGACTTTAATGCCTCTGTGGAACAGATTTGGCTGGTACTCCACATGTTGTTTATGTTAGGGTTAGGTTAACATCTTGGCTTCACTTCCAAAAGAGTTAATCAAAGAAAAGTCTTACAGAGGAAATTATGACAAATGTATATTTGCTTTATATGCTTGCCTGTTAATGATAGTATATTTTTCACACAGTTGCTCATAGGAAGGATAGTTTCTGAAAATTCTGACACAGTAAATCATAGCAGAGTGAGTGGGGGAGAGTGGCTATCCTCATAAGACACCCCCCCCCCCAACACACACAGACACACAGTCTGCACACAGCTGGATTCTTTCTCATGGAGGCAAAGTGAAACTGCAGCCAGACAGCTCCTGCACTGTGCCAGCTCGCAGCCCACAGTGGAGGATTACACAACTTACCAAAAAGTTTTCATCCGCAGGAGAGTGTGCCTTATAACAAAAGCACAGAGGCTTCATTCTCTTATGTCTCCTGGTTCCAATTTCAGAGAAGCTGAAATGGGGTCTTTCCTCCAAGTATTGTTTTATGATTTTGAATTGCCCAACATCTTGCCTCAGTCCTGTTCTCCTCTGAGCATGCATACATACGTAAATCTTCAGAACCTTGAGGTCATATCCCTACCTACCATAATGATGGCAACATTAAAAGTAATCATACACTATACTCTTTTCGATATATTAGCAACATGGCTCAAGCATCGATGCTACAAACAGCTATCAGATGCTAATGGCTTTTTGTACATTTTTTTTGTAGTTGTTTTGTGTTTCTTTGCTGTAGTGCTGTAATATTTTGCACTCTGTACTTTTTATGCATTTCTTTGCTGTTGTATTCTTCCTCCTTTGAGTTTCTTTTTATCTATCTTTGTGTCTTATTTTATTTTTTCTGCCTCTTTTGTGTCTCTTTGGAGTCTTTCTGTCTGCTAATAATTGCGTGACTTTTTGATTTTGTGTCTCTTTGTAATCACTTTATATGTTTTTGTGCAGATTTTAAAGTTAATGCTAACCACTAACACTAACCGTCTAGCAATTCTATGGATAAATGCACGTAAAATTTGTGCTGATTTTATAAGATGGTAAAAGAAACATGGGCTAGTAATTATATAACACTATTCTACTCTGAGTACTCAAAGCACTCTTTTACAAAAAAAAGCCTCATTCACCCAATCACACACACATTCATACAATAACTTTTTTCTATACCTTGTCTGACATTCTCACACACTTAGACTCTGATGAATATTTCAGGGACAACTCAGGGTTCAGTATCTTGCCCAAGGACACTTTGACTTGTGGAGAGAGGAGGCGAGCCACTCTACTCCCACTCTTCCTTAAAACTGAGCTTTAAAACATGTGTTTACTGTTATTAATTTAACCCAACCTATGATCTGTTTCTGACCCATGTCATGTTCTCCTTCTGTCTGCTCCTTCTAGCATATAATCTACCTCCATCTTCCCCTATCCCAGCATAATGGCCTCCTTCACTACATCCATGAATCTTTTCTGTTTCTGTCTTTGTCTTTTTCTGTCTCTCTAACTTTGTCTCCAAACTGCTAAATTGAGGCAGGCAGCCAGTGGAGTGAGGCTAGGACAGGGGTTATATGCTCTCTTTGAAGAGTTCCTGTTAAAAGTCATGCAGTATTTTGTCTCCAGAGGGTTTTGGAGTAGTCACCCAATGTGTTTGTTCAATATTCAGCTCTGTAGCCAGGTGAATCCCCATTGTGTCTTGTAGAAGCTTCTTCACAAAATCCCTCCATCCCTTCAGGAATAGTGAATATTCTTATTCTTTAAAGATCTCCCTTCTTTCTCAAGTAGTTGGTTTTCCTGATATTTCATCTTTTTATCATCTTGTCTAACTGTTCCACATTTTGAACAAAATCTTCCACCTTTTCAGTTCGTATCTCAGCCTCAGCTATTTGTCTGATTGATGTTAGTGAATCCTGATTGAAAATCATTTAGCTGTTATTTTTTAAGTTTTGTATGGACTCCAGTTAAACTTCCAGTTTCATTTACATTCATTTTAGTTTAATTTTCATTTTCATTTGCCATCTTGTGCCATCGGTTTTTAGTGGTGCTTTTTTTTGTTTCTTCCCATTGTCACTCCTCTTATAAGTTCAAATATTAACCAAGAGTTTTGAGAACAGCGGTTTAACATGACAAGATATGTGGGATTGGTTACTTTATGCTTTTAATTAATAAAAACATATAACCTTATAATTAACATAATAATTAGTAAATGACCTGCTTAACCCCCTCAGATACAGACATCCCAAGTCTTAAAAACAAACTGGATGACCTCTAATTCCCTGATGTTTAACGGACACAATAAGCACAGTTTTCTTTATAGTTAAATAATCAGTCCAACCTAAATTTGTTTTTCAAAAACCTGTCTTGTCTGGCAGCTTTTGCAATCAGTCAGAATTTTGATCAGAATATAATGTTATGACAAACACATTTTGCTTTTCCAAGATGATCTCTATAATTTCTCTATAGGTTGTTTGTGTGTATTATTGATTTGTTTATTTGTTTATTTCTGTTATTTTAGTTATTACAGTATATGTGGAGTATGGCAATGTCTAAGCTGACAGGCAAAAAATAAAAAACTGAAGGGGGGAGAAAACAGAAGAAAATATAATCAAAAATAAATAAATAAATAAATGAATAAAAATAAAAAGGTACCCAAGAACTGCCTGGCACCCAGTAGAGTTGTATAAAGTACTTACAACAGTACTGTACAACATGCCTCATTCACCCAATCACACGAGTGCTTTTTTATGTCCTTAAGTGCTTTCTAACATTCACACACACATTCATATGAGCAACTTAGGGTTAGTATCTTGCCCAAGAATATTTTGCATGCAGACTGGAGCACCCAGGAATTGAACCACCAACCACCACCAATTGTATACTCAGTAGATGACCTGGGTGTAGTGACAAAGTTGTTTATCTCTCAATAAAGGTCTTTTTTCCATATGTGCCATATGTGTTATGGCACTAAGGTTTCTGCAATTTAGGACAAGACCAGATCGACATCAGTTTAAAAAGAAGCAAGTAAAAAAAAATATTACTATGCTATTATTGTTTCAGTTTCCTTGTCACAGAGGCCAAGGCAACAAGCAAATTGCCACGTGTTGATGAAAGTGAAATGAAGACCTTACCACAAAACAGGGATTTAAGTTTGGTAAGCAGTTATTTCAAGAATAATGGCTTTGAGAGGCTGTCCTTTCACTGATGTGCTTTATACTATGTTAAAGCACACAGAAATACACACAGAAGCCCATAACAGCTGATTTTTTGTAGTGATTTACTAAAAGTGTGATCAGAAGTTCAGAGATGTATGTATGACAGATTTGATTTGGAGTAACCTGTACAGTTTCAGTTCTGATCTTGACGTTCATAACTACATGAATGGGACTGTGCTAAAAAAAAAAAATAAGACAACCATGGTTTCCAAACGGACAGGAAATGAGTGTATGCTAAATCCCTCCCAAAACACTGTCTAATTAAACTTTCATAGCTATAACAAGGTCAGACCCAAATGCCCTCGGTTTAGCTATCCATAAAGTTTTTCTTGCAGTTGGTAATTAAGTTCCTGTGGGACTAAAACTGTTCCAGTAGCAAACTACACAAGGTCAGACACAAATACATCTGAAGCAGTGTACAGTCCAGCCTGATCTCTTTTATTCTTTCAGCCTCAGTGGGATCCATTGTTTTCTTTGCTTTTTTTTTATTACTTGGCTGCATTTCCTACCCTGAGGTGGAGCCTACTAATGTAACGGGGTCACTCCAACAGTAATTCCTTCCTGTTTATCTATTTGCATTTCCCACAAACCCTTCATACTACACACCCAAAATCACTGGGTTAAAATGTTCCCAGTTTAGTTCACTGTTTACACACTTTTCTGACAGGATCAGATATAATTTTCTCTGTAACCCACTGTTGAATTGTTGGATGTTGTGAGTAATATATCCCAGAAAGTTGATTCTGTTCATCTGGATGTTGTGTTTTTAGTGGGAGAAACATTTCGTCACTCATTCAAGTGACTTCTTCAGTCTCAGTTGACTGCAGGTTTCCCCAACCTAAACAGTACAGTTGCATAATGACCAAAACTAGCATTACTGGCTAACAATGGGTCATGAACTCAGTTTCATAAACAGTAATATGCAAATTGTAAGGGCCAATGATCAAGGGCCATGAGTACCACTCACTGAGAGTTGGAGAATTGGCTGCAGTCACAGCATTTTAAGATGGTGAAAGATGTACCCTTACCTTTACCCTGAGATTTGATTTTCACTCAGGTGTCATACACATCCTTGAACCAATGTGCTGAATCAGTGGTGTTCCAGGATAGGATAACAGAGCCCTCTCTTCCATTTCCTCTATATACAAATTGGTCACAGTGGGGGAAACTGGGAAACAATGGCACACCCATGTTTCTGCCTGTAGTACTTGTGTGTGAAATATGTGGCATGAAGACACAGCAGACACACTTGGTTCATGCTGATCATGGTTCATGCTGTTTTTGGAGGTAAATCCCCTGTGGATAAGTTAATTTATTGGTCCTCTTGCTTGTCATCATTCCACACTGTAAGAAATCTTGTAGTGTTTTTAGATAGCTCTTTTAAATTAGAGAAGTAAGTGTCCACAATTGTGAAACCTGGACCTGGACACACTGGAATTCCCCTGGATAAGCTGAAGGAGGTGGCTGGGGAGAAGGAGGTCTGGGGTTCTCTGCTTAGGCTACCAGCCTCCATGAACCAGTTGCAGATAAGTGGAAGAAAATGTATGCATGACATAGCTGTTTATATCAAATGTGCAGTATTTTTTGGTAATAGTTTAATAAAACAGCTAGATATTCTAACTTGAAGTCTATTATATAGCAAATGCAGAAAAAATGTTTAAGAAAGTAAATAAGCTGGTGTTCTAAAGGATATGAATGTTTGCCTGCAGGACACCTGGAGAGATGTATATATTTTTCTCTTTTTCTTGAGTCTTGAGTGATATTTTCGTAGTTTCCCATCATTCTTACCACACACACACACACACACACACACACACACACACACACCTCATCTGTTTGGTTGCTGGATGTCGCTGGGTGATGACGTACGTCCACGTTCCCGGTGCAGCTTGTCAACAAAAACCCAAAACAAATTGGCGGACGCATAAAGGTGCAACTGAAACGCTGAAGGTAGGACATAAAGAGATGTGCGGTTCTCATATAGACGTGAAGGAGCACTTCTACCCTCGTGCTTGTGTTTACAAACAACTCGTGTCTCACTCTGAGCTGAGCTCGCTAGCATTTGCTAGCTGCTTGTTCTTGTCATGTTAGCATACAGTGAAGTCGCAGGATCTGTTCTCAGTGTAAATCTCAAATTGCCGCCAGTCTTGGAAAAGCAAAGATCGCTGACGCGTTTCAATAGTTGAGACTGAGTTTCCTGCAAGTAGCAGCAAGAAGTTTGTTTGATTCGGAAACAGACGTCCAACTGTGAGAAGGAGCGCATTTCTTTTAATCATTCATGGGACAGTTGTTTAGACATACATCCTAATACTGTGGACTGTGAGAAAACATTAAACGAACGGGATTTTAGTGCATATATTAGTTTCCCAAATGTTGCTGCTCAGCACACTTGCTCTGTAACTAGAAATCCTGTTCAACAAAGTCCGAGTTTAAAAATAAACTCTGAGTTGATCACCTCTGAGATGGGCAACTTTGAATTTTCTGTTTGAGAACAGCTGATCAGAGTAAATTTAATCAACTTAGAGTATGTTCACCTTGAGTTAACTGCGTGCGTGAGTAAAAGCCGTCGTCAGTGGAGCTCTATATATGTTATTTTATGACGTCTGTTATCATTTACTCAAATTTTCGTTAAGCTAATTATTCAGCTGTAACCTGACAGGAGCGAGATGTGGGAGCACAACCTGACGATCTGGAAAAGAGATCAGACACAGTTAGTGTGTCACCTTCTATTTTTAAATTCAGTCGGTTGAGTTGGTTTTGTTAAATTACTGTTGTGTGTTTCATGGAGGAGGCCACAGTGATGCAGTGGTTAGCAGTGTTACCTCACAGCAAGAAGTTCCATACCTACCCTGCTGCGGTCTTTTTGTTTGGAGTTTGCATATTCTTCCTGTATCTTTGTGGGCTCTCTTCAACGAATCCAGCTTCCTCCTACAGTTCAATGACATCCATGTTACTGTGATTGGTCATTATAAATTGATCATAGGCATGAAAGTGAGTGTAAATGATTGTTAGCCATTTACAATGGACTGGGCTAAAAACACAGGCTGTGTAAAGGGGCATCGAATTGAAGGGCTCACTGCATAGGTCTTATTTTCAGAAGAGTCTGCTCAAGTTTTTATTTTTCCTTTTTCAGTTTGTAAAATTCTGTGTTGATGTTGATGTTGAAGAGTTGGTGATGTTTAAGGCTTTCCAACGGTCCAATTCTGAAATGCAAAAACAATAATATCTGTTGCAGTTATCCAAACACTGAGAATCCATTGTAAGCAAAAACCTTATTGTATATTTGTAGTGTTTTTATTTCCTCTGGAAATCAAAGACCGTTGATTAAACCTTTAAATTGACCCTGTGCACGAGAAAATGCTAACTTCCTGGTTTGAGACCGGATGTGGGGTTGTACATTTCCGGTAGCTTTACTTTGCGGTCAATCGCTACTGCAAAGATATACTCCAAAATCATGTCCAAAACTCGAAAACGGAAAGATCGTGTTAAGTTACAAAGAGCAGAAGGTGGGAACACTCACCACTGTTGTGTCATAAAAAATCTAATGATCAATTTTGACGTTTAAAGAGTTTAGATCGATCAGTTGTTTACATCACTCAACACAAGCAGAACTGCATCACTGCAGCAGAAGGCACATCATCCACATTCAGAAGCACATCTCTGTACAGTGACTGGTCTTATGATTTAAACAGGTAAATGTTCAGCATTCAAACTACAGGTGAAGAATAGTCAAACCAGATGTTTCTCTGTTATGTCGATATCAGCTCGTCAAGTACACACCTACACAGCATGTTAACAAACCATGAAAAAAGCCACACAAAAAATGAATGATTGCTGGTAAGGGTTTTTATACATTAGTATTTACGAAGGGTATGTTGTGACTTCATTCATTCACTTAGGTGCACCTCAGCTGTATGTGTATAAAAGTTTATTGGTTACAAAAAATATGAAATAGCTATTTGTGATCTTTAAATTAAAATAAATTATAAAGCATGCTATAACCGGCCTCTAGCCACATACATAAAATGCGATTCATTGGAATGGCAATGTCAATTTTGGCTACTGTGTTGGCTACAGTGGCAACATGGCCAATTTGAGCTTTTTACAACCATGTTATCATAACTATGTAACTATGTAACTGCTCTAATGCACTGATACACAGCCTTTAATTAGGTCTAAACACAAGCTGTGTGCAGTGGAGAAGATTGTTGGATGGACAAGCAGCACCATGAAGCCAGACACGTTTTATGAGCACTGCACCTTTAATTACATCCTTCCAACATCTGCTTCAGTACTAAATGCTTATGTCAATGCTCTGAAGTGTGATGTGCAAAAATAGCAGCACTCTTACAAATTGAAAAGCAGTCTTGTAGACAGTGTGAGGACAGGTTTTCAGGAGACCCACATGGACTGATTCTTATATAGCGCTTTTCTACTCTTCCGGAGTACTCAAAGCGCTGTATACAACATGCCTCATTCACCCCATTCACACCCACTCATACAAGCACTTCTAAACACAAGTGCAAACTAACCAACATTCACACTCCGATGAACGCTTGGGGAACTTGGGGTTGTGCCCAAGGATATTTGGGCCCATGGAGACTGGGGAAGCCAAGGATCGAACCACCAACCTTCCAATCAGTAGCTGATCTGCTCCACCACCTGAGCCACCCCTGGCTTGAAAGACCTGTAGAGAGTCAAAGCTTCTTCTGTTTAGATCCTATTGACACAAGCTCTCTTTTAATCATTTTGGCTTGAACTAAACAGCAAACGAGTCTGCCAATTTTTTGTGACAAAAAGATGGGCTGAATTCCACAACATCAGAGAAAGTAATGTGAAGCTGAGACATCCAGCCATGCTTATGCTTATAGCAACTGACTCTTTTTAGTGAGGTTAATTAATTTCTTTTATTTTGGTTTCTAGTTTTGATGTATTTTTTGTTTCCCTAAGTTGGAATGAAACTAGATACTTATTTTTTGGTAATTTGTGAATACCCTTTGATACCTTGTTGTGTCCTAAATGTTATGCAACCATCTACCACGAGATGGAGCATTGTTGTAGGAATTAGACTAGCTGTCGTTTGGATTTTACAAGGAGGATGTCGAACAATTTGCAAATTTGCAAAACCTGTCGTAAAACTATTGCTGTTAAAGGTAGCACTACAAGAAATTTATTCCACTGAAAAATTAAGACTGTTTTCAACTCTGCATGTCAATGTCTCCCCGCATCCCAAAGAAAACTTTAAATAAAACCAGCTCTGTTACCTGTGACTGTTCTTCATCAGTTGTTTTTTTTGGCACTATCCATCTTCATGGATACAAGCAGTGGAAATGAGATTTCTGTGAAAGGTGGATGGGCTTTCCCTTCGTGACGGGGTGAGTTCAGTTAGTCAAGAGAGGCTCAGAGTAGAGCCGCTGCTCCTCTACATCAAAATGAGTCAGCTGAGGTGGGCGCCTCCTGGATAAAGTATTCCAATTAGTCATGTCCTAGTGAGACGAGGCTCCGGAGGAGACCCCTGACTAGACCCAGAGAATATATATACTGGATGGCCTGGGAGTGCTTCGATGTTTCTTTGGATAAGCTGGAGGAGGTCGCTGACAAGTTGAAGGTCTGGGCTTTCCTGCTTGTCTGGGATTTATGGTCCTGTAAATTTATGACCATCTGCGTACATTTTTTGGTTGGACAGAGGAGGGGAGACGTGGTTTTCACCGATGTGAGAAGAGCTGGCATGTAGTCCTTCAAGATCTTGACTGCACAGATGTCCGAGTGACATCTGTTGTCAGATGAAGGCAGTGTTCAAAGTATGTGCTACAGCTGGTCTGTGGGCAGCTCTTGCTTACGGTTTTGTTGGTCTGTAAGCCACCCACAGAAAAGAACGAAGTCATAACATACAAAGATCTGAATTGAAGCAGAGTGTTAAAAATAATAAGTGTCCGCTGCAACCACTATCTGTGCTTTTCATTCTTTAAATTGTTGGTCTTAGAAGTTTTTTTGCCATTCTCCCCATCACGGGGAACTCCGCTATGCGTCATGAAATATTAGATATGTTTACATCGGCAGGACACTGGTGGGACAGGGCACTGGAACATGTGTAAGGCAACATCAAGCATGCCCACAAAACGACACCCATCCCCTACCTGGGACTCTGCTCCTGCTGAAACGCATCCAGTCGTCAGGTCTGCCAATCCCCATGCTAACAGTCTCTAGCTTTTAAAGAGCCAGAGTTTTAGCTTTAGTTTCAAAAGATTTACATCAGTAATTATCAGACCATGGTCATACAGAAAATTACAAATTTACAAAACCAAAGAAGTAAAAACCATTTTATTTTATTTTCTGAAAAATACTTTGCATTCAAGAACCTCTTGGTTTCTTAATTTCTGTATGTGAGAGAATGATGAAGAGTTGCAAAATGAGACAAGCTCACTCTATCTATCTATATTTCTTTATGTCATAAAATAAAATAAAATAAATTATTGACCACTTTGACAAGTACAGTTACAGGTCAAGTACAGTGGATAGAAACATTGTCATTTTTTTTTTCTCTAATGAAGAGCACAAGCATGTGGCTGCTCGATGAGGGAATCCAGAAATGCGCTTCAATGAAAAGACAATTACAAACTTGAATCTTTTTTTATTTTTTTTTATTTTTTTTAGGTGGTATGTCCTCTCGACTTAATTCCTTAAAGCAGGCTTGGCCAACTCGAGGCTTCGAGGGCCGGTGTCCTGCAGGTTTTAGATCTCACCCTGGGTCTACACACCTGAATCACATGATTAGTTCATTACCAGGCCTCTGGAGAACTTCAAGACATGTTGAGGAGGTAATTTAGCCATTCAAATCAGCTGTGATGGATCAAGGACACATCTAAAACCTGCAGGACACCGGCCCTCGAGGCCTGTGTTTGGACACCACAGCCTCAAAGGGAAATCAGTACAAAGTTGTTCTGAGTGATCGTCTTTGTCCTGTAATCAAACATTTCTGTCATGCTGACCTCACACGTGGGGCCATTGAAAGGTTTGATGTAATAAAATGATGTTAACCAAATGCAGTAGTAAGTACCTATTAAAGCACTCGGAAAACTTAAGTGATCTTTTAATCAGTTTGTGGTCTGTCTGTCTGCAGGGATGCACACGTCAGTGCGTGAAATTAATCTCAGCTCAGACACCTCATACTTCCTGCAGGTGGACTGGGAAGGGTGCAACTTTAGTACCGGCTTCCAGTTGCTGCTTACTGATGGACAAGATGCATGGAGAGGGGAAGGTAAAAACAAAAATTACTCAGCATGACTTCACAGTTTATTACCTTATATTATATACTCTTATCTCTTTTGTATCACATGCCATTTTTATACACAGTCCTCAGTTTTCAGAGGCTCAAGATAAACTTCAAAGGCTTAAAGTCCTTTGAGATAAATGTTGCCTGGGACATTGGAAATTGGTACCAATTTCACTGAGCAACTGCTGGCAACCTCCAGTAACCACCTGCTAATCATTCCTGAAAATACATTTTTCCTTATCAACCGGTGGTTACCAAGGGGTCACTAATGGGCTCCTGGGCCTGTGTGACGGGGCCAAGTTGTTTTCTGCTGTTCTGGTGTAGCTGACTTGGCCATTCTGAAAGTTTTTGCTATATCTTTGATAGATGAATTTAGTTTGTTCTTCAGAAAGCTGCTGCATGCTAAGCTGAAAATTAGTTTAGAAAATGCTAAATGCAAAAAATAACGACAAAGAGTGTTTTGTTGCAAGCTCAGTAATTCAGACAAAAATCCTTGATACCATTTATCTAGACCCAAGTGACTTCTTCTGTCTCTACAGTCTGAATCTGAAGAGGTTCAAGAAGTCAGTTGGATGAGTGATGACTAAAAACCAGATGACTATAAACCAGTGAAAACCGCTGTATTCAGAGGAACTGAATGACCTTTTTGGTTGATTCAGTTCAGAAACTAACGATTCTTGAAATATATGTGAAACTTAAATCAGTAATTTGTAACATACTGATTTGAGGGATAGCTCAGGATGTAGGACAGGTCATCTACTAATGGGAAAGTTGGTGGTTCTGGGATGTACACAGTGCTTAGTAAATGTATTAAATCAACACACAGTGCAACGTTTATACCACAGCAGCCCTGTATTTACAGTAATTAACAAAATGTGTGAAGGCCTTATTGTAATCACTCCATTCATTATTGTTATTATTAAAGCAAATGAAGTGGCTTTTTGGAGGGTTTAACATATTTAAAAACTCATGAAATGTTGCACATGTGTCAAGTCTGGTGAAAATTTTATTATTATTTTTGTTTCAGACATGGGTGGGGCAAAATGGCTCGGCAAGCCCCCCTACACAGTGAGGAAAAATTACGTCTCCGTGCTGGGTTTCACATAGTTGTATGAAATTTGGTACACGCGTGTAACATGCAAATCCATGGGTCCGATAGACCCATGTCCCAAAGCCAACAGAAAGACCGCCACTTCGAGTTGAATGTGACATTTTGGCACAGATTTGACCATTTCCAGTTGTTGTACTTTCGAGAACTTCTCCTAGGGGTTTTATCAGAGGAACTTGACATTTGGTCAGTCTAAACTACAGACCTAGGCAATATTGAATTGTAGAGCTTTTGAGTTTTTGTCAATGGGCGTGGCCGTGGCGCCCTAGCAAATTTCGATTATTCGCCATCAAATTTTATTTGCTCAATTCACACATACATTGTCCAATCTGGACCAAATGTCTGGCTTCATTTTTTAGCACTGGAGGTTCCAGCCTTAATTCATTAACAGTAACAGATTCTGATGTTGCTAAACTTAAATGTGCCCACTGTACACTTATTTTCCCTCAAAAATCAACACTGTTTCCATCTCATTGAGTAACATGCTGAATTAGCTGCTAGAGGATTTGGGATAATCTTTTTCTTAATTTTAATTTTAGACGTGATGCTCTTTTTATTCATTTTTCCTATACAGTGAGGGGTGAAGTGGTGTGCAATGAGGCAGAGGAACTGGAGATGACATTGGAAAGATATATCGAGGACATCGAGCAAGCCTTTACAGGGAGAGAAAACTCGAACACCTACAACTTCACTTTGACACCTAATCCCCCAGGTCACAGTCCCACTTTGACACTGACATATGAGAAGATGCAGAAGGATATCTCAGTAAGTGCTGCATGTCTAACTCACGAATGTCACCCTTTCCCTAATATCTCACTATGACACCCAGATAGCAGTGGGTTAGATAAACAGTGTAGTGTGGTTAAGCTGGCCCATTTTTGGCCCATTTTGAGTCGACTTTTCAGTCGAGCAACGGTTTTGGGATCGGCCCGAGTTTCGCCTTAATCGTGTGTTGTGCATCGTGTAGTATACATGGGGTAACGAGAAGCGATTAACACCTCACGACGAGCTCCCGATCAACAATTGTATGGTTGCAAGAAAATCAAACCTGTTTGAAATCCTGTCGCCCGTCGTGATGGTATCAAAGCAGCCTCTCACACTGCACACGCGCAAACACAGAAATGAAAGTGAAAAAGATGGAGTAGCATGGCAGTGCAGCGTGTGATCTGGACACAAGAGATGGATGCCCAACTTGTAGAACTTTGGCAAGCACAGTGTGAGCACTCAGGTCGCATCAGAGCATCGGGCCATATAGTGTGAGACCCTGCATCATGACCTACAAACTTCTAACCCCTGCGATTTAATCGTACAGTTTGAGCAGGAGCTGAATAACGGGACTGAAAAAATCGCACAGTGTATGCCCAGCTTTAGATGTATTTCACACGTTTCTAACATTTTTCAAACATTTTGATTAGTTAAAAAATCAGCAAGCCTTGTATTTTGACTTTTGCACTACTTTTCTGCAGGTTAAATGAAACTACCATGTTTTCTGGTTGCCGTGGTTCCTCAATGTATTTTTTTGTCTTTTTGTGGTTACTTTGTATCTCTGTAGTGTGCTTATTTTTGTCTCTTTCTTCATATTTTGTGGTTATTTGTTGTAGTTTTATGAATCTTTTTGATTAGTTTCTTGTATTTTCTGTTGCTCTTTGTCATTTGAATCTTTGTTCTTGGTTTGTGGCTTCACATTTAATACTGATTAGTGGCTTTATGAAGTATGACCTTTAGTATATTTGCACTGCTGGTGTTTCATATTTTGACAGACGGAGTGATGGTATTTGGTAGTTGACTGAGCAATGCTTCTTTAAAGGTTCACTGTGTGAATACACGTACAAGATTTAGACACAGGGCCTACGTTCTCATTGTAGTTGTGAAAAAATGGAAATGTTGAGTGCTTCCATAACAGCAAAAGGGAAATGAATCTATGTTGCAATTTTTAAAAAAAAAATGAAAGTACCATGTGTCAGTTTACTGACGTGTGCAGCAATGTGTTATTAGAGGTGGCCAAGGCTTTTCTTCCGCAACAGAGAAAAGCCCAGTTATTCATCTGTCATAAGCTTTTGAGTCATAACATGAGCCTTCACTGTAATGTCTCCCTATTTCTGCTCCTGTCAAGCTCTGCTGAATGCCAGCAGAGCCCAGAAATGAGTCTCACACTTGGACATAGTCAACCACTTCAGGGAGCACCTAACTTTAGTATTTTAGATGGTATCTTTGGACACTGGCTGCGTTTTCTCTCCTTTTCACTCCTTCCAGTCCTTGTATCTGACTATTTGCAGCTGTGGTTTAGGTAGTAGAGCGGGCCGTTTACCATTCCAGAGTTTTGAAGCATTCCTGAGCAAGATACTGAAACCTGAGTTTTGAGTGTGTGAATATTAGATAAGGAGCTTGCATACAAAAAACAGCATGTGGATGAATGTGTGTGTGATTGGGTGAATGAAGCTTGTAGCGAAATGTGCTTTAAGTGCTCCAGGTAGAAAAGTGCAATATAAGTATCAGTCCATTTACCATTTCAGAGGAAAATTGTATTTGTTTGTTTGTTTGTTAAGCCACTCCTTCCATTTCTGATGAGGCTTTAAGAAACAACAGATTGATCAACTAGAAGCCCATATACAGCTCTCAGGTTCTGCATCAGGGCTGCTAATAACAAATTGCCTAACTATACAATGTAACACTGAATTGAGGAGCCGGGATTAAATTGTTTCTATGTTTAATTTTGTTTTGTTTTTTTGACACCCTTGAAAATGTGCATAAATGTGCATAATATAATGTTATTATGAAGGTTGCCGGTTCGATCCCCAACTCTGTCTGTCCTGGTCGTTGTGTTCTTGGGCAAGACACTTCACCTACCGCCTACTGGTGCTGGCCAGAGGGGCCGATGGCACGATATGGCAGCCTCGCTTCTGGGCAGCTGTGGCTACAACTGTAGCTTGCCTCCACCAGTGTGTGAATGTGAGAGTGAATGAATGGTGGAATTGTAAAGCGCTTTGACTGTCTAGAAAAGCGCTATATAAATGCAATCCATTATTATTATTATTATTATTATTATTATTATTATTATTAGTTGTTAATGGGAATACGTCTTAGATTTTTAGTGTTAGACTATTAGGTGGGGGGATAAAGGAGAAATGCAACATTCACTCTTCTTGGTTGTAAATTTGGAGTAAGTGGGGGGCCAGTCCTGAAATAAAAGTGTCTAGCTGTTAATTTATGTGAATCAGTGAGTCAGAGTTCCAAACAGTACTGTTGCTATGACGACATGGGAATATGATGATATTGCTCTCAATATTTTGTGTCCAGCCGGCCTGCTGGTGCCTAAAACCAGTCAACAACATCCAGTTTGATTAGCAGCTTTACAACCTACTGCCCCTTACATAAGCCCTCAGGTAACAGTTGGAGGTAGGCTTATGATGACTAAGAGCACAATACCAACTCAGTGAATATAACGAGAAGATAACTAGAACGTTTTTCCCAGAGCATCTTAGAAAAGCCATTTTCATTTCAATATGTAACATTTCAGTCACATGTTATTTACTTACCATTTGTAAGAGTTGATGAAGTAATAGCTGGCAAAGGTTAGACACTGAGAAAAAACAGAAAGTGTGGAAATGCAGTAAGGGATAAATTACTGGTTTGTCTATTCAGTAGAAATTGCAGTTCCTCAAATGTTCTGCTGAAGCTGCGTCCAAAAGTGAGTAAATAGTGAAATGTAAAGTCTTCCACTTCAGAGAAGAAAAGATTGTTTGTCTCGTAATTCTCCCTTCATACAACCCGAACAAGAGCCGAATTGTGACTGTAACTCACCACAATTGGCTTTGTTGATACTTAAAGTCGCGGTGTGGCTGTGTTGATTGAAACACAGGGTAAAACTATCCTTAAAGAATAAAACACTTTTTATTTCTTTTGTTTGTGCCATGCTTTAAAGATGCTTTTTAATGCTGTGAAGCTGAGTATTTTTACATTGTAGTCTGTGGGTAGTTTAAGTTGGCATCAAATGATTAATCCAGGAACTGCTACTTAATTAAAACAGTACGTGGGGGATATTATATCAGCATTTGGTGTTGATTTTCTGCTGTTTATCTCTCTTATCCAGTCTGGAGACACACAACTATTACTCCCCCCATGAAACACAGTTATTTAAGGAGCTGTGGATCACAGGGGTCAGAAGTTAGAGCTGATACCCACATTTGTGCTCCATGTCTTTGTGTGAATGCAAACATGTTTGAGAGAAACGTTTGTTTCCCAGAAGACACTGATCACTATGCTTGTGATGTGAGTGAGATGGCCCATAACCTCAAATTAAGTCTAAACATAGTAGTTTAACTTTAATACTGTCAAATCAGACAGTTTTGATTAGTTTTATTTCATTCTTTAAGTTTTCGCTCTCTCTAATAGCCTTTCTTTAGTATTTAACCTCTCAAAATAAATTTAGTAGTTCATCAGTAATGAAATACTTGGTAGTAGGGCTGTCATGTTATGATATGGTTATGACAGCCTAAAGATCTTATCAAGAATATCAAATCATCTGTCAGTTATTTTGGATAAATATGTTATGAACATGTGCCAGTAATACAGGTCCATGACAACACACAAAGTGACTGCCTTTACAAAACTAAACAAGTCAGTTTGTTTGGTTGATTTTTCACTCCTTTCTTCCAGTTCAGGCTGGGCTACGTTCTGCTGGATGCTGTCCCAGATCCAGCAGAGGCAGTGAGAAGTTTACTGATTTACAGTCTGCAGAGGGGAAATAACTTGCAGCACCACAACCAGAGACTACAGGAGGAGAACGAGAGACTTCGAGGAGAACAGCAACACATCACTGCAGAGTAAGTACATGCGTGGATGAACACACATGCATACAAAATCACAGTAAAGTCAACTTTACACCCAAACCACACAAACTGTGGAAGGTGTGAGTATGTAATCTTGTGCTAGCACATAGTGCACAGAAAATACAGGAATATTTTGGTCCACACCAAAACTGTTGCTTTGTCTTCCTGTCACTGCACACTCTGTTTCAGATGTTTTTTTTTCTATCCTTGGCTCTATATAATGTCATAAAGTGTGAGCATTTTTAATATGATCATCTAGTTTAGTCCATGTTAAATGGACTGTAATTTATGTTTTGTTTTGTTTTTTACTCTCAACCTTTTACACTTTTTCAAAATTCATTACAGGATAGAAGCAGCTCTAGTACATGTTACAAATGATCTCCTTAGGAATTAAAAGTCCTCTTCACACACTAAAGATAACGATAGAGTTCCACAGGGTTCCGTGCTAGGACCAATTCTATTTAAAATATACATGCTTCCCTTAGGCAGTATCATCAGAAGGCATGGCATACTTTTTCACCAACTTGATCTTTCCATAAAGCCAGATTACACAGACTAATTAGTATATTTGGGTTTGCTAAAGAACTTTTTTGTTTCTGTACATTCAAGACTGAAGCGTTACGTTGGTGGTAAGGAAGCCCTGGAGGCAGAGCTTTACTCTCGGTTTGTCCTGGTTCTGAATGAGAAGAAAGCAAAGATCCGCAGTCTACAGCAGGATGTCACAAACCTGGAGGAAATGAGGTGCACTGCTTATACCACATTGACTCTCAAACACTGAAGCTTTTCCAAATGTTTAAAAAGTAGTTTTTTTAGCTGTGAGTTTCGAGGCAAGCGTTTTTTAAAATGAAATATATGCCATAATTGCTTATTAAACAGGTCAAGGGTATTTTTCCTTAATTACAACATTCCTCTGATTTCTCTGTTGCAAAAGTTATGTTAAGCAGTCTGAGTGAATCATGTATAATGTATGGTTTCTGATACAGGAGTAATGACCAACGAAAGAAAGACTCAGTAAAGTCAGGCCAGACAAGAGGTCAGGATGATGGTGTTGAAGAGGATGATTATGGAGGCAGTACTGATGAGGACCCAGTGGAGACACAGTCGACTCCAGCCTCCAGTTTGGGTAAGACTGGTGACATTGGGAAAAAACAATTAAGTACAATTTCGTCAAAACATCAAAACAAATTACTAAAAATCAAACTGGGAATCATTGTTGGTGAGTTTTTAGCTGCTTTTAAAAAGAGATCAGAATCGACTGTTCTCAATCTCAGAGGAAGAGACTTTGAGAGTCTGGGGTTACAAAAGCTCTGTCTCAGCCTTGTATGATGCACAGGCAGCAGGCCCTCAACCTGAACACCCAGAGTGAAAACTGAGTCTGAAGTTACACCAATGTTCTTGACTGAAGATTTAGCACAAGAGGTAAAAGGACCTAGAGTTTCCATTACCTTAGCCATCAATCTGTCAGGGATACAAAAAACGAATTTCTGTTTTCTCTTCATTAAGTTGGAGAAAATTGTCATCCAAATAACTATTAATAGAGTCTAAGCGCCTATGTGGGATAGATTAGAAGTATCTTGGGGATTAAAAGAGATGTACAACTAAATCTCATCTGTGTAGCAGTGATAAGAAGTGTATTTAAAAAGGCTCAAAGTGTGTTGAAGAGTGTGTAAGTGTGTAACAGATATAACAGAAACAGTAAAGAACCCAAAACAGAACCTTGTGGCACAACCTCAATAAGAAAAGAAGGAGCTGCTCTTAGAAGCTGCCACAGAAAATTAAATAACCAAGTAAACTTAATCTTAATCTCTTAATTAATCTCTTAAATTAATCTCCAAACATTCTTGTTAAACCATTCCTTTCAGGAGGTACTTGTGCTCCTCTTATCATGACCAACTTGTTTTAGTTCATAAATAGATGTCACAATAATTTCCTTGCGAATTTACTGAAAGATTCCTAGCTTTTAATATCATTGATGGCAAGCTTTTCTGGTTTAGTGGTAACTAAACAGGTAGAAACCATAATACCACCACCACAGTGTTTTACAGATGTAATAATGCCAAATTCCGTTATTGTCTTTTCTCCAAACTAAACACTTATTTAAAGTAAACATGCTATTTTGGCCACATCCATCCAAAACATTGTCTTGTGGCTCATCTATGTCATCTTTAGTAAACTGTAGATGAGCAGCAGTGTTCTTTTTGGAGAGCAGTGCTTTCTCCTTCTAGCCCTGCCCTAAACACCAGAGAACATCAGGGCCTTCAGAGTTACCTTGTCTTCCTTTGTGACCTCCCTGACTCACATAGAGGGTAATGCCGATCTTCAAGTCATTTTGTTGAATAAAAACAAGGTGCTCACCTGTACTGGATCATCCCATTGATTAAAAGGCCTGACTCTAATTTCTGCTATAAATTTGCTGGTAATCCTAGAGGTTTGCATACTTTTTCTCCTCACTCATAATGTATTCTCAGGAAAATGTTTGTTTCATTTCTTTTACTGGTTTCAGTTTGTCTACTTTTAGATCTTGCACATATATTATTAAATATAAAAAAAAATCATGAAGCCATGTCCATTTTAATCTGAGTCTTACTTACATATTTTTGTACTTTGGAGTTTGGCGGAGAAGTGCTTTTACCGTTTTTCTTTACTTTGCTAGCTGATGGAAAACACCTGTTAAGATGAGTGTGACATGTCACTGAGAGCAGATCTGAAACACCACAACCTTCACATTTATTGCTCTAAAGTTGGCAAACCAGCAAACGTTGGGCATTTCCACACTTTGACTTGTCAGCTATGACTTAAAATACATCATTGGGAGCTGTTGTCGTGGGAGCTAAGTGTGTTTGGACTATCAAGAGACTTTGTTTTCCTACTCAGAAACTAGCCATGACCTCAGTTAGCAGTTATGCAATGCAGAGTAGTGTGCGTCCATGTAATGACTTCAATAAACACCTTTAAATGTGTGGTGGAAGCAGGGCAGACAGCAGTTTTGGAAGCCTCGGTGTATATCCCCGACTCCATTAATGAGAGGTGAGCCATTATTGAACAGTCATCAGCCTTTCTCTTGCCCAGTGGTCTGCTGGTGTTGTTAACCTGCCAGCTAAGAAGCCCTGTTAACTGCCAGTTGAATAAAAATGAAACCAATCACAACATTGTTGTCCCTTCAGGCTGTGTGCTAGCCAACATTAATGCCTTAACCCGAGTCCTACATACAGAACAAATAGAGAAGGTGCCAAAACCCTCAGACCAGTCAGAAGAGTCGTACTCAGTCTAAAAAGATCAGTTTTGACTTTGGAAGTAACTTGTCTGCTGAATGGAAAGATTGTGTCACAAATATGCTTAATTCAGTGCCAGAACTGTTTTCACCAAAAGAGCCATTTGGCCAGAGATGGACTCACAAATGATCTGTTTCAACGTTTACCTCAGCCCCAGTGTTGGGTTTTGCAGGCCCCAAACTCCCATATATCCTCCACACGGACGCTAGTACCATTGACCTCGATGCAGCTCTTTACCAACTTCAGGATGGACAGTTGAGGGCCATAGCGTTTGCTAGCAGAGGATTTGATCAGTGTGTGTGAGTGTGATGTCTGCCGGAAGTGTAGACGTGAGAGGGCAGCCCCTCTCATGAACATTCAGACAGGTAGTCCCCTCGAGTTACTCTTTATAGTTTATCTATCTATTGAGCCAGAGCAGTCTAACAGAAAAGATGTATTAGTTATGATTGATGACTTCACTAAGTTTGCAATGGCTGTCCCTACACCCAATCAATGAGCATGCACTGTTGCAAAAGTCTTCTGGGAAAAGTTTATTGTTCATAACGGTGTCCCAGACAGACTTAAGCGATCAGGGCCCCGATTTTGAATTGAACACAATAAGCAAACTATGCAAGATTGATGGCATGAAAAAGATACGTACAACACTGTATCATCCCAGAGCCAATGCCCTTGAGAGGTTCTATAGGACGCTCCTCCAAATGCTTGGTACTTTGAGTAACAATGAAAAGTTGCATTGGAAAGAATATGTAAAACCTCTAGTACATTGGTTCTCAAACTTTTCACAATGAGTACCACCTCTTAAAATATATGGCTCTTAAAGTACCACCTTTATGAACAACATTAAAGTACAGTAGTATAGGCCTATTTAACACCATATACAGTTTACACTAGAGATGGGCCGATCCGATATTACGTATCGTATCGGTCCGATACTGACCTAAATTACTGGATCGGATATCGGAGAGAAATAAAAAATGTAATCCGATCCATTAAATATCAAAAAAGCATCTCACAAAACTTGCGACATGGCGTAACTCGGCTCATAACCGTAGCACATCGGAGCAGTGTGCTCACGTGATAGAGCGGCTGTGGCGTACGAGACCTGTCGGTGGTCTGGTTGAGCATTTGGAGCCTCGCTACCAAACTGGCATTTCATCTCTGAGAAAGTTATCAAGTAAAGCAAGTGTGTAACTTCATCTCTGAATGTTTGTAAAGCATTCCAGCGTTAAGCTTAACAACCAATATATGGAGCGACTACCTCTTCTCTCCCCCTCCCTCTCCTGCTGCTACTTAAATCATGAAACTGATTAATGATCAGCTGATCGGCTTTTCTGTCGCAAGTCCGTCTCTCTTGCTTATTTTTGGCCCACTTCACGCCAGAAAGAGGAAACCAGCGGCTGAACAACAGCTTGATAATCTGTTGTTAGAATTTATTTAATATTACTTTCTACACCAGGATCTTTTTCTATGTAGCTGACGGCTGGTAACTGCAGGGGCAGATCTAGAAAAGTTTAGCCAGGGGGGCCGATAGGGCATGAACAGGGAAAAGGGGGGCACAAAGACATACTTTTCTTTTTTATTCTCATTTAAAATGTCTAGCTTTTAATAAATAATTATCTGAATCTTACACCCAAAGTTTTAATCTGATGTAAAATGTATAGAAGTCCATTACTGTATATAGTAACTGTTAAGTCTAATATACGCTAGTAAGCTATAGTACTTTTTCCTTTGGGAAGATACCATCTGGCAGTCTGCAATTCTGTTGAAGAAAGATGTTGAATCTATTTAATTATTCTTGAAAAATAATTGATTTCTGTGCATTTTTGTTTCACATTGCATCAAATTAAAGTTGATTACATCGATTAAGCATCATGAGGTGGGGGGTGGTTCCCTATTTTTTTTTATTTTTGCTGGGAGTATGAAACCCTATTAGTTAGGTTGCTTACTCTTTAAAATACCAGAATAGGGAGGATGGAGTAGGTTTAAGTTTATTAGATTGATCAGTATTGCTAAACTATGAAATATTTTGGGTGCAGTGTATTTTTTGCATACAGGTATAACAGAATAGCTTTAGTGTTTTGTTTTGTTTTTAACTTGAGTTTGAACTTATACAAAATGCAGCAAGATATTTAAAAAAAACAAAACAGTTTTATTGATTAAAAAACACACTATATCGGATTCATATCGGTATCGGACGATATCCAAATTTATGATATCGGTATCGGACATAAAAAAGTATCGTGCCATCTCTAGTTTACACAAGACAATTTTACTTCTTATATGAATGTAATTTTTTCTAACTGTCATAAACAGGATGTGACAAGTAATAATAATAACAACTGTACTGCTTTAAAACATTCACAGCAGGTGGGATATCCGGTCTTTAAGTGATGACATATGAACCCTGCTTCCGCGTCCAAACTACTCTAATGATGTGATGCGTTAAGTTCAAAGCTATTATCCAGTTTTGCTTCTCTCCGCGAATGTTTGGTTGTAGAAAGTCAGGGCTTAGAGGTGGTGCCATTTCATGCTACTGTGGTCTCATCTTGTGAGATCGGTGAGCAAATTATTTTATCTTTCCATGGTTTATTTGCACTTTTTATGAGTTCACTGTAAGTAAAACATGTCTAACCTTTACTGAAGAAATAGTTTACAATGTTTTGTACTTTATTTTGCAGAAAAACATTTTTATTCAGAATGTTTTTTAAATTGTAAACATTTAAACTATTGAGATTAACACTGAAGAAGCATTTAAAACCAATGTGAAGATTTTTACATACTTCACTATTTTATTTTCCATTGTAAACAAGATTAATGTTACAAGCAGTACTTTTATGTGCTATCAAATTTTGAAGTGTAATTATTTGAAAACTTGGTGTGTCCTATTTCACTGACAGGTCAGTTTTGTTTTTTTTTTCACACCCTTTCGACTTTCAAACCTTTGTTGAAGTCTCATTCATTTCACTGCTTCTGTACATAGCCAAACCTTCTGGTCCAAATTATTTGAGCTCCTTTAAATGTTTTGGTGAAGTATATTAAGGTGAAGTTAAGTTTTTTTTAAAGTAACTATAGTATTACATAAGCAGCTTCTACCATTGACATTACCCTTCATCAGCCACTAGATTTTTACTCCCAGATGGCATGGATGTAATTAGTGTGCCAAGTATGTAAGTGTAAGTAGTGAACATAAGTTAGCAATAAAGACACTGCAAGAGGCTTTTAGGGGCCTTTTGCCTTTCATGATTTTTCCACTTTGAAATGGTTTACTTCCAGATTAGATTTCTTTTTTATACGTCAACAATTTTTGGATGCTGTTTTCCTTGCTGGGCTTTCCCTTCCCATCACCAGGCAAAACCTGCACCATTTGTGTTTTTTCTGTTGCCACGACAATGACTCAGATGGCTAGTAGGGAAGGGGGGCGTGAAGGGGTAAAGTGAATTCTGTGAAATGCTGTGTGTCTGCATGGGTCCGTTTTGTGTAGTGTAGAAACTGCTGCTAAGGTTCAAAATGTGTTACTTAAACATTAGATTAGTTGGTGATTCCATTTAAGGTTGGAAAATATGTGTGTAAGATTCTTTCAGTGGGCTAATCCAATGGGACTAGTAGCAAAAACCACCCAGATGACATCCACTGAACGTGACACAATGAAAACAAACACAAATAGAGACCGCATCATTGCTTTTGCAGGGGGGCAATGAAATGAACATAATATATACAAAAATCCAAAGAACTGGGGTTTATAATGAATCTTTTTTAAAAACACATAGATGTAAATAGTTGCTGTATGTGTGACAATGTTGGTGCAAAGTTTTGTTTAGACTGGCCCACTGGTTAAGGAGGAGATGGTGTCCATACTGTACAAAGATTATCATCAGTATAGTAAGATTGCTCTCATTTTGTTTGACTACTGTTTTCCACTCTCCTGACTCCATGCTCTTCTCAGAATCACCGACTCCGGGACCACTGGATGAAAGCCTGAGTGACCTCACAGATGTGGCCCCGTCTCGCAAACGGCGCTTTCGTCACCTTAGGGCCCCAGAGGCTGCAGTAAAGCGACCAAACCCAGAGACATCTCAGAGAAAAAGGTATGAGTGTCTCTGCGCTGCCTCATTCACATCAAGATCACTGCTGGTTATGCTGCTGTACTTCGTCTTGTATTCAGAGTAGCTCCTCCAACTTAACATCGCTGCCTTTATAGTTTCAAACACATCATATATTGTTGAAATGTGTTCAGATGTGACGGGGAGGGACAGCTCCACCTGAAATAACACATTCTATATCAATGAACTTGATTGTCATAATTCACACACACACACATCTCCCTCTATTGCTGAGGAACTAAAAGCAGAACACAAAGAGCTTGATCTGTTTTTTAATCATTCAATGTCCCAGTCCTTTCTGCTGTGTCATATTTTCCTTTCCTTCACATCCATCATCCCTTCTCTTCCTAATCTTACCCAGGGGCGGCTCTAGAAGGGTGGCATGGGGTGGTATGTGCCACCCTAAAATGATCTCTTTCCACACCAAGTGCACCCTAGTTTTGCATATGACAGTGTTGTTTATTAAAACAAGATAGCATTTGTTAAGTCTAATTGTTGAATGTTGTCATTGTGTTTCTTAACTTTGTAGAGTCTTAGTTCAAGCAGTAGGATCAAAGCCATTCCTTTGATCCTGACCACCTCTCCAGCCACTCTGTGCTGGGGGAGGTTTTATTGTAGATACATTCTATCTGACAGATCTGTTTCTTGTGTTGTAAGCTTCCTGTTTCTATGATCCTTTTGGTCAGCAGGAGGTTACACAAACGCACCCCCATGACACACACGCGCACACACACACACACACGTTCTTGCACATGCATACAGGTGCTTACACATACACACACATAGGGCCTTGTCTTTGTAACCATTGGGGGGTTTTACGAGGGGAGGTGCTTGTGCAAACTTGTAACTGTTTTTTCCAATAAAAGACAGCGAGCGGAGGCCGGAGTCGGGGTCATTTTGTGGTAGGATTCAAAGTGTGTTCCTGAGATACCGACGAGGCTTCCCTTGCGCAAGTAAATCGATGGACCGCTGTTGCTTTGTTTTTCCTTCGTGAGAATAAGTCTCTAAACTAGCGGGGCATGTGGAAACACAGACCCAACAGCATTAACACTTTGAGCGTAGTTACAGTTAACAGTGAATATAAATTCTAAAACTAAATATATTGCATAGTGTCCACCCCCTCCACAATTAACAAGTGGTTCAGCCCATACCGCAGACTAGCTTTTTTTCTTCTTCTTGTTTTCAGTAGCATGTGATGCCTGTGATTGTGCCAGAGCACATTTTGAACAACACCATGGGATTTTCAGATTTTACACAGGTGGTTGGTTGTTACACTCTGGAAATGGAATGAGGGTGAGTGTCATTAACCCTCTGGGGTCCACGGACATGCCGCACCTCCAAATCACATGACTGATATAAGCTGACATCAAGCCGCAGAGTCTCAGCCGGTGTTTAAAGTTCTGACTTCAAAGTATACTTAAATAAAGTGTTAAAAATAAAGTGTTTAAATTTTAATGACAGGCCACTAAATCCAGAGTTTTATGATTAGAAAGTATATATAAGCAATGCTTTTTTCTAAATACTATTGTCACGTTTTTTGTTTTTTCTTCTTTTTTAAAAAGCATTTTCTAATGACAGCGCGAAAACAGTAAAGAAAAGAAAAATAGCCACCTCTTTCCTATTGGTGGAAAAATGTACCATGTCGACCAATTAAAAAAAGTCAACACGTGGGATTTGGTTGTTTAGGAAGAGGGGCACGTTTTGGGAGTGACAGCAGAGAGACAGAGCGAGCGAGTGAGTAAGACAGAGAGAGATAGAGATATTGATAGCGATTAGATTTGGGAGATTTGTGACGTTTAGCGTGGAGTGTGTAGTTAGTGTGTTGCGTTGTCTTGTGTAGTTAGTCTGTTGTGTAGTCGTTGTTTTGTTTTGTGTCAGTGACGGCACTAATGACTTATTGTGACACCTGATTGTTCTCTCAGTTCAGTTAGAGTAGTATTTTTTAAATGGTTGTACAAAATTTAAAAAACAGCAGGTGTATTGGCTGCAAAATGTGTGGATAAGTTTTAAAAAAATGAACAATTTATATTTGCATTTCAAGTTATAAAAATAATTTACTAAACATGTCTGTGGGTTTTACAAAAAAAAAAAAAAAAAACTACTACTAGGATTTTATGTCTTTTGTGTGATTTCAGATGAGTTGTGATAGTACAGTATGTCAATGAAAAGACATGTGAAGTTGTGCTGAAAAGAATGATACCAAGCTAGGCAAAGCAAACAAATAAAATTAAGCAATTTAAAGGTGAAATACAAATGTAAAATCAAAAGGAGTCAAAAATAGCCAGTTATATTTTGGACCTCAGAGGGTTAACTCAACAAATCATGAAAAATTAGGTTTAAAACTTTGTTCATGACAGTGCAAATTTCTGGCATTTTGTGAAACAATTTTCTAACAAAATACAGTGTGAAACTCAAGTTAGCTAGTTGAGCTACATATTTATTTATTATACAGGCTATGCAGTACATAAAATCAAAATTTTATATTATAAAATTAGTTATAGACTATATTTATGGAAAAATGTGTATACTTACTGCATTTGAATCATTTTAACAATATGTAACCACCTGCATATGTGTTTAGAAAAAAAAAGGCTTTGATTTTGCCACCCCATTTGTTTTCCTTCTCACCCTAAGAAAATTTCTCTAGATCTGCCCCTGATCTTACCCCTTGGTAGTTACTTTAATAAAAAAATATCAAACATTCACTGTAGGGAATCATCTTTATGCTGTGTTATTAAGCCCAGTGTGTAGAGACAACTAAAAGAGACCCCTACTGCCTTGCTTTTAATTTTTAAGGCACATTTTTGCATGGAAGCCACATCCTTCTTTTATATACAGTCTATGCAATGTGCAGATTTGGATAAATGTTTGTAACACAAATTTTGGATTAGGATTCAGATATGTGTGTTCACTTTTAAAAGAACGTGCTTTATTTTTACATAAGTGGATAATATATATTTTTTCATAATCAACCCTTTTAATATCTTGGATATCAGTGAATGCCGTTATTGTCTGGTTTGAAGACAGTTTGGAGTGGGGCTGCTAGGATGGGGGTGGGGGATTGTCAAAGGAGGTCTAGCATGTGAAGTGAGGAGCCAAAGAAACAATTGTGCAACTCTCTTCTATTCTCCTCGCTGTTGTTTCTATAGCCCCTCTTTTCAAGCTCAGTCAGACCATCACACTGCTCTGAAAGCCCCATTGCTGCACATCCAAAACCTCTCAATACCATTGCTCTTGTTCCCGTTTCGTCCATTTGCCAGCTTCTTTTGGAGGTGTCTGTTTAGAAAATATTCTTAAAAGCATGTCTCAATCTGACATTGTTCCTGTAGCAGTCCCTACCAACAGAGTAAATATACTGTGTCCAGGTTTCTCAGAGTGCCAGTGACTGTAAAACGTGCCACATGCAGATAAGTGTTGCCATCCATTTAAAGCTGCTGTCAGGATTTGTTACTGCTGCCCATTACCAGCTCTGCCTTCTCTAACAAGAAGCAGCAGTGAGCTAATGTACAGTTGTAGCTGCTGGATGTTTGATCACTGCAGTGGCTGCTAAAACTGCCCCCCTCTGAGCTGGCACACACAGCAGAAAAGAGGCCCTTCTCCTGGTGGTGACTATTAACCACTGTTACCTCCACAGAGAAGATGGAGACCAGGATGAGGAAAAGTTAACATAGCGAAAGAGCCACATAAACAGAAGCATGGCTGGCAATGTAAAAGAGTGCTCAGCATTTTGGGAAATTCCTTTTTGTGTCACTTAACCTCACTGTGACTCCAGCAGCACCAAGCAGGTGTATAAAAGCAGTCAAGTTTGTATTTAACAAAATATTTATACTTGAATGATATATAGATTAGAGATCAGTGGCTTAACAAAGAATCCATTTTTGTCAAATTGGTTAGGTACAAGGACTGAAAATGTGTGATAAAGCAGGGAATGCCAAAAGGAACAATTTTAAAGAGCTACAGGAAGCTGGAGAACTGTTGCTCAAGAGCACTTGAGCACAAAAATACAAGAAAGTCTGACTCCTTGGATACAAACTGTGAAGAAGTGAGTTTTTCACAGTACTGCAGGCTAGCAGCTGTTCTGCTCTTTGCAGTAAATATGTATTCCTACACTAAACTAACCATTTCCCATAATCTCTTCTTTACTTCACTAATACACATATTTCTAACCCAAACTCTTTGTTTGATGAAAGAAAGAAGGATTTCTCAGTTCCTCTGAAAATAAAGAGAGGTTTTCAGTTTACTACCCCATCTCCCTCTCCTGATCTTTGAACATGTGGTTAGGATATAATTGTTTGTGTACACAGAGGACTGTTTTCCCATGAAAGGAAACTAAAAGAAAGTTACAGTGAAATCCTTCCTCCCTTTTACACATGGACTGGTTCTGTAAACGATCAAATATCGCTCCAAGCCATCACAGATAATCACTACAAGCCATGGCACAGTGAGGGTCTCACAAGTGTTTTCATTTTGATTTATACTAGGATCAACACAGAGTTTATACATCCTTTGTCCTTTGAAAACAGTCGAAGTCATATATTTTTTCTCTCGATATTTTAGGTTTAAAGTGCCACAGTCTAATTAGCTAATTAATCCAAAACACCTGCATAGTGAGCCATTTAAATGGTCTCTTAGAAGAGGTTGGATGTTCCCAAAGTGCTCTATCAAAGCACATTAATAGAAAGTTGCGTGGAAGGGAAAGGTGCACAAGCAGCAGGGATGACCACAGCCTTGAGAGGATTGTCAGGAAAAGGAGATTCAAAAGTGTGGGGGACCTTCACAAGGAGTGGACTGAGTTAGTACATTAAGAGCCACCGCACACAGACGGATCCTGGACATGGGCTTCAAATGTCGTATTCCTCTTGTCAAGCCGCACCTGAACAACAAACATCAGAAGCATCTTACCTTGGCTAAAGGAAAAAAAGAACTGGTCTGTTGCTGGTCTAAAGTCCTCTTTTCTGATGAGAGCAAATTTCGCATCTCATATGGAAGCCAAGTTCCCAGAGTCTGGAGGAAGAGTGGAGAGGCATACAATCCAAGATGCTTGAAGTCCAGCGTAAAGTTTCCACAGTCTGTGTTGATTTGGGGAGCCATGTCATCTGCCGGTGACGGTCTACTATGCTTTATTAAGTCCAGAGTCAGCGCAGCCATCTACCAGGACATTTTGGAGTACTTCATGCTTCCTTCTGCAGACAAGCTTTATGGAAATGCTGACTTCATTTTCCAGCAGGACTTGACACCTGCCCACACTGCCAAAAGTACCCAAAACCTGGTTCAATGACACTGGGATTACTGTGCTTGGTTGGCCAGCAAACTTGCCTGACCTGAACCCCAGAGAGAATTTATGAGGCATTGCCAACAAAAAGATGAGAGACATGAGGCCGAACAATGCAGAAGAGCTGAAGGCTGCTATTTAAGCAACCTGGTCTATATATATATATATATATATATATATATATATATATATATATATATATATATATATATATATATATATATATATATATATATATATATATATATATATATAAAATCGTAAATCTGGGTTTAGTAGCTTGCCATTAAAATTTAAAACTGGTGTTCACTTTAGAGTCTGAACATTCAAAACAAGCTGAAATAGAGAGTCAGGGTGGCTGCAGCTTGTTGCTATGTCAGCTTAAATCAGTCATGTGATTTGGAGGTGTGTCGTGTCCTTTGACCCCAGAGGGTTAATAACATTCACCTTCTTTCCATTTCCAAACAACCAACCACTTGTGTGAAATGTGAAATTCCCATGGTGTTGTTCAAAAGGTGCTCTAGCACAGTCATAGGCATCACTTGCTACTAAAAACAAGAAAAAAAAACCCATTTGTTAATGGTGAGTGGGAGGGGGCACTATGTAATATATTCAGTTTTAGAATTTATACTCAGGGTTAACTGTAGCTACGCTCAAAGTGTTAATGCTATCTTATTATAACAAACAACATCGTCATGTCCAAAACTAGGGTAGCACTAGGGGTGGCAAGAGATCATTTTAGGGTCTTACATGCCACCCCATGCCACCCCTTTAGATCTGCCCCTGCTTATGGATTAACTAGTTTAAAGTATAAAATGTAAAAAATATTCATTGCTTGATGAAGCTCAGTTTTAAAGACCTTCAGTGTGACCTTCCACCAAGGCAGCTCACTGTCTGGGCATTATTTCCTTTTAGAGCTCAAATGTGACATGATATTTAAAACCCCTGTGTATCATTCCCTATATGCTTGTATGTAGAACAACAACCGTATGAAACATAGTTTTAAAAAGCTCGATATTGATTTACTATGGCTTTAACCATGTCAGAGGTCAAATGTGACATTTTTGTCAATTTTCCACCAATAAATCATAACATTTAAAATATTGCATACAACAGCTATGATGTATATAGACCGAACGCACGCTTATGCTACAGGAAAAAAAACCTGCTTTGGGGAGGTAACATCATCAGACTTAAAAACTGGTGGAGAACATGAGCCTCTATGTGGAAATGCACAAAAACAAACAGAAGTAGTGATGTCTTTGATGTAGAACACTTAAAGTAGGGGAATTGCTAGGCCACAGTTACACACACGCACACACGCACACACACACACACACACACATTGCCCATGTGTTTCTTGTCTTGTGTCTTATAGAGCACATGACATATTTCCTGTTTCAACAGGAAAACGGTCCTGTAAACCAGTCTCATTAGCCCACTGACCTCTTTTCTGTGTGTGTGTGTGTGTGTGTGTGTGTGTGTGTTTGACAGAAATGACTCCCCTGCAGGATCCAGTAAGCATCAGACTCCCCGGCTCTCTGCAGATGTTGCTGCAGCAAGTTCTGCAGTGGAAGACCTTTTTGAGGAATTCTGATGTTCCATGTCTGCACCTTATAGACGTAGACAAGACCACAGCAGTGAAATGCCAAGGCATCATATTTTTATTGTGATTGAATGCACCTAGTGCTGTATCTATATGGAAGGATAAAGCACTGCAAAAAAGGCGTTCAATGGATGCTGATGAGAGAAATGCTTGGTGATTCTTTATAGAGCACTGTAGAGGTTGCTTTTTTTTATGTAAAGTACACTAATGACCAATGTTTGGAATAGTAAAAATAATAAACATGTTTTTACCAAAGTTTACGTTAGCTCAGGACTTCTTTGAAATGTATTTTTTCTGATATACTTTGCAGGCTACACATCAACAACTAATTTTGATATTTGTGTAAATAAAAAGTGAAAACAAATAGTTAATGGACTGATTCTTACATAATTTTCTACTCCTCTGGAGCACATAAGCAAAGCATCTATAAAGCGCTTTTAGTACTTTCTGTCTAACATTTATGCTCTGATGGATACATCAGGGTTAATATCTTGCCCCAGGATATTTGGCAAGCCACCAACCTTTTGATTAGCAGAACTGATCTAACTCCTAAGCCACCGGGCTGTAGCTTAGGACTTGAACAGCCAGGGATCAAACCCACAACCAATCATCAATACATTTACAATTACTTTATTTTATTTGTCACATACACAGTACAACATATAGTGAACATGCAGTGAAATGCTTGTGTCCTGAACTGCAGACAGGCTGCAGATGTAGCCGCGCCATTCCAGGGCTGGTTTTTAGCAGTAAGGATACCCACCTGTATAGTGTATAATCTGGCTTAGACTCTCAGTGTGTATTTTGGCATCTCTAGAGGTTCAGGATAATTTGACTTTAAAGATTTATATGGTTTGAATGAATGCTTGCTGTAATTTTCACACAAAAATAATAAACAAGAAAAAGATTCTCACATTTAATTCAGTGTCACTTTTATAGTGCCCAATCACAACAGCAGTCGCCTGATATTGTAAAGACCCTGCACTGATATTCGTAATTTGAACATGAACTGCAGAAGCCCCTGGCTCTCTATTAAAGTGCATAAAACACTACTCCACAGTCCGTACAGATGTTCAGTGAACGTGTGTGTGTTCACGATCTGCTGATTAGCGTTACGGACACAGACAGTTATTGCCTTTCCCCCCCGGAACACCCTTCATTGTAACCTCCCCCTGCTCTTACTGATACACTTGTCCAGATGTTAACTTGTCGTCACTTAACCGATTAAATACATTGCAGACTGTGTTCCTACAGAGTGCGAGAACAACATTACCAAACAAATCACACTCGTTAAATGAATATGAGGCAGTTAGGGTTCCAAAGCCATCCCGCCCAGGAGTCAGGTCTTTCTGCCAGTAATACAAAGAAAAGTCTCTCCCTGCACTTCTCCAAATTCAGCCTATCTATACTTTCCTCTTTTTTGTCCCACTCAGATCTCCTTCCGCCCCAAGTCCCTCCCCCGTTTTTACGTTACTTTAGGGATTGTGCGCTCCTCCTCCTCTTCCTAATATCAAGATAATAACGCGTGCAGAGTGGATTTGAACTTCCAGCCAGACCAGTGAAGTGGGTGAGTACAGTGGTCTTAAAAATAAGCAGCTCACGCTCCGCGGATCATTTGGAGTCTCCGGCAGTTTCGTTTGGAAAAGTTTTAAGTGATCAACCCGAAACGAGCCAGCTGGATTGTGGATACACTTCCAAGGTTGTATTACATTATTATAATTATAATAATAATCATAATAATAATTATGATTATTATTATGTTTTCTCCGTGGCTCACCTGATGTTAACTAAGGGTAATATTTGTGTGGTTATTTAGCGATATTACTATAATGTCAGTGTTTTATTCCCATATCAGGAGCTGCTTTTTAGGTGACGGGAATGTTCCCACACTAATAGAGCCAAGTGATTAGAGACTCATTGATAAAATTGAGCCAGGGACCAATTACGTCCCCTCAACCAGCTGATCACTTGATAAGCGGTATCACTGCGGCAGCCTCAGTGAAGCCCTGGGACAGCTCTTAGCACACACGTGGTCTCAGAAGCAGCGCTTTTCTCTTGTTTTTGAATTATTTTTTAATAATAATAATTATGCAAACTAGAGCTATGTAAAACATTAAAGCAAAACCTAAATGTGATTCACCGACACGAAGTGTCCTGATAAGATTAAGAAAAGTTTCTCAGTTATTCATAATTACTCAGAGACAGTTAACTTTATGAATTAATAAATTTTTATTTAACGTTGAAATAGAACAAATAGTACTTTATATAGTCCAGGTAATGTGAATTCCAGACATACATGTCCTAGTTCATGCAATAATGGAAGAACATTGGGAAAACATGTTATTCCATTATGTCTGTTCATTTATTTTAGTTAACAGTATTTCAAAATTGTAGGTTATATGAGCTACAATAAAACATCTGATTTTATTTCCATGCGATTAAGTGAGTAAAGAAAAATACGATTTTAAAAGCCTATTTTTGTCCAAGTGAAACTGTCCTATAGATTGCTGAAATGCTGCATAAAAATCCACTTCACCTGGAAACACAGTCTAGTCTTTTTATTTACAGTGTAAGGCTACAGCGCAGCAGTATTTGTGCTTGTCTGCACCAACACTACTGGTTGATATTCCTGTACAAACTACTAATCTAATAAATAATGGCTTGATTGGTCAGTTGAGACTAATTGACTACAGTTTAGAGGGTATTACTAATTTTTAAAATCATTTTAGAGGTTATGCTACTAGGTACTACACTAGACTGCACTTTCTGTGGTTTGTGGTCACTGTGTTGCTTCTATGTTTAAAAAAAAAAGCTTATCTCATTCGAACATTATAACATATATTAACTAAAGTTAACTGTAGTCTTACAGTAGGCTAATATTTGGCATTTATTATAAGGTCCCACACTGACTGTCACTCCTTTTTTTCTTTCTTGCAGATACTGTTGAGATGATTAAACACATCCTTATACTCCTGCTCTGTCTTGTGTGTCCGTGTTCACCCCGTCCTCAGCCAGGTAAGTTGAGTCTAGCAGGATGTGATGATTTTGTAGCTGAATCCAAACTTTGTAACCCGCCCTGGTGCTTTCTCTCTGACGTAGCTGTAATTATGTGCCAGATTTTCAGATCCAAGACTGACAAAGTGGAAAATGATTATACTCTCAACATAACACAAATTCACTCTGCATACACACTTAACCAGCATTCCCTGGTTAAGTGTGTATGCAGTCACACACACACACACTCTTTCACTTGTTTTTTTTTTTCCATTTTCTTCTTGCAGCTGAACGCTCCCACACTTTCTCAGAGCAGGTATTAGTGCAATACTTCTGCAGATTCCACAGTTGTTTATGCAGGTTAAACATATATTTTTATATAGAATTGCAATTTATATTTGATTTATAGTTGAACTCCACAGAAACTGCTTTCCTGCTTTGAACCAAACCCTGCTCAGGTGTAGCTGGTCACTACTCTTGCTTTCAGATTGATCTGCAGCTATGTGTATATTGAGATCAATACAGCCATTAGGCCATGGGCATAGACTTCTGGGTATGACACATGGGCCTGAGGGGTCTGGTACTTAGCTATTGGCAGCAGATCCTACTTTTCCTGATTCTATTTGGTGTCCTGAGAGCTAAGGAGTGGGTTGCTGTGGATCAGTGTTTCAGTGGATGGGAAGTGACGTTGATTCACTGCATTGGGCCTCTGCCTTGTATTTTTGGAGCCAGACATGATCATATTTAGACAGGGTGGAGTACTAAGTTATCAGCTAATGTCAGCAAGCTGAGTTAGCTAGCCTCACACAAAGACTCGGTGTAACACACAGACAGAAATAGCAAAACTAGTAAAATACTGGAATTGCACTCATGAAAAGTGGAGTCTAGACTTCTTAGTTAGGTTGTACGTCCATTAAAATGTTGCAAAAAGCATTGCTTTTATTCATTTTAGACTCAAACTGGTTCCTGTTTTCCTTCCAGCACCTCCAGAGATGGCAGTGAAGATGGAGGAGAAATTGGCTGTAGCTGGCTCTCTAGCAGACACAGTGGTGCTACCGTGTTACTTCTCCATAACGCAAGCTTATTCCAGCAGTTCCGCACAAGCTCTGACGCACACCCCTACACCTGCGCAAACTCACAGCCAGAGCTCTGATGACTACGGCAGGATCAAGTGGACGAAGCTAGACGGGCAGGAGGAGAAAGTGGTGCTGGTGGCCCAGGGACTGGGAGTAAAGTTGGGGCATAGCTTTGAGAGCAGGGTGTCAGTGCTCAGCTACCCGCAGTGGCTTGGAGATGCTTCTCTGGTGATAGAGAAGCTTAGGGCCAGCGATGCTGGGTTATACCGCTGCGAGGTGATGCATGGGCTAGAGTCCACTCAGGTCACAGTCATCCTCACTGTCAGAGGTGAGTAAAACATACAGGAACACTAGCAACTCACCATTTTATAGTCAGGTTAGGAGTCTGTATGCAAATCTACAAACTTGATTGTCTGTATCCAGATGTGCCCAGCTGGCAGAGACTTCAAAGTTGAAGGTGTCGCCAAAAGTATTAACTGAAATGTGTGCACGTGCCATTTTCTTTAAAGTGCCCTTCCTCTCCGGTCATTGTAATGGTCTGTTTTCTAATCCATCTGCTGAAAGAGGAAAGATTCTCTGAGATGACCTAAAAACTTTTAGGCAACTAGTCCAAAGCTAACTGTGTCCAGGAAACACTTTACTCCAGTGTAATGTGGAAACCTAAAGTCTGCTTTACACAAACACTCGCACCAGTCCCAAAAAGCTGATTCTGTTCATCGTAGCGTTTTCAGTGGGAGAAATGTTTCAGTATCGTCCAAGTGACTTCTTCAGTCTCAGCTGACTGCAAGTTTCCCAACCTCATAAACAATACATTGTGCACAATGACTGAAACTAGCACCACTGGCAAACAATGTGATGGGAGGTCTCACATCAGTCTTTCACTCATTCAACTTGTGTCTTGTTGTGTACAAAGATATTACAAAGATATTACCACTATTTTAAGCAGTGTACTGTATTGTGAGGAGAGAGTGTTTTTTTTATAAAAAAAAAAAAAACATATGCTGGAGATCCAGATCTGCATTATTTGCAGCCTAGGAGAGTGGCTAGCATTCATTTTTTTTTAAAAAGTTTAATTCTGATTTTTTAAAATTCTCAAAACACAACCTTTCAATTTTAGACAAAACTTTATTTAACACAGGCATCACTAAAGTCAAAGCATGGTGGACAAAGAAATTCACAGGACTGGGAGCCACTGCGATAGAGGGAGAGGTGTGTTATTTCACAAGCTCAGGTAGAAGGTGTGTATGATTGCAATGGTGAGTGAAAGGAGAAGGGTAAGAGGGCGAAGCAAGGCTACAGAGAGGGGTGGTTCACCGGGTGAGAGGGTGAGTGATGAACGAGCAGATGTCCGACGTCCTCTTTTCCACAGTGGGGGTATCTTGCAGCAAGCAGGAGGGCAGGCAAGTGAGATTTCAGGCTTACCCCAGGAAACCTAGAGGTAAGACCAGTGGCAGCTGGCAGGTAGCAAGTGGGCGAGGAAGACCAGCATCAGAGGGAATTCGATTCTTAGTGGAGATGAGTGAATGCTGATCCAAGGATGCAAAACTGGAAACACAGAGCAATGTTACACAGGGAAATGAGTATGCTAACGGAACATGGAGACATAAGGAAAGGTGGACCTGGGAACTAGAAACAAAGCCTCAGGAGCAGAATGGAAAATATGCCAGAATACCAAAACACACCAGATCTTGACAGTACCCCAAGAGTTACCTCCAGGCACTGATCTGACCTGCAAAGACACTCGTAGAAGTAAGAGATTAAAGAATGGTCAAGGATGAATGCCCGCAGGACCCAGGAATGCTCCTATGGGCAGTACCCCTCCCAGTCCAACATGAACTGATTGCGCTGGCCTTGCTGACAAACGTTGACGAGCCAGCAACAATCATAGGCCGGGTGGCTGTCGATGAGCCGGGTGGCTGTTGATGAGCCGGGTGGCTGTTGATGAGCCCGGTGGCTGTTGATGAGCCGGGTGGGTGGTGGGGGAGGATCGCATAGAGGGCACAGTTGACTGGAATACACCGGTTTGAGTTGAGACACATGAAAGGTGGGATGACTGCGCAGTGATGGGGGCAACTTGAGTTTGAAAGTGATGGGACTAATTACAGTCTATTTCATATGGACCAATAAAACGAGGAGCTAGTTTTTGGGTTAATGATTTTAATGGTAAATCTTTAGTTGGAAGCCATACTGTCTGACTGGGTGGAAGGGAGCAATGACAATCAGTGTACTTTTTGTTGTGGTTTTAAGCAGATTTGAGTCCAGACCTGCTGACTCAGTTGGAGGTGATGTAAAAGTAACGCTGCTCATCACCCTGAACACACCATCCCCACTGTGAAACATGGTGATGGCAGCATCATGCTGTGGGGATGCTTTTGTTCATCAGGGACAGAGAAGCTGGTCAGAGTTAATGGGAAAATGGAAGGAGCTACATACAGGACAATCCTGATAGAAAACCTGTTGGAGGCTGCAAAGGACTTGAGACTGGGAAGGAGATTAACCTTCCAGCAAGACAATTATCCTAAACATACAGCAATAGCTGCAATGGAAGTGATTAGATCAAAGAATATTCATGTGTCAGAACGGCCCGGTCAAAGTCCAGACCTAAATCCCATTGAGCATCTATGGCAAGACTTGAAAATTGCTGTTCACAGATACTCTCCATCCAATCTGGCTGATTGGCTATTGATTTTGTTTTGATTTTAAGTTTGATTTCCTGATATGTAGATTTGTTTTTCAAGCATGAACTGAAACCTTGACTTTTGGATATTCATAATTTTGGTCGTATATGTTGATATTTTGTCTCGAGGACCTTCAATAATGGATCTAAAATTATGTTGATTTAATAAAACACTATTGAAGGCATCCGTATATTCCTGATTGTTGATAACCCTCCTGCAGGTGTGGTGTTCCACTACAGAGCTAGCAGCAGCCGCTACAGTCTGAACTATTCTGAGGCCGTGGAAGCGTGCCACTCTGTAGACGCATCCATCGCTACACCTGAGCAGCTGACAGCTGCTTATGAAGATGGCCTCGACCAGTGTGATGCGGGCTGGCTTGCAGACCAGTCAGTTAGGTATGTTCCTCCATTTCTTTAAACAAATAATCTCAAGTTTAATGTCCCTCGTAATTTCATGATAAATTAGCAGATAAAATAACCGAAATTCAAAAGTTGACGTGCCATTTTGAATCTCAGCGAGCCCAAATGTGATGGTAAATCAAGTGCGGTAGGCCAACTCTGCCACACCAACCCTCTGTATTTCCTCCTTCATTACATCCATGGATCTTCTCTGAGATCTTTCTCTTTTCCTCCTTGCAGCATCATCTTCATCATCCTGTCCTCTCTCTCGTCTGCTGTATTCAGACCACCTCAGCCTCACCTTTCTAATTTTGCCTCCAATGTGCTAAACCTGAGATGTGTTCTACTCGTTGCATGTTCACCTTTCCACCTGTCTCGCTCTTTTATTTACACACAGAATTTCATTCCTCTTCTCTCCAGAGAATACTTCCCCCTCTCGAGGCTCTCCTACACATGCTCCCTACTTTCACTAAAATATGTATAAAAATATCTGTAATTCCTAAATGGTCAAAGCAATAATTCAACTTGAATTAAGTTTGTTTTTGATTTAAAGCTGAAACTCTGCACTTAAGTCACATTTTCATCGTGTGCAGTTCACTGTGTTGGTGCACAGAGGCAAAACTACAAAAACTGTTATTGTACACGTACTTAGGGACCCAACTATAGAACATGAAAACGGAATAAACAAATAAATACGACCTCGTTAAATATCAGATCATGTCTTGCTCTGCTTTTAAAAATATTGTCATTATTATTGTTAATTTTTCAGATATCCACTCACAGTGACCCGTCCAGGCTGCGAAGGTAATCTAAAGAATCGGCCAGGTGTGAGAACCTACGGCATCCGTGACCCCATGGAGAAATACGATGTGTACTGTTATGTAGACAAACTACACGGTAAATACACATGCAAGACAAATACATACTGAAATACAGAATTATAGAGGCAGTGGTTAGCTTAGCTTAGCTAACCTGCTGCTAAGTGTTTAGCAGAACACTTTTCTGAAGTTAAAATTTCAACCTTATAGCTCCTCCACTAGGGATGGGTATTGATAAGATTTTCACGATTCCGATTCCATTTTCGATTCTGTTTAACGATTCGATTCTTTATCGATTCTCTTATCGATTCTTTTTAAAAAAAGGAGAACACTAAGGTCAAATAGCTTAGAACTTTGTTTTATATCTTCTCTTTGAATGAGATAGAAATTTAGGAGTAACATGGCCTTACAAACCCAACAGTGAGATCTTAAGAGATCCACAGCCTACGGCTTTTCAATGGGGTGTCACAGGGTCACCAGGAAAAAAATTGTAAATGTAAAATAATAAAATAAATATTCTTCTGTAGCAATAAAACAAGAATATCCAGTAATGTTCCTGCCTACAATTAAACACATTCACTTACCTAAAATCGGGGCATCTGCTGTGGCAAATGGGTGCAAACCTTTGACCACAAACTTAGTCACTGCTCGGTGACATTCGTCTATCCTGGCCTGAAAGGAGACGCTAACGGTAGACTGCAGCGACAACTGCCAGCATCTGAGCCAGACTCTGTCTGTCTCTCTCATCATGGTCACCTAAATGCAGCGCACAGTAATGGCAGGTTTTGTAATAAGGCAGATCGCGCTAACATAATATGCACTGTTAGTTGATTATTTACCTGCCGCATTAACGGGAGAGGACGTGCAAACGTTACCGCTGCTGCTGGGTTGAGATTCACGAGTCCGGAGCGGAATTAAAAACACAACATTCATTTAAGGTTATCGCGTGTTTTGTGAGCAAATGCTTTTGCATATTCGTAGTGTTTCCTCCCTTAAATGAAATATCTACTTTGCAAGTATTGCAAGTTGCCCTGTTGTCATCCTTTCTCGTAAAGTATAACCAAACTTTTGAGCGTTTGAGCCGCTTAGGCGCCGTGTTTCCTGCCAGGTAAATGACGCTCCGCAACGTGGTGACGTCATTCGGGGCGACTGGAATCGATAAGGGAATCGTTTGCAAAAATGGCAAACGATTCCAAGGAATTGAAACAGTGGGAACCGGTTCTCAACAAGAACCGGTTTTCGATACCCATCCCTATCCTCCACTAGTTTCTGCTAGTCTGCTGCGGCTCTATACCAGGGGTGGGGAACTCCAGGCCTCAGGGGCCGTTGTCCTGTAGGTTTTAGATGTGTTCTTGAAACAACAAAGCTGATTTAAATGGCTAAATTACCTCCTCAACATGTCTTGAGGTTCTCCAGAGGCCTGGTAATGATAATAATCATTTGATTCAGGTGTGTTGATCCAGGGTGATATCTAAAACCTGTAGGACATCAGCCCGTGAGGCCTGGAGTTCCCCACCCCTGCCCTTTATCCGGCTGATTTTGTCGAATTTGGTTGAAGTCAGCTTATTGTTACAAATGTAATTCATTTAAAATATCAAGTAAAAAGACTGTGGTTAGCTGTAAACTGACTTTGTGTATCTGCTCTGTCTGTAGGCGAGGTATTCTATCCTACTTCCATCAGCAGTAAGCTCACCTGGCAACAAGCAAGGGAAGAGTGCGAGAAGCATGATGCCGTGCTGGCATCGCCCGGTCATCTGTTTGCAGCCTGGAGGGCGGGGCTAAACCGCTGCGACTTTGGCTGGCTATCTGACGGCAGTGTCCGTTACCCCATCACCATCCCCAGGCCTCAGTGTGGAGGAGGCCAGTTGGGGGTCCGCACACTTTACAAGTATGAAAACCAGACTGGTTACCCAGACCCCACTGACAGGCACGGGGCTTTCTGCTTCAAGGGTAAGACAGAAACATACATTGATCCAAACTGGACAGTAATTTACTCTGCTTATTTTCTTATTTGCATGAACTTAGTCTTGCAACAGAGTGGTCTCATATCTATTAAGTGTTTATCCCATTATCTAGTTTCAAAGGGTGAAAAAGGCTGCGAAATAAACAGTTTTAAAAAGCATGTCAGTTTCGGCAGCTTCTTTCATTTAAGCCACATACATCGAGCTGGTTTCACAGGACAGGAGTCTGTCACTGTTATTTAAGGGTTATTTTACCTTACATAAATATTAAGCACGTTGACATGTCTGTGCTTGTGATTTGGCGCTAAATAAAATCAAATTGAATTGAATCGAATAGTTGAAGTCTCTGCATCCTAGTTGACTTTTGAAACTCTAAAAACCACAAGCTTTAATTACAGATACAGTCCCGCTCAGGACCTTTGCAGGTCACAGAGCAGTGTGTCACAAGACACCGAGTCTCAAAGGTAATAATAATTTGGAGATCTATAAGCATGTATGTGCAAATTGTTTGGTCATATTTTAATGAGGAATTCTGCTTAGAGCAGCTTTGTCTTTAGATGCATTGTGTAACCTGGTTAAGAAAATTAGTAATATTACAGATAAAAAATTAAGACAAATTACAAAGTGTATGGAATACAGGTCCATGCCGCACTGTTGAGCTTGCAATACTTGCCCTCCTCCAAACATCCACAACACTTTGTGGATGTTTGGTCAATGAACACTGAGGTGTCACAATCTGCAACCACTTAAAAGCCAAGTAAAAAGAAGTTACAAAGAACAAACCCAACCAAGAGAAGAATGATCTCTCAGTAGCCATGTTAATGGTGGGCCATATTTTTTACGAGGGGAAAAACCCAGCACGTGCACTCTAACACAGATAGAACAGAAACAGGACAGGTCCCTAATGTTTCACAGCTGGGACCCTGCCCAAACTCAGACAGACAGACGAAGGAGGAGATGTAAAAGAGGGGGATTTCTCCCATAAGTGACATCATTGTATAAAAAGCACAAAACTTTAACAGTGAGCCCAGCTCAGTCTGCAGTGTGAAGTTGCAGCATCAAGTATGAGGCACTAAACATATAATTTCACTCACTTGCCTTTCTGAACATGAAACCTGTGTAATGTGCTTTACCGAGACTTAAGTATAGTGGCAGGACTGCAAGAGAAAGTAAATGTACAGTGACGGTGTACGGACAGACCCCAGCCAGATGGTTGAAGCTCGCCAAATACATGACATCATATCTGGGCAGGACTTAACATGCAGCCAGGGTCTCCTTCACAGTGCAAAACGACAGACTCAACCACAGTTAAAGCACAAGTCTGCAGGCAATCCACACCTTTAGCAAGCTCTTTGATAGATGCAGTAATCAAAAAATGCAGTTTAACAAGTATTCCTTCAATAAAAGTCACAATAAAAGTACAGACGTATAACAGCTTTTACTTAGTAAAAGTAGTGCAGAAACATTTGATTCAATTCAGTTCAATTTTATTTATATAGTGCCAAATAACAGCATCGGTTGCCTCAGCATCTGCTCTGTGACTGCTTCACCTGTTCTGTTACAGACTTTCTGAGGACTTGTGTAACCCAGTGGAGTCTAACTGAATGGAGCATGACCGTAACATCATTTTCAGTTTTGTTTTAGGTTGTCAGAAAGGTATTTTCTCTAGATTATAGAGGATAATAGTGGTGTTGTACCTGCAGTATAAAACATCATATAAGAATCAGTCCATTTACCATTATGTTGAAAAGTCTTCCTTATATGTCTCTCTAGATCTAAAATTATGGCTATAGTGCTAAAGAGAAACAGGAAAACAGCACACTCACAAAACCCACCCAACCAAACACCCTCCTGCACATTCACACATGGAGGGGACTATGTTACTTCCAGTTTATTAAAGCATTATGTATGTGACTTTCAAACCCCCCACTCATTCCCAGGACACTAACCATTTGAACTCAGCACTTAGACATACACAAAGGAATGCATTGTATGTTCAGGAGCCCTAATTGTTAGTTTTTCATGTGGTATATGCTCCATTATAACAAGGCATTAATCTTCCCTATAATCAGAGATTACTTGGAGAAGGGCCTTACAACAAAACTCTTATGCACTGTCTAAAATTCTTTTAAAAGCCTGATCAATGTGAGACAGTTACAGGCTTAAAGAAAGTACATCTTTTTCAGCTGAAAGTTGTTGTTTTTTCACAAATCACGACATAAAAATTATCTGGTTCTCACCAAGTCTGAGATAAACAACAGCACATGTTGTGATACAGCGTGTCAATAACGAGAGTATCATTTAATAAAAATGGCAAAAGCATTGTGGGAAAAGCTAAGCACACCTCATGACTGAGCAGCTTCTAGAGACACCTGTAGCAGCAATAATTTGGACTAATTATTTTCTGTCTGACTTTATCAGTCTCTCACATTGTTGTGGAGAAATTTCAGCCCATTCTTCTTCACAGCATTTCTTCAGTTCATAAACTTTGTGAGGATTTAATCATGCACAGCTCTCTGAAGGTCCACATCATTTCTATCAGGTTGAGGTCTGGAGCACTGATTCTATGCTTTTTCAGTTATTCTGTTGTAGATAAGATGCTGTGTTTGGGATTATTGTCCTGTTGATGACCTAGTTTCACCCAGGCTTTAGCTGTCAGACAGATGGCTTAACATTTGACTCTAGAACTGTCTTGGTCCTGGGTCGGTGACCCAGTGTTTTGGTTTTTGTCTGATTATTGATCTTTGTTTTTATCTGGAGTTTGACTGCTAGTTTGATGGTTTCTGTTTTGTATTTCTAGTTCATAGGTTTTCGTCCCTGTACTCCGTGTCCCCTGTGTAGTTTCAAGTCCCTGCCCTTGAGCCAGTTGTATGTCCTGTTTTACTTTGAAGGTCCATGTCTCAGGTCGTATTCTGTTTTGCTTTCCCGTTGTCTTGTCTAATTAGGTTCAGCTGTGTCTCACTCCTGTGTGCCATCTCCTTGTTACCTTGTGTGAATATTTGGTGGCATTTTAGGTCAGGGATAGCTCAGTAGGTAGAGTGATGGCCCCATGATCGGAAGGTCGGGGGTTCGATTCCATTGAACGGTGACCCTGAGCAAGGTGCTGTCCCTACACACCACTGCCCACTGCTTCACAGAGTGAATGGGTTAAATACAGAGAGGAATTTACCCTCTGGGATCAATAAAGTATACGTTATTATTAGTGTGTGGTTACCTCTCTTTTTTGTTGGAGAATCTGTGTATCATTCTGTGTATTATGCCTGTTGGTCATCTTGTTCATCTTCCCCAGTGTCTCTCCAGCTAAGTTTCCATCTTTCAGTTTGTTTAGTTTTATGTTTCTAGCTTCATGTTTAGCTGTCCCCAGTTTAGGTTTTTATTAGTGGTTTTGAGGTAATTCTTACAGCCGCAATAAAGGCTCATTCTCAGTTTGAAACACTCTCCTTCATCATTGTCTGCACCTGGGTCCACGCCTCTTATCTCCACACTGTTTGTGAGGCAAACCGTGACAAGAAAGCAATCTTCTCTGCTAAGATGACTGGCAAAGGTCTTCTGTGTTTTCCACTTATGAATAATCGTTCAAACTGTACAATGATGGACTTGGAAAGGTTTGGATATAGCCTTACATTATAATCCTTCCTAGACTGATTAATTACTGATGTACAATTGATAATGTGATCACACTTACTGATGATCAGATAATCAAGTGAATTTGGTTTGCAGCTTAAGTCCCGTGGAAACACAGAATTTTACGTAGTTTTTCACACACTTTCTGTATTTTGTCTCAGTTGATACGGTGTAATATGTCATGTTTTTGTTCTTTATCTGAGGTTGTATTTAACCAATTTTAAGATAATTTTTATTATGTCTTGAGGGTGTGCTATTTTTTCTGGGGACTGAAACAGCATTTCCTTTTATAGCTTGCTGTGTGCTAGCTGCCGTCTGACAGCTTCCCAGACTCCTGTTTCTTTATTTAATGACTCATTGGTTTTGCTGATTTCATTCTGTGAACATTTTTCACTCAGTATAAATGTTGCTTGCTTGCCTAAATGGTTTTTAACACACTCATAGTTTTCCACATTTTCCCACTGCCAGTGCTGTGTCTTATTTTCCAAAGCAGACGGGTTTATTTTCTACCTAATCATTCTTTACATTATATGCCAGCTTTACAATATGATTTTTGCAAATACTCATTTGTAACTCACTGCTACGTTGATCACTAACACTTCTTCCTTCCCAGCATTTGTTTCTGAATGACTGACAATAACATGGACAAACTGAAATGAAAGAAAGGAGGAAATGAGAATGATTTACTTTAGTATTAAAGGGATGTTTTAATGTGAATTCCTACTTCCCGAGGTTTTCCTGTAATTATTTCCTAAATGCTTCTTTAATCACAAGTGCATGATTTGTATTTGATTTTGACATTTTGTGACCAATAAAGGTGAAAAGTGTAATCTTCCATATTGACCTTTTGGCCTTCGTTGTTCTTGCACTCATGTAGCTTTATGAATGATGCCACCCATTTGACATCAGCCCTGGTGTTGTTAGGCCCTTGCAGTGATTCAAACCAGTAGGGAGCGCTTCTTGCTGCCACCACATTTGATATAAAGAAAGACTTGTGAATATGGCTAGTTTTAGTGAAAATGTTGCTTCCTTACATTAGTATTATGTGTTTTGCAATTATTTTTTTGTAGTGACTAAGAAAAAATTATGCCTTTTTCATTAACAGAGTTGCAGTTGGGCAGGACTTCTTAACTGCCGAGCTCTTTGTAGGACCCACTTCTAAATTCTTGTCTTGCTCCTGTGTTCCCCTCTTTTACAGTTAGACTGGAAGAGCCAACTACTACGAGTTCCCTGATGACTCCAATTGTGTACAAACCTGATATTCCTACATATAGCCCCCATGCTACAATAGCTTCACATGTTGAAAGAGCTGAAATCCAAGGAAAAGGACCAGAACCTGTTGGACATTTACCCACAGACAGCCCACTTACTTCTACACACACCACAGCCTCAGCAACTCTTTTTACCACTTCACAAGAGCTTGTATCAGGAGATATCTTGCAGCTGCCTCCATTACCCACCACCCGCACTCAGCCTCCACGTCTGGACATCTCCCAATTAGATCCGACAGGATCAGGAAGGGGTGAGACCAGTAGCAGAGGGGAAGAAAGCAGCAGCCGGGGCAACTCTGGTGGGTCTGAGGTAGGAGCAACGGCAACCCCGGAGATCACATCAAGGCCTACTAAACTTCAGGACATCAGTGCACGGGTTGAAACGTCATCAGTTGAAGACGCCGCTGCACACCCAGTTCCATCAGAGATCCTTACACCAAAGCCAGACATCGCAGCTGGGACTACTGAAGTGGGGGAACAACCTGCAGTTGTTTTCAAAGAGGATTACACCATTAGAGCTCAAACGATATTTGACCATGAGGAGTCTCTGGACATTCCTGAGACGACATCAGCAAAACCTCCTATCCATCTCATCATTGTCAATGTGCAAAGCACCAATGGGTCAGAATCAGGTGAGCTGGGTGGGGTGTTAATTAAGTCATGTAGTAATTTAAGTCATACTGTTAGGCCCTGGAAAGCATTAAGAGAAATGACATATAGATGCCAGTACTGTGTTGAAAATTTGGTTGCAAGTACTGGCAAAAATAATAAGTACATGTTAGCATGTCATGTAAGCATCGTTCTCTAGAAAGAAGGAGAAGTATGATGACAAAAACACACATATGTCCATGCCAAAACATGTCTTTTTTTCTTGGCGTGATTTACGTAATGACCTATCCCACGACAGAACACATTAACCGGAAGCCAGCAGGCATTTAAAGCCCCAGTTGTGGGGGCTGTAGAGGTAGACCTCCAGAGTGGGAATTTTTCACCATTGGCAATAAAAAGATTATTATCTAACATGTGGTGCAATGTGCCCTCCTAAATCTTGTAAAAGGCTTTGGCTGAGAACATTTATCTTGGGAATTATGTTTGTTATGTTGTGCTGTCAAGGACTGAAGAACAGCTGATTTTGTTGTCTCAGTGGAGTCACATACACCACAGCCTTGAACTTGTCTAAATGCTAGTCTAAAGAGGTTTATGTGTAAACATAAGTGTCGACACAGCTTTAAAATGATTGAGAAATCTTGAATGTAAGCACACTGATTTGCAGCACTGTGATAATAGTGCAGATAATTCAATTCAATGTTATTATATGTTAACAATATTACGATACAGCGACAAATCACAACAACAGTTGCCTCAAGGCTTTATATTGTAAGGTAGACCCTAAAATAATACATACAGAAAAAAAACCCAACAATTATATGACCCCCTATGAGCAAGCACTTTTGCGACAGTGGGAAGTAAAAACTCCCTTTTAACAGGAAGAAACCTCCGACAGAACCAGGCTCGGGGAGGGGCGGGGCCATCTTTCACGACCAATTGGGGTGAAATGGCGATAACAGCACCTCGCAAGTGGCTCTCCTGTCTACTGCATGTTATACCAAGGCAGCATCCATTGCAGCAGTGCAATAACACTGAAACAAACTGTAGACTGACCCGATTCTATCAACAATTTGTAGTAAGAACTTCATGTGTAAAATGGCAAAGGACACAGCTCATGGTGTGCAACCTTTTTTTTTTATATGCTCACACATTTTCACACAAAACATGCTGTATTTGTAGAGCCAGATGTGGAAATGATGAAGTCAGTCATTGCTGTGCAGCCAGTTTGTAGTTAAACACACTGTAAACACACCACAGCACTGGAAAAAACAGGATGGGTTCGACAAAAGACAAACACTGTATATCAACAGTCTTTCTGAACACTTTCTTTTCTTTTCACTCACACGCAAAGAGACAGTGGTGGTCTGATGGAGTGATTAGTCTGCTGGCTTTAGACATGCCTACAGAGTTTGGTCTTCAACTTTCCCATCAGGATTTCTGCACAAAGAGTTGCCAACCAACCACAAATACTGGACTGTAATAATCTTTTCTCCAGGGAGCAGTTTGAGTTGCTAAAATTAACAAGTTCTCAAACAATCCCTATATTCTACACTTCATTTTGCCTTAATTCGTGTGAATTAGCACCATTACCACCAATGTTTGATTACATTAAACAGGCTAACCAAGAACTGGCAGACAGTCATGTTATTTTTTCCCCTTCTGATTAGGCTGGATATGACCACAGTAGGTCCTGTGTTGTGTCTTTAATCTAGGTTCTCTAGAGAGAAGAGAAATTTCTCTGTTCGAATTACAACCATATCAAAAGTACATATTTATAATTAAAAAATGAAAATCACTTGCTGACAAATGTGAGATGTAGGGCGTGATTTGCAGTGAATGCAGTGGGATTTACAGCAGTAAAACTAAGACACTTTATTTTCACCAGCTTGCTCAGATCTTTGTTTTGGCATATTTTGTGCCTGGAAATGGTTAATAGCACTTGACAAGAGAGAGGCCCTGTCTGCCCAGAGCCTAATAATCATTGATTCAGATTACAGTGCATATGTGTTTGCTACCCTTAGCCAAGTGGTACCATCTTCCAGAAGTTGTTTGTTATTAAAATAATGAAGGCATGTTCTGTTACATGTGTAATATACCATCACATGAGGCCCTCCAACTCTCAGTCTCCATATCCTCAGGAAATTAGGAAAGTTGAACCATTGAGTGTTACAATGAAGAAGGACTTCTTCATGTGGTGTCAAGTTCAGAGTGACACAGAGGCTGACATGGACCAATTAACTAGTCACTTAACAGTAAAAGCATGCTTCTTGGTCAACTCTTTTTTTCTGCTGAAGTTTTGTATATATTTATTCAATTTAAGGTCTGTAAGTTCTCTGTTATGACTTTGTATACATTTGCATACTCTGCTTCCCCTCTGTATAGCTTCCATGTGTACCACAAAGTCTTAATGAAGAGACACAAGCATGCATTGTTTTGAGAGAAGCCGCTGGCACAGACTGACCTTAATCATAGGAAACTCAAACTTTTAACTGTTAACCATCTGAATATGCTCTTCGGCTCATTTTAACAAATATCAGAAATGCGCTACTGTGGGTTTGTGCCAGAGCTGTAAGATCTAAGATCCTTCACTGAAGTTGCAGTACCACAATGCAAAAGCTCTGCTTTCAAATGCTTTACTGATGTTAAGGTGAAGAAATGTCATCAGGAATATTAAAAAATTAAAAATATAAAAACCTCTGCAGGTTTACGATGAAAAGATCACCATAGCTAGTGTGTCTTCGAAGTGAAGCCTTTAAGCTTGGATTCTGATGGCAAACCAAGATTTCCAAATGTATTGTAGTCTGTGGTGAAGCCACCCTGGCTGGATTTTGTGAATGTAGTACAAACTCTTCTGATTAGTCAATGGTCTCGATCACATTGATTTTTAAAGCTTAGTAAGCAAGATATGCTTTAAAATGGCTACCTTGATTCTAACTATAACTGCATGTCTGTCAGTATCACAGTCAAATCTGACCCTTGGTCTTGAGTTTTAAAAGTTTAAGGCAGCAAAAATGTCTAGCTTGACGCATTATAACAGAACTTAACATAACAACATATGATGTTATGGTGGATACATCCATCTTTTTTTCTGCTGTCTGTGATTCCTTCGCTCAAGAGCACACTTAACTACGACGAAACCACCAGAATGTCACCTGTTGTTTGGGATCACTGACTGATCTTTAGCCTGTGCGAGTGGGGCTTTAGCAATCAGTTTCACATCAACTGCCAGCAACCTGTCTAGGAACATATGTATTTCCTCTCAACTGCTGGTTGCTAGTTCATGATTGACCCGTCTCTAGACCTGTGTTTCCGAGGCCTTCATTATACATGACTTTATGCTACAATACCAAATGATCTAGTTTAAATATAATAAGCAAAACTTTTTTTCTACCAGGCTGCAAACAATTTTAAATTTGCTCTAAAGTTAGTCATTTTAACATAGAGGCTGTATGGTGATTTATTTGATTTTTCCCAAGAGGCTGTGGCCTGGTACTGACATTGCACTTTAACTAAGGAATAAAATCATAACACTTGTTGCTTGTTTTTCTTTTCTTTCTTTCTTTTTTTTTTGCCTTGATGTGTTATATGGCTGCTTCTCATCTGCCTCTAGTTAATCGTCTCCTGGACCTCCTGAACCAGCCTGTGAACGGCTCTGACATTTTCCAGATGACCAGTAAAGGTATCCAGGGCAGCGGGGAGATCACTTCCCTTGAGGTGCCTCCGATTGATATGGCACAAATAGTCAGCTTTGTCAATGGAAAACATGAGGTACTTTCTATACACTGATATGTCTACTAAATAATTCTAGTTTAATCCTCCAATATACATATATATGTATGTCTGTGTTTGTGTGTTCTCCCATTTTTTTCTATTACTGCTAGTAAACACAGCTGTGTCTTCAGCAAACGAATTCATTCAAATCATTCAATCCTCTCCGTGAATGTGTAAAATAGTCTAATCTGGTCTGAGTCAAGCTACTGGCTCTTTGTCATTCTTTCTCATTTGTTAAAAATAGCCAATTTGTTTCAATCCAGGTAACACCTGAACCACAGCAGCCAGAGGAGGCCAGAGGAGATCAGTTTGAGACGGCCACTCCTGGAAATGTGATTGAGACAGAAGTAGAGGAGGAAGAAGACATCAGCATGACTCCCTTTACCTTTGAAATTGAAACCGGGGAGATATTTCCAGAGGAAACCACGGACAAGATAATTTATCTTCAAGCTACATACCCAGATGATGTTGCAGTCTCAGGCCTGGATGAAGACACAGTTTCTTATGTTTTTACAGATGCCATGAGAATCAACACTCAAGAACCACATGAAACAGCAGTCTCAACCACATACACTCCCCCTGTCTCTACAATATCAACTCCAGTCCTGCTTGGTGTTTCCAAGGATGTTGCTCATGTTGCCTTAACTGATGAGGACACGGAAGGCTCTGCAAGCAACTCCACAGATGATGAGGTTGGCAGTATGCAGGAGGGCTCTGCAGATGGTGCTATACCCACCCTGGCTACCGGACACCAGTTGGATGCGAGGACTGATGAGACAGAAATCGGAGGAACAGAGATTGCGACTTTTATCCCAGACACAAAGTCACAGGAAACCACTGAGCAGGCCCAGACTGAGGACTTTGAAGGGTCTTCCTCTGGAGAAGATGAGGCTTCAGGTCAAGATGTATACCCGTCAGACACACCCAGTCTTAGCACCATGCTTAGCACTATGATTTCAAATGACCTTTATACCCAACAGCCTTCACCTGCAGTACCTACAGAAATCACAGATGTGCTTGGAGTTTCATCAGGTGATGTTGCAGTTACAGACCCAGACTCAGGTGCAGACCAGCTGTCTGATGAGGAGGGAGCTTCTGGGGAACTTTTCAGAGAAGTCGCTATTACTGTTTCACCAGCCATGGCAGCTGTAACCTTCACCAATATAAAGAGCACAGCTGCAGAAATGAGCAAACTTAAACCCTTTGCCCATCCCTCCTTTGAAAATAAGAGCCATCCAGCTGTTGCTACTGAGTCTCCGTCTGCCTCCTCTGACATCCACGCTCAGTTTTACAGAAAACATGCTGACCTGTCCACCATGGAGAACATAGACCAGACCACACTCTCCACTACTTCACCCTTTTATACTTCTGAGCAAAAAAGCTATTCTGTCCCCCAGTGGGCTCTAATTCCTGACCCAACTGCCACTGCTGTACCAGAGGAGAAATTTGTAGACTATGATAAAGAGATCACCCCCTTTTTTGTGGAGTCCCAACCTCAGATGCCTGAAAAGACAGTGGCCACAGTTCAACCTGAGACCAGCTCGGACACAACTTATTCAGTCATGACCAGCACTATAAACATTACAGGTACATGAACTCTGTTGTTGTTGGTTTGGTTCATAGCTGCTTCAGTTGTTTTAAACAGCACAGCAGCTTGGTTTGGTTCCCCTGCTTAACATTTTTGCCAGTTACTTGAGTCAGCAGCTATAATGTTTGAGCTGAGCCCTCTCTCAGCCTTCTGCCTTAGTTAAAAGGGATAGAACATGCCTTTTCAATGATAATATCCACTTGTGCTATCAAAAGTCTGTAATACACTTTCAAAGTTCCCAAATACAAGGTTTTCCCTTTGCACATCAAGTATTAAATAGACAGCTTAACAGCTGCTCACAAAAAAATATTACATAGTTTCCACCTTCATAACAACCCACCCATTGTTAACCCACCCTCATGGATTTGTAAACCTTTAGGGGCATGATGATTTCAGTCAGATGTGAGGTAGCTAGCAGGTGTCTGGTAGGCCTGACCTAGCAGTTTTAATGAAATTATACGACAAATAATGTACTGTCAGATCCGTGAGCTGACCTTACTGTCCTTAGCTGACATGTTAGTCCACCTGCTTGTTCAAATGCGGTTACTTCATGGCTCCAAAAAACGAACATTTTGGCATTGTGTGATGTTTTTCAAACCAGAAGTGACCAAATCCAGCTTAAAAATTCAGAGTCTTAAACCCAAAACATTCAATTTAATTGTATTTATCCATCCATTCTCTTGTGCTTATCTTTGTCAGGGTCGCGGGGTGGCTGGAGCCTATCCCAGCTGTCTTAGGGCAAGAGGCAGGGTACACACTGGACAGGTCGCCAGTCTGTCGCAGGGCTGAGCAGCATTTAGCATTTAGCTTCCAGGTTTTCCTATGTGATTTGTTGCAACAGTGTATTTAAGTTGTCCCTTGTTGGCCTCGCTTTTCTAGAAGATGGAGAGGTTCTACAAATATATGCATTAAAAATTCACAGCAGGATAAAAGCCTGTCCTGTTTGCAATTGAAGGTTCCTTGTAAACATTTGTGCAGACATTGAATTTTCTGATATACTTTAATATGAGCAGGTCAGCCCACCAACAAACCGAGTGTCTATTACCACAAACATGGACAGCCCTGCTGTGCCAATAAGGAGCTGCAAAGCCTTTCTGAACTGCAGTACGTTTCACTGCTCTTAATGATGTTGATGATTTTAATCGTTTTCCATTCTCATTGTCTCCTTGGCAGATCTCCTGCCATGCTCAACCAATGTGTGTCAGAACGGAGGCTCGTGCTACAAGAAGGGACCACAAAATGTCTGCATCTGTGCACCTGGATACACCGGGTGGCACTGTGAAACAGGTACAGAGTGCCTCAGAGCCAGGTGTGCTCTTTTAACAAGCCATCCTGACCCTTCCTGACAGGTGGATGTATAATAATGCTGGTCTGTGTTGTATGTCTGAAGATATTGATGAGTGCCAGTCTAACCCGTGTCTGAATGGAGCCACTTGCCTGGATGGGATCAACTCCTTCACCTGTCTCTGCCTCCCGAGCTACAAAGGAGAGTTCTGTGAACAAGGTCAGGAAACAGAATTAATAAACAACTGTGTCAAAATCCTTCATCTATGGAAATCAGTTCTCAGATATATATTCTGACCACCATTCTTTTCAAGTAAGTCTGAAATTACTGCAGAGTTTGGGTCTTTGGGCCATCATTCAGCTTTGGGCGTTGGCTCTTCAACAGATGAGTTCCAGCCGTAGGACTAATATTTCTGCCGTTACTCAGCAGATAATCAAAACTCAGGCGCACAAGAGGACTCCGAGGATTAATATTTTCCAAACAAGGAAACAGCTCTCAGCAGCAACAGTTTTTTTTTCTGCTGCTCTGAGCAAAATGTTTGGTTTCAGAATGAGGCCCCATAGTTTTTCTTTTGTATCATGTAGTCATGATAAGAAGCCATTTAACTAAATTCTGCTTTTATTTGCTTGCTTCAATTATTTTACTCAGTCTATTAATGGTTTGGAGTCATACATTATACACTACTTAATGTATTCATATGCAGTCATTGTAGAATAAAAGTACAACAACTGGATCTGTCAATTATGAGGTTTTAAAGGATATTTAAAAAGTTATTTGGTCCTTTGCAAGTTTTGAAATGAGTTAAATACAACCACAGATGAGCAAGAACAAATTACATATTATGTGCTATTATTTATTTAACAAAAATGTGGCGGAGGTGTAGTGTGGTGTGCCACTCCACTTGCTAGTTCAGTGACACTGGGACCTGGAGAAGGGTGTGTGCCAAGCAGAAGATGCGACAGCTGTAAAGTTTCCGCCACGAAAAGCAAAACCACAAAAGTGTATTTGTTGTGGGGTCTTCCAGTCACAAAAAGCTAAGCCAAAATGCAGAAGAAGTTGTAGATTTGCTTCTGTGCTTGGGATCACTGTCCTGTTGATGACCCAGTTACAGCCAGGCTTTAGCTGTCAGCCGGTGGCCTTACATTTGACTCTAGAACACTTTGGTATACAGACGAGTTCATGCTCCACTCAGTGACTGCAAGGTGCTCAAATCATCATCGCTCCACCACTGTGCTGACTGCTGGTCTGAGGTGTTTAGGCTGTTTGGTTTACTCCAAACATGCTGCTGTTATTATGGTCAAACATCTTCATTTTGGTTTTGTTGTTCAAATTTATCTCTGCAAAGCTAAGCCATGCCAACATCTTCTTTGGGGAGAGAAGAGGCTTTCTTCCAAACATCCTTTGTGCTTAATATTGTGGTACCTACACCCCTGAGGAAATTTGCATTTTGTTCTGCTTATCCAAGTCAGCATTGTTGGGGTCTTGTGGAAAAAATAGAAACATTGGTGCTATAAGAATTCCTAGTTTGCAGGGCGTATCTATTTGAATGATGAATACAGTGTGTAAAACTAAATGTAGACACTCAGACATAAATTATGGACTGTTTACTGCTTATATTTCCTACCTAATATATGCAAGAGTTCAAAAATCAGAGACACAGCTGTCCTCTTGCAGCTTTTTGCCAATGGAAAGAATGAGGGAAGAAAGATAATTGCCCTCTATTTTTCCAGAAAGCTTTTGCAGCTGTGTGTGGAATTGAATCAATACTGACAATACTGCTTCAGTTTTTTCAGGCTGGGCTTAATATCCTGGGTGATGCTGAGTGATGCTATGTTTCATACTCAACTGACCACTCTGCTAATTTCAAACTGGCAGACAGAGAGCTGTGGCTTATAGTGCTGCATTCATTAGAGACCTCACCTTTCATTCCAGGTAGCTGCACAGAGGCAGGATTAAAATGAGGTCAGTTGATGATGGCTACTACCTTACAGATACTGTCCATCATGACTTTACTGGCATGTATAATTCTGGTGCCACTGATACAAAACAGCCATTGTTTGTATGGTCAGACAAAGCAAAGGGCTGATTATGTGACTTGTATATGAAGTTGAATGTGTGTTATACATGAGCTCTTTGTGTGTGTCTCTGTGTGCTTGACCTGCAGACAACTGGATGTTTGTGAGACTTAATGAAGTCCAACTGTGTGTTGCTGAGCTCATTCAGTGAGGGGCTTTCACTCCCCAGCTGGACCTCAGCTCTCTCTGTGCCTCTCTTTCTCTCTCACCGTCTCTGGCCAGAGCACAGAAATAAAATTCAGAGCTGTTGTGTTGCTGTTAGCTTCACTGTTACAACAGCATGTTTCCAAAACAACATGTAACTTCATCAACAAATGAAAATCTGATTCCAGATTATGAAGTGTACTAGAAGGCAGTGATAGGCAACCAGGGAAATGTAGTATAGCTACTTTTAGACAGGAGTTCGATTAGCTACACATTAACACCTAAGGAGTGGGTAAAATGTGGTTACGAAGCAGCAAAGTCTAAACATTTTCTTGAACATACCACATGAAGTTTGAAAAAAGGCACTTATTCATAGTAAGAGATATTGTGTCTTACAGTCTGTTTAGTAGAAACCGCATACTAATGCTGGTTGAAGCTTCCCCATATGGAAAAGAAATAGTAAAAACTTATATGATTTACTCATGAAAGTGGCCACTTTCTCATTACTTTCATATATTGTTTTAGTAAGTATCCAAAACATACAAGTTTCATTATATAATTTTTCAAGGGATCTTATATCTGTTTTCACTCTTGTATGCTTTTCATACATACTTTATAAGATTTATATATATCTTTTCCATATGAGTCCCTTTGCTCTCAGACAGCTTCAGCTCTTTATTGTCATGATCCTAGTTTTGGTTGTTATAGTTTTGATTGCTAGGTTTTAATTTGTTATCTAGTCTTACATTTTCCCTTATCCTGTCATATTGTGTCTAGTTTCCGGTAGTCGTATCCCTCTTTGAAATCAGTCCTGTCTCAATGCTCAATTTGTCTGTTTCCCGGTTATGCCTCCGTGTGTAGTCCATGTCTGTTATGTATTTTAAGTTCTATCCCTTGTTCGGTGTCTCCATAGTCTCGCCTCCGTCTCCATGTTTATTCACTTCTTTCCCAGTGGTGCCTCTGTCTCTTGCTCCCTCTGTTCCTTGTATTTAGTCAGTCTGCATCTCAGTGTGTTTCTCATACTTCCTGTTTTACTTTGATAATCTTCTGTCCTGTTTTCAGCATGTTCTGTTTTGGTTCCCATCTCGTTAGTTAGACTATGTTCAGCTCGATCCCCACCCGTGGTCTGTTTCCTTGTTTGCCTCTGCTCATTGTCATGATCTCCCTCAGTTTTGTGTGTTCTGCCAGTATGTTTGTTTAGTTTCTACGGTTTTTATTTTCATCATCAAATTAGTGCTGCTGTCCTGCTGTATCAGATCCTGTGTAGTATCAGGTCCATAGACCATACTGTATAAACACTGATTTACACCTGTGGTCTTTCTAATGGTGATGTCTGCAAGAGCAAAAAGGTTGGTTCTGTCACGATCCTGGGTCTCTGACTCAGCGTTTTCAGTTTACGTTTTGAGTTCTTAAGTTATTCCTTTATTATGTTGAGTAATTGGATTATCTTTTGGTTGCCTTTAGTTTATTTATTTTTCACTTAGGTCTTCGGTGTTAGTCTGTCATGTTTCTTTTTTTTTTTTTTTTGCCTGTCCCGTTTGGCTCTTTTGCCATCAGAATTATTGTCTAAAGGCGAAGAAAGATGCCCAACGGATTTTCTTTACCAAATTGACCATCCCGGCTTTGCCGTAATGGTCCATTTGATTCACCTTTTATTATTTATTTTATTTTCACTTGCTGAATACGGGACATACTTTACTGGGGGAAAGAAAAGGGAGAAAGAAGGAGGGAAAGAAAAACAGTTGAGAAGAGGGACGGGGGAGAAGGGCAAAAAACAAAAAGCAACAGAATAAGCAGAAAAAAAAATACATATATCGATCACCTGGATCACCTGTTGAGAAAGAAAAAAGAAAACAAGCAGAAGAAAACGAGAGTAATAGAATAAACAACATCACAACTTCTGTCATGTTTCTTGTCTTCTTGTCCTTGTTGTGAAGTTGTATTGTCATGTCTGCTTTCCGTTCAGTTTCCTGTTTTATTTTGAAGGTCTATGTCCTATGTCAGTGTAGTCAGTTTTGCTTCTTTTGTCTCGTTATGTCAGATTAGTGTCAGCTGTTTCCTCCTGTGTTTCCACTTCCCCTATCACCCTTGTGTGTATTTGTTAGTTTAGGGTCATCTTTGTTTGCCTTAGTATTTTTCTACCAGCCTTAATAAACAGCTCGCCTTTCGTTAATATTCAAGTTTTGGTACAAGTTCCTTGGTGTCTACATTTTGGGTCCTCTTTGCAAATTCATACAGTGTGGTGCCGCATACTGTGACAGGTTCTATAGAAGTCTTTCCCTCCTTTGAGTTGTGATATTGGTAAACACTTTATTGATTAGTTTAAGATCTCAGTCACAGCTTTTAAGTGTTAATGAATACACTAGGATCCATCCATCACAAGGAGAGGTGACTTGGATTAGTTTGCTTTTGGCTGACACTACCACGTGATAAGCTGTGATAAGGCATGCAGTGTCAAACCTGGTTTTATAACACCAAAAGAATGTGCTCAGCTCAAGGCTTTACAATGCGACCTCACCAACCAAAGCTGAAGTCACTATCTAATATTTTATTTCCAGTCAGTGATCTAGTTACTCAGAAGGCCACTGAAAGCCACTAAATTAATTTTCATCTTCATTAAATTGATTTGCCAAACAATTTCTTTCTGCATTATCCTGATGAAAGTAGCTGTTAAAAGTTGCCAAAAGGGATTCAGGTGATCTGTCACAATAATCAGTCAGAACGTGGTATTTAATTCAGTAAATGGCCTGTATTTGTCTAGCGCTTTACTTGGTCCTAAGGACCCCAAAGCGCTTTACACTATACACAATCATCCACCCATTCACACACTGGTGATGGCAAGCTACATTGTAGCCACAGCCACCCTGGGGCACACTGACAGAGGCGAGGCTGCCGGACACTGGCGCCACCGGGCCCTCTGACCACCACCAGTAGGCAACGGGTGAAGTGTCTTGCCCAAGGACACAACGACCGAGACTGTCAGAGCCGGGGCTCGAACCGGCAACCTTCTGATTACAAGACAAACGCCCAACTCTTGAGCCACGATCGCCCCACCCACGATGAGAGGTGTACTATGAAACAGATGTACATAGTCTTTGTTAGCTGGCCTAATAAAACCAAGAACCCTAGTCAGAGATACTGGCTATCACAACAGTGGTTCAGTTTTTTGGGTTAACCCATGGTAATGTTAATTTCTATTGTAACAGCTGTATATTAAAGCTAAGTCCTTGGAGTTAGTCCTACGAAATGCACAACGTTTGGTGAATTGAAGATTCTAGACTGGCTGTAGGTGTGTAAGACTCTTACCTGTTAATCTAATAGAAGGGCATCCCACGGATACAGGCAGGTTGACATTCAGGTTGCAAGCACGGCATCTGCAGCCAGATTAAATGTAGCTTTATCAAACATGGCTATGGTTTTAAGTCTTCAGGAGTGCAGTTTCAGTGAAACTGTTCATAGTTAATGACAGTAGAAACAAACATTCTGAGATGTAGTTGTTAACCGAAGCTCCTGGCATGTCCTAAATTTGATATTGCAGTATGTCGATTTTGTTTTATTGCCTTAAAGATATGTAGGGACTTGTCATTAGTTATGATATAACCACATACACACCACATTTTTAATTCTGCACCAACACAAGAAGTCAAGATAAAGTGTATATGATATGAAATATTTTTTCCACCTGCTTTGATGGTTCTTTCACATTTTGTTTTTCTCTTTCTGCAGACATTGAGATGTGTGGTTTTGGTTGGAAGAAGTTTCAGTCTCACTGCTACAGGCACTTTACGCACCGTCGGACCTGGGACGCTGCAGAGAGGGAATGTCGGATACACGGAGCCCACCTGACCAGCATCCTGTCGCATGAGGAGCAAATTTTTGTCAATAGTAAGTTTGTGTTATTTCGATGAGGTGTCTTAAATGTTGATATAATGCTCAGTCGACAGTATAAGGAATTATGGGTCTAGAGAGTCTGTGAATAAGTCCTTTGGGGTACAAATACTACAAATCCATATCATAAATGGAACAGTTTTTGGCCATGCTAGCAGCACAACTTTGTTGTTTGTGGTCAACCACTCGTCCAGACTACTTTTGGTTGGATAGTCTAAAACTAAATCTGATCATATTTTTGAAAATACAGTAGAAATGGCTACCTAAAACATTAGTTACATTTTGAGTAGCTGCTTTGTTATTTGATTGCATTGATTTCAACATGTCTTTGGGTTTCATTCACAACGAATGTACGTAAAAAAACAAACAAGCAAACAAAGAAACTTTGATGATAAATAATAATTTGATTGTTAGTTTTACCAAATTTGAAAACGCAGGCAAATGCTACACGATTTGCAGTCACTGCTCTACTACAGAAATCAGTCTGAGAATAGTGATGGAGCTGCAAGTAAACTCTGGTGAAGCTACTGACACTGAGCTCAACGGTGCTTCTCCATAATTCTTTGTCTGTTTACACTCCTCTCCAAAATGCTTTGTTTGGTATTGATCAGGTTCTGCTTCAGTAAAATGATCTCGGACTCAGTGCATCGTGCTTTTTCCCTGCAGATCTAGGAAGTGACTACCAGTGGATTGGCCTGAATGACAAGATGTTTGAGAGAGACTTCAGATGGACTGATGGCAGACCAATGGTAAGATAAGCACTATTGATAAGATAAGTGGCTATGGATATAGTTACATTTACAGACATCAATGTTTATTGTTCCCCAGTGTAACCATTTGCAATTTGATTTAAAATCAGCCTTCAACAATACATGATGGCTCTCATATAGCAGTAGCAGAGATGTTTTATTAAGGTACTGTTAATAGCTAGAGTATAATAGTTTCATATTTAACTGAAAGAAAGAAAAACACATGGCGGCTTTCCAAGTCTTTAATAAATTTAGAGCAAACATGTTACAAGAAATGTCTCGGCTCTTAGGGAGCTGTCTACTATCTACATTAAGATGAACCATTTTACATTAATGAATCCAAAATAGATCAGAACCAGATGAAGTGCCTGTTTTTTAATGCCGTGCCACCTGAGGGCCCAGATTGATTTTTTTTTTATTATGAACTGTAGCTGATGAAATATTGAGGCCTATTTTTTCTTCATTGAAGAAAATTATTCAGAAAATGTCCCACAATTAGTAGACAGGGTTTTTTTTTTGCAGATTGGGGAACCTCTGCCCATCTTTACTTCTGCATCTCTAAGGTGCTGATTTTATCCTCAGTCAAGTTTACGACCTGTTGCTATATTTAACTTGCTGCTGTACCACTCTGAGCATGCCTGATCTCATTTGATCTCAGACTCTACGCAGGCCTAGTTAGTACAGTACAATCTGGGAATACCAGGTGCAGTAAGATTTCAATCTTAAATATCATCAGCCTCTCTCTTTTAATGGGTTATGTGCCACAGGCGTTCAAGCTGGCAGTAATTAAACCACTACTTAAAAAGCTACTTAAAAAGCTGGGTCAAGATCACCTGAGTTAATCTGCAGGAATATCTTAAAGATATAATGATGTGGATGATTAATTTCCTTCTTCTAAATTCAGATAAAATTGGGGTTATTTTACTCGGCCATAAATATCTTAGAAATATGATATCTTACACTTACACTAGATGGCATTACCTTGGCCTCCACTGTTAGAATTCATGGAGTCATTTTTGACCAGGATATGTACTTCAATGCGCAAATTAAGCAACTTTGTAGGACTGCTTTCTTCCATTTGCGCAGTATCTTTAAAATGTAAATGTGTTTCAAAGTGATGCTGAAAATCTAGTTCATGCATTTATTACTTCTATGCTGGACTACTGTAATTCATTATTATCAGGATGCCCTAAAAACTCCCTGAAAAGCCTTCAGCGCTGCACCAAGACTACTGACAGGGACTAGAAAGTGAGAGCATATTTCTCCTATATTGGCTTCCCTTCATTGGCTCCCTTGTAGATCCAGAATAAAATCCTGCTCCTCATATACAAGGTCTTGTATAATCAGGCTCCATCTTATCTTAAAGACCTTTATAGTACCATATCACCCCATTAGAGCACTTTGCTCTCAGGCTGCTGTCTTGTGGATATTTAAAGTAGAATAGGAGACAGTGTTGAGCTTTCAGGCCCCTCTTCTGTGGAACCAGCACTTAGTTTGGATTCAGGAGACAGACACTTTTAACATTAGGCTTAAAACTTTCCTTTTTGACAAAGCATATAGTTAACTTTGGCTCAGTTGACCCTGAACCTGCCAAAGTTATCCCACAGCTAAGAGAAGATTCAGGCTACTATGGGGCTTCTCATCATGCACTGAGTGCTTCTTCTTCACTGATCTTTTATCACTCACTATGTGTTTATAAACCATTTTGCATTAGTTATTATTACTCTCAGGCCACCCTTCCCTGAAGCTGGTTCTGGTGGAGGATTTTTCCTATTAAAAGAGAGTTTTTCCTTCCCACTGTTGCTAAAGCACTTGCTCATAGAGCGGCATGTGATTGTTAGGGTTTTCTCTATATTATTGTAGTCTTTACCTTTTAATATAAAGCACCTTTGGTGATATATAAAAAAAAAGTGAATTGAATTTAAATTGCCAATAAACCTTATTCGGGGCAAAATGTTCATGTGATGTAGCAGTTGTAGGCAGTGATGACGCAATCTCAAACACATGGTTCATCTGCTGGAATCTCAGAGCAAGAAAATTGAAATCTGATCCTGAAGAGGGAGGACTGTGTCATGTGTTATCATTCTTAATACAGACACACCCTGAATGGGGTCAAATCGGAGCCATACACCATGTTAAGTGCGTGCAGTGATAAGTAGATATACAGTATAAAATGAACAAAAATGAACTTTTTGTGTATTTCGACTGGTATATAAGGCCACACAACCTTGGGTTTGTTTAGGCCGGTTGTTTTTTGTCTCTGCAGCACCACTGTCTGTATATTTTATGAATTACATCCAGTCATTTGTAATGAGTATTGACTGCCTTCTGAAGAGGATAGGTGGGGACTTCATAGTCTGTATTCACAAAAGAGATATTGTCCATAAGTAGATACAGCTATCAGTAGGTACGATCGTAAAGAGGACATTAATGAGAAAAATACTGGCAACATCCAGTGCTGCCCCTTAACCACCCAGCAGTTTCAAAATCCTACATTACCTAATTTCTGAGTTATCGCATTGACAAGTTTTTCAGAAAACCTGACTTCGAATTTGAGTTTGAGGCCACTAAGATTCTAACTTGTAGATTTTTAGCAGATACAACTCAACTCAAGTTCTCTTATTCACAAACCTTGGTGTCCACACAGTGTCAGGCTGACAGGTTAAAAATCCCCCCAAATTATCTTGTTTTTTGATGTGTGATTTGACTCTATATAAATAAACCTGAATTGAATTTGTTTTTTTTCTGTGCATTTTCCGAGAACAGGAAAGGTGTTTAAATCACAACTAAGATCACAAGTGCCTAAAACATTTGGCCAGTAATGCATGTTTTTGCTAAATATGCAGTTCAAGATTACTTTATTTCTATCCCTAGGTAAATTTGCTTTACATAAAAAATTATAGCATTTGGCATCCCCTCACAAAGCACACACACACCCATTAAACCTGACAAACACATATTTGATAATTAGATGCATGATTAAAAAACAATATAAATAAGATGAAGATCAATCAAATAAAACAGTAGCACCAGTAGGGACAAAGCTGTTTTTATAACGCTAACTTGGGACTAGAAACCTCCGTCCAGAGGAAAGAAGCTGAAATTCACCCCATAGAGGATGGGGGGCCATTATTAACAATTGATAAAGCCATCCTTTGTATCTGTTTAAAGTACAGGGAGGCTAGACAGGGCTGTGACTCACCTGTCAGGACCATCTCACTATCTGATTCAATGAGTTTTTTCTCTGTGACAGAGGTCTGACTGAACCATGCCACCAAACAAAAAAAGTGCCTGCAGCTTATGCCCTACTTCTGTGATAATGTTGAGGTGGAGGGGGAGAGGTGAGCCCTCGGGTGAACATAGACTATAGTACTGAAAAGTTGTGGAAACTCATGAGGGGGGCAAAAAGGGCACAGTGGCAACCGATAAAAGTTTAACGTCTGGTTTGCAAATAAACTCTCTAACAGTCACAGCGCTATAGTAACGTTTATTCACATACAAACATACTCCCCCTCCTTGGGATTTCCCCGTTACCCCCACATCCCGATCCCGATCAAATGGAGCTCTAAATCTGTCAATTGAAAAATCGACGTCCTGGTCCTGCTCTGTCAGGCATGTCTCGGAAAAGTCCTCACACAGCTGTCCCTGTGTGAAGTCTTTCTGGAACGTTCCGCTGGAGTTTATGCAGTTTGCTGCTCACAGACTGAACATTTCCCAGGATAACAGAGGGCAGGGGAGTTCGACTGACCTGTTGTCTCCTCAGACACAATTTGACACCTCCGTGTCTCCCTCTTTTTGTCTTCCTCTGATCACTTGTTCTGTCTTTTGGTATAAAACCCAGCATACATGGGGTGAGGTCCTTACCACCATACAAGAAGTTAAGTTGTAGCAGCTCCTCACGGGAGTAAACAATCCTCAGGGGGCCTCACCTTACTTACAGCCTCACACGCATCATGGGAAACAGATCAGCACAGCTGGGGTGTTATTTAGAAAAGGAAAAAAAACAAACACAAAAAAACAGAAAAACAAACTTAGGATGCTAAGCTCTTGTTCATTGCTGGTCGCTAAGTGCACATGCCATCTTAAATGTAACAGCACTACTTTGTAAACTAATTTAATTAGACAGTCTGTAACATAATGCCCTTTGTAATTTGTCTTCTGATAGCAATATGACCATTGGAGGCTAAACCAGCCGGACAGCTTCTTCCAGTCAGGAGAGGACTGTGTGGTGATGATCTGGCATGAGGGAGGACAGTGGAATGACGTGCCCTGCAACTATCACCTGACATTTACCTGCAAAAAGGGAACAGGTATGCACATGGAAAAACATATGTGTCCTCTTTGGAGACTAAAGGACAGCTGGGGAAAATGCTTTCTTTAAGTAAAAAAGTAACTTTGAAGCTTAGCTTCAAAGTTATTGGCTAGGGATAGTAAACACAGAATAAGCTGCATTCATAAACTGTGCAGGTGTAATACACAGACACATATTAGCTCATTTGTGCAGACTAAGTCTGCAGACCAAATAACAGTCTTTTTCAATTTAATTCAGTTTTATTGCCAGCAGTTGCCAAAGCTGTGTTCTGTACCAGACTCTTCAACATGGATTAGGTTTAGGGGCCAGCCTCAAGTGGCCACGAGAGGAACTGTACTTTTGCGTTAGCTTTGTTTTGTTCAGTGCAGTACTTAAATGGGGTGTGGATGAAAAAGTAAGTGTTGTCTGTTGCTTCTAATTTTGTCTCGGTGATCAATCTAAACTTAAACAACAAAATCACAGTACAGTCTTTATCTTTTACTTATCTTTATTTTATCTTTCACTTACAGTGCTGTGCATTGTATTAAAAAATGCACATTTTTTGCATATTTGACACATGTTTCAGATCATTAATCAAATTTTGACAAAGAGTAAAAACAAAATACAAAGATGGTGGTGTGTGGTCTAACGGGTGCTAGTTGCCATTTAACACATCTATAGTCACATGGAGGTTGAGAACATCATATTACAGTGTCAGGGTATAGTTATTAGAGAGTTCCACTGGAGTCATGTTGTACAGCATGCCAGATATAGCCAGACTGCCAGAATGTTCCTGGTGTGTTCTCAACCCTGGAAAGTAGCACAGGTGGCATAGGGAGCACAGACAAAAGCTAGGATGCCAACCAAGCATGCTAACCATTTAAATCCCCATTACTCACCATATGGAAGAGCCATCTTGCATATGAAGACCAACAAACTAGAGCTATTGCTGGAAACTACCTCCTCTATTTGGAACTGCTGCATGTTAATAATCATGGAGACCTGGCTACATCATTAGAGACCATGTTTATTCACACCAGAAGCTAAGGATGACATGAAGTCCAGTTACCACTACTGAATTCCAGTCACCATAGTCAGACTGGTAGTCTGATGTTCTGTTTATGAAATGCTGTGTTAGTTTGATGCCAGATGTAATTGGACTCAAATGTCCAAAAAGTCCAACTTTTGCCTTGTCAGTCAAAGTCCAAAGTATAAAAGTCTTGGAGATCATCAAGATGTTTTTGGCCAATCTGAGATGAGCCTTTGTTGTGTTTTGGGCAGCTGTAGTTTTCTCCTTGGGACTCACAGAACTGCAGCAAATATGTAGAGCTTTGCTTATGTTTAGAGTTTCCTGCACTGTCCCAAGTGTCAATGGAAATGATTGGTACAGGTTTGAGAATAACATTATTAAACTCTGCATCTCCTGCCAACAGTATCATGCAGTCAGCCTCCTGTGGTGAAGGATGCCCGAGTTTTTGGGGCCACAAAATTGCGCTATGAGATCAACACCCTGCTCCGTTATCAGTGTAAGCAGGGCTTCATTCAGAGTCACACCCCAACTATACGCTGCCAGGCCAACGGCCAGTGGGACTCCCCTAAAGTCACCTGCACAAGCCGTGAGTCTCCTCCTAATTGTACTTTAGCTAACTTTTTAATTAAAGGTCTGTAAAGTATTTTCAACTGTACTCACTTTTAGTTAATTTCTACATCTGTGCTCTCAGCTGCAACCTACCACAAGACATTTGTTCTTCAACGCCGCCACACCCAGAACAAGCATCAACACAGGCACTATCAACACCACACCAAGAGTCAGGAGGAACAAATACAAAACCAAGGGCAACAGCAGATTTCCAACATCCTGCAGAGCAACTGGATCGCCATTCAGAGTTATCGACAGCTGAGTAAGGAGAGGCAGCTGCAGGGCCGCACTCGCAGCCAGGATCAGATGAAACACTCAGTGGGTTTGTAGTTGTGGACATCAGATTTTTGGTGATGACTAATTGCAGTAGGCTATCTACAGTCTGTCTAGAGGCATTGATAGAGAGTGATGTTCCACTGAACTGTCTATCAGTGTCTCTTGAGGGGACATTTTTACAATTACATTCCAGGATCAGACACCAAGGACAGTTTAGCTCAGGGGTGGGCAATCTCTGACCACGAGGGCCGGTGTCCCTGCAGGTTTTAGATGTGTTCTCGAACCAACACAGCTGATTTAAATGGTTAAATTAGCTCCTCAACATGTCCTGAAGTTCTCCAGAGGCCTGTGAACTCATGTGATTCAGGTGTGTTGACCCAAGGTGAGATCTAGAACCTGCAGGGACACCGGTCCTCGTGGACTGAGATTGCCCACTCCTGGTTTAGCTTCATTTCCAAACTTCATGTATTGACCACATCAGTCTCCCCACAAAATCATGGTGCTCAGATTATTGATATGCTTCCTTTTCACTGCTTCAAACAGCAGCTAGTGCCATTGTTCAAATACTTGGATATGTTGTGTCTGATATAGATATACACAGCCATGTCTCCTAAGGAGGTCGCCCTAAAACCAGGTCTATCAGTCACAACACAGGAGCACTGCAGCCTTTAGCTCCTCACTGTGTTGTACACTTAATAGTGTTCAGTGTAACTTAAGCCATCAGCTTTTAACCTGTGCTCATAAGTCTAGTGCCTTCTGTCAGATTTTAATGCAGCCCAGTGGCAAATTTTTCATTAAAAGGAATTCAAGTCTTTATTCTTTGTTAAACAGTGTAGTCACGTCCAAGCTGGTTAAAGACACTCACACTTTGTTAACTTTGAAAAGGGATGGAAATGGAAAAAATAAATGGAAACATTTTAGCAGTTCTTGAGCAAAACTAACAAAAAATGACAACTCTGATGAGCAAGAATTCCTCACCTCAAATCACCTCAGATTGTTACCTTTGACCACATTTTCAATGTGTCTGCCTATCTGAACTCATTGTTTTTCATTGTTTTTCTATGTTTGTCTATGATTTTGTGCAAAATATTTTACCTGAGTTTTTTTCTTAATTGAGATTTGATGAACACAAATAGGAAATTGTGATGAATATGTCGTCTGTCTGTGCTGTGGCTATTAATCATAGGATATATATTATAAATATTATCTGAAGCCATAAGAATTTAATTTATTGTATACTTCAAAACTATGAAAGGACTGTGATATTGAATAAAGGTCAATGGAACTGAAGTGATATCTTCTGCACTGTTTACAGACTCTTGTCACCTTTCTTATTGAGAAATCATGTTATCATTGACAGTATGTATACACAATGCCGTCCTGTAGTTTTATTGAGATTGTTGATTTTCTTTATTGTGCTGTGACTCAAAATCGACTTCCTCCATTGTCAATGAAAACACTTCTGGTTATTTCTACATTATTTTTACATTATTAGACACATACCTTCATGTTGCCATTTCCTGTAGATCTGGAATCAGTTTTATTGTTTTCAAGGAATAAGAGAATGTATAAGAAACAAATAAACATGACCACCTTCTCTATAAGATTTTTTTTATGCATCTCACATTGTCTTCATGTCCTTCATACATTTCCCTCTAGTATGTAGCATGATAGTATGTAACAATATGAGAACAGCACCACCAAGGCTGGAGGCGGAGCAATATTGGAAAAGCACATGGGAGAAGGACGCAGCCCATAACTGTAATGCTCAATGGCTCGTGAATCTAAGAGCAGACCACAGCAAACTCCCTGAACAAGGTCCAGTAACCATCACAGTGGCAAACATTCAAGAAAGGGTCTCCAGTACTAAGAGCTAGACAGCACCAGCCCCCGACATGAGTTGCACCTACTGGCTGAAGAAGCTGACGGCACTCCATGAGCATTGGGCAGCACAAATGAACCAGCTGCTAGATGATGAGAGACACCCAGAATGGCTTACTGAAGGCCAGACAGTCCTGATCTCCAAGGACCCCCAGAAGAGAACTTTCCCATCCAACCACTGGCCAATAACCTGCCTCAGTACCACATGGAAGCTCCTGTCAGGCATCATAGCAGCTAAGAAGAACAATACATGAGTGGGGGGACAAAAAGGAATTGTCAGGAATACCGGAGGAGTGAAAGACCAGCTACTGGTAGACAGGGCAGTGTGGACTAGGCTGACCAACTTGAGCACTCCCTGGAATGATTACAAGAAAGCCTATGACTCGATGCCCCACACCTGGATCCTGGAATGCCTAGAACAGTACAAGATCAACAGGACCCTAAGAGCCTTCATCAGGAACTCAGTGGGGATGTGGCCTGAACCCCCTCAGTGAGATCACTGACAGGGCTGGCTACGTATACTAACTACAGAATGGAGCAATATGTATATATACATACACACATATATAACACATAACACTGCTGTTATGCAGACAGAGGGGGTTGTAAGTGATCCAGAAAAGTTGGAACACCTGTAGGAATTAGTAGCACGAGCTTTGAGGGCTTGATCAACCTCCATTGCTGCAGAACAGCTTTAAATTGTTAACGCATTTTGTGTTCCCTGAAACAGGCCTTTTTGTATAATTCTGAAAACTTTTGACCGATACTGCTGTCTTTGTTGATTATGGATGTCTATATATAATCTGTGCTCTCTTTGTAATGTTAAACAGACAGCTTTCCTGAAAATAGCACAAAAAAAAGAATCAGCATGAAAACCAACATGCCGTCACTCAGCTTTTAAAACAGTCATTTACTTTGGCAACATGCTGTATTTCAGTTACAGAATTAACTGATGCAGCACCATGAATGGCCTCAGTGTTCCCCCTGGAAAAACATTTTCATGTAAGCAGGACCCCTCCCTCTGCAAACATTTACACATTACAGCATTACCCAAGAACTACAGCTCTGCAAATACACATCCTAACAAATAAAGGGCAGACATTAACTTTGATGATTTTTCTTTTCCGCTGCAACTACAGTGGAATCGCTCATCGTTGCTATGCTGTATTTATGTTAATTCAGTTATGGTTGTATAAATTGATAGAGGCTGAGTCATGGTTTATATATTCTTTTATTATCCCTTTGTCTGCAAGTCCCTAAGATTTTTTTCTATGCTGTGGTTCTCGAAGAACAATATCAGAAAGACAATAGAATACAAAATAGAAGCTTTTAAATGAACAGTTGAAATGGTGAAAACTTCATTTAACATAAAAGAAAGGCTAGTAAAGAGACGTGAAAACATTTGCTGAAATGTGATATTCCTGACAACTACTTGAACTTTAGCTACACACAGAATGTAGACTAGCAACTGGTAGAAACAGGTAATCTGGTTAGGAAAAATGTAACATACTAAGTAAGGCAAGTAACAAATGTAAACAGGTAGCTGAGCTGCACTAAACTTGAAACACTGGACAACTAATTAGCAAAATTTCCCCACTATTTTCTTCATTTAACGAGTAGCAGGTTGAGACAACTTGACTGTAGGAAATATGGATGATGTAACATCAATTGTAAAATTGCTTTCAATCCGCACTGATGCACTGAAGAACTGTCTTGCATATCTTATTATATATCTTATATATTAGTTTCATTCTATTTATTTTACAGGATTTTCCAGGTATTTTTCTATGCTAGCTAATGAGCTTGTGGGTGTCCTAAATTTAAACACTGGTGTGAGCTTGGTGTCAACATGTAGCTCAGAATCTTACCAATTAACACATAATACTGTTTACTTTCAAAAAAATCTTGATTTTATAGCCCATTATGAGATCTAGCTATTACACAGCTGTGTGTTAGCATACCAGTTTGCACTTTCACAAATGTCAAACTATTCATTTAATTGACTGTAACTTCTGCAATAATTTTAATCAATACACAAATACAAAAGGAGTGAATTAAATAAACAGATCTTAGTAAGGGTTTACTTCATAGCTGTTATAGCATTTATCTTCCACATCATCAGTGGTGTGATCATTACAGGCTATTTTCATCCAGCAGTTCACTGATGATAAGTATAGCAAAACTCTGATTGTGCAGTGACTTGAGTAGCCAAGTATAGCCAACTCTGCACCATTCCAATTAGATTACCTAAACTTCAGTCTTTTCCATCCTGGGCTGTGTACAGTGAGCTTACACATTACATTTACTGTTATACCCTTAAATGGAAGAAACCTTTAGAGGCTCCTGCAGGAAGAACTGGTTGGCTGCTTCATGGCTGTGCCTTGCAGAACTTAGATTCTGTTCAGTTCAGGACCTTAGACTTCATCTCTATATACATTAGTGTGTAAGTCAGTCACAGAGTGTTATCTCTGTTAACCTCAGCACCTTATTCTTTTACCTGGTATCCATTAGTAGGTTTTCTGAATACTCTGACCTAGCCTAGCATTAGTCCCAATTTATTAAAAAAAAAGTTGCATATTATTTTTAGTCACAATTTAGTTTCTTGTCAACAAAAACTAAGACTTTATTAAATTTTTTCCCTAATCCCCCCCCCCCCCCCCCCCCACACACACACACAAAGCATCAATACTATATGACTTGTTAAAGAGAGGGTAGATTTTTGGGTCCAAAAGTTTGCAAGTCTTGTTTAGGCTGACAATCCACAGTGTGAGTAGTAGTCATTGGCCATGTGTGTCTGTTAGCATAGTAACAGTCACTATTTTGGTTTTTTCTTTGCATTTGGCACAAAGAACTTCAGTGGTACAAACAACTAAATCTTTGCTTTTGTGACATGACTAATATTTATTTATTTTTATTGTTTTGCTTTTTTGTTGACTAAAATAGATCAAACATAAACCTGAGCATAACCTGGATTTAAATCTAAATTTTCCAATGCTAGCTACAATTCTAGTTAACAGCAGCCTAGCACCATCATAGGAGAGGAATGCAGTAGAAAAATTTGATTTAAAGGTCAAGCAACACTGTATGCAGAAAGCAGATTTTTATGATATTACAAACACATGCTGAAGGTCAAACCCACAACTGAATAACAGGATTTTTTTGATTGTCCTCTCAGGTTGCACTGGGATTGCTGGGCTAATGAGCAACATGAGTCACAAGCAGGGCAAAGCCTGGCTCTGGTAATAAGCTAGAAGAATCTATGGCATTTGTATCAAAAATAGCAGTCTATAAGGCGCTAAATAGATAGCAAGAGTAGCTATACTCTAATAGCGATTTTGCTGTTGAAGTCAAGGCATGCTCTGAAGAACAAATCGTACTCTAGCACTGCAAAGTATTTTTTCATGCCAGGCATTCTGTATTGCTGCAAAGAGCAAACTGCTGTCTCTCCTCTATGCATCATATTCGGTAAATTCAGTGCAAAATCATTTTTTGTGGTGTTTTTTTCCACCGTTATTGTATGTTTCATGTAAACCCAATAGACTTGGATAGTTTGACCAGAAAGATAAAAATTATATTCTAAATATTTCTACAGTATATCAAAAAATAGTCATTAACAGAAATACATTTCTAGATTATCACATTCTAAATACTTAGAAAACATAAACAATGCTAACAGTTAAATGATTTCTTTTCATTTGGTGATGAGACTAGTGTTTGGTTCATCACGTTTGTATAAAAATAAAACACTGGGTGGTAGGATGATTTACAAAGTACCTGTCTTAGCACCTTGTTAACATTGAACAGCAGAGATTGGATTAGTTACGCTTCAGACTTTCAGACTTTCAGACTTTGACGAGCCTAGTCCATTTGTAAATGACAGTATGTCTGTAGCCGTAGGTTATCTAATCCCCACAACAATGTGCCCACCTCTCTGAAGGGCATTGATTAAATAATATAAACCTTAAATATGTGTAAACTATCCCTTGTAGAATATAAGGTCCCAGTTTACAAAGCACAACATGAATCGGTCTGGATAAAACATCTTAAGGTTTCCATTAAAAAAAAAACTATCACAGTTTGAATGTGCTTTTTTCTCTGTTTTTTCTCTCTCAATTATTATGCTCATTATTGTATGTGTTGATGCATGTTAGTGTATGTAATTGTTTGCTGGATGTGTGTTGTGGCTCAGTTGTGGCCCTTGAAACAATACACTCCATACAGCTTATGCTTCTTGTCAGGGAAGCCACTGAACCTAACAGCAGCTTCAGTGGGACTGCAGCGCCGGCGCGGGTGGGAGATGGGGTAACGGACACTGCCATCTTCCAACCAGCCTGCATCACAGCGGTCATAGCCCAGCAGCTTCCAGGCAGCATACATCTGGCCAACCTTGGCAATTTGAGCACCATCTTTTTGGCATGCCCTGACTGCCTCATCATAGGTCAGCTTGAAGGGTTGGATCAGGTAGTAGAAACGACCTGAGGTGACAAGAAAACAGAAGGATGAACATAATGGGTTAGAACATACAGAAGAAAATATATCAATGTATCATATTCCTGCAACCTAACCAGAGTGACATGATCCTGTCACCACAACAACACAGGATATACATGCTTTGATGCCTTTACAAATTTGACGAAGTTAAAACATCCATCATTTCATATTATACGCCATCGTTTGTTTTGTGGTGTTGCAAAATACACTGTTCACGGCAATATTGAGATGATGAAGATCAGATGAGAAGCAAAGAAGAGCCATCAGGTGCTCAAAAATAAACCTTATACTCAACGTTAGAACAGCCCTTTTCACACGGCACGCCATGTAATAAATAGAAAGTAAATGGCGACTGTTACAACAATCTAAAGATATATAGTTTCATGCATCAGTCACAGGTACACTCCAGGTACACAACGCCCAGCTGAAAACACTTTACACAAGTCGAGTTGCCCGAGATTCACAGAATTTACCGAAATATAATATATATAATATATAATATAAGATAATATATCATTATCTGGATGAGAAATGTCTTACATCGGAATAAGAGATTTTGGTCATATCGCACAGCCCTCAAAATCTGTTGAGACCATGTGTAACATTCAAACATTCCAGAATATAATAAAATAACTGTAATTTGTCATTTTCATCAAAAACTAATGATGTGATTTACTATCTTTTTTCAGCTATTTTGTAAAACTGTACATTAAAAGAATTTGGACCAGACTATTTGTATTTTATGATTAAAAATATCATCATAAAGAGCTTGCAAATATTGGTGGAAGCATAAAAAAATAATTTTGATAATTACCAGTACTTAGTACGCAGCTGCGACATAAAACTTACACTGAGTGGTAGTCTAAAAAATCAGATATCACATCTTAACCCCCCAAGGTCTAAGTTACCCTCTGTTCCACACTATTCAGTATTGTGGCCTGGGACACCTGAACAAAGAGGGAGGAGTCCAGTGGTGGAAACCATGGTCTGTCTCCTGAGCCACATCTATTCTAGGTGCTACTAGTAGGAAGTAAGATGCAAGCTCACATGGCTCTTCATACTAACTCATATTAAAGCTGGATTGAATAGTGTGTAAAAAACCAAAACAACAAAAAAAAAAACAACAACAACAATTTGATAAATATGAGGTCACTAGCTACATTTTAAAGACATGTTAATACCAAGTATTAATTAACTTCTTTAGTCTAACCTGCTATCCATCAGGGCACTAGCATCCCATTTGTGGTTAGGGCTGGATTTTGTTTTAGCCACATAAAAAAGAAGCACAACTCTTACATGTTGGTATTATAGTATTAACATTCGTTTCTTTTTCAATTTTAGGTGGCCAAACAGGTAAAAATGTTTTCAATCAACTCATAACCCAGTAACCACAGAGAGGGTTACAAACCAGGGCATGTTGCCCTCAGTATTGCAGATGTGTTTGTCGCCAATACCTAAAACACAGTTTTAGTGCTGTTCCTCACCTTTGTAGTGGGAGGTAAAGCAGAAAACATCATAGTGGTTCTTGTCCTTGTCTCTCAACCCATAGTTCCGAATGCCTGGCACTGTGTTCTTGCCACCACAGGGTTCTCTGGGGGTGTTGATGGGATACTGGACTGTGCCATCAGACAGCCAGCCAGCATTGCACCAGTCCATCCCTCCACGCCATGTGTCATACAGCTGGTCAAAAGATGCCACGATAGCATCCTGATCGTGGCACGCCCGCTCTGCATCGTAGAAATTAAGGTTGTAGCGTCCCAAGCGGGGGTAGTATGGGAAGACAACACCTGCACAGACAGGGTGAAAACAGAAAATGAGGGCAGAGAAGGAGATGCAAAAGAATAGAATATAATTTATTTTGAACATGTCAATATAACTAAAATAACAAGAAAACACATACACAAAACAAAGGCATCAAAGTTATCATTAATATCTCTATATCCACTCAATTAATACGCTTGAAAAGAGGTAGAAAAGGTTTACACCTATTTGTTGCTACCCGTTGTTTCAAATACCAAAATTTGCTAAAAATATAAAAAATGAGACAAGGATTCAATAGAACACAATGATACAGCAATATTCATGTAACTTATTGTTTTTACATGAATCCTTACTACATAGGGTTTCCTCTAAGAGTATTTGGTCTTATTTGGAACAAGTTCTGAATGTTGTGGCTCAAAGATTTGTTTCCTACTTTATACAGTATTTGTGCAGTTCAGGTCAACCAAGTCTTTAAATTTAAGAATATTTAATTTAATAAAAAGTGGATTTGATGGTTCTTTTTTGCAGAATACATATTGGATGAGTGTGTGTTCTATAGGTGGCTTCCCACAATTCCACACAGTACAGAACAGAAGTATAATGGAACAATACAAAGTATATAATGATGTTTGATTTAGAAGATCCTTAACTTTATAGAGATGATCTGCAGCCAGGATAAACTGGATGTGTTTGCCCCCCGCCTTTTCCATATTTAAATTCTAGTAATTTTTGAAGTAGTTCCAAATATTATACCTTCAAGGTCCAGCGACACCACTGCTGTTCCATCTTCCAGCCCGTCAATGACTTCACATTTATACCTCCCATAATCCTCCAAAGTGATTTCTGTAATGACTAGAGAAGCATCCATGGCCGAAGAACCTTGTAGGTAGACACGTCCATGGAATCTGCCATAACTCCTTTTGTGATAATCCATGGCAACAAACACATCCACCTAGAGCACGATGAAAAGTGTTCATGTTATACTTTTCCACTGCTTTCAGTTTTTGGAATTTCTTAAGAATAGTCCAGCACATTTTGAACAGAATAAACAAGAAATTCAATTAAATTTTATTTAAACAGCGCCAAATCACAACAACAGTCGCCTCAATGCACTTTATATTGTAAGCTAGACCCTTCAATAATTCAACAGAGATAAGATAATAAGGCCACCATTAGACATGTGTAACAAAACTAGTTTATAATGCTTCTACATAAATGATATATTGATACTTTGGAACGCTACACACAATGTTTTGAAAAAAAAAATACTAATGACAGTTCATTTCAAATAAATGATAACCTCTTTTAGATAGTCTGAGGTCAGCTTGGTCCATTTGATCCGCATCTTACGGTTTTGTGCCAGTGTTTGGTCCCTTAGAATCGTGCATGGTAAAGTAGCATTTCCCCCTCGTCTCGACACCACTTTGGTTTTTTCTGCTACCACTGACAGTTGGGGGCCATTTTCTGAAAAATAGAAACAAAACATTACCTGAGACATTGACTGGAGATCCACATTCATTATATACATAGGACAAACCTAAGATAGTGATGTGATCAGTTGTGCGATGAGGAGAATAAGAATTGATGAAAAGGAAAGGGATTATTCAGGGACACCTGATTCAAACTGGGAGTTCATTGCACAGAAGAGGGGCCTGAAAGTTAAAGGCTCTGCCTCCCATTCTACTCTTAAATATCCTAGGAAGCACAAGTAAGCCCGCAGTCTGAGAGCAAAGTGCTTCAATGGACGGTTTTTTAAGAAATGAATGCAGACTGATTATTAGCGACTTTATATGTGAGAAGAAAGGTTCTAAATTCGATTCCATATTTACCAACGAGGCAGTGAAGAGAAGCTAATAGACAGACAGGTATTTTAGAAGTATGATTTTCTTTCTAGTCCCAACCAGAACTCCTGTCGAATGGTTTGGATCAGCTGACAAGATGTTTCTAGTTTTAGCAATTGTGCAGGTGAAAGAAGACAGATCTGTGGGGTATGAACCCTCTAAAATGTTTTGTCCTCCAGTTTAAAGAGGGAAATTCTATTACATTTTAGTCTCTAACTGAGATCAGACTATAACAAATTTGAGAATGCTGCAGCTATACAGCTTGAATATCCAAGCCTGCTAGCTTAGCTGAAAACTTTGAGGTTCTGGCATTCTGCCATCTTCTGTATGTATGGTCACTTTAGACTAGAAAACAAAAATAAATAAATGAATAAACAAACAAAAACAAAAAACCCCCAAATGAAGCAAAAACGTTAAGAAATGCTAGTCCAGTCAAGACAAAACTGTTCCAACGTCTCAAACCAAACAGCAAAGAATATTTGTGCCATAGATCCAAACAGTGCCAAAGACTCAGCTGCTGCTAAACTGCTTTAAACTTTACTTTAAACAATAACTAATAGAGATTAATTTATCATGTTTTATTTTACTAAAAATATTATACATTAGCTAGTGATATTGAAAAAAAAAGGAAATTGGAAGTCATGCTGGTAAAGATTTATATCATCGTTCTCACTGAATCACGCAGCCTAAATGAAAAGGGCTTTGGTTTTGTTTGTATCTCACAAACAAAGAAAACCAAACAATAGATAAATAAATACATTTCCGAAGTGACTTGCATATCAAAATAGCTGTTATGTGTTGTTGGTTTTTTTTTTACTATGTAAAAACTAGAGATATACAATGTTTTAATTTGCTGATAAAAGCCAAACTGGATAGCTCTGTCTAAGTTAGCTAAAAGTCCCTACATAGCAGTCTTATCACTGAGAACATGCTGATAAACTGAGGGAAGAAAGGACACTGCAGAGTGAGTGTTGTAAACGAAACACAGAAACAGACGCTGGAATGACATTGTCACTCTCACAAAGAAACACAAGTGAACATGTACTCACCTGTGACATAAATGGTTCTCGAATGCTCCAGGTCAGGGTACAGAGCATCTAAGTCATTTTCTGCTACATTCAGTGATATCAAAGCCCAGATCAGCACAGGAATCATCTTCACTCACCAGCTAGGTTCTGACCACTGCAGAGACACAGACAGAGGGTGGGGTTATGCTACAGTGAGGATGCTAAGGAAAGTTTTCCATGTATAAGCTAAAACAGAAAGCCCGTTTATAAGCTTCTTCTGTATGCAACTGTATGACCCTGTGTTTTTATCTGCAGTGCTTTTTCTCCCGCGAGAGCTCCGTAATTACAGTTGGTTAACAGGACGCCTGCCTGCTGGGTACTGAGCACATCTAAAGATAACACACACATCTCAAAATCCCATTTCTAAGTTGTTGAATGCAGTTAAACATACAGTCAGACTCAGCACATTAAAAGAAAGCTTCTCAATGCACAAAAAAGACATCCCTACAAGCTACAGCCCACAGAAGACGTTCACACAATACACATTCTGTGTAAGCATATAGTACATACTGTGCAGGAAGTATTCTGTCATTCAGCACTGTGAGAAAGCAGCATGTCCTGATGACAGCCCACACTTTTAGAAGGAGACTGCCACCGTGCAGCGTCACCCCTGCACCTCAAGCTTCATTCACACTCACACACTGGCGTAGCTGTAGTTGCATCCTTGTGAGGACACCAGCTGACACAACAGAAATTCTTGACTTAACAGCTAACTAGCCCTTTGAGGTTCCCCACATTCTGTTCATTGCCCTCAAATTGACTTAAAAAAAGTCCTCACTATTTCAAGTGGCATTACATGTAAATATACATGTAATGTATTTACATGTAATCTATATATATATATATATATATTGGTGTTTTTGTGGTATTTGTTTAGGTGATGATGGGTGAAAAATTATTGTTGTACCCTTATATATCTTATACAAAATATAACAGAAGAAAAAAACCCAACAATTTCATTTTAATATTGGCAGGACAGGTTTTGTATATGTGCTGGAGGATGGTTAGGAGTGCTGGCCGACTTTGCCAGGTGGAGTTCCTGAAGTCAGCAGAAAAACTGCAGCGTATACACACACACACACACACACACAACACACACACACACACACACACCACACACACACACACACACACACACACACACACACACACACACACTTACTTTATACCCCTCCCAGCCTGAGAATAGTCGTTATGGGCAGAACAACTGGGGAGGGTGCAATGATAAGGAAGTGAAGTATGTCATTTAAAAAAAAGGTAAAAATGCTTGAGTCAGAATGTGCACTGCAGGACACAAGAAGAACAAGTGATGTGTGAAAATGATAATAGAGAAGCAGACAGAGAGAGACTAAGACTGGGAGATACGGCGAAAAAAAAGAAGCTAAAGCAGGGAGGGAGGGAGGTGGAAGAAGCTGAGGGGACTGCAGCAGCAAAAATGATGCAGTTTGAATCTTCACTGGCACCATTAGTAGTATGTTAGTAGTAGAGGGTTAGTAGTAGTAGGTGATGAGCTTCAGCACCTCATCATCCACAGCTGTCATGTGCTGACTTTATTTGAACAAAATGTTAACATTATTAAATAAATATAAAAGTTAATAAGTAGTGTTTTTTCCATACAGCTGAAGAGTGGAAGTTTAGATCAGTTTGATAACATTTGCATTTATAGTACACCTCGTACAAAGAACCATTTCTTTTACCTACGTAGATACTTACCAAGTTATAAGTTCATTGAGTCTTTTTACTTATCCATTTAATTCATGTATTTCAGTTGTGTAATTCTGGACATGTTACAGCAAGGGAATGTTTTTAATGCCTCTACATTGAACTGCAGGTATGTCTGTGATGTTTTATCAAATTCTTGATGCCTGATTTACACTCACTTTTAAGACCTTGTAAGAGAAAGTCTTATCTAAGTTTCTGAAGATGTTTCAACTCTTATTCAAGAGGCTTCTTCGGTTCTAAACCAAAAGGTGGAGTGCGCCAGGTATTTAAATCCTAGTGGGCATTGTCCCCTTTGGAGATTAAATATACTGATCATGTGCATAATCACATGAGCCGAGGTGTGAAAAAGGGTATGACTCAATGCCATCACTGGGGGTTGAGGATAAAACCACTGTAAGACTTTGCCTCACCCTATCATGTGACCTATTGAGTCATCAGATGCAAGTTGTGAGTGGGGGTTTAGATGCCTGGTAAGGGATTTCAAGACTTAATTGTAGGTGTCATAATTCACCAAAACATGGTCAGTCACATGGCCTTTTTTGCTCCTCTTTCAAACCATCTGTCTTCTCTGTCCAAAATGTGAACATTGGCATCCTCGAGTGACCTTTGACTCTGCATTAAATTATTAGTTATAATTAATCTCTGGCTATCTACTGCAAGATCTCTTTGATCTCTTTCTCCCCCCCCAACCAGTTGCTCAGATGGCCGCCCCTCCCCGAGCCTGGTTCTGTTGAGGTTTCTTCCTATTAAAAGGGAGTTTTTCCTTGCCTGACCTGCTGTAAAGTTTGGTTTGGAGAATGAAATGGACAAAGGATGTTGAGCATGGAGCTGCCAGGCAAGAGAAAAAGAGAAAGACCAAAAAGAACATCCATGGATATAGTGAAGGAAGACATGCAGAGGGCTGGTGTGACAGTGGAGGATGCTGGGACAGTGAGATGGAGGCACATGATCTGCATTTGGTGATGAAGACATGCCAAAAGAGATATCATGTCATTTTTCAAAAAATAATACATTTATACATTTGTTTTCCTAACGGCATCTTGAGGTAAAGCAAACTGTACCAGAAACAAGTGCATTCATGGGGTTCCTACCATTTTCAGCATTGCCTGTAGTCACTTAAAATGAGTGTTTATGGTACAAAATTACATAAAGCATTAAGTTGGATATCTTCATGCTTGACTTTGTTTTTAAGCGTATTAGCAAAAGGCACTCAAAGTACAGGATCTCCAGGATTTTGTCAGACACGGGAACAGAAATACTCTCTCTTAGTTAAGTAAATGGTAAATGGCCTGTATTTGTATAGCGCTTTACTTAGTCCCTAAGGACCCCAAAGCACTTTACACTACATTCAGTCATTTACCCATTCACACACACATTCACACACTGGTGATGGCAAGCTACATTGTAGCCACAGCTGCCCTGGGGCGCACTGACAGAGGCGGTCATCAAAAAGGTTTGCTTCAAGTGCATATATTCAAAATTTCCACTCCTTGTTTGTTTATGAAGATTTTTTTAAACATTTTTTAATAGCAGCAACCAACCAAATTTAGTTTAACAGTAATTAAAGAAATCGAATGTCCAGTCACCGTCTGCTAAATCTCTCATATTCTAATTAGCAAAAAGAAAGAAAGCACCTTTTTAAAAAGAAGCTATTGAGTTGCATAAGGAGGATTGAAGGACTGAGTTTTTACACAGTTTGTATTATGCCATAAAAATAGAATTAAACCCATTTGGGATATATAAGTAAATTCCTTCTTTAGCACTGAAAAGACATTGTGTATACATCATAATGTGCCTTTACCCTCAGTTTTGGTTGAGTTTGATATGCTCAAAATGAGAACAGCGGGTATTGGTGAAAAGGGCATATATAGCCTGAGGCCGGAAGGGGTGTGAATGGTCCTGTTCCTGAAATTCAGATGCTATCTCCACTTGCTTCTTATCTGCATTTACATATAGATAATTGATAATATGCTAATATGTCCTTTGGGCATGCTAGCACAGGGGTCACAGCAGTCATAGTTTGGAATCTCTTGAACTTTTAGTGTTCCATGAATAACAGAGGACCAGAGCACTGATGTGATTTACAAACATAGCTGTTTGAACATGTGTTTCTTGGTAACATCATTCTCATGAAAATGGGAGTTTTCCAGTTGAATCTCCAACTTTAAGAGCTATTCCAGGCTACTTTTTCAAACAGACTGGATTATGAGCTGTGAGTTGAATCAAATGCAGCATTAACCTTCTTTAATTAGTCTTTAATCAACTGCCACTGGAACACTGTGGCCTATTTTAAGTGGACCCTTGAATTCATTAAACCTTTAACATTTCTAATAAACTGCTGTGGCAGTGGATGTGGATTGGAGACGGGCATCTGAACCACCTCAAATCGCTCCTTTTAATGTGGGTGGAGTAGCAGCTCTACTCTGAGCCCGTCATGAACGACTGAACTTCTCGCCCTTTCTCTGAAGGCCAACCACCCTTCAGAGAAATCTAATTTCTGCTGCTTGTATCCATAATCTTATTCTTTCATCACTGCCCCACATAGCAGACAGGTCTGACCCGGATCTGGTGTTAAGCCGGCACTGCTGGCTGACTGCTGGTATGGCAAGTGGTATGTCATCCAGATTTGGCCAGGCCTGGCAATGATAGCACTGTTTATGTGATGGCATGCCACATCTGGCCCGATTGTGGATTGGTTTATCTGGCCAAGGCTCATAGAAAACAGGTCTGGCCTGTAAGCTGGCACTTCTGACTGACTGGTGTCATGTCAGGGTGTATGTCAACCAGATGTGGGCCAGGTCTGGCAATGATAGTGCTATTTATTTTCCTATTTTCCTATTTTAGTTAGAGGACCCAAATGCCATGTTGCAATACTATACTGCTATGGTAGCCAACTTTTCAAATGCCGGTTTGACAGGTTTGTGAGTGTACACTTCATCCAAAACCTAGTGAGGGTTTACTTATGTTTACCGCCGGGTTCCTGTAGCTCAGGAGGTCGAGCGGGTTATCGACTGATCGGAAGGTTAGTGGTTTGATCCCTGGCTCCTCCAGGCTGCATGTCAAGAGTGTGAATGTGTATGAATGTACAGAGTTGGCCGTTGGTGATATTAAAGTCCTTTTGTGGCACATTAGTATATGTGAGGGGGAAACTCCTCAAGATGAATGGTGGCCATCTTGGATGTAACTTATGTTTTTTCTATAGGAAGAGGGCCATGTGACAACTTATTGGTAATGTCACAAGAAAAACAATGGTGTGCTTGGTTTCAACGTAACTTTATTCTTTCATGAGTTATTTACAAGTTTCTCTTTGTTCACAGCCATGACATGTCAAAGGGTTAACACGTGAGGAGCGGATCGAAATTGTGTTGATATCTGGTGAACGCAGTAACCGGGTCATTGCAGCAGATTTCAATGCAAGACACCCTACGAGACCACCCATCTCCCATGCTACAGTTAGCAAACTGCTTGCTAAGTGTCGTGAAACTGGTTCAGTGTTGGATTTGCCAAAATGTGGATGCAAGAAAACTGTCACTAATGAAGACACATCAGTGGCTGTCCTAGCTTCATTCAGCAAGAGCCCACAGCGTAGCACTCTCACTCACTGGAGAATGGCATTAGTCGAACATCCCTTCGGCGGATATTAGCTACTCACAAATGGCACCCTTACAAACTCCAGCTACTGCAAAAAAAAAAAAAAAAAAAAAAAAAAAAAAAAATCTCAATGAGGATGACCCATATTGGCGCACAGAATTTGCAGAATGGGCAAAACAAAAATTGGAACAGGACCCTCAGTTCACGCAGAATATTTTGTTCAGTGATGAGGCAAACTTTTATGTGAATGGTGAAGTTAACAAACAAAACCACCTCTATTGGTCTGACACTAACCCACATTGGATGGATCCCTCCAAGACTGTTGGAACAACAAAAGTGATGGTTTGGTGTGGTATATGGGGTACAACGATAGTGGGCCCATTCTTCATCAATGGAAACCTCAAGGCCACTGGATATTTGAAATTGCTACATGATGATGTGTTTCCCTCTTTGTGCACTGAAGTTGGCATTTTCCCTGAGTTTTTCCAGCAAGATGGTGCACCACCACATTATGGGTGCCAGGTCCGAGCATTCCTAGATGAACAGTTTCCTGGAAAGTGGATTGGTCGTCGTGGGCCAGTTGAATGGCCCCCAAGGTCTCCCGATCTGACCCCCTTAGACTTTTATCTTTGGGGTCATCTGAAGGCAATCGTCTATGGTGTGAAGATACATGGTAAAAATGGTAATGGTCTGTATTTGTATAGCGCTTTACTTGATCCTAAGGACCCCAAAGCACTTTACACAATCATCCACCCATTCACACACACATTCACTGCATTGCATTGACATGCTCATGAACTCGGCGGGCAGCCAGCTGCGCCAGAGTGACCGAGCCCCGGGCCGAAAGGCTGAGGGCACCCGACCCCCGAAGTGGCGCGAGCGAGCCCCAGGCTCCAGGCCCCGATAAGCAGCCAACAAGGAGTGAGCCGGTGTGTACCTGGGCGCCCACCCCCGGACACAAAGAACCACCAACGCACCGATGTCTGAGTGCAGGGGAAGTGGTGGGGGGAGATAGGCCTCCATACCTTAGAGGGCCTGAGATGTCCCCAGAGAGGTGGCGTCTGATACCCAACCTGACATATAGACGCAGACATACAGGCACACACAGATACAAACATTCATTCCCACCCTCATGCGCTCATATGCACTTACTCAACACTCACCCAACTGTGGAGACAGACATAGAAGAGACACTGTACACACAATCAACACTCCCCAAGCGTACTCTACAGAACTGGGTCTAGGTACCTTGCCCCTGGAGGGGGAAACTGCACCCAGACCCAAGTGGTGTTACCCTTTTTCCCTGCGGTGGGGAGAAGCAGACCACCCCGACTCCGCAGCAGCAGGGAGGCCCCACACTCCAGACCCCAGTCGGACGGCCAACTCCTCCTCTCTCCCCCCGCTCCAGCCGGTCGCAGAGAACGGGGGTGTGAGAAGACTCCAAAACCTCCCTCTGCCCGCTCATATGTAGTGTTGATGCATGAGTGTTCTAAGGTGCATTTAAACCCCAGGAGGGCATGGAGCTACCTGCCAGAGAGCAGCAGGTAAGCGCATAGCCCCTCCTGATAGCCCTCAGTGTCTACGTGTATTTAAAATTGAGAGGTGGGCAACGACGCCAGGGGTGAGGTGTACACCCTGATGGTCTTTTGGACTCCGTGTAGCACGCTACACCCCAAGATCCTATATGTATGTGTTATGAGAGTGTGAGTAATGTGAATGTCTAAGTTGTGAGATGCACCTTTTTCCTACTGAGGACCACGGCAACAGATCTGTGGGTGCTGATTCTCATTCCCGCCGCTTCACACTCAGCTGTGAGCCACTCCAGTGCAAGCTATAGAACACCTCCTGATGGCTAACTAAGCCCAATAGGACGGACTCCTCCTTCAGCTTGATGGCTCTCTTCTCAGATTACCACCACAAAAAGCACCAACCACCTTGCAGTAAAACTGCAGTAAAAAACAGATGCCACAGATGTTCAAAAGCAGCAACAAAGCATTAAAGTAAATAATAACCACTTAAGTGGAAGCATTCTCCAGCTGCACGCTGGTTTGCTCAACATATTCTAGAAGACCCGTGCTGGCTACAATATTCTCATCAGGTTGAAAAGAAGAGTAAACATCCTTTAAACTTCTTTAATGTCTCCTTTGCACACGTCATTACTACATGTGATGCAATTTTATCTTATGTATTCAGAACTGTTTTTTTTTTTATTAATATCCAGATACTCTGGGTTTTTTTTTTTTAAATTTAATGTTCTTTCCAAATTCCAGGTTTGGAATATGGAAATTGTTTACATTTATGACTAAGCCACAAAACAGAGTAACTTGAACCTCAAAAAACCTCCTTTAGAGAGAAAACAAAATTTAGTGTAAAAACCTTAAAAGAGAGACCTGATGAGCCACTTAGAGAGAAAGAAAAGTCTGTGTTATTTTCTTTTTTATTTGTAAGACATTTTCTCAGTTATGGGTTATCTCCTTTAAGGTACACATTTGTGTGTTATAACAGGGAGCCAAGCATCTCTGGACTGTTGCCTTCTTTTTAAACAAAAGCAGCAAAACCTCAGGACAATGATAGATGGAAAGGAATGCATGGATAATGACATTAACGAGGCAATGAGATGTGAAGACCACCACAAAGAGACAAAACAATCATTTATGTCATTGTAAAGTGACACTACTTGTTCTTGTAAGAAAGTGATCATGAGATTTGGAATGTTTCTTTGAACACTCAACTGTATAACTAGAAAATAGTTCACAGGTTAATGCAGACATCTCTCTATCTTCTTCCACTTATACAATTCAGGGTCACAAGGAGTTTAGAGGCTATCACAGAACAAGGGACAGACTCCACCTGGGAGAGGTCACTAATTTCTCTTAGGGCTAACACATACAGACAAACAACTATCACCAATGCATGTTTATGGACTGTGGGAGAAAGCAGGGAGTCCTACAGAGAAGAACATGCAAACACCACACAGAAAGGCTGGATATAAGCCCAGGACCTTCTTGCTGTGAGGCAACAGCAACCACACCACACACTTCCCCAGTGTAAGCTTACAAATAAAATAACCATTATGAATTAAAGAGGCGGAGTTTTGTTCTGCTTGAATGGACCTCTCACTTCTGACTGAGTGAGAAGATGATGTAAGAGCTCCTGAGACTTTGTAGCCTGAGCAATAAACACAATACTTTCATTACATGCAAGTTGTTAACCTGGCTTATGCTGAAAACCAGTACAAAGGAGATGCTTTTTTCCACGTGTTTATAGACCACTCTGCATTTAATTGTTAATCATTTTAAACTGTAACTCTTTTCCACAGCGTGTCTTTTATCCTGTCTTCCTCCTCTCACTCCATACTGGTCGTGAACAAGAAAAAAAAGAGTAAAAGAGTCTGTGGAAAACTGGTTTCAGACAGGTATCAATTTGTAGGTTGAATGTGAATTCAATAAATGAGATTGCATTCAACAAATGTAACAATGCAACTGGCCAGATCAGGCTGTTGTGGTTGGGTGAATGACTTCATGGTACAGATAGTGACAGACTCCTTTAATGTGCTGCTATCTCTACTGCAACCTGCAAATCTTCAGAGCTCTGGACAACATTTAGGGTTACCTGGCTTACACTGAAACTTCTGGCAAACAGAGAGGCATTCAGTCTCTGCAGCACCAGTGCAGAAGTATAAATGCTAAACATATTTATTTTTCTTATGAAGGAGTCCACAAAGATCACATTAAAACTCTGGCACAGAAAAAAAAACATGTAAAGATTACATAGGAGAATAATTCTTAAAATAAACTCAATGGAAACTTGGAGGTTTAGTGTAAACCTTAGCCTAGGGTATGCTTATGCATTTCCTTTCCTCGTGTAGTCTTTCCACAGGGAAATGATGCAGAAAACATTCTATATTCAGCATCTCTAAAGTGGAGTATGAACACCCTGTTGGAGAACGTTTTTTAAAAGCTGTGAGGCAACTTGCTTTGGAAAAGCAAACCCTGCCAAGCATACAGACATTAGCAGTCACTAGAATCTACTATGTGTTTGCATGTGGGTGGGGTGCAATTTGATGGGTGTGGTATTTACTGTATATGCGGCCTTAGGTATTCACAAATAGTCTGTGTCCTTATTGCGCAGCTGATATATTTTCCTCCTATGGTTGACGTGGTGAGTTCAAACTAGTCTATTGAATTCTTCATTATACATCACCAGCACACCACGTCATACCTGCTACAAAGAGCCCTCAGTACAGAGCACAAGATTTTCCTTTTAATATTCCATATAAATATTATGAGAAAATAGTAATACTGTTGGTGACACTGATTCTATTGCAGGAACGAGAATAGCTAGAAATGGATGATCCTACAATCCTGCCCATCTGTTTTTGTTTCTGCTTTTGTTTTCTGTGGGAAATCAAGCTTTGGTTAGGGTTAGATACACTCCTTATAAGCATCTAAATGGATACAGGGTACTCACTGCTAGCTAAACACAGGAGGCACTACCAGAGCTAAAAGTAACTAAGTGTTCAAGTGCTTTTTAAATTGCCTTGCCTTGTTAACTGTCCATCCATTTTATTCCACTTATCTAATTCAGGGTCACGGGGTTGCTCTCCGATGTGTTCATAAAGGTGTGAATTTAGATAGAAAGCACTTAGACTTAGAAAAAAAGTGCTTCTGTGAATGGGTAAATAAGGTAAGAAGAAAAGTACTATATAAGAATCAGTCCATTGGAATGACCGGCCGCATCTTCTCCTTAAATTGCTGTCTGTCTGAGTGTTGTCCAGAAAAACTATGTGGGCTTTATAGATAATTGGGAAACTTTCTGGTGGAAACCTGGTCTTGTTAGAAGAGACAGCATCCATCCCACTTTGGATGGAGCAGCTCTCATTTCTAGAAACCTTGCCAAATTTTTTAACCCCCCCCCCCAAAACGTGATTATCCAGAGTTGAGACCAGGAAGCAGAATTGCAGTCTTACAAGCCTCTCTGCAGCTTCTCTCCTCTTGTTATCCCCCAAAACCCGATCCCCTTAGAGACTGTGTCAGCTTCCAAACAGACAAAAAACAAACTAAAAACCAGCAAAAAAAATAGCTTCAGTATGAGAAAAAGTTACCAAGAAAAATATTTCACAAATAGTCTTGTAGTGAGAAAAATCTCGACCTTGTGATTTCATCCATCCACTCAACACCACAATAGACTCGCCTACAGCATTTAACTGGGAGCACGGTTAAATAATAAATAAGGTAAGGTAATGTTACTGAAGAGACAAAACGTTCAGAAAATTTGGCTCATATGTCTTGCTCAACATTTGCTATATAAAGGCGAATACACAGACATAGACACACACAAGACATACTGATGCAGATTTTCCCTTTCAAGCTAGTAGCCAGTAGATGCTGCTGTTTCCTGCTCACTACTAATTCATATAAAATGTGTGTGTGTGTGTGCGCGTGCGTGCGTGTGTGCGTGCGTGCGTGGTGTGTGTGTGTGTAGAATAACACCCCCTTTTTGATTAAGGGTTGACGTGGTCCACTGCAGGCCCCAGTCTGAATGTATGTTTGTGTGTGTGTGTGCTCTGGGTGGGTGCAGGGGTAATGGGTGGGGGTCCGGGTGGAGCCGCAGAGTCTAAGCCAGCACACAGAGAGGGGTTGTTGAGCTGAGAGCTGCTCACAGTCCTGATGTTTTCAGCTCTAAATCACTTGGCCTGTTGCTGCACAACATGGTCGACCACAACTATTCTCAGAAGTCTCACAAATATGATCAGCTGCACGATTCCATGATGAGCAGATGAATGAAGATGGGGAAAGAAAACAAAACCTTGGTTTATAGCGCAATAGAGTTTATAGAAGCAATTTCTGCATTCCACTTGCAATAGTCCAATAAGTCAATCAGTGAAAACTGTCAATATCAACTATTCTTAAAAAAAAAAAAAATTCATCCTTGTTATGTGAGACACTGCTCTTTGCTCTTTGCAGGTTGCTGCAGTGGGACATTCTTCTTTATTCATAGATATTCACTTCACTTCTGTGGCTTGGTTAGATGTTCCTCCAGAACAATTAGTGTTTCCATGGCCGGGCCCCTGAACAATCAAGCAACCTGGCTTTGAATAGCACCGATTTCCAATTCCCTGTTCGCAGTGTATAACAAAACCTGTATGTACATCAGTTGTAATATGTCTTGGTCTGCTCATGCTACAAGAAAAACTACCTGACTGCCTTTACAGATATTAGGAAAAAAAATTCAGGTTGTATTACTTTGCTTCAGAAAACAGTAGACTTATCACTGATAAGTTGATAAGTATCACTGAGCTGCAAGTCCCTCAACAGATGTTCCTGAACTGTGTGAAAGTACTACCCCAAGCAGGAGCATTTTGTGGGTAAAAACTCCTGAAACCTAAGCGAGACCCTGCCTCTTCTTCACTTCATCAAAAGGTTACACCCTCTAGCATGCATATTGAAAACTCAACTAAAGCTCAAGTACCTTTAAACCTATGTCTAAATATAGCACTCAACGAAGGGTGTTTGGAGTCTACTGCAGTGGAAATCCTTAAAAGTCCAGCTCCACAAGGAGACAAATATTTCAGTTACCTTTTACAAAACCCCCCAAAATGTTCCAGACCTGTACACAGGACACCACCTCAGGCAAGTATTTATGTTGAGGAGGAAAAACAAGCAGGACTTTTTAAAAGGAAAAGTAAATAGTTTTTGATCTGTGGCAGTCAGAATGCTTTTTGTTTTTTTACATTTTAATATTTGTTATACGATAGTAGAGTTGATAATAATAATAATAATAATAATAATAATAATAATAATAATAACAGTAACAACGTAACAACAACAACAATAATAATAATAATGATAAGAAGAAGAAGAAGTAGATTTACAAGGCGCTTAGTGAGTGAACGTTTGTTTCTGCTGTTAAAAGGACAAGTCGGTTTTCTTTTATGAAAACAGTTATATAGCAAAAACAAAAACAAAAAACAAACAAAAATAGTGTTACTGCTTATTCCTAGGTTTGGTTTGTGATATGCACTTTAATGTTTCATTACTGTTACACGTCTTTCCTTTTCCCTAAAACACCTTGAGATTATTACAAGGTGTTATATTTATCATTCCAATTAACATCGCATTAATTCTCATATTCTTTGTAATGCGTCAAAGTGACAAGAGTTTCACAAGACTTTTTTTGTAAACACAAAACGAAATAAAAAACCCAGCTCTTTACCTCGCCCTGTGCGCTGTTTGGAAGCTTCAAACCTGCGGCAGCCAAGAAGGTGATTGAAGCGTAAACCGTTTACGCACCAAGTTAAGAGCAGCAGGCGGTGCGGGTGTTTCTCTATCTACTCCAATAACAGGTTCCACTATCAGCACTAATAGCAGTGCGGCAGCGCGGTCCTCCAGTTTACACGCACGTGGGTAAGAACAGTCCGACTTGCACGCGGCACCGTGCGCATGCAGGTGAAGTGCGTGAAGTGCAAATCCACACTGTGAAGTGGATGTTTAGCCTTTTTGGACAACTATTTCCAAATGCCTCACACCCATTTCAGGAAAAGTGTCAAACAAAGGAGGTACCCGGCCCTGTTGCTCAATCTGTGCTTACAGACTAGATTTGCACAAGCCCATCACCCCGCCTTCTCGTTGCTTCTCAGCGCCTCTCAGCTTTAATCACACGTCGTGTTTAAAGTTAGTAAACATTCAAACGTGCCTTTGTCAGCAGTAGTGATGTACTGTTTATGTGTTCTTCTCTTTTTACCTGAAGAGAAAAAAAAATCAGACATCAAATCACAAACATGCTCATGAAAAGAATGACGTGTCTCTGAGAGAGAGTCAGTCTTTCTTACACTCAGTAAAATGTAGTTCAGTATTTGAGTTCCACCATGATGAGCTCTTTTCACTGCTATGACAGAACAAATCAACAAAGTATTATAAACTGAGCCTTTACAGGGTCACCAGTAAACTACTTTACTGATATTTGGCATGCAGAATGGAGCTACAGCCACCCCATAGTTTAGTTCAAGTTTGTAACAGGCATAGTTTCAGAAACTAGTAAATGGGAGGTGCATTTTGGCCAGCGATTTTAATTCAATTCAGTTTTATTTATACAGCATCAAATCACAACAACAATCAACTCAAGTTGGTTTATATTGCAAAGTAGACCTTACAATAATACAACAGAGACCCGAACAATCATAGGACCCCAGAAAGCGCTTTGGCGACAGTGGGAAGGAAAAACTCCCTTTAATAGCAGAACCAGGCTCAGGGAGGGGTGGCCATCTGGCATGACCGGTTGAGGTTAGGAGAGGGAGACAAGACAAAAGACATGCTGTACAAGACAGCCACAGATTAATAACAAGCATGATTCAAAGCAGAGATGTCTATTAACACATAGCCAGTGAGAAAGGTAGCTGACTAAGAAATACTCAATGCATCATGCGAATCCCCGCAGTCTACGGCTATTGCAGCATCACTAAGGGAAGGATTCAGGGTCAAATGATCCAGTGAAAAGGAAAGTTTTAAGCCTGATCTTAAAAGTAGAGACAGTGTCTGTCTGCCAAATCCAAATTGGAAGCTGGGCACGTGAAAGCTGAAGGCTCTCCTTCCCATTCTACTTTTAACCTCTTAAGCCCCAACACCCCCTGATACGGGGCAAAAGGCAGGAGATCAGTTAGGGCCTAACTGATCTCCAGGCTTAAGAGGTTAAATACTCTAGGAACCACAAGTAAGACAGCAGTAAAAGAGCAAAGTGCTTCAATGGGATGATACAGTACTATAAGGTCATTAAGACAAGATGGAGCTTGATTATTCAAGACCTTGTATGTGAGGAATATGACTTTAAATGCAATTCTGGATTTAAGAGGGAACCAATGAAGGGAAGCCAATATGGGAGAAATATGCTCTCTCTTTTTCTAGTCCCTGTCAGTACTCTTGCTGCAGAAATTTGGTTTATCTGAAGGCTTTTCAGGGAGTTTTTAGGACATCCTGATAATAACAAATTACAGTAGTCCAACCTAGAAGTAATAAATACATAACTAGTTTTTCCCAAGTCACTCTGAGACAGGATATTTCAAATTTTAGAGATATTGTGCAAATGGAAGAAAGCAGTCCTACATATTTGTTTTAATATGTGCGTTGAAGGACATATCCTGGTCAAAAATGACTCCAAGGTTCCTCAAAGTGATTACTGGAGACCAAGGTTATGCTATCAAGAGTATAAGTATCTGGTTAGATAACATGTGTGCTATCTGGCTTCATGAAAAGATAAAGTTGGGTGTCATCCTGCATAGCAGTGAAAATATATGCTATGCATACTAATGGTACTGCCTAAAGCAGTGGTTCCCAAACTTTTTTTTGCTAGGCCCCCCTTTGTTTTACAAGAAAAATGTTGCCCCCCCCGCACGCACACACGCACACACGCAAAAAACACATCCTCCACACACCATATTTTGCTCCATTGCAGTTTATTTCACACCTCAAACATTTAGTAAACAATTAAGCAAATACAAGTAATCTGCAATAAATTACAGGTAGTAATAAAATAAACTACTAACTCTTTTACGCTACGTCCGCACCTACACAGGTATTTTTGAAAACGCAGCTGTTTCATCCACACGTAAACGGCGTTTCGATCACCGAAAACTGAGATTTTTAAAACTCCTTTTTTTGCGTTTACGTGTGGACGAGGAATACAGAGTTCGTCACGCAACGTCAAAGGTATGTGCCTTTTTCACGTCACGCTGTGTGCCACGTTATTGTTTACATGAGATAAATTGCAGAATGGCAGATCGAGACAAATACTGTTAATCTGACTATCTGCAGGTTTTACACGCTAACATACACACACAGTTACTGTCGCTCCATTTACAAAGGCAGAGGCGTCGCGGTGTGATTATTTTACGTGTAGGTTGTTTTTTTGCTGTGAAATAATATTCAACATTGCTATCAATACATTTTTCAAAAAATGCCTCTCTGTGCAAAATGGGTTTAAAAACATAAACAGCTGTGGGATACTGTTTGTCCCGTGATTTGAACGAGGGAACAAATCGTGGCAGGATCAGCCTGATATTATTTGTATCCTGCTGTAACTTTACTGTATAAAGAGCTAACATCTCCAAAATGTCAGGAGTAGTTAGTCATTACAACAAGTGTTTGTGAACTAAAAATCTAGAATGGGGATACGGTTTGTCCGTGATTTGGAGAGCCCAGCTCCGACGAAGGAAAATCAATTCTGCTGAGGAGACCTATCTCGGCACTTGTGCAGATGAAGCCAAAGGGAAGATATGCTTCACCATATTTTCTAGTATTTGGCTTAGAATGAAGTTGGTTTGGAAACATATTCAGCTTCATCTCCTGCTTTGCGTTTTGTGGGAGCCCCGTGCTAGCAGTGTCCAAGCGTTGTTCCCCCACACCCTTTTCATACGCCCCCCCGCGCGCAATGGCTCTGCGTCCCCCAGGGGGCGGGCCCCAACTTTGGGAAGGTCTGGCCTAAGGGAAGCATGTATAATGTAAACAGAATTGGTTCTGCCCTGAACCCTGTGGAACTCCATAATTAACCTTAGTGTGTGTGAAGAGGACTCTCTGTTTACATGAACAAATTGGAGTCTATTAGTTAGATATAATACTGTACCTGTAATACCTACAGCATGCTCTAAGTGCTCCAGTAAAATATTGTAATCAACAGTATCAAATGGTGCACTGAGGTCTAGCAGGATAAGCACAGAGATGAGTCCACTGTCAGAGGCCGTATAAATCATTTGTAACCTTCACTAAAGCTGTTTTCTTTGCTGTGATGAGCTCTGAACCTGACTGAAACTCTTCAAACAAGCCCTTCCTCTGGCAGATGATCTGTTAGGCTGTTTGACAACTACTTATTACGAATTTGTTGAGATAAAAGGGATAGAGATACATTTCTTCTGTTATCAGATCTCCACTCTCTTAAAACAGAAGTGTGGAAAGCAGTTGTAGGTAATCCCATGCACCCTTTGCAACAAAACAACCTAGATAGAGTATCTCTTTCAGTTAAAAAAAAAAAGTGCTTGGCAGGCAATTTTGGTTACAAAGTATTCCAAAATAACCAGTTACTGTAATTACATAAAACATTTCAGTAACATGCTAAATTCAGTTATCACAAAAAAGTTGTAATTGTTGCTTTTGTTACAAAGATCCTTCAGTTAGGCTGCTCACAACCGTTGGACCAAAGAAAAACAAACCAAAACAAACAAACAAAAAAAAACCCCAGGCATACATTTTTTTCCCTGTGCAGATAGTCAGCTGATTTCAGTTCCTATGCAGGGAGGTGGAACTTTTAAGGGGTGGAGATATGGACATTACTTTTACTTTTATTGCACAAAAGGACAAGAGCATGATGTTAAAGTGTAAGTTGTGTCCAAGACATAAAACAACTGCATTATGCTGCTAATACAACTTTATCTCTTTGCAAGCATCTCCACATATAGCACGCTAACGCAAACCTCACCCAGAACCTAGTGAGGTGTTATAGTTGAGTGCATGCTGCTGTTGAGCCAAAAAGCGATCACCTGTCAAAAAATGATTGCAAGTGTTTCTACTCATTATTGTAAAGTGTAATATCTTTGCTTATATTGGGAAATAGACATTATAAATACACACTGGGAAATTGGGTATAGACAACAGGAGTTACAAAAGGATTTTATATATTATTGATAACATATAAAAACCATTTTAACTAGCATCTTTAAAGAAATCCAAGGATACTTTACAGAAGAAAAGAATTAATAAAAATATGAAAATAAAAAGGTTTGAACTACAGTTTCTCTTTGTTCTACATTAGAATAAATGCATTTCTTTTTCACCACTTAAAATATTTTTGTAAATAGCATTATGTTTGTTGCAATTTCTGCTTCCCTCTTCACCACATCTGTCTTGAAAAATACATTTGTAACTTAAGATTTGTAAATTATGTTTTTTAGCTGCAAAGACAAAAAGAATATCTAAGAATCACTTTGCCAAAATTGAGCAGTGTCACAGGCCCGGTGGTCGATGTGTTGTAAGTAAGAACTAAATGTAGTAAAACAAGACAAGGAAGCGGGAACTTAACGAAAGGTGAAGCGATTTATTGGCTGATTCAAGGATAAGAAACAAAGGCCACGGAAACTAAGGCAACACTAACACTAAACACTAGGGATAAGAGACAAAAAAAAAAAAAACCCTGAACATGAGATACATTGAACGTGATACATGATAAAGAGATAAACATAAGTTAAGCATTACGAGACATGAGGAAGCAAAACAGAACACACTAAACATAGCACATGACACTGTCAAAGTAAAACAGGAAACACAAGATGCTGACTAATCACACACCAGGAAGGAAGGAAGGCTCAGGGAAACTGGACGGGCTGGAGAGACAAAGAGGGGGGACACAAAGAGGGGAACACAGTAAAATGTCAAGGGAGATGAGAGGTAAAGAGGGACGCGAAGCGAGAGAGACACAAGAAGAGCTGGGGAGAACATACACAAAGGAAAAACAAGGAGGGAAACATGCAAACAGGAAGATAAGATAAGATAAGACTTTATTGATCCCACGGTGGGGAAATTTGTGTGTTAGGGGAGATGAGACACACCAACAAGACAGAATGAAAACAGAAATATAAATAAAAAGATAAAGCAATACTAAATAATAGAAAGTAAAACATTACAACACAATGAAATCACAAAAACACCATAACCCAAAATGCTGGATCAAAATGACCCAGAACCATGACATGCAGTTTCTACCTTGTGACAGGAATGCTCATTCCTGCTCAATATAACTTAACATCATTCATAAGAGATATAGGCAAACAACTCATTCGAAATATTTTAAATACTGGCATTGAGTTTTTGGCAAATACTGGAAATTGCAACCCACCAGCTAAGTCTGAACTTAAACAGGTAACAGAGGTACCAGTGAGCAGGAGGACTGTAGCCTCTGTTTCTACCTGTTTACGTAGAATCACTGTGATGATCATCTCGAAGTCTCTTTGTGCTCATCTTTGCTTTGCTGGTTTTATGTTCATTTGTGTGGTCTCACTAGGGCAGGAGTTTGTGTTGGTATGTGGAACTGTAGCCTCAGGTTTATATTGTTAACTAATAATTATGGGGTCATGTATCTTTGGTCATGTTATGAAGTAGCAAGAAAGTAATGTAACAAGTTACTTTCTCTGAGTAATTACTGCATTACTGTTAAAAAATAAATAAATAAACAATTTTTAATAGATTGCTTTTTTTAAACAACTACATCCTTTGCCATGGTCCCTGAGATTAAATGTGTTCTTTGCTTAAAATTCTTAGAGAATATAACTGAGGTTGAGTTCTAGTGTTGGGAGATTTTGACTCTTGTGTAATTCTTTGATTGTTGTTTTCATCTCTTGCTATCCTGGTATGTTAAACATCAGTTTTACGGTATTATTTGAATCTCCTTTAATGCCGTTTTGTGGAATTTGGCATGTCTGTTTTGATGATGTACTGATTTGACTTTCTTTGAGTTGGTTAATTGTGTGTTTGAACCTTTGTGCTTTCTTATTTATGCATCCCCTTTCTTACATTTACTTACTTTGCTTTCTTTCTTTCTTTCTTTCTTTCTTTCTTATCCATCCGTCTATTTTCTTCTGCTTATCCAATTCAGTTTCAATGGAACATTAAACGAACAGTAAAGTGGAAAATTAAAGTACTTATTGTGCTGTGATGAGATGTAAACGTATTACAGAACATTATGTCCATAGTGAACAAACAGGCACTGCTACTTGCTTTTCAACATTCAAATTAAGAAACTAAGAGCTAAATGGAAAGTGTCCTATAGGAAACGACCTTCTTCTGTATACATCTGTTTGCCCAGTCTTTAGGCTAATTAGGAGCATTTCTCAAGTGCCTCCAGTATGAACCAAATGCTGTGGGAATGTTTCACAACACCCTAAGCCTAGAATTAATTACACTCTTGTTATCACACCCCATCCCTCCCTCTATGTCTCTCCAGCTATCATTACTTATCTTCTTCTAACTGCCTCACCATTGTCTGCTTTACAGCTTTTCTGGACACTGTGCTTCCTTCTTTTTGTTTCCCTATCTTCTGATCCTGTTGTTTTGGGGGTACAGTACGAGACTGTTAAAGACAAAAAGGCACAAAGCCGAAGTCAAACAGTTAAACAACAAATAATCAAAGCAAACAATTACTTAAGCTTAGAGTGCAATTCAAACTTTTTTTTAGAAAGCATTATACTAAGTAAAATGTAATCTGTGCTGAATGAAGACAGACAGACATAACCCTGCTAGCTGCTGTTTTTCGCTTCTTGAGAGTCGTGGAATAAGCTTTTTCAATTTTCGCCCATTAACTTGGGCTTCACAAACAACCTCTACCCAGGCTCTGGCTCCAACAAGGATGGCTCTAATACAGTCCTGATCAAAAGTTTAAGACCACTTGAAGAATGGCAAAAATCATATTTTGCAAGGCTGATATTAACAAGGTTCCAAGTAGAGCTTCAACATGCAACAAGAAGAAATGGGAGTGAGACAAAACATTTTTTTAAGCATGCAACTTATTGAAAACAACGCTTAAACTGAAACAGGCTGTTTTACAGCTGATTGAAAGTTTAGGATTGCATGCCTTTAAACAGTTAAATCTGTGCAAAAATGGGGATTCTGTCACGGCGAGTGGAGTGAGCAGTGTGGAGAAAATAAAGGAGGATCCAATTGCAGGCAGTCGTGAAGGTAGTTTTTTGAACACAGAGCACAGGGGAAAAAAATGGCAAACGAAGATTAAACTAAACTATACTGGGAATAACTAAACTACTAAACACAAACCAGAACACGAACATGAAGGAGGGTGGGCAGAGGCAAACGACGGTTGACAGCAGGTAGAATACACGGGTGAAACATGGTAGATACACAGACAGACCAGCAACTATTACGACAGAAGACACGGCTTAAATACACTCAGAGAAAAACAGGGAGATTACACACAGGTGGGGGACACAGCTGGGAGTAATTAACAAGACGAGACAAGGGAGGTAAAACTGAATACACTCACATGAGACGCAGACCTTCACAATAAAACAGGAAACAAGAAATCACTACACAAAGACGCAGACTGGGCACAGATCAAAAACCACACCAAACATGAGAACACAAAACCTGAGAGCAAAAACCAAAACCAGAATCACAGAAACAATAGATAAATAATAATAATAATAATAATAATAATAATAATAATCAACAAAGTGCCAGCGAACAAAACGATCATTCAAAAATAAACCAAAACAAGAGAACTCAAAATGCTGGGTTGAACCGACAGTCAGTTTCTGTCAGGTAGTCACACTGTCATGACTTTTTGATGGCAAAGGCAAAACACCTTTCCCTTTTTGGTCGAGTTGTTGAGCTGCATAAGCAGGGTCATTCGGTAACCTCAATGGCCCTGATGGTTTCCAACATTACTGGCATGACAAGCAAATCCTACCTGAGATGAATTCTACGCGCCACAGTGGAGGGGGCGCCATAATGGTCCAGAGTGCTTTGTCCTCCAGTGGAACAATGGAACTTCAGGAGGATCCCTATCAGGATCCAACAATGCAAAATATAATTTTTTTGCCATTTTTTAAAGTGGTCTTAAACTTTTAATTGGGGCTGTAAATGTGCAGTCTTTTGCAAATAAAACATTCATTATACATTTTTTTTCTTCTAATGGGTTGGATCTCCTTTTTGAAACATGGATGAGAGTTGGTGAATCTAGCATTATGTATGAAATGTTACTCTCCAACTGCTCATTTCTTAATGCTCCAAGGATGTCAGGTAGAGGAGGAAGAATATTGACTGTTTTTAAATATAATTTTCACTGCAAACTACTCCAGGTGCTAGTTTCCTCCTCCAGCTTTGAACTTGCATATTTGAACAGGGATGTTCTCAACTAGTAGTGTACAGTAATCTAATCTAATCAGTTTAAAAAACATTTTTTAAATGACTTTTCATGATTTTTGGCTGAAATTGTGCCTAAATATTTTAATAGTTAGTGATTTTAATATTCATGTCTGTTGCCCTGATAAACTGTTAGCTTAATTTATTTAGTGTTTTAACCTTGTACAAAAGACCCTACACACTGCACACTCTTGGCCTGGTGTTATCATGTTATATGGTTTATCTGTTTTTAATTTGGAAATTGGGATTCAGTGTTTTCTGATCACAAACCTGTTTTATTTGAAATTTCTCTTGTGCAAGCTTGCGTTCCACCCAGGCGCTGCTGTACAATTAACTCTTCCATTGCGGCTCTCTTCTCCTCCACTTTTATGAAGAAAATCTTTAGGCCAAGCACCCAAAACGCATTCCTCAGTCCTGGTTAAATGAATCGTCCCAACCCCGGCATCAGTGTAAGAGAGCAGAGTGAAAGTGGAAGAAAGACAAATTGCAGGTTTCTTTTGAAATGTAAATAAAGAGAAAAACAGAGATTTTTCTCAGATCACTCTGCCATCTGTCATAATCCCTGTGTTCTTTTTAAGACTATCAGCTCTGTTTTAAATGTGCCGCAGTCTACCACCCTGAAAGCCTCTGCTGACTCATGTAATCAATTCCTTTCTTTCTTTGTAAACATGTTGAGGTCAGGTCAGCAATAGTACTTCCAACATATGACCCACCCATGCTAATTCCCTGCTCAGCTGTTTTACATCAGTTTGAGCTTGTTTCATTTAAGTTCTCAAAGAGGTGGTTAGGCAAATGAAACCCTCTGGCTCTCACGAGATGTTATACCTGCATGGCTCTTTAAAGAGGTTTTTCCCTCGACTGGAACATCAGTCCTTGCCATTATAAATAGCAGTATTACTTCCAATGTGTTTCCTGGTGGTTTTAAACATGCAATTGTAAATCCTTTATTTTAAAAAAACTGGCCTTGACCCTTTACTTTGCTCAAATTTTAGATCAATCTCAAAACTCCCATTCCTTTCAAAGTTATTAGAGAAAATAGTTTTTACCCAGTTGAATACCTTTAATGGTCTCATCGAGGATTTAAACATTTACATTCCACTGAAACAGCACTCTAATGGGTTTTTAATTACATCCTTATAGCAAATGATTCTAGAAGCTCTGTGATTCTTGTGCTTTTAGATCTTACTGCAGCATTTGATACTGTGGACCACAGTATTCTTATCTCACGTTTGTAAAACTGGGTTCCAACTGGGTGGAAGAACATTTAGTGTTACTATTGAACATTTTTTATCCACCTCTGTCCCCCTTTCCTGTGGGGTACTTCAGGGGTCAGTCCTTGGTCATCTTTTTTTCCCTAGTTATTGCAGCCTTTGGGCTCTATTCCTAGAAAACATGAGATATCCTTCCACTGCTACGCAGACGACTGCCAAATTTACCTGCCTTTAACACCTAATAATCCAGGCACCATCAAACTCTTTTAAAACTGCCCTTAAGATGTCAAGGCTTTGATGGCTCTGAACTTTTTGAGCTTCAATGAAAGCAAAACAGAGGTAATTATATGCAGGCCTAATAATACCTGACGCAACCCAGTTATTAATTATGGTTGGCTTGGGTCATACATCAGACAGCATGTCACAAATTGGGGAGCCATTATGGACTTGGATTTTAAATGTAATAAAGAAATCAGTTCTGTGTTGCAACAAAACTTTTTCTACTTAAGGTAAATAGCAAAGCTTCAGGCAGTTTTGTCAAGGCATGGCTTGGAGAAAATAATACTTGCCTTTATCTCAACTCGGCTTGAGTATTGTAATGCACTTTATGCTGGAGTCAGCCAAGCATCCCTCTCACGTCTTCAGCTTGTTCAACATGCTGCTGTCCAACTCTTAACTGGTACACACAGGCATGAACATATCTCTCCTATCCTGTCCTCTCTTCACTGGCTTCCTGTTTATCACAGAATTAATTTTAAAGTCCTAAAGTTGGCTTATAAGTGCCTAAACAGTCTTGCTCCTCCATACTTTTCTGATGTACTTCAGTCTTATATTCCCTCCTGGGCCCTTAGATCTGCCAACTGCTTTCTCAAAAACAAAGCTGGCACTTAGAGGAGTACAGTCTTTTTCAATTGTGGCTCCCAAATTTTGGAACATGTTGCCTTTGAGAGAGGCACCTTCACTTCCTGTTTTTAAGTCTCTTTTGAAAACACATCTTTTTTCAAAAGCATTTGGACCAGTGTGAGCTGACATACTCTTTTTATTCTCTTTGTTTTACTGGTGGTTTAGTGGTTTTGTCTTTCGTTTTATCTCTTGTTTTGTTTTTGTACAACACTTTCTGTTTTTTAAATCTGCTATATAGTCAGTATTGCATAATAAATGCCACTTCAGGAAGTTTCAGTTATCTTTAGTGCACAATTTTTTTTATTTGACCACATTTTGAAATAGACTGTTAGTAACAACACATGGGAAATACAGTGGAACCCCGGCTTACGAAGACCCCATTTAACGAAAAATTCAAGTTATGAAATCACTTAATGGCAATATTTCTGCCCGTGGTACGGCAAAATGCCCACGTAATGTACACGTACGTATGTATGCTTTCTTCAGCCTCCACCAAGAACTTCGTCTTCAGCCAGCATCGCCTCACTCAAAAAGGCGATGGAAAAAGGCTCTTCGAAAATTTGGACTTACGAAACACCCTCTGTTCCACTGCATATTATTCTGAGACAGAAATTGTGGTATTATGATATGGAAGGCAAACGTCTGCAGTTAACACCACTTTCCTGATTAGTTTATTGGATGAAAAGTTAATTTCACTTCTTGAGGGAAACAGTAAGCTGTTTAGTTTATTTTGTAGGTTAGAGGTCTCATTAAAGTGAGAAGGGGGGTAAAGCAGTGTATGCTTATCAATCACTTGTCTGCCATTGCAGAGCAGAGTGTTGGTTTTCCACATCTGTGACATGTGATTAAAAAAGCAATTGATGCTCAGCTTGAGGCTTTGAAATGACACTTGACTAACAATGGTTGCATCTGTCTTGTATTTACAGTCTACAGTTATCTCCATCCACACTCAACTCTGCTGCTTATAGGATAGGTGCGCTGCTCAAGCTGGTCTATAGTCTGCATAAGTATATTGATAAAGAAAAAAAATATTATTTTGATCAGCCCACAAGTGCAGTGGCACACCAGACAAATACCCGGTATTCCAGATAACCAGTGCAGGACTGCTTGAGACTGTGCGAAGATGTAACTGCCATTAATTAATGCTTAAATATGATCAACCTAATCGGTTATATACCACAGACCTTCAAGTCTCAACATCTCTTGAACCAGCTGTCTTGGCTAATTATAGGCCAACCTTTGTTTTATCTTAAAAAATTCTTGAAAGAGTAGTTGTAAAACAGAACTAATCCCCACTCCAACCACTCCAAGAAAGGCCAACAGCAAAGCAGGTAAAGGTGCTAAGCAGCAATTTATTTCCTTCAGATGTAAGCAGTGCCCAAAATAACAAAGAAAAAGTTTCTAATTTTCCTTAATCTTTCCTATCAGAAAACAAACAAACAAACAAACAAAAGACAATTCTCTAACCTAAGCTCCTATCCAAAAACCATGAGAAAAAGGGTTAAACAAAAAGGACTTCTTACTGCTGCAATGCAATGCTCAATATATACAGTGAATAGGAAATTACAAGAAATGTTTACAACAACTATTTACAAAAACTCTTAGCTCCAACAACATATCTAAATTATAAATGGCTTTCAGTTTACAAAAAAGACCAAAGATTCTCACAGAAATGCTCAAAAGTACAAACAACTAGATGGCACTTTGTTGGTATAGATGAGACATGGAGAGGGGCGAGGTGGCTGGCAGGTGTAGGTTAACAGGCTGCTGTCCAGTCAATCATCCAATCCTAACTTCAGGAGCTTGTTGGAATCAGCCAATCACAGACACACCCACACAACCACACCAACACCCCAGTGGGAGGAGCCACACATCAACAGAGACGGCATGTGATCACAAACCACAACACTGAATCATAACTAAGGTTAAAAATGATCTTCTTATGGCCTCTGTAGTGGACTCATCTCTTGTTGACCATAATATTTTATTACAGTGAGAAGCAATGTTCCCTCTAATTTTTCCCGTGTCTGAGCGAACACACAAACTCCCTGAGCGATCCCTTGGACCACTGTGAGCAACAGCAGACGTGTGCACTGTGGTCACGCCAGCATCGAATCCATCCAAGTTGCATTGTTTATTAAAATAATCAAATTACAGCATTTACATTTATGTTAGACTACTTTTAATTAACTGCTTTAGCCCACTTACAATGAAAATTTTAATAAATATTGTTCATGACCTGTGTAGTATGTTAACACTATTGGAAGTAAAAATAACTTGAACTCCAATTTTGAAAACAACTTTTTTTTAAATTTTTTTTTATTATTATTATAAAGCTCTGACTTGTATTATGAGTCTGTAGTCTGGGAGAGAGTCCTGTAACTCTCTGTCTGCAAAATACAGTATATAATGACCACTATTCCTTCAGTGGGCTGGTTTCAGTCATTATGCAAATGTACTGTTTATAAGATTGGGGAAAACTGCAGTCAGCTGAGACTGAAGAAGTCACTTGGATGAATGACGAAATGTTTCTCCCACAAAACGCTACGTCCAGATGAACAGAATCAACTTTTGGAGATTTACTTTCCTGGATGATTGAGGATGCATCAAGACTGCAAAACAGAATTGTTAAAGTATTAATTTTAATTTCAATTAAGGTTTGATTTTTTTTCTGTGCGCAACGCAGATTTTCTGCGCGCAGAGACCGTGCCAGCAGTGTGCAATTGCGCACGTGCGCAGCTTACAGGGAACATTGGTGATAAGAGCATTCTGTAAATATTAGATATTCAAACCTGCAGTGGTTTGAATCATATCTATCAAATAAATCCCAGTCTGTTCATCTAAATGGAGAGTCCTCTTCACACACTAAGGTTCCACAGAATTCTGTGCCAAGACCAATTCTGTTTACATTATACATGCTTTCTTTAGGCAGTATCATCAGAAGGCATAGTATACATTTTCACTGCTATGCAGATGACACCCAACTTCATCTATTCATGAAGCCAGATAATACACACCTATTAGTTAAACTGTAGAAATGGCTTAAATATTAAAAGACATGGATGACATCTAATTTTCTGCTTCTAAATTCAGATAAAACAGAGGTTATTGTAGTTGCCCCTAAAAATCTTAGAAATATGGTATCTAACCAGATTCTAACTATAGATGGCATAACTTGGACTGCAGTAACACTGTGAGAAATCTTGGAGTCATTTTTGACCAGGATGTCTTTCAATACAAATATTATACAAATATATAGGACTGCTTTCTTCCATTTGTGCAATATCTCTAAAATTAGAAACATTCAGAGTGACATTGAAAAAACTAGTTATGGGTTTATTACTTCTAGGCTGGACTACTGTAATTTGTTATTATCAGGATGTCCTAAAAACTCTATGAAAAGCCTTCAGTTGATCCAAAATGCTGCAGAAAGAGTACTGACAGGGACTAGAAAGAGAGCATATTTCTCCTGTACTGGCTTCTGTTTTTTTGGCTCACTGTTAAATCCAGATTCTAATTTAAAATCCAGATCCTCAGATACAAGGTCTTGAATAATCCGGTCCCATCTTGTCTTAAAGACCTTATAGTACTGTATCACCCCGTTGAAGCACTTTGCTCTCAGACTGCAAGATTATTTTTGGTTCGTAGAGTACGTAAAAGTAGAATGGGAGGCCGAGTCAGCTTCTAATATGGACTCGGGAGACGGACACTGTCTCGAAGATCAGGGTTAAAGCTTTCCTTTTTGCTAAAGCATATAGTTTAGGCTAGATCAGATGATCCTGAATCCTCCCTTAGTTATACTGTAATAGGTATGGGCTGCTGGGGGATTCCCATGATTCATTGAGTATTTATTTTTCAGTCGCCTTTTATACTTAATAGGTGTTTATACACCTGTCTGCATTGAATCATTACTTGTTATTAATCTCTGGCTCTCTTTCACAGCATGTCTTTTGTCCTGTCTTCCTCCCCTTACCCCAACCCGTTGCGGCAAATGGGCGGCTCGCCCTGGGTCTGGTCACCAGTGTTGCCAAAGTACTGCCTCTTAGGGGGTTAAATGATTATTGGAGTTTTTTGTGTTGTATTATTGTAGGGTCTTTACCTTACAACATAAAGCACCTTGAGGCAACTGTTGTGATTTGGTGAACTGTCACTGACATGTTGTTAGGGCGATTCTTGCAGATATTATGGTATGTAAATAGGGACGACGGTAAAAATATTAATTGCATATATAAGTTGCTGTTTATAAGTGTTATAATTGATTGCGGTAAAAGCAATACTAACCAGCAGCTGATAGTGTTTGTACCACACTTAACATGTTAATAATTGTTAACTGTAAAAGCTTTACATCAATAGTGTATGAAAATCTTTTATGTTTTCAGCATTTACAAAACAGTAACGTCATACCTTTGGTAGGCCCAGTCTCCAGGACTAAATACAGTGTGGTTGCTTTTTTTCCCTATACATCAACCCATTTCTTCTACCTTTTGAAAACACTCCTGATAACATGTAAAGATCACTTGATGCACATTGGTTTATCCAATGTTTGATTTACAACTTATTGGTGCCAGAGAACAAGAAAATCAGCTACACTTTAGATTAGACAAGTGGATCTTGATTTGCACAGTTTAAAATCACTTTGATAAAAATGTCTAATGGATCACCAAACAGCATACATGACTCAGGACCACATGCAATACATGCTTTAGTGTCGCTCACTCTGCTCAACTTGCATCATTAACTACACCATTATGTGACTTTTCCAGCAGAATAAGTAATAAAACGTTGTAAGTGTCAGCAGTCAGGCTGTGAGCCGTAACAGCTGAGGAGGAGGTTTGTCAGAGGAAGTAAATCTTCCTCTGAACTTAATGAGTTTTGCTTGGAAAAAGTGCTGTTGTCATGTTACAGTCAGCGCTTCAGCAAAAACTGTTATTCTTCTGAATAACAAGAATAACAAAAATGAAGCCGGTTTTAAAGACAACCCACATTGCATAAAAAATTGAAATGGGCACCCAAAAGTTCTCCCTGTACATTAAAGTGATCTTAAAGGTATTCTTGGTGTCATCGTATAACAGCCTCACTTTTCTGATTTCATTTCACCACAGTCACGTCACCATTAAAACTGCGAAACATAACTTTGAAATACATTCATTTCAGCAGTGTAGTAGAGTCCCTGGCAAGGAGCTTAAATGAACCCCCTGAGGAGTGGCGACCCCAACCTGATCTGAACACTACACCTAAGAGACAAGGAAAAATAACTTTTTTGAAAGACATATAAATACTTCTTAGGCTTGTCAATTAGAGTGATTACTGTCATATTCCCATGACAGGAGACTATCAAGATTTTGGAGAACAATTCAAAAGCAAAAAAAATGGTGGCAGACATCAGACTGGATTATGCCCTAATAAACGTGTTGTATGTTGAGTGTTATCTAGGCAACCAGTGCCTGGAGTACTGACTAGTAACTGACTGTCAGTCATAAAGCCATGCATGTGAGTGTCTTCCTGTATAGATATCCTTTTTTGTGTTTTTAACCTCATAGATTTAAAAATAGTGTTATTGAAAATCTTTAAGCAAATCTTTTAGATTAGATTTTAGATTAGATCTTTTAAAGTTTGACAGCTATAAGTAGCTAATTATAACTCAATTTATAAAGGTCTGCTGAAAAAGAAATACAGTACACTGTACACTGAAATAGCCCAGGGTTCATGCCTCAGACTCAGTTATCTGTGTATGTAGAGTGGAGTCCTTCAACAAAGCCCCTTTAACCAGAGCTAAGCTTCTGAAAAATGTGAATCAAACTCTGTCCGAGTAGAAACAAGCACTCCTTTCTGAGTCCAGCTTTCTAACCTGCCACTGATGTCTCCATTAGCCTACCTCAAGCAAAGTCAGACACACACACCTACATACATGCACAGGCTGACCGTTTGCTGATCTGTTTACATAGCATGTGCTTCAAGCGTTACGCTCACATGTGGCTTCTTGAGAAAGCCACCTCTGTGCAGCCTGCTGATCCTGAATGTGCTTGTTTTATTAGACCTAAAGAACTGGGTTCAACCATGGAGAGGGGGTATGAAATACAAGCTTGGTCTGAGGCATGGAAGTCTGACACACAACTAGCTACAGTCAAATGCAGTACAGCGCTGCGGGTTATTTTTATTACTCGGCTTCCTCCTCCTGACATAACTAGAACACATTACTGATTGTATTCACCTTCATTTGACAATGAAGTCCAAGTCTTGAGATTTAGACTCTCTTTTGTGAAGACCCATGGAGACAACCAGCGCAACCACCGGGAAAACATCCAGAGTTAACATACTAGAACCCACCATAGGTTTAGTAAAAAGCAACAGTCCTAACCACTAATTAAACAGAGCTTAATACTCCCAGTTGCTAGTTTCAAGTCTTCTTCAAAAAGCATGGATGGCTCATATGTAAAACATGTGTCCATTTAGAGTAGAATGGGTGATTAAAGGTGTGCTTTAAGGCATGTCTGTCATGATCCTTACCCACTGTTTTCTGTTTCATATATTCCGTTTGAATTTGTTGTAGTTTTCAGTTTAAAAGTGACCTTTGCTTAAGTTAGGTTATGTTTATTTTTTTCTGTCAAGTTTATGTGTGTAGTCTCAGGCTTTTAGTTTCCTGTTTTATTTTGATAGTCTTTCATCCTGTTTGTGCCATATTCAGTTTTGCTGCCCCTGTCGTTAGTCTGATTTAATTCACTTGTGCCTTGTTTTCCCCAAGTGCATCCCATCTCTTTAATTACCTCCTGTGTATATTTATATCCTCAGTCTCCCTCTGATCCCTGTGATATTGTTCCCATTTGCTGTGTGTTTCCATGTGTTCAGTGCTTTCTATCAATTTTTCCTCATTCCCAATTTCTAATTCTTGGAATTTTGTACTTTTGTATTTCTTTTTAGTCTAGCAGTTACAGCAAATAAAGCGGCATCTTTTAGTTACCGCTTTGCTTCTGAGTGCTGTGTTTGGGTCCTACCTCTGCTTGCCACTGCCTGCTATGATGACAGTGACTGATGAGGTGCTGCTTTGTTAGCATGTTTTCACATTACAAACTGAACACCTTAGCTTACAACATCACAGGAAGAAGCCCAAGAATTCTCCATAAATAAAACTGTTAGATCCAGCCTTTGTCTGCAAGGTCAAGTTAAAAAAAACAACAACCAAACAAGGCATCTAATCTAAAAATGCCACGCTTCAGTTTTCAGAAGTACATAAACCAGTGAGCGATGCCAATGACCCATCGTTTGGCCAATTTCTCTCATATGCTGTAGATTTTTATTTTTTCAGACAGGAGGAGAAGATTTATGGAGGGCACGCAGAGGAGGATATTGGAATAGTCATGGCAAGGCAAAATTTTCCAGAATTCATCTGTAAACAGCCCAGGATTTTTTTTCCTCCAAGTACTATAAAAAGCAGTAAAATAATAACAACTACATGTTTGTGTTTGTAGCTGACCAAGTGTTCACGTGTTTTGACTTTTACGAGTGTAATTCATTTGACCTGCTGTAGTCCATCTGTTATGTTTGTGAAACAATATTTTGCAGCAACAGCCCAATTGAAAGCCTAACAGTGAACTCTGGGTTTTCCACTGTAATGCTGAAACTATTTCTAGATATGAATACCATTTTTGAAAGCTGCAGTGTCTACAAATTAAAGACCACGCCACAAATTTCTGTGATGATGGATAAACCAATAAACCTTCAGAGTTCTCTTAAAATGACAATACATAACGACAATCTATTTTCATAATCTGAATGAAACACAGCTTTAAACACAGCAAATAATTACTGGTCATTTAATCTCACCATGTTCAAACCGATGGAACATCTGTGCAGGAACAGTCCCACCCATCTCTTCTTCGGTATGATGCTTTACTGCACTCGAGGGAACCCATTCACCGCAGCACGGTGTAGTTTGTCATTTCTGTCATTTTGCTCGTGCAAAAGGGAATGAAGCCTCTCTAGGTAGATTTACAAGAACAGTTTACGCCTGGTTGGACATCAGGACATTATCAAGTAAAGAAGAGACTTTGAGGAACAGAGATCTGCTTTCCTTCCAGCTTCTATCTCAGCATACACATGTGAAACAGGAGACTCACTTGGAGATAACCAGAGACCCAGTGGCACCTACTTCACACAGTGCTGTCACTGCCAGTGAGAACTCTCTGTAGGAAGTTCATGACAGTGGTGAAGAAAGTCTTTGAAGAGACAACATTCACATGGACTGGAAAGATAAGCAGATCTAGAACCGTTTTATCTGAAATGTCTGCCTTCAGATAACTACAGAAGAGTGGTCAATGAATGAACCCCCAAGCACTATATACAATAAACCACATTCACCTACTCATACAGCTTTTATTATATGTGCGTAAGTATTTAAACACCGTGCTTCATCTATTGCAAATTTAGAACCACCAGATAATGGAGGATGCACGTTTTTGGAACTATCTGGCTGTGACTAAAATATCTGAAACACTTGTGATGAGATAAATGACAGAGATCATCTCATAAAAGCTCCTACCAAGAGTTTTCTAATGTTTGATCATTTCACTGGTTATACATACTTTCTGGACTAATCAGACAGGAGAGTGTGCTTTCAGCCATCTGATAGCTTTGTCTTGTTTGTTTTGCTTTTTAAGTTTCGAAACTTAGTCAATAAACACTATGTTTTTAGGTTAATGTTCTGAGAATTACTTGGTTAGGCTTAGGGAAAGATAGTGTTTTGGTTTCATGGACGTTGCCTGCATGCAAACAGATCATACGCTCCTCACAGCAATCCCATAATTCAGCATGTCAGAGATCACTGCCAGAAGACACCTTGCACAGAAATGAGCAGTGTCTTTGGCAGAAAAGCATGAATTGACGTCCTGGAAAATAAGATAGGCAGATACTTATTACCTTTCGGGCAGATAGTATCTCTTAGATGGACTGTGTGAATTACATTTTTAAGTTGGGTTGTTTGGGATAATTTTGTATGGGGTAAATTCTGTGTTTAGTTCATTGGCCTCCCCATTCATTAGGTCTCAGTCTCACAGAACACCTTTGGAAAGCGCTTAAAGATCTGCTTAACTGATGTGATGCAATGACATGCTAGCATATGTTAGCAGATTATCAAAGAAGGTTCACCTTTAATACAGAACTGAGTCTTTCTGAAAGTAAGGAGCCATTCCTAATATAGTGGACACTGTGTGTAATATATTTGAGCAGTGCAAAATAACTGATGGGAAGCATAGCAAGCATTGGTATGTTTTGTTTCATAGGTGTTTCTCTATTGCTGAAGACAGAGGCAGCTCACATAAGCAGCACAAGAAGCCTCTGTCTGCTGTTCCACAGCTGACTGTTTAAGTTGAACTCAGTTCTACAAGAAACAGACTCGGTGGATGTCTCCAGGTGTGTGTCTCAGTTCAGCTCTGACACCCTTAATGAGATGAATTTGTTGCTTTTATATACTGTGTTCCCATGTTTGGCTGACAAAAATAAATAAATAAATAAATAAATAAATAAATAAATAAATAAATAAATAAAAGCCTAGTTCAATCTCAGTGAAGTTATAAAAAAGGTAGACCAGTTTTCTAATTTGGTTTGGTTTAATGTATGTGAAATATTAACTGCTTGCCTCAAAACAAATATGCAAATACTTTTTGCAAGCTTGCAATGCAAGCTTTTATTGCATTTTATGGGAATTTTGGTAAGGAAAGCAAATCTTGAACCCACAGTGAAAATGCAGGCTACAACATGATGGAGGAAATAAGCATGAGATATCTCCATGGTGTAAGTAATGTTCATTTGGAGCATAATCACAGCATAATCCCTCTGCTGCCCTGCCTGTAACAAAAGGCTCAGTGAAGAGAGAGGCTTTCTCATCATTATTGAAATACTCAGTTTTAGACAGCAGATGTCTTTATCTAATTTAGAGAAAAGACTACAGTTTTTATCATAAGTGGTATACACTGTATACTGCTAAATAAAGATATAATAGAGCAATGCAGCTAATGTCTTGTAAGAGAAACTGCAGGTTTTGGCACTTAAAGCACTGCCTTCATTTTTCATCCCTTGAGGTAATTAATACCTCAGTTATACAGTACTGACGGAGGGGATGGCTGTGGCTCAGGCAGTAGAGGAGATAGAGTGGCAAGTTGGAGGTTTGAGTCCCACCACTGTTAGTTATGAAGTACTTAGAGCAGCATAAAGTATCACATGCATGTATGTGCCAATGGGTAAATGTGGCTTTTATTAAAATATGCTGTAAGTGTTAGAATTGAAAGTGTAGGTGATAGAAAACAGAGAAGCTCATTTGGTTAGCAGGAGAAAGATGCCCATTCAGGAAGTGCTGGGGATGCACCTGCTACTGAAATCAAACTCATGTCTGCACCTCATCAAAAGGTTCACACTATGATATCTGCAGACAAATAAAGATTCAGATTGAAGATTGTTATTAGTGTATGTATAAAATACATACACTTGAAGTGATCTTCTCAAACAATAATCCATACTTTGCATTTCAGAGAGAAACAGATTTTTCATTGCACAGCATTCATCTTATTCAATTCAATTCAATTCAATTTTATTTATATAGCGCCAAATCACAACAAAAGTCGCCTCAAGGCGCTTCATAGATACAGAGAAAAACCCAACAATCATATGACCCCCTATGAGCAAGCACTTTGGCGACAGTGGGAAGGAAAAACTCCCTTTTAACAGGAAGAAACCTCCGGCAGAACCAGGCTCAGGGAGGGGCGGCCATCTGCTGCGACCGGTTGGGGTGAGAGAAGGAAGACAGGATAAAAGACATGCTGTGGAAGAGAGACAGAGGTTAATAACAGATATGATTCAACACAGAGAGGTCTGTTAATACATAGTGAGCGAGAAAGGTGACTGGAAAGGAAAAACTCAATGCATCATGGGAATCCCCCGGCAGCCTACATCTGGGTCACCTGGTCCAGCCCTAACTATATGCTTTAGCAAAAAGGAAAGTTTTAAGCCTAATCTTAAAAGTAGAGATAGTGTCTGTCTCCCGAATCCAAACTGGAAGCTGGTTCCACAGAAGAGGGGCCTGAAAACTGAAGGCTCTCCCTCCCATTCTACTTTTAAATACTCTAGGAACAACAAGTAGGCCTGCAGGGCGGGAGCGAAGTGCTCTAATAGGGTGATATGGTACTACAAGGTCATTAAGATAAGATGGGGCCTGATTATTTAAGACCTTGTATGTGAGGAGCAGGATTTTGAATTCAATTCTGGATTTAACAGGAAGCCAATGAAGGGAAGCCAAAACAGGAGAAATATGCTCTCTCTTTCTAGTCCCTGTCAGTACTCTTGCTGCAGCATTTTGGATTAGCTGAAGGCTTTTCAGTGAGTTTTTTGGACATCCTGATAATAATGAATTGCAGTAGTCCAGCCTGGAAGTAATAAATGCATGAACTAGTTTTTCAGCGTCACTCTGAGACAGGATATTTCTAATTTTAGAGATGTTGCGCAAATGGAAGAACGCAGTCTTACATATTTGTTTAATATGTGCGTTGAAGGACATATCCTGGTCAAAAATGACTCCAAGGTTCCTCACAGTGTTACTGGAGGCCAAGGCAATGCCATCCAGAGTAAGAATCTGGTTAGATACCATATTTCTAAGCTTTTTAGCGCCGAGTACAATGACCTCAGTTTTATCTGAGTTAAGAAGCAGAAAGTTAGTGGCCATCCAAGTCTTTATGTCTTTAAGACATTCCTGCAGTTTAACTAATTGGTGCGTGTTATCTGGCTTCATGGACAGATAGAGCTGGGTGTCATCTGCATAGCAGTGAAAATGTATGCTATGTCTTCTAATGATGCTGCCTAGGGGAAGCATGTATAATGTAAACAGAATTGGTCCTAGCACTGAACCCTGTGGAACTCCATAATTAACCTCAGTGTGTGAAGAGGACTCTCCATTTACATGCACAAATTGGAGTCTATTAGATAGATATGATACAAACCACTGCAGTGCAATACCTGTAATACCTACAGCATGTTCTAATCGCTCTAATAGGATATTATGGTCAACAGTATCGAACGCTGCACTAAGGTCTAGAAGGACAAGCACAGAGATGAGTCCACTGTCAGAGGCCATAAGAAGATCATTTGTAACCTTCACTAAAGCTGTTTCTGTGCTGTGATGAACTCTGAAACCTGACTGAAACTCTTCAAATAAACCATTCCTCTGCAGATGATCTGTTAGCTGTTTGACAACTACTCTTTCAAGGATTTTTGATATGAAAGGAAGGTTGGAGATTGGCCTATAATTAGCTAAGACTGCTGGGTCTAGAGATGGCTTTTTGAGTAAAGGTTTAACTGCAGCCACCTTGAAGGCCTGTGGTACATAGCCGATTATTAGAGATAGGTTGATCATATATAAGATTGAAGAATTAATCAATGGCGGGACTTCTTTGAGCAGTTTTGTAGGAATGGGGTCTAAAAGACATGTTGATGGTTTGGAGGAAGTAATTATTGAAGTTAACTCAGAAAGATCGATTGGAGAAAAAGAGTCTAACTTAACATCAATGGTACTAAGAGTAGCTGTAGATAATATTACATCTGTGGGATGATTATTGGTAATTTTTTCTCTAATGATAAAAATTTTATTTGTGAAGAAGTTCATGAAGTCATCACTGGTTAACGTTAAAGGGATGGTTGGCTCAAAAGAGCTCTGACTTTTTGTCAGCCTGGCTACAGTGCTGAAGAGAAACCTGGGGTTGTTCTTATTTTCTTCAATCAGTCTGAGAAATCAGACAGAAACTCTGTGTAAGGCCCAGGTGGACGATAGATGATAACAAGTAAGACTGGTTTCTGAGTTTCACAGCTGGGGTGGACAATGTTAAGCATCAGGCTTTCAAATGAATTAAAAGTCTGTCTTGGTCTTTCATTAATTAATAGACTGGTGTGAAAAATTGCTGCCACACCGCCCCCTCGACCTGTGCTTCGAGATTTCTGGTAGTTCGAATGACTCGGGGGTGTTGATTCATTTAAACTAACATAATCATCCTGCTGCAACCAGGTTTCTGTAAGGCAGAGTAAATCAATTTGTTGATCAATTATTAAGTCATGTACTAACAGAGACTTGGAGGAGAGAGACCTAATATTTAATAATCCACATTTCACTGTTTTACTCTTTGGTTCAGATGTGGATACTGTATTGTTCTTTCTTTGTAAATGTTTAAGTTGTTTGTTGCTGGTTTTTAGTTTGTTTTTTGTCTTTTTGGAAGCTGACACAGTCTCTATGGAGATGGGTTTTTGGGGGGGTAGCAGGAGGAGAGAAGCTGCAGAGAGGCGTGTAAGACTGCAACTCTGCTTCCTGGTCCCAACTCTGGATAGTCATATTTTGAGGGGTTTAATAAATTTGTCGATATTTCTAGAAATGAGAGCTGCTCCATCCAAAGTGGGATGGATGCCATCTCTCCTAACAAGACCAGGTTTCCTCCAGAAGGTTTGCCAATTATCTATGAAGCCCACATCATTTCTGGGACACCACTCAGACAGCCAGCAATTTAAGGAGAACATGCGGCTAAACATGTCACTCCTGGTCTGATTGGGGAGGGGACCAGAGAAAACTACAGAGTCCGACATTGTTTTGGCAAAGTTGCACACCGATTCAATATTGATTTTAGTGACCTCCGATTGGCGTAACCGGGTGTCATTACTGCCAACGTGAATTATGATTTTACTGAATTTACGTTTACCCTTAGCCAGCAGTTTTAAATTTCCTTCAATGTCGCCTGCTCTGGCCCCTTATATGAAGGTAATTGTGTACAAAACACCTTAAAATATGATAATTAAAAAAATTGTTATAGATTTAAAAGACTATGTTTGACTTCAAAGTTTATGTTTGAAGTTGAGAGTTCTTGTTAAAAAGTCAATAAAATCTGAAAAGATTACAAAGAGACACAAATGACTAAAACAGACACAACAAACAAATGAAAAAAACAACTACTGATTGCTGAAGAAATAAATAAAATGAATTTTTTTTTTTATTCAGGTGGAGGAGATCTAGAGTAGGAAGATGGAGACATAAAATACACATATGTGAAAACATGAAAAATGGTTCATGGTTCGACATTTTCTTTTTGCATTGACTGCAAAGGTCCAGCATCATTTTCTAAATGCTTAAAAAACAGTCAATCAACTTACCAAGAAAATATCAGCACAACAATATTAAAAATACTTTATTTATCCTAGATACTTTTGTTCAGCAGTTGAAATACTACTACTACTACGACTGCTAAAAAAATAAATAAATTAATAATAATAATAATAATAATAATAATAATAATAATAATAATGATGATGTCAAGTACATTTTAAACATTAATTTAAATAATAATTAGTCGCAGCCTCGTATAAAATAGCTTTTAAACATAGCTGGCACACAATAAAATGCGGTAAAGAAAAAAAAAACCCAAAAAACACTCACAGGATTTTGTTCTATGGTGAATACTGTTCAGAATTATACTTAAATTCTTACAACATTTTAGGGACCTTTACGTGTTATAATCGTCGTAGTTTAAATTATTTGTATTGATTTGGCAAACACATGTGCATGTCTACTGCATTGTTATACAGGGCAGCACACGTGGAGCTGGCGGCGATACTGCTCCGATCCGCTGCGATTGCACTAGAGGAAATATTAAAAATAAATAACTAAGCAGAAGAAGAAGAAGGCGAAAAGAACACTCTAAGCCAATCAGAAAGCAATTTGCTGCTGCCTGGTGACCAGCTACCAATAGGAAACGTGAATGTGAGCGCGGATAAACGGAATTGTTGTGTGTCGGCCTCGGTGATATTGTGTTTGGTGACAGTAATAAGAGTAATTGTTTCAGGGTCGTTAAATCCCCTCACAATGAGCCTGTCTCTGAGGTAAGCCGATTTGTCGCAGTTATTCCAACATTCCTCAAACCAGCGCACAGAGCTGGTCGCTAGCTCTTTCACATAAGAGGCGCTAGCATGTTAACTTTGCAACGTGTTTGCTGTGTTTGTTCGGGAGGGATAGTGCATAGGAATTAGCTGCATCTACTAATCCATGTAGAGTCGACGTTAGCTGCTTACCGTTTTTTCGTTTTTCGTTTCTTTGAATGTGACTTGGACGACTACAATGTACTGTACTATAGACCACATTTAGTTGCAAAACTACTGTTCAGATGCCACCCCTGTGCGTCGTTTGTCTTTCATCAGACGTACACGTTCAAGGATCGACTGCATAGCCACAGCACAAAGTCATCAGTACCAGTACAAAGGAGCGTTTTTTCTCATTTATTTTTTAAACAAATCAGCATTCTTGACCAACATAGTTGCTGATTCCGTTTTATTCAGTGTATGTGTAGTGGAATTGTAAGGGGAAAACCCTATATTAAATATTATACATGGATAATCTTGTGTTGAATTGGCACAAAAAAGGGAAAAAGGATCAAAAACAAAGAAAATCTAACCGAGGAAAGTAGCTGTATCAGCTGTCAGCCAAACACTTCAGTGTTATGTGTATCTGACAATTAATGTTATAATGATACTACAGTCAATTTGTTTTGTTATGTTATTTTGTAATGTTATTGATATTTAGATAAACAGGTGTCAGAGTATTACTCTATCATGTTGTTAAGTTGCTGATAAATCAGATATTATTGAATAAGTATTTGGTCGTAGATACTTCGTTAGATTGCAAACGATATATCCACTGCACTCTGCTTGTGTTGCAAACATAGTGTAGATACCTGTAAACTTCAGTCTGTAAATAGTTACAGATTTTAAGTTTGTTTTCTCAGGCTGGGTAAAACTGATCACAAGGCTGTGTACGTTGTCTAAACACTGAGTGCACTGCCTGCATATTTGTCTATTGTGTGTTTTGTCAGCCCTTTGCTTTTTAGCTAACCTTCTTCTGTAAAGCTGTGGTGTTCTGCCATACGCTGTACAACATACTCTGTATTGAAGCTTTAATTTGGGGTAACAGCAGATACGTGTGTCACTTAAATTAAAGAAAAATGTTTGCAATATGATTGCAGCTGAAACCTGTGTACATTTGTGTATCGCGTGCTGCATGTGTCTCTCTCCAGAACGGAGCTCATGGCAGACAAAACCAAGCGTAAGAAGAGGAGAGAGCTCACTGAGGATCAGAAACATGAAATCAAGGAAGCATTTGAGTTGTTTGACACAGACAAAGACAAAGAAATTGACTACCACGAGCTGAAGGTGAGCACTGGATGATGAGAGGAAAACAAGTTTGAAAGCTAAGAACAGTCCGGTGACGCAGTATTTAATCTGCTGTGTATAAAATGTGCCATATGTCTGTCATAATGAACTCAAAAAGCAGTTTTCCTCACATGTTTACATCTGCTGTGCTGCTGTTGGAATACAGAAACATCTCACTGTCACAAACTGTCAACAGGTGGCAATGCGTGCACTCGGCTTTGAAGTGAAGAAAGTGGATGTTCTCAAGATCCTTAAGGATTATGACAGAGAGGGAAATGGGAAAATAACATTCGAGGACTTCAGCGAAGTTGGTAAGTTTGCATGTGCCCCTGTGCAGACAGGGACCGAGAGGAAGAAAATCTCTGACATCTTTAACTGAAGTGTTTCAGTAACTCTGATGCATGTTATGTATGGTTCTGCAGTGACTGATCGCATCCTAGAGCGAGATCCGAAAGAGGAGATCATGAAAGCCTTTAAGCTGTTTGATGATGACGAATCAGGAAAGATCAGTTTGAGGAACCTGAGACGTGTGGCTCGGGAACTCGGGGAGAATATCAGCGATGAAGAGCTCCGCAGCATGATCGAGGAGTTTGATACTGACGGAGATGGTGAAAGTAAGTCAGCACTTGCTCTTTTCTTTGACATTGATAATTATTGCTATACATTTAATCCCTAGAAGGGAAATGCATTCAGTTTGTTTAAGTGAGCAGGAGTGGATGAGCGGGACTTTTGTTTGTTTTGGTGTACGTACAAAAGAGGCGTATGAACACCATTTATAAGGTGCTCATATGGAGACATATTTATCGTCAAGTAGTTTTAGAAAAATACATATCTTAATAGTTTTTTATCTTTACCTTGTACGGCTCTGGCTACTGAAGCTCCTCTGAAAAAGAAAGCCTCAAATCTCAAAAAAATTTTGTGGTTCTGTTAAGCGCTATTGAGTCAATCATTCTTTAAACTTACTTAATAATGCCTTCATGAGATTTTAACCATTAGAGCAAAATTACTCATAACCATCTCACAGACGTACTACTTTCAGGACCATTGATTTTACTCCTATTGATCTTTGAGTTAAATTATGCAATTACTTCCTCCAAGCTGTCAATGTATCCCTTTTTTTCTACCCTGATTTTATTTTTTTTTTCTCATTTTAAATCTGAAATATACTCAAATTTTAGAGCCAGTTAGGGGTTAAAGTGGGATTCAGCTGGTGGGGGAACCCTTAAATTGGTTGTAATGGCTTAATGTGGGGAAAAGACTCATAACTCACAATAATTTCTACTGAGACTTCAGTAGATTTTCTTAGTGTAAAGGCTGTGATCAGCTGATCAGATGTACACAGCTGAATTCAACCAGATGTAAGCAGATATTTTATGAGTTGTCCTGACTGATTTCCATCTTCTATGCTGATAGTAAACTATTTAAGCTGTCTTTTTCCTATACGGTATAAAGTGAGTATGAAGGTAGAATTAAGTCAGTGGATTTCAGCATCAGTGAAAATTCATGTGAATTTCTGCTACACTAAATGTAACCTCACACTGACCATGGACCCACAGCCAGTGTGCGCTAGTCACACACTGTTCTTTATTTTAAATCCATCACAGTACAGCAAACTAACTTGTTTACCTGCACTAACCTGCAGAGGATTTTCATGCAACTTTTAAATAACACAACAGTTAGTCTATCTCAGTTTGATTTGCAGCATGTTTCACAATATGAAAAAACATAATGTCACATGTACAGACCTGATATCTGATTTAGAAACATGAGGACTGACATGGAAGCTTTTAAATCTGCATAATCTGCATTTAAATCAAATACCATTGAGCAGTCCTTACCTTTAAATCTAAGCTCTCTTCTTCCTCTCCTGTCCTGTCTTTCTAATCTTTCTCCATCTTTCAGTGAAGTTAGCTCTCTTTCTTTTATCTTCCCTGTGAAACACAGCAGCTGGACCTGTAGCTAGCAACACACTGTGAGACAAACTGCACACAGTTTGTGTGTTTGTTGACCTGATAGAAACCTTGCATTTGAAATTACCTGACACAAATAGCTTGACCCAAATACATTAAAGCAAAAGTAATGAACCTGTTTTGAGTAAAAGTAAAAAGAAGTTGGAAAGATAAATACTGAAGTAAAGATACCTGAAAATTGTACTTAAGCACAGTAACAACGTATTTTTTACTTTGTTAATACTTCCTACTTTTGGAAGCTAGGTTGCACAGAGAGATGGGGGTGCTGGATTTAAATGCCTGCGTGTCAGGAAAATGTGAAGAAACAAGCGAAAAAGTAAATTAAGCAGCATCTGGCTGCATTTCAGTGATTTTGTAGACTGCAAAGCTTAGTGTAGAATTGATTAAATGGCTGAAGTGATACCCTTTCCATTTTCATTTTAGGGGGACAAAAGGTTTCAAACTGAATGGCAGAGATGTAGAAATGTCTGCATGTACCACTTTTTTTTTTTTTTTTAAACCACTACAGTTTAAAACAAACAAACAAAAAACCCTACGGGCAATTAGCTACCAGAACCATTTCTGTAGTTTTATTTCTTACAATTTAAGTCCAAAGAGTCCTGTTGACAGATTTCTTTCTTTGTCACAGCAGCTTTTTTTTTTGTCATGTAAAAGAACAGTAAATTATGTAACATGTTCACACTGACAGAAAAAGGAGTTTCACAGCTCCAGCCCACTTAAGGTCAAAGTGGGCTGAACAGAGAAACTGTAGTCAAAAGAAAAGAATTTAAATAAATGAGATAAAAAGATTACAAGAAATTCATATATACACATACATGCAAAAAAAAAAGGGAAGTTTTTTTGTATTTTAGAGAACTGAAACTGACATTTTTAAAACTTTTTTTCTTTTGTGTTTGGTGCTCTCATTGACTGACTGGACTTGTTTACCCCCTTTCCAGTAAACCAGGAGGAGTTCCTTACAATTATGGGCGGGGAGTCCTGATGAGGGATTTCTCTGTTGCTGAGGACTTCTTGGTTGGATTGGTCGTCCAATTTGTGAGCAGTTAAGCGACTTGACTGTCAACAAGGGCGCACAGCTTCCTCTGAAGCATCGCAGGTGGACAGAAGTTGTTTCTTTGACCCTGAGGGTTGTACTTGAGTCATTCCATAAAAGTACTGAACTGTGTGACAGATTTAAGGTCAGCCAAACTCATTTCTTATTGAAGGTGAAAGTTAAAGTATCAATATCATGCTAGTCTTTAAAATTAGCTAATTGTTGTTGGGTTTTTTCCCCCATGTCATAACATCTTTGTTAAATATTTAATGTGTTTTGCAACCATTTCACACCTTTCTGTAATTAGATCTTGTAAAAAGATCTTTTCACTCTTTTATAAACACATTAATTTACTGTTGGGGAAAATATAGACAAATAGGAGTAAAATGTTGTTGCTTTTATCAGAAGTGTCTGTATATTGTAAAGGACACATATTTCATACATGGCTATTTTGAATGGTTGTATTTCCAGTTTACATGTGCATGTTCAAGTGTTCTATTTATTTTTGACACAATAAACTGGTTTCCCAGCAAGTCGCACCATTTTTACCATTTTACTTTCTCTGAGTGCTGGTAAGTGTGTCTCTGTTGTGGGACCTAGTTTGTAGTGATGGCCAAATGAAGCCTTGTGAAGTATTGAAGCTTTTATTGAAAAATGGTTCATCACTCGAACCTTTTCAACACAGTCATCTTCAGTGACATCTGGTGGCCTTAAATATGATGAACACCTTAAGTCTACAACTTACAATGAACTGCTTCATTATGATTGCCCACTCTACAGCGCTGAATTGACAGCTTCTGTGTGATATTGGGCTGATATGGTGCTTTGTTTAAACACGTGCCATAGTGTGTTCTGCTTTTGCTTGTGACTTTAAGTTTATTACTAATAAAAACAAACAAACACTATATATAAGATGTACAACACAACCTTATAATAGGTGTCTTGTGCTGTGAGGTCCCTGGCTCCACGTGATTATATAATTAGCCAAAGGACAAGTACACTTATTTATTTATATATATATATATATATATATATATATATATATATATATATATATATATATATAAATAACTTCTATAATTATAGCTATAGTATGTGTACTTCTTATGTACATTTTAGACCTGGGAGTAGAACTGCTGATAAACTGTTTTTTTTTGGGGGGGTTTAGGAATAGGCAGGGCGTCCACTCTTCCTGGCTTTATGTCTGTAATTTTGTCACACACTGATTTGCTATCACACAAAATCACCACCAAAATACAGCATAAATCCCACCAATGATTCAATTCCTTAAAAGCCACTAAATCAAGTACTGAAGCAGTCGCATGACAAATGAAGCTTTGATCACGTCATTGATCATGTGACTCTTTCAGACAAACAAAGCCTCGACACTGTTTCTGAAGCAGTGTGTTGATTTTTTTTTTTTTTTTTTTTTTTTTGACACATGAGCTTCAGCTTCAAACGCGCCATCATTTCTAGTTTGTGTTCGTATTCTCTGCCATTTCCTCGTTATGTAAACCTTTTCTTCTGTTTTGTGGCCAGGCACAGGCATAGTACTTTTTCTTTGGTCTTAACCTAGAATTTAGTGTGTTCTTGTTTTTCCGGGAGGAGTGGGGTTTTTGTTTCTTGTTTTGGCCTTGGAGACCCTGAAAATTAATATGCTTCCTTTTCCCCTCCTAATTAAGTTAACAGTGTTAAGAATTTGTAAATGGTTTTCTGGAAATTGTAAAATCTTTGACGCTGTTTGTAGTCTGAGCTTATATAGCTCGTGCTGTTGCCCTTGTTGTGTTGCACCCCTCATGAACCCTAGACTTTGCAGATAAGTGGGGACATAAGGGTATCGGCACTCTGCCGGGGTCTCTCTGAACATGTTTTAGATTATCCTGTAGGCTCGGTTGTTCAGTTCATGTCATACGGTACAGAAAGTGGACTCCATTTTCTTAATTTTGGTTGTTTTGCAACTGTGAGAAATGAGGGCTATTTTTGATCTTCTCACTGGGTACCAATTTATGGTTGACAAGCCATTAGCCAATGAGCATGCAGTTTCAGTCAGAGCTGACCCTGTTCATTGCATCTGGTTTCGAAACACCAAAATGATGTCCTGCTAGCTATATCCATACTATATACTGTAATGTGACTGTGATGAGCTTTGAATTCTTCTTCACTGATCCAGCATGAATGACTGATATGAGGTGTGCATGACTGCACAACCAGTGAGACTGTGGATCTTGATTAAAAGGAAACAGTGGATATTTAACGTGTGTGAGCAGGGAGCAGGATGTTACATGCTTCAGCTGTGCCCTCTTCTGGAGGGTGGGTGTTGTTCAGCTGCTTAGGGCTGCCAGTAACAGTGAGGGGATTGGTTGTTCCTAAATTAAGAGTGGAGGCTTGTTGCATCACTCAACTTCCAACCAGGGCCACCTAACTTCATAGTTGAGTGATGCCTTACTCAATTATGTAGAGACTTGCTGTGGGATTTAGGAGGGATTTCACTGTGTTCAACTGAAAAAAAAAAGCATTTTCCCTGCATTTTCTGTGGTTGTTTCAATCACCAGTTATTGCAATACTGTTATTGCTCATGAAAGATGACTAATAAAAACAAATTTCTATGTAGCAAAAATAAAGGGCATGTCTACTTATTTTTTATGTAGTTAAATATGGGCTAAAAAGGCAAGGCTTGTGGAGTCGGTACTGAAGACGGTTTCACTCTGGAAATTAAGCATGACATTTTGAGCATCGATTGTTAATCTCTTAACAGTTTATTTCTTTTTTAACCTCTCAGCCTTAAAATGCTCAGGGGGCAGGCGTGGACACCCAAATAAGTGGTTTTTAAAATTTAAGTTTTCTGACATTAAGTGGGAAGTCCTCCTTTATTAGCAGCATATGTGATAGCATGGGATATCAAATATCTCCTGTGTCTGTGCTCATGGGAGTGGAGCTGAAAAAGATGGCACAGTCCCTTGTGGAGCTCCTTTATGCACATCAGACATTTACTTGCATACTGTGCAGCTTATCTCTTTAGCAGTGGGACGGTGTGGGGTGTACTTAGGTTTTCACAGGACTGTGAAAACATTCCAAATGGCTGCATAGTAATATTCAAGGTCATGTTAGTTACACTGAATTAGGGCACGCCTTTGCCTCGTGTACATTGCCTCGTAGTGGGAAAAAAATGACATTCAAAATTAATGGTACACAATATAATTGATACAGACTAGTATAGCAAAACCACAAATTACTACAAAATATTTGATACCAGTTACTTAAAATAATATGTAAATCCAATCGGTCTCCTGGCTTGGCAGTTATGAATAAAGCAGACAAAGTGTTTGCTGTATGTTAATGTCTCCACCTGCGGACAGAATGCAAACATTGCATGCAGTAGTTTTGAACCAAGCTTGTACAGCCTTCCTGCTGTACTTCGGCTGCCCACAAGATGGAGGGATGTGTGCCAGCACATTATGCACCTGATCACTGCATGCACTCTGTGTCCTTCAGGTCTTTGTGATCACTACTTCTGGTAAAGTTTCTATTTTAATTTTATTACTTTATGTTAAAATTGAAATAAAAAAGAGGACAGTGGATAAAAGTACAGTAAAATTTTAGTTGAGTGTGATTTACAAACTGCAAATGATGTCACAGCATAAAGCCACTAAGCTCATGTTTAAAACAATAAAGGACCTTCCATACTGACTATAAAAATTAGATACTGCTAAGAAATCTCATCTCATAATGTGATGTATGTGATGAAATAATAACAGCAGTTAGTCAAGGCCTTTGTCACACACTGCACTTGTGATGCAGAATACTGCCCATAGAGCTTTTCGGCGAATCCTCATGAACGCCGTCACTTGACACCCCACAGGCTTTTATATATTGGTTTGGTTGAAGGCATCTGGATCGCATTGCTTCACACTTCATCTGTCCCAGCCCCCATCAAGTACTCAGATGTGGAAAAAAAAAGGCTGAGAAACAAAGTACTGTATGTATGTACACGACTAGGCTGAAAGTCATCATTAATGTTCATTATATGAACGTGCATGTGGTTATTACAGTGAGGCCCTGAGCTTAGCCTTCCTCTGGTACATGCTCAGCTGTCACGTCCCGGACTGGAGCAGCACATGCTCTAGAAATAACCCAACCCAGTTCCTTCCTAGTTACAACCTCAAAGTCGCCCCCCTGTGGTTTCCACTATATGACTTTCCACACTCACTCTCATGTATTACTAGTAGTAATCTGTGCTGATGAGAATTCTACAAATGCGTCAGATGGCAGACCAAGATCTTATTGCTCTGTGATTGGGGGTAAAAACATAGGTTACCTGGGGTTCCACATGTAGATGGGCTATTGGGCTTGGTTAAAAAGCTTTCTGGTTTCTATGAACAGTCCTTTTGCAGTTGATGGTTTAATCATGTCATCCTTGAATTCATCTAAATAATCTGTGAAGTGAGAAAACCATCTGCTAACATGTAATCTTGAAATAATTTGATGGGATCAAATAATTTAGGTCTTTATTCAGGTATTAACTGCATTTGTACGAAGAAAAAGTCTTAGACAATAATGGTGGGCCATACAATATTATTACCAAGGAATGAAAAAATGGGCCTTTTGCACAGCATTCTGTGTTTTTATCTTATCTACTTTGTCATAATGGTTAAAAACAGATGATTTGTATGGGACACATCAGTGAGACTAACATGCTAGAATCGTTTTGAGGACTCAAAACAAGTCCTTCACCAGATGCTCCTCCATTTTTGTCTAGTATTTAGTTGTACTGAAATATACTGTATGGCTGTTCAGTTCAGTTGCTTCAGGTGCTCTGCTGGGCTCTTCTTCCTTTGGTTCCATCAAGATCGCCAGAGGTCTCTATTATACAACAGCCACAGAAATCTGATGTTCATCTGGGTGTCATGAGATGCCATCAAAAAAGTAAGCAACTGGACTGAAACGCTAGCAAATCAGTGGCTTACTGCAAAAACATGAAACATGTCTGCAATGGATGATATTCTTCTGAGCTAATACTTGATGAATCTTTCTTGTTCCTGTGATGTATTTCAATGGTTGCACGAGTATAGTGTCATAAGATATAATGATAATCTAGTGTAAGTGTCTGCCATCTACAATGTCCTCACCTCTCAACACAACGGGGTCTGCACATCTCTTCCTGTCGCCCCAATGCCATCTGGGGCACCCTTGCCATGGGATGGCATTCCATGTTGCATTCTTGAATCTCAGTTGGAGGAAGACAGCAAAACTGTTTGCTTCGACCATTATATCTTTCAGGACATGATCCATGTCGGTTCATATGGCTGCTGCATCCTGGTGCTTGGACTGAAGTTGTGAAGAATTCTACCTTTTCATGTTTGGTGTAAAACATGCCCGTGTGAAGTGTTATCTGTAGGAGGTTTTGTCCATAATGGCAGGGTTGTATTTCTGAGCTGAATTTGCATTTCCAGGCCTCAGAAGTCGACATGCACAATAACTGTTGTTTCATTGCAACTTCTTATGTTCCTGTACTCCTCATGTTTGATTTTGAAGTAGGTGGACATGGGCGGTTGTTTCACTTCTTAATTTGTCTTGGTTGAGAACCATAAACTCTGACAGAGTACCACTATGTTTCTGACGTTTGGTGTGAAAGTGAGCTCCATCTTCTGTTTGCCTTTGAATGCTTTAATCTCTTTGTAATGCATTTTTTCAAGCTATGTATCTTAATGATTCGCCAGCAAGTAGCTGCCTACTACTGCTCAGTTCCTCAAAACTGATGTCTAAAGGAGTCTGTGGGTTTATGTTTACATACTGCTGGACTTGTTGATTTTTTTCCTTCAGATCACCAATGTTCTTTAATTTTTCTCCACCTTTCTGAGCTTTGACTGGCTGTTAATTTTCTTTCTCATTTTTTGATACTCCCTGTTCCTACTTTCCTTCTTCTACTAAAAAGTTAAGTTTTGCCATTCTAGCCTGAAATTGACCATTTTATACTTACTAGAAATTTTTCTGACACGTATTTATCCTTAAGTGTTATTTATATGCATATATACAGATTATGTATTAAGCAACAGATCCTATTACAATGAGACTGTAAAGCTAAATTATACTTTTGTTGTATAAACATTGCCTTGGTTTGCCTTTTAGTTAACTGGATTAAGACTTTTATGCGTGTTTTTAGCCCAAAGATAAGGTTTTATCTGGGGGACATGTTTTGTCCATTATTTTGAGAATCGCTCAGCTACATTTGGTTTCAAAAAAAACCTTAAAGACAATGGATTCAGTGAAAAGTCAGAAATTATTGAAGCATAACATTCAATCACTAAAACTAATTTTTCAGGAATGCAAGTAAGTATCTGTTTTCTGGCATCTTAATAAAATGTTTTAAAAAGCCAAATATTTTTACTTTACTTTTTTCAACTTTTTTTTAAACAGCATGGATAACGACTCTAATTAGATTTTAATATTAAAAATATCCTTTTGATTATACTAGTCAATTAACCATTACAGATAGATTTTTTTTATTTTAAAAGGAGTTTGGTAATTATCAATACTTTTAATTTAAGGCAGCTGTGGAATAAGCCTTACTTTCTGTATTTGCAGGAAAATACTGAAAATGTCAAATATTGTTAATTACACAGGTTGACCACCAGAGGGAACAACAAGATTTCTTGTTCTTAACCAAAAATGTCAGTGTTATTATGTATCTTAATTATAATTCACGTCTCACAAAAATGTATCCCTTTTTAAAAGAAGCTTGTTGAGTGACTATTTTCAGACAGTCCCTTAGTTGTATGACCTAGACATGCACCTCATGGGGGTTGACTTAAAATGCACTTCATGAAATGTAACAGGAATGCCTCCTTAACTGTGGTGTCTCCAGCTGTTTGTGTCCGAAACAGAGGGTAATCTTAAAGAGGTGCTTGTAATCAAGTCCCAGTCCAAAGATAACTACAGTTTTTCATCACTTCTTGTGAGCTATGTTTACTGTTCACTCAGATTTTGTTGTTATGCAAAGTACATAAAAAATATCGTGGTAATTTTTAAAAACTTCAATATCCAAAGTTATTCCTATTCATGAGAAACCATCTAATAAATTCACAAAAATGTATCAGCAAGGATTTCTCAACATTTTATATTTTTCAAACATTTTCAAAAGAATGATTCTACAATACTTTAATTTTTAAAATTAACAAATATTTTACTAAATAAAATATTTGTTTGGAATAATTCTTCATTTAGTTGGGTTTGTGTATATCTGTTTGAACAAAACCAGACCAATATTTAAATTTGTATGTCAAATGCTTCAAAACTCTGATGGGAAACCAGTGTTCATATCTGGTGCCCACCTGTCAGTCATTAGGCGAGCTATCCCAAATATGTGACAACAGTTACCCTCTAACCCTGACAGGAGAACATGGGAGGAAAGACCACTGGACTGTTTACTGTTGTGCTTGGTTATATCTGAATGAAAATACATTTTATATATACTATTAAAAAAAGAAAACATAAGACAAATTTTACTAATGGGTAAATAAAAAAAATGGGGGGAATGTTTTAAAAAGTCTTTTTAATATTTGTTTTTATGTCACATCTGTGGCAGTTTTGATACATTACTATTTAATACACCAAGTCAAAAAAAGGAAACTATATTGAATCAAAAATGTAAACATTGGATTAAACATCTGGATTAGACTGTAAAAAGTTAAAAGGTTAAAGCGCATACAAGTAAGTTAAATCAAATGGTTACAAATCTGAGACTGTGATGTATAGCTATTGCTTAAACATTAAATATGTAAAAGAAAATGTGGTCGGTGTTTTTTTGGGTTTTTTTTTTTTGCAGCTTATGAAGGTGAAAAGGGCAGTTAATCATGGATGGACAATGTTGGGTATCATTTGCATAGCAATGAAAATGTATGCTATGCCTCATATGTAAACAGAATTGGTCAGAGTTTAGATACAGTTCTTGCCTTATGTTTGTGTCCTCTCTCTTGCTCCCTCGGCTCTGTCATGTCTCTGTCCATGACTCAGTGTTAACGATTTCCTGTTTTATTTTGGTAGTCCTTGTCCTGTGTGGTTCATGTTCAGTTTTGTTTCCCCTTGTCATTCAGTTCAGCTGCATTCCCATGTGCCTCCACTTCCCCTAATCACCTGCCTGTGTATTTATTGTCTCAGTCTCACCTTGTCACTTGTCCGATCATTAAGTCAACTTTCCTTCATGTCCTGTCTCCTCTAGTTTAATTTCCTTGTTCCCTTTTGCTTTTTATGTTTTTTGCCTTATGTTTGTACCGGTCGTCAAGCTTAACAAACTCAAGCTGTTTTATCAACACCTGCCTGTGAGTTGACATTTGGTTCCTTTACTCCACAACACCTGATATGCGTTCCTGTAGATCATGACATAGCTGGATCAGGTGACCCTGAATCCTCACTTAGTTACACTGCAATAAATATAGGCTGCTGGGGGGATTCCCGTGTGTTTAATTCAGTCACCTTTTTCACTCACTATGTGTTTATACACCACTCTGCATGTAATCATTAGTTCTTATCAATCCTTGGGGCTTTTCCAAAGTGTGTCTTTGTGATTTGGCATTATATAAATAGAATTTGAACTGAATAACTATCAGGTAATTCAACAGAGGGATAAAGCATTTTAATTTCTTATTTCATAGCATAATCTCATCTAAATGTTTTTATATAAATTGGCGGCACAGACCACTGTCCATCCTCGAAGCCAACAGACATGCTGGGTCTCCAACTCCAACAAACACACAGCACCTGAAGGACACATAGGGAGGTACACAAATAAACACATAATTTTGCTGTGTGTTACACACACAAAAGACCCAGGAGACCCCAGCCATTGGCAACAAAAGGGCTGAAGACCCAAGGCCACACATCTCGTTGACAACCATGCGCTCACCCCAGCAGAAGGAAGAGGGAGGCCATGTTCCTGCATTGTAACAGGAACATAAAGTGATAATATACCACTGAGAGAGCCAAAACCAAGTAATGGCCCTTGAGACAATATTTTTGTTATGTTTTTTGCACTTGTGAAGGCCATGAATTCACAAAATTGTTTTTTTAATGGTCTTAAAAGGAAGGCTGGCTGGCACAGCTGATACCTGTCATGCTAACCACACCTTCCCCATTTCAGTACCTGCTGGGGCCTGGAGGTTCGAGCCCTGTGGTGTGAGCCGAGCTGGAGCAGAAGGCTGAAAAGCTGCACATACTGAGCTAAAAAATAAATAAAAATCACTGCCATCCAAACTGCCGAGCACCAACTCCTCCTTTTTACACACACTTGCAAACAGCTTACTGAGCGACAGTGACACAGGGAAACCAGAAACAGACTGTTCACCTTCAAATAAAAAGTTGGGCCTTTTCAATTCCTTTTTATTTATTTGTTTTGTTTCTATGACTTTTCTACCTCAACTCACAAGTCGGGAAAACTCACAAATCTTTTTTATGAACAGTTGGTTGTTCTGGACTATTGGAATAAATGGCATTTATGATTCTCCTGCGATGCGATATAATACGGTTCTAGTCCTGGCTGGGACATTTCTGCATGGAGTTTGTATTCTCTTTGTGTGGACTTCCTTCAGGCAGTCAGGTTTCTTCCCAGAGATATGCATGCTAAGTAAATGGTACTAAAAAGGAGGACAATTTTGCAACTATTTAATTAAATAATTGGTGATAGGTCAGTAGCATAATTGGGTATAAAAAGAGCATCTTGGAGTTTCAGAGAAGTAACGATGGGCAGAAGTTCACCAGCGTGGCTTTGTAGTAGAAGAGTCCGAGTGCTGAACTAGGCTGCCTGCAGTCCAGACCTTTCATCAACTGACAACATTTGGAGCATCATGAAACCAAAAATGGGACAATGAATTTGTGAATAAAAGATTGATTTATAAGATTCTAAAATCATTGCTACTCATCTCAACTCTTTTGGAACTGTGATGGAACTGTGGAGAGTTAGACAATATCTGTGCTGTGCATGCTTTATATATTCACCATCCACCCCAACCACCTCTTATTAATAAATCAAGTACTGGATTTTAAAACAGTGAGTATGATTCTGAGACTAATGACCCTACATACAGTAGTGTCACAAGTATTATGTTGTTCAGCAATTCTTTGCAATAAAGTATTTCATAAATTGTATTGTATAAGATAAAAGAAATGGTTAATGCTGATGGAGGAGCTGGAGGAAAACACAGACATGAAGAGGGAATGTCTTGACACACGCAGTGGATTGTGGACTATGCTTGGCAGCTGGGTGAAGATGGATTCGTTTTCACACGCTCATGGATTTCACAGTAACTTCATCTCTCGACATCCCAGCTTCACCCAACCACACTGCTGTGGACCCTCAATGGCACTGAAAGAAAAAAAAATCCTCCTAACAACATTGTAGTTTCCATACATTTGATCATTTTATTGGAATTTGGCAAAGTGATGGAGTGACTTTTCTATTATAGTGACACATACTTTGCAATAAAGCACACAGAAAAGTTGTAGTTGGACAAAAATAAAACTTGCCTCTAGTAATAACATTTTTAGGATTATCTGTACATTATCTGTACATAGCAGGGGTGTACCCCTGCTATGTGCCTATTGTGGGGAGGGAGCCTGTGACCACTAGGAGTATTAGGAGGTGGTCAGAGGAGGTCTTAGCAGAACAGCAGAGCTGTTTTGAGGTTGCAGACTGGGAGACACTCTGTGAACCTCACCTCACAGGACATTAATGGGCTTACTGAGTGTATCACTGATAACCTTCTACATCGACTCCATTTTCCTAGCTTGGACTGTCCATTGTTACTCAAATAACAAGGACATGACAGAGGACATCAAATCACTCCTGAATGACAAGAATGGGGCCTTCAGAGTGGGGAACAAAGTGGAGGTAGCCTTACCTGTAGTCAGCCTGCAATCCACAGCCACACCACTCTCTCTCCACATTGCACCATAGCCTCCTGTGAAAGTCCTGACACTCCTTCCCCACCTTTTACTTTCATTCATGAACAAGTTCAGAGACAAATGAGAAGATTCCACTCAGGCAAGTCTGCTGGAACAAAAGAGGTGAGTCCCCGTGTCCTTAAGGCCTTTGCCTCCAGCTTTGTGGAGTCTTTCATAAACTTTTCATGATGAATCTGAGTCATTCCTGACACCACGTCCCAGTGGCCGCCAGGATTACAGACCTTTGGTACTGACTGTGGTTAACTGCTTTATCACGTGGTGTGAGCTGAATCATCTGCAGCTCGACATGACAAAGATCAAAGAATTGATTGTGGACCCCTTTTTCAATCCAAGAGGTTGATGTGGAGGACTATAAATATCTTGAGTACACACTGACAATAAACTAGGCTACCTCTATTTTAGAATAGAATAGAATAGAATAGAATAGAACAGAATAGCCTTTTAGTGTCAAATTGTGTTCAACAAAATTGTGGGGTTTTTTTTATTTTTTGTTTTTTGCTTTTTTTTAAAAGAATAGAATATTTTTTTTGAGATGGTTGAGGTCTTTTAACATCTTTTGGACAATGGTCAGGATTTTCTCTGAGTCTTTTGTGGCCAGTTCCATTCTCTAGGCCGCTGAATGCTGGGGCAGCAGGTCGAGGGTCGCAGATGCCAACAGACTCAATAAACTGATCCGCAGGGCCAGTAACGTTGTGGGGATAGAGTTGGACACCCTTAATATGGTGTCAGAGGTGGATGTTGTCCAAGATAAAGACAATGCTGGAGAATACCTCTCACCCACTCCATGACCTGCTGGCCAGTCACAGGAGCATGTTCAGTGACACACTGAGTGGCACCACTGAACGATCTCCACTAGTTTCCCTGTTCAACAGTTCTATCTAATGTACAGTACACACTGCAATAGTTACACCCTTTTGCACATCCTCTAAAGTGAAAATAACAAGTAGCAAAGTTGTACAGTTTGCAGTAAAATGTCAGTCATATATATTCTGTATTATTGTAATTGAGCTATTTGTATATATTAGAGCTATTTCTTATATTTTGTAACTTATATATGGAACTTATACTCAATTCAGTTTAATTTTATACAGTGTCAACAACAACAGTCGCCTCAAGGGGCTTTATATTGTACCTTTTTCTACTTTTTTTATATGTTGTACATATATTGGATATATATTCTATTATTTAATTTAGTTCAGTCTGTTACCGTTCTTATTGTCTTAGAGGAACTGTAGTCACATAATTTCCTTAGAGATTAATAAAGTATTGATTCTCATTCTGATTCTAATTAGACATTACAGCACATGTAAAACAATGAGAGGCAATGTGACGCATGGGTATGTGTGACTTTCAAGATCCCTGGGTCATTAGTGTTTATTAAGGATATCAGGGACAACATAAGCAGCCTGTTGAATTTTCAAGTATATAAGTTTAAACTTTATGCTCACACTCAACAAACGCTGCAAACTACCGGACAGAACTCCAGGCTCATGAGAACATAAGAAAGAGAAACCGCATTGTTTGATGAAATTGCAGTCATTTACTCAATACAGAAGCAATCACAAAGTTATTAATGTTAATGGTAGTACCAAACAATATTATTTAGGCCAGTGTTGTATATACTAATGTGTAGCTCAAACCCTGAGTTCCTGCTATGATGTTAGTCACCACTATTGTTATCATTCAGCCTGTTTAACATTGTGTGTGTGACAGGCTGTTGAAAAATAGGAGTACATATAATATTTTAATTGATTTTATAGTATTCAAATTCTTATCACCAGTGGTTGTTTTTAAATGTAATGGAACCAACTAGTAAATGTATGATTTTGTGATAGCTCTAATTTCCATCTAAAATTTCAATTAACCTGCTTTGGCATAGTTGTCTCCAGTCTAGAAACAAGTAGGGCTGTTGTCTTTGGGGTTTTCAGACGCTCAGCCTGCACCCTTGTCTGATGGTTTCATAGACTAAGGAATTCAACCGAACACGCTTGTCCCCTTTCCTCCCTCTGCTCAGAAGTGACAGAAGTGGACAGCTGACCTAATCCTCTGCTGCAGATGCTTGGAGTGCTGATATCTACGACATGCTCACAGGTTTGATCACTCTCTCTATCTCTCTGTAATGTGTAGAGCCGATGGTCTATGGGAAGTAATCCAGGGTTCTTACACCACGGCCCATGTAGGCTTCTGAGTGTCAGCAACACATTTCTGTCTCTGTAGCACACACACACACACACACACACACACACACACACACACACACACACACACACACGCACACACTGGTAGCATCTGTGGCAAATCTAAATATACCATGAGTGATAACAACAGGTGAGCCTGCTCCTTCAGATACATACACTCAGCTGGCTCGGACATAGGGGGTCACTGGGTGTGTGTGTGTGTGTACAACTGTGTGTGGTGGTGGAATGGAGTGGGCGGTGTTTGAGTGTGTGAGGGGTATCTGCTGCTCAGTGCAGAGAGAAAGCTCAGATCCAAACACTGCCCAGTTCTGGGTACCCCTTCTTCTAAGCCAGCTGGTCTGGCTTAAAATCTCTTCTCGTGTTTGAGTTCTGTTTTTCTTTTATAAAAAGAATCCTTTCTTGTTTGATACAAGGGATTGACTGAGCAAACCCACAGCTGGAGCTGCTGGGGAACCTTCCAGGTGAAGACTGAACCAAAAGCACTGGTGAGTTAGAGAGAGAAATATGTCTGTTAGTAATGGACAAATGGAATGACTGAATTAAACTAGAACACTCTTGTTTAGAAGGTGATAAAGCGTTGTTATTACACGGGAAACAAATATTAACTTTGAAGACAATAAGTAAAGTTGAGGTGGAAGTGGTAGACTTTTGACCACTTGGTGGCAGCAGAAACAAGCTGTTAACGAGCTAAATACAAATATCCATGAGATATGAACACTGACACTGATCTTAAGTCACTTTGTTCTTTATGTCTTTTTTTTTGTTGATGTCTATCCACTCCTGAAAAAATGCTTTAGTTGCTAAATGGTCCACTTTTAAAAAAAAAAAAAAAAAAGTATCTAATTCTAGTATTAACAAACAAATTTCCCAGAGGAACCCACCCGAGGGATTAATAAAGTTTTATCTTATCTCTTATTAAAGCACAAAATGGTCTGTTTCAAAAAGTTATGTAATGAAAATAAACTAATATAGAAATTGTGTATGTATTTTCACAGGTGGAAGTATTTTATTTTCATGTTAAGGTAGTAGACATGCTAATTTTTCTTATTTTATATACTATTTCCTCTTTAATTATTACTAGAGCAATGTTTTATAAATTCAATTTTTGTATATGTGGAAAACATTTATTTTGATTGTAATGATCACTGCCAGTGTTTCATCTGACAATCACGTTACAGTTTTTTTATACATAATTTTATGTTAAATTATGTCATGAAATCTTTTTTTTATTAAGTTATCAACTAGACCGTACCACAGTTAATAACATAATCTCCTCGGTGCTCTCTGGTGGACAAAAATATAGAAAAAAGGCCTCGTTGCGGGATTTTGTTTTGTCTTTACTAGAGACTTGTGCTGACATACCGTATATATAGATGAGCTCTATTAAACCAAACCAATGATCATTTGCATTGTGTTGGCCATTCAAGTGAGGCTCATTTGATTCAGTGTTAATACAAAAAATATTACCTCCACGCTCACTCCCGTACATATAGTGTAAATATTGCTCTTTGTTCAGGATGTTTGATGGGCTGGGGTTCGATGCTGGTATGTATGTGTTTACTGCTCACGGAGTGAATTGCACAGTGTGTTTTTGAACTGTATCTGCTTTTGTATGTGCTTGTTATATAGATCAGAAATGTGCAAACTGTATATATTGTTATTTAAATTAACGTGTACAACAAAAAAAATCCAAATAAGTGAAAGTTGCTGAAATTTAAGTACTGACATACATTTAAAAATTTACTTCATATAAATGAAGGCAAAATAAAGATACTTTAAAGAAAAGTTTTGCAGATAATACTGAACATAAAGGAATAATAGTATAAAAAGTGTAAAGGAGAACTTAAGGATGAGTAATATTATTTATTTTATTTAATGTACTTATTTATTTATGTGTATAAATAACACAAAATCACAACAGCACTCACCTCAAGGCGCTTTATATTGCAAGGTAAAGACCCTACAATAATTTGAATCTAACACACGCACACACACACTACCAGTCAAAGGTTTTAGAACACCGAATGACATGTTGCCTAATTGGGCAACATGTGATTTCTTCTTCTATAACGTCCTCCTCTCCCTTCATATCTCAAATTTGTTCACAGTATGAGCTGGATACATTAATGCATACATGCATAATAAATCATCTGTCAATCAAACTTTATTCATATAGCGCCTTGCGCACAAGTTTGAAGGCTCTACAGCTGACTGAAGAACTAATAATAAGAAAATGTAAACAGTATAAGAAATTGGGAGTAATGCACAAGAGAAATAAAGTTTTATAAATGAAAATTGTGGAATGATGGGCTGTGGTTCACAGCTAATATATAGACCGATGACAGGCAGATGAAAGTGTCACCAAAGCTGTTTATGCTGCCTGTCAGATAAAATAGGAAAGCTGATGACAATTAAAGCAGATAAAACCATCACTCTATTATGTATCTGTTTATGGTGAAATCCAACTAAACCAAGTAGAAGAAGCCATGTGTCTTTGGGTTCATTCAAAGAAGTTATGTAGTAGTGTTTGTGACCAGCTGTTTTCATAAAAAAATAAAAAATAATCTTATAATTATATGTGATATTGTACATGCTGCATTTATCCAAGACTTTTACATTTTTAACACTTTTAACTTTTTAAAATTTATACCCTGCACAGCAACAGCTACCTAGTGATATGTACAAAGCAAACATAACCAACATATGCCACATATTTCAGCATATGATGACATTAAATTGTTGCCATCAGGAATAAAGATCTAAAAATATAACAGATAAAATATTTAAAAATATAACGGACACTTCTTCTGTACTTTCATGGAAATAAAATAGACTTAATTTCTGAGAAGTCTTCCACTTACTTTCTCCATATGAAAAGGGGAATACACAAATTTCCACAAAGGGATTTTCCAGTAAAATGTTTTGACTTGTCATCCTGTCAGCATTTGTGAGGGGACCTATTAGATGCAAAGTTACTCCAGTAGTCTCTACTAGAGTAGCTTTGTATCATAGTTCAACAGAATCCTTATTAACCTTATACAGGGTGTTGGTGGAGCTTAGGTTCATGACTGAATCCATCAGTTTTAGCTTGAGCTTCTGTTTTAAACAACTTTCTTCTGATTGGCTGCACCTCATAAACAAAAGACCTGAACAGCATGTGGACCAGGAGTCAGTGCTCTTGAGGAGACCATATTAGAGATCTACACACACTATATGATGCATGGCATCATATAGATCCAAGAGTAGAAAAAAATGTGTGTTTAATGCACCCTGAAGTGTTGGCTTTTTACTCAGTGATACTTGTACATACCTTGAGTTCAAGTGTTAAATATAAGCATTCACCAATGAAACAGGACATAGATGACAGAAGATAAATTCCCTTTGAAATAAAGACACTTAAATGTTAAGTTCACACTATGAGCAACAAAGGCTACATTCTTACCAACTTGCTGCAACGTCGTCTGTGGACTCGTGTGTTAGTGTGACAACATGGCATGTTTCATCACAACTGCAGCACTGAAAAATTATAGTCGAGGTCAGCTTTGTTGCTGTCAAACATACATTTATAGCTTCCACTGAAAATGAGTGTGAACACATAAAATACTCTTGAGAAATTAATAAATTATGACAGAAAGTGAAGAAAACAAAACAGAAACTATCACCAAAAAGTGAAGCCTAATTAACAGGTGTAAATTATATTATGTCTTTGACAGTTCAAATTCTTAACTTAGTTGTCTTGTTGCATCACCCAGGCAAGGAAACCCCCAAATGTTGATTCTGTTCATCTCGACGTAGCATTTTCAGTGGGAGAAATGTCTTATCACTCACTGACTTCTTCATTCTCAAATGACCAGTGTTGGGTAAGTTACTTTAAATTAGTAACTTAGTTACATTACTAGTTACTTCTATCAAAAGTAACTCAGTTACTTCAAGTTACTCGTTACTTTCAGAGTAACTAGTTACTAGGGAAAGTAACTTTGGTTTTACTCAGAATTCTCTTGTTAATGTGTTGCTTCCGTAACTGGATACCCAGCAAGATTGCCAGTCTTCTAGCTTGCTTACTTGCCACAAGTGCACTGTGCCACCTACCAATAGAAAGGAAAAAATAATGTGCACATTTCCACGAGAGAAATCCCACGCCTGATTCTATCCTAGCCTGCTTTTTACATCCAACACAAAAACTGCAGTCATGGTGTTTTCGATTGTACTCAGAACTCGGAAATTCTGCCTTCTGAATATGAAGATGTAGGTAACACCAGACTGCAGATGAGCTGCATACAGGGCTGGACTGGGACAAAAAAAATCGTCCCGGGCATTTTGGCTAGAGACCGGCCCACCATTATAGGAAAAATCATAAAGCCTTTGAATGAAAATAAACACTGTTGTGACAGTGATGTACACTGTTCTGATGGTGTATATATATATATATATATATATATATATATATATATATATATATATATATATATATATATATATATCAATCGTTTGTTGTAAGACTCAGATAATTATTTTTTTTTAAAGTGAGACATTTTAAATAAGAATAAGAAAAGTATTTCCTTGTGCCCCCCTTTCCCTTTTAATGCCCTACATGGAACCCTGGCAACACTTTGCTAGACCCGCCCCTCCACAGTTACCAGCTGTCATCTCCTGGTTTTATCTTCATGTTTCCCTCTCACCACATATTCAAACCGATATCATGACCAGCAGGTTTACAGCTGTGGCTCCAGCAAACATCAGCTGATACTTAATTAATATTAAATAAATTCTAACAACAGCTGATCAAGCTTAAAAGTGCTGCTGTTGTTTACCGTGACATCCGCTGGTTTCCTCTTTCTGGCGCAAAGTGGGCGATAAATAAACAAGAGAGAAAAGCCGATCAGCTGATCATTGATCAGTTTCATGATTGAAGTAGAAACAGGAGAGGGAGGGTGAGAGGATGAGAGAAGAAGAGGCAGCTGTGCAGCGTAAACACAGAATAACTCCAACTTTGTGTCTTTTTCATTGTAGCTGAAGTCCGGGACAAACTGTGTTCCTTTTCAGCTCACCCACCCAGCTGTATAGAAACTCCGGCATGCTAGCTAGCAAGCAGTACGAAAAAGTCAGCATAACGAAAATAAACTCCACCTAAACTTGGTTCATATCTGACCCAGATGGACTGCAGGTTATAACTTCTTACCTAAAGTTCAGTTCACCTGACACTCTCGGACCAGCGGCCGCTTCGGGTCTCTCCTCTTGCCTCCCTTTTCCTTCATCCACCTGCTGGCTTCCACCACTTGCTAATGTTATTGAATCTGTGGAAGCTCCGCGATAGCCACCACACGAAGTAACGAATAACGAGCCTATCTAAATCCCAGTAACGAGTAACGCGTTCCTGGTTTTGGCATAATAACTAGTTATCGTGCGCGTTACCACAATAATAACGTAGTTACTGTAACGCGTTACTTAATAACGCGTTAGTCCCAACACTGCAAATGACTGCAGGTTTCCTCAACATTATAAACAGTCCATTTACATAATGACTGAAACTAGCACCACTGACGAACAATGGACTGTGAGGCCAATTTCCTGATCATTAATATGTAAATTGTCATGACCACTAATCAACAACCACTCATCATGAGTACCATTTGCAGAGAATTGGTGCACTTTTCAGTAGTTTCCACAGAGAGACAGTAGTGAGCCTGAACAAGAGTAAAGAGTGTGTTCCCGTGTTTGTAGACCTGTTGAAAGTATGAATTCAAATGGAAATAATCAAGAAACAATCTAGACTGTGTCTCTTCAGTCTAGATTGGGTAACTAGAATCTAGTTACACATTTATTTTATTTAACCAATATATCTCGTTGTTTTCCCTCGCAAGTTTCGTTTATTTCATTTTTGTGTTTCTGCCTCTGTGTGTGTGTGTTTGTGTGTGCCCGCGTGACGATGCCGCCTCCTGACGTCCAGGTGCTCGTTGACAGTCAGAAGCGCGTGCTCTAGGAGGAGACTCACCGATGGAGTGATCCGCTGGACGGAGGGAAGTCACAAATAATTAGACATGCGGGAGTGAGCGTGGAGGTAAGCTGGTTCACCTCACGGTACCAATGCGCTTTGTGTGTGTGTGTGCGCGCGCGATGCTGGCTTGACACGGCATTTGACAAATAAACAAGAGGAAGCAAACAGCAGCGGGTTATCCTTTTCTGTCTGCACATCGGATTCCACAGTCAGAGGAGGCTCGCCGGTTTCCGGACAACTTGTATTCCGGTGTCTGCTCCCTGCTAACTTAATTTAATTGTCTTTATTTTGTCCGGCTTGGTCGTACTATCGCGTAGTTTATTCGGATCGGTACTCGACTTGCCCTCCGGTTCAGACTGGTGGAGTCACTCGGGACCTTTCCTGTACCGTCGCCGCTCCGCCTCAGGAATGTTTCCGCTGTGCTGCAGCAGCGCAGGTAAGACAGCTGGAGTGAGTGCTTGGAGAAAGTTTGCAGCTGATGGAAACCACTGTACTTATTTATCCGCCTGCTTATCGAGGTGCTTATCTGGACGGGATGAATTCCTGATGAGGCAGGTTTGTTGTAAGTGACCACTATTAAAGGCTGAAGCTGTGTAACCCAGAAACTGACCAGCTGTAGCCACTATGACAAGAATCTTGATAAATAAATAATAGTTGAAGTTATATGTCTGTACTGCATCTTCTCAGGTGATCTCGTTCACCAGTTAAGGATCTAAAATTGTTGTGTAAAAAAAATGACAGTATAATCACTGAAAGTTTAAAAAAATAATCATATTTAAATTTGGAAAGCAGGCATCATATATATATATATATATATATATATATATATATATATATATATATATATATAGAGAGAGAGAGAGAGAGAGAGAGAGAGAGAGGGATATATATATATATATATATATATATATATATATATATATATATATATATATATATATATTGCTCATAGCAACTTTTAGAATTACATTGGTGAGATTAACAGAGACAAAACATACAGCATGCATCCAGGGGGCATGTACAGAGGTGGTCACAGGGTGTCCCCCACCCCCTTTTTACTTAAATTCTACTAGAAACACTGTCAAACCTAAATGAAGTTGTGGTCCCAGCTAATAATATACATTTATAATAGGGCACGCAGCCATACACAAGCCTGATGTGTTCCCCATTATATCTATGTAGTATTCTGAGATCCAGAATCAGAATAATTTATTAATCCCTGAGGAAATGATGTGGTCAGAGTTGCTCTAAGAAAGTAAGAACAGTAACTGACTAAACTAAATTAAATAATACGAAGTGTTGAAATATATACACTACCGGTCAAAAGTTTTAGAACACCCCATTTTTTCAGTTATTTATTGCAGTTCAAGTTGTTCAAGTCCAATGAATAGCTTGAAATGGTACCGCCATTGGTCTACTGAAAACTGGAAGAAGGTATTATGGACTGATGAATCAAAATTTCAAATCTTTAGTTCATCACACAGCATCTTTGTATAATGTCCAGTAGGCAAAAGCATGGTTATACAGTGTGTGGCATCAACTGTCAAACATGGAGGAGTAATTGTGATGGTCTCGGGCCAGCAAAACCCCATCAAGCTGGTTTGAGATGAACTGGACATAAGAGTGAAAGCAAAGCAACCTACAAGTGCCACACATTTATGGGACCTTCTGCAACAGATATGGTCCCATAAATATTTGATTTCCATTGTAGAAAGAAAGCCACGGGTGTATTCAGCTGTTATACCTGCCAAAATTTGTGTCTTCCAACAACAACGACATTTACTTGCACTCCAGTTCATCACAGCTTTGCACAGATAAATGTAAAACCCTTTAAAGATGCTGCAAATGTCTGTATGATGTCATTCCCTTATGCTGAGCATGTGTTTTAGTGTCTGTGCCACAAAGTGACTCATCTGCTGCTTATAGAGGGATGTCCCTAACCAAACCCCATGTATTAGATCAGGTTACACATGTCTATATCTGAAGCCTTAAAAGGAACTTTAATCAGTAGTTTAGCCTTGCATACTTATTTGTTGGTAAAAGTTTATGAGAGACTTTGAACTTTGCTATCATATTGCTCTGCCTCGTATCAGGCACCCAAACATAACCAATATGCTTTTTGCACTTTTGAAGCATATTGCACAGCTCTCCCACACCACACACCAGCTGTTAGCCTGCTGTGTGCAGTACTCATGAGGTTGCTTTCCTCCCAAAGTTCAAATTTGCCAATAGTAAAAGTCTTCCAACATTTTTTTAATGTCCACTTCCACAGTAGGTAGAAAATTGAACAAAGTATTGTACAGAGGTATCAAAACGCCCGAGGTCTGAAATGATTTCTTAATGCCACCGCTGGACAGAACAGCCTGGATGTTTAAGTGTACAATAGTAGGTCCCTTATCAGTGTTTCTGTGAGACAGAGCTGGGTGGAGCCAGCTGGTTTACGGAAAGTAGGCTTTCAAAATAAAATGCACTGGACTTTTCTCAGCGAGTTCTGTTTATTAGCAGTAGGTCCTCTAAGAGTGATGAGACATCCACTTCTTCTGTAGCTTCATGTGTTTTTGTCAAAGTGCAAACACAAAACAGCTAAACTTGATTGTAGGTTTTTTAAAGTGTGAGCTCAGAAATGCTGTAAAAAACACTAAAGTAACATTTTTATCTTTTGGGGGTTAAACATTCTCTCTGAATTTTCATTTATATCCTGGTTCTTCCAGGATAAATCCCCCAGAGAGGTCATCTCCAAAGAAGATCAGGTTACCAAACTTCAGTGTAAAAGTGCACCCTATAAAGAAAACGCTGTCAAAGACAAAATGGGTGCTTTATAGAACAAAATACAAAAAAATCATCATAATAGTATCCAAGTTATCACGTTTTTATGGTCATTAAAATCCAGAACGTCAATTAAGATTAAAATCCAGCAGGGAGAAATCAAGTGAGAGTTCATTAAATGGGTTCTTTTGCTCCAAAAATGTGTTTTGAGTGCACACCATTAAAAAAAAAAACTACTGTGTGCTGTGTGTTACTGAGATATTTAATAATTATCACATGGCTACACAACCATAAATACTTGTTGATCTTTGCACCACCATTACAATGTGTTATCACTGGGTCTGTCAACTTAGCAACAGTATATTTGTACTAAATCAGTTAAGTTGCCAGTGTTATCTTCTACAATAACTTTCAGACAATATCACCTCATAATAAAAATCATCTTCAAAGTTTCTTAACTAGCAGTGTCTCGATAAGCTGAGTAAACTGATGCTCTATTTGGAGTGTTCACTGTCTTTTAGCTCTTTTTTTGGTCATCACCTTCACAGGTAATCAACCTGTTAGGAACAATTTAGCAGAGGTCTAAACAATTGTTTCTCTCTACCTTGAGGAGTGTTGCTAGCAGGAACGAGTCCACACATTCAGAACCAGTTCTGGAACTGGAACTCATCAGGTGTGATTTGCTCCTGTTCCTGATGTCTGGTGGTTCTTGTGAACTGGGATGCCTGGGATGGAGTCAGATTTCCGGCATGATTTACTGCTGTCCTATGCCTCACTGTGTCCACCAGCTAGTTGTTAAGTCTGCCTGCTGTTTGTTGTGTCTGTACTGTAGCTTAAATGGAGTTTGTTTGCTGCGAAAACGCTGAGAAAACTGTTTGCAGTCAAGAAATATCAGAAAATTCCCATCTAGACCTGAGATTAAATATTTTCTATGCTTACAGCTAATTTCAAGCTTTGTGGCTTGTAGCGGAAAATCACATTTTGTGACTTTTGTTGATACCCATTTAGTAAAACATGGACAAATCCAGAGAACTGCAGTACCTGTTACCAGTGTTGGGAAAGTTACTTTGAAAAAGTAATTAATTATAGTTACTAGTTACTTCTTCAAATAAGTAACTGAGTTAGTAACTGAGTTACAAGATTCTAAAAGTAATTAATTACTTGAAAAGTAACTATTGCGTTACTTTAAAAAAATGTTTAACCATGGGGTCCAGGGTATAATTGGCCATTTTTTAACTACTTTTGATTTGACCTCTGCATTTCACCTTTAAAAACTATTTACTTTGCCTTGTTTGGTATCATTCTTTTCAGCACAACCTCACGTGTCTGAATTTACAGTTGTGTTTTCATTTTGACATACTGTCTTAACACAATTGATCTAAAATCAGACAAAAAACATAAAATCTGAGTAGAAAAAGTTATATTTTTTACTGTAACAACCACAAACATGTTTATTGAATAATATTTCATAACTTTAAATTCAAATATAAATATAAATTTTAAAATCATATGCGCAAGTTTTGCAAACAACAAAGTTATTTGCATCCATTTACCTTTTACCCTTTTTTTTAAATAACCTTCAAACTATTTAGATAACCATCAGCTGTTCTGCATTCAATAAGATGTCACACAAATTATTTGTGCCACTCCAAAAAAATAATTTCTGTCCACTATAAAGGAGAACATCACAGCCTGATACCTGCAGGTCTGACAGCAGCAGGTGTATCACTCCTTTTTTCATTCAGCAGTCGCCTCATTGTTCTGACACACAACACAAAACCATCCACAACACTACACACTAACTACACAAGACAACACATTAACTACACACTCCAAACATGCTAAACGTCACAAATCTCTCACATTTCAAAACTCTCTCTGTCTCTCTCTGTTGCCGTCACTCCTAAAACTTCCCCCTCTTCCTAAACAACCAAATGTCATTGGCTCAATTGGCTCTTTTAAAGGGAGAGTACCCAGCCACTGGTACAGATATGTAGACGACACCTGGGTCAAAATCAAGACACAAGAAGTACAATCCTCCACTGCGCACATTCACGCCGTGGATAAAAACATCAAGTTCACCAGGGAAGACACAAAGGACGACTGTTTGCCTTTCCTGGACTGCGCTGTGCACATTGAAGAGAATGGCAACCTCAACATCGAAGTTTACCGGAAGCCCACACACACGGACCAGTACCTCCTATTTGACTCCCATCACCCTCTGGAACACAAACTTGGAGTAATTAGGACCCTACACCACCGGGCAGAACATGTTCCCTCTAAGCCTGAAGGAAAAAAGAAGGAACACACACATGTAAAGGAAGCACTCAAAACATGCGGTTTTCCTAATTGGGCATTCATAAAGTCAGCAAAGAGGCACAGAAAAGAAGATCAGACACCAGCGAGGGAGGATAAGAAGGACAGACCCAACAACACTGCCATCCCCTATGTAGCCGGTGTATCAGAAAAACTCAGGAGAGTTTTCTCCAAGCATGACATCCCGGTGCATTTCAGACCCAGCAACACGCACAGACAAAAATTGGTTCACCCGAAAGACAAAACTCCTAAACACAAACTTAACAATGTGGTGTATGCTGTACAGTGCAGCGAGGAATGCCCAGACCTCTACATTGGAGATACCAAACAGCCACTTCACAACCAAATGGCACAACATAGAAGAGCCACCTCCACAGGACAAGACTCAGCAGTCCATCTGCATTTTAAGGATAAAGGTCACTCTTTCGAGGATGCCAATGTTCACATTTTGGACAGAGAGGACAGATGGTTTGAAAGAGGAGTGAAAGAAGCCATCTATGTCCACTGTGCGCGACCATCTTTGAACAGAGGCGGTGGTTTACAACACCAACTGTCTGCCATCTATAATCCAGTTTTGAGCTCCCTCCCCAGACGCCTTAACGCCCACTCACATCCTGGGCCATCTGACTTCAGGAATTCACATGATAAGGTGGGGCCAGGATTCACAATAAGCTCGCCCGAAACCCTGGCTGATTGGGACCCACACCCAGTTTCACACCTTGGCTCAGGCGATTAGAGGATCATCAGGGGGTCCTTTTGTCCCTCTTTGGGGGGACACTCCCACTAGGTTTAAATCTGGGACTCCCCACCATTTGACCTTAGAACTGAAGAAGCTTCTCGGATGAGAGGTGAAACGTCTTCAAGCAACTTAAAGAAGTCCAGACGCTTTTCTTTGCAAGCTCCTTTGACTACGATGACCTGGATGACTGAGAACCTTCACAGACAAATGTCATGGTGCGATATCATTTTTTGATTGGTCGACATGGTGCCTTTTTCCACCAACATGAACGGGCTGTTTTTTGTTTTGTTTTGTTTCTTGTTTTTTGGTCATAAACAGAGAGTACTTGCTAGCGCTGTCCTAGTAAATGTGACAAAACTATTGAGGAAAAAACGCCGCATATATATTGTTTATCATGACTGAATCAACACAATTTAAAAACTGGTATATGTCACCTTGTTACTTTGTCATCTTGAAGTGGTCATGTGATTGGCTTACCACGACTACTTTATTGTTCCTCAGTCAAAAAGCAGCACTCAAGCGATGTTTTGCCCCCTTAACTCCAGGTGTTGTGCCAAAAGTGACTGCCACCTGCGGGAGCGCGCGCAGCTGCTTAAAGCTGCAGCGCCCAGATTACTTACAGCTACTTCCGTGCAGCTGATATAAGATGCGATAAGCTGAACACAGCTTCAACCGTCTGTTGAAAAATAGACATTTTCTTGTTAGTGACGGTAACAGCGTTGTAAAGATACAAATAGTAATTAGTTAGATTACTCGTTACTGAAAAAAGTAACGCCGTTAATAACGCCGTTACTTGTAACGCCGCTATTCCCATCACTGCCTGTTACTGAGAGAAGACTGATCACAGCAGGTGGTATTAGCAGAAATAACACTCATGCAGTCTTCTCGCATGACACATTTGATTCATTGCATGTTGATTCCAGCACCCTTAGTTCTGCTCACTCTGTAGCTGCTGCTTTTCAAATGATTCCAGGTTGATCTAAAAACACTCAACATTAGACTCACTGAAGGCAGTGATCACATGGGACCATTCAGAATTCCCCATCCACATCCTGTATCTGTCAGACCCCTCACACCCGCAGTCTCCACCCACCCCCACCCTCTCTGGCTCTATGTCTCTATATAGAGACATGCGGTGTCCTGCCAAGAAATACAAGGGCATTGCCGCATGTCAGCCATTAGCCGTTCCTATGTAACAAGGCACACGCACACAGAAAAAATGTACAGCACATAGGCAATCACATACACACAGCCACACTCTGTCTGTGAGGTTTGGTGTGTAGGAAAATAATTGCCGAGGGAGCAGCTGAGGGCTGCGTGAGACGGCTGATTTTCATCTTTTCCTTTGTTTAACAGTTGTTCCTCTGTCTGCGAACCAAAAACCAGCCGTATTGTTGTTCAGGGTAAAAAGTTCATTCTTGTATTTTTGGAATCCTGTTTTAAAACGAGTCTAAAAATACCTGGGAGGTTCGTGCATGTGGGCGTGTGGAGTGTGAGCTGGGTGTAGATTTGCCGTCATCCAAGAAAAGATCAAACTCTGCGTTAAATCACTGGCAGACAAGTGCCCACATACTGATTTTTATTGTTTTACGCAATCTTCCTTCACCAGCTTACATCTCCATTTGGCCTAAAATTCCCTACAATATGCTGACTGTGCTCGCCTGTGAGGCCCTAAATTTAAACCATGTTGTTCCTTGTAATGTCCTAAAATGAGGAAGGCTCACAGGCAGGATGACTCACACACTAGATATTCATGTAATGCTCTTTAGTCGGCATGCTGCCACTTGCTGCAGACGATTTTGATACTGTAAAATAACTGCTTAATTTTGGTCATTTGTTGTGGCAATACCAACAACAACTATGGGGCTTCATGTCATGAACAATCATTCTGTACAATACGATAATTATAATTCTACAACTGTTTACAACTGTTTATAGCTTGCATATTTCTGTATAGCTCTATATTTATATCCTGTTCATAGCCTGTACATAGCTTGTATACCCACTACAGCCTGTACATACTTTCAGTTATAGCATATTCATAACATACCTTCTTACCGTGTACATTGTAACATACCCATAATCAGTGTTGGGACTAACGCGTTATTAAGTAACGCGTTATTAAGTAACGCGTTACAGTAACTACGTTATTATTGTGGTAACGCGCACGATAACTAGTTATTATGCCAAAACCAGGAACGCGTTACTCGTTACTGGGATTTAGATAGGCTCGTTATTCGTTACTTCGTGTGGTGGCTATCGCGGAGCTTCCACAGATTCAATAACATTAGCAAGTGGTGGAAGCCAGCAGGTGGATGAAGGAAAAGGGAGGCAAGAGGAGAGACCCGAAGCGGCCGCTGGTCCGAGAGTGTCAGGTGAACTGAACTTTAGGTAAGAAGTTATAACCTGCAGTCCATCTGGGTCAGATATGAACCAAGTTTAGGTGGAGTTTATTTTCGTTATGCTGACTTTTTCGTACTGCTTGCTAGCTAGCATGCCGGAGTTTCTATACAGCTGGGTGGGTGAGCTGAAAAGGAACACAGTTTGTCCCGGACTTCAGCTACAATGAAAAAGACACAAAGTTGGAGTTATTCTGTGTTTACGCTGCACAGCTGCCTCTTCTTCTCTCATCCTCTCACCCTCCCTCTCCTGTTTCTACTTCAATCATGAAACTGATCAATGATCAGCTGATCGGCTTTTCTCTCTTGTTTATTTATCGCCCACTTTGCGCCAGAAAGAGGAAACCAGCGGATGTCACGGTAAACAACAGCAGCACTTTTAAGCTTGATCAGCTGTTGTTAGAATTTATTTAATATTAATTAAGTATCAGCTGATGTTTGCTGGAGCCACAGCTGTAAACCTGCTGGTCATGATATCGGTTTGAATATGTGGTGAGAGGGAAACATGAAGATAAAACCAGGAGATGACAGCTGGTAACTGTGGAGGGGCGGGTCTAGCAAAGTGTTGCCAGGGTTCCATGTAGGGCATTAAAAGGGAAAGGGGGGCACAAGGAAATACTTTTCTTATTCTTATTTAAAATGTCTCACTTTAAAAAAAAATAATTATCTGAGTCTTACAACAAACGATTGATATATATATATATATATATATATATATATATATATATATATATATATATATATACACACCATCAGAACAGTGTACATCACTGTCACAACAGTGTTTATTTTCATTCAAAGGCTTTATGATTTTTCCTATAATGGTGGGCCGGTCTCTAGCCAAAATGCCCGGGACGATTTTTTTTGTCCCAGTCCAGCCCTGTATGCAGCTCATCTGCAGTCTGGTGTTACCTACATCTTCATATTCAGAAGGCAGAATTTCCGAGTTCTGAGTACAATCGAAAACACCATGACTGCAGTTTTTGTGTTGGATGTAAAAAGCAGGCTAGGATAGAATCAGGCGTGGGATTTCTCTCGTGGAAATGTGCACATTATTTTTTCCTTTCTATTGGTAGGTGGCACAGTGCACTTGTGGCAAGTAAGCAAGCTAGAAGACTGGCAATCTTGCTGGGTATCCAGTTACGGAAGCAACACATTAACAAGAGAATTCTGAGTAAAACCAAAGTTACTTTCCCTAGTAACTAGTTACTCTGAAAGTAACGAGTAACTTGAAGTAACTGAGTTACTTTTGATAGAAGTAACTAGTAATGTAACTAAGTTACTAATTTAAAGTAACTTACCCAACACTGCCCATAATAGACCCATTTCTGTAATATATATATATATATATATATATATATATATATATATATATATATATACCCATATTATTGCTAATATATATTTTGTAATGTATCTATATCATGGCTAAAGCACTTCTGGATGGATGCAAACTGCATTTTGTTGCCTTGTACTTGTGACATGTGCAATGACAATAAAGTTGAATTCTATTCTATTCTATTCTATGAGCTGTCTGTTTGTTTTTGACACAACAACAAAAAAGTAGACAGTAATGGGGACGAGGTAAAGGAAATTACACAGTGTAAGTTTTTCCTCCATTGTATAAGTGAGAACTGAGGCGGAGAAGTTTGTTTCTCTGTCTACAAAGGAAGAAGCCTTTTCTGTGTGGCTGTAGCTCATGAGGTAGAACTGGTCATCTACTAATTGGAAAATTGGTGGCTTGATCCCTGGCTGCTTCAGTCTGCATGCCAGACTTGGGCAAGATACTAACCCCAAGTTGCTCTTAGATGCATGCATTGGAGTGTGAATGTGTGTGAAAGTTAGATAGAAAAAAGTGCTTGTATGAATGGGTGAATGAGGTATGCTGTATAAAGTGCTTTGAGTGCTTCTTGAGAGCAGAAAATGTGTACAGTATATAAAAATTAGTAAATTTACCATGAAAAAAGTTACACTTTGGCATCTATTTAAGAGTGAACCCCATGAGATCAGGTGATACCTTATGATCAAACACTGGGTGAGGGCAAAGTCCCTTTTAACAGGAAGACCTCTGGCAGAGTATGGCTGAGGCAGTGGCGGCCATCTGCTGCAAACACAAAACATTGAAAAATGTCTTCTTACTCATTGTTCTTGCTTTTATAACTCGGGCACACAGTATGAACCACTGAGGGGTTTTGAAGCACATGACGAGTGCAGAAGCGTCGTGATCAATATGAACAAACCACTAAAGCCAGCACTGCAGTTTCAGCTTTAATCATTTAAAGTAATGCTGCCTTTCCCTCCTGTTACTGAATTCTCAGTGGTCACATTGAGCGACTGGTTGTTGTTTTATGGATTATTTATGTGTTATTTGTGACATGGCAGACTGATTCAGCTCACACATTTAGTGTGAACTAACACACTATACAAGAGTGTTTTGGTAGTAATTATTATTTGGATGGATCTTCTCAGAGTGCAGTCAATCTTTGTTCTTTAGATTGTGTAACATGAAAACAAGTAGAGATGTGAACACCAGGGCTGAAATGAGAAGTAGTTTTCATAGGTAATTAAGGTTCAGAACCTTCTGTTTTTATTTTTAGATTGGTTAAGCTGAAAAATAGTCCCCAGTACAGTGTCCATTGACGTATACTCACCTCTTGCCCCTGCAGGCGGTCTATCTCTCAAGCTCAGATCCTCTACCAGATACCTGGGAGGGTCCTTAGCTGTTCCTAGGACTGCGCTCTTCTGGACAGAGCTCTTGGATGTTGTTCCTAGGATCTGCTGGAGCCACTCACCTAGCTTGGGAGTCACTGCACCTAGTGCTCCGATGACCACTAGGACCACTGTTACCTTCTCCCTCCACATCTTCTTGAGCTCTTCTCTGAGCCCTTGGTACTTCTTCAGCTTCAAATGTTCCTTGTTCAGAAGATGCCATCATTCGGTATCTCTACGTCTATCACTACGGCCATCTTCCTCTGCTTGTCTACCACTACTATATTCAGTTGGTTAGCCACCACCATTTTGTTAGTCTGTTTGTATCTGGAAGTCCCACAGTATCTTAGCTCAGTAATTTTCAACCACCCTAGGTGGGGTGTTCCATTTTGACCTCGTAACTTCCAGATGTTTCTGTATACAATGCTGACGACTTGGTTATGGCGTTTCATGTATGTCCTGCGTGCTAGCATCTTGCACCTTGCTGTTATGTGCTGGATTGTCTCGGCCTGCACCTGGGGTCTTGCCTGGTGTGATAGACCCCAGCCTCTATGGATCTTGCACTTAGAGCTTGTTCCTGTGCTGCCATGATTTATGTCTGTGTGCTGTCTTTCAGTCCAGTCACTGGTAGAACTTTGGGATGTCACCAACTTTCTCTATCTGCAAGTGGTATGTACCGTGCAGGGGCCTGACCTTCCATGATGGTTCCTCCTCTTTCTTGGGTTTCTGCTGCCTGAGTTATTTACTAAAACTGCACAGTCTCATCCTGGAATGTGGTGCTGACACTCACTAGTCCCTGGCCACCTTCCCTCCGCTTAGCATACAGCCTCAGGGTGCTGGACTTAGGGTGAAACCCTCGATGCATGGTTAGGAGCTTCCTTGTGTTGATGTCAGTAGCTTCTATCTCCTACTTTGACCAGTTTATTATTCCAGCAGGGTACCAGATCACGGGCAGGTCGTAGGTGTTGATAGCCCGGATCTTGTTCTTAACGTTCAGCTGTCTTCTCAGTACTTGCCTGACTGCAGGTACTTGGTGGTTGCAGCTTTCCTAGAGGCCTCTTCATGGTTACCATTTGACTGTGGGATCCCCACGTACTTGTAGCTGTCTTCTATGTCTGCAATGTTGCCTTCTGGTAGTGCAAACAACATTCCGATGTCATTGCTGTATATCCTGGTGGTGGGTGTAGCAATGAATTGATTGCTATTCATTGCTATCCCGCACTTGATGGTGACTTGTACTATTGGCTTGAAGTTGGCATCTAGTGTTGTACGCCACATCCCCCATACATTTCTAGGCATACCAGGATCCAGGTGTGGGGCATTGAGTAATAGGCCTTCTTGTAATCAATCCAGGCGGTGCACAGGTTGGTCAGCCTAGTCTTTCAGTCTCGGCTGACTGCTCGGTCTACCAGTAGCTGGTGTTTTGCTCCTGTGGTATTCTTGCCAATTCCTTTTCTGTGCCTTTTCATCTTAGCTGCTATAATGCCTAAAAGGAGTTTCCACGTGGTACTGAGGCAGGTTATTGGCCAGTAGTTGGATGGGATATTTATATATGTATGTATGTATATGTACATTTGGGCCACTTTAGTTCCATGGTAGCCTTCATACCTTTTAAATAGTGATGATGATGGTTATAAAGAGATGAGGCAAAAGAAGAAGTACACTCTGTAGCAAAGTCATTCTAGCTTTTGTTTAGAGAGCACACACCTTCGTCATCGCTTACATCGGCATAAATCCTTATTTTATTGTTCGTTTCATCCTGTTTGCCCAAAGGCTGACACCACCTTAACAGTCACACCTCTTCTGTCCTCGCAGTGCGGCGATGATGATGACGGCAGAGAAGCTGCCAAGAAAACCTGCCATGTGTGTTTGTTTGTGGGCGTCTGTTCCTGCATGTGTGAACATCCAGTTAATTCAGCGTGCTCTTAAGCGCCACTTCAGGAGTGTGACACAGGTCACATGGCATGCACAGTCTCTCTTACTCACACTCACACACACACACGCACACACACACACACACACACACACACACACACACACACACACACACTGCATTAACTGGTACATAAATTTTCTATGTCCCCTGTTTAGCTCACATCCTGCTTCATGCTCTGTGCAACACACACTTTGCTTAGATTCATGCTGCCACTAAGAATTGTCACATTCTGCACCAAGAGGACAGGAGGCTCTTTTCTCTTAAATGTGAGCTTTAGTAACACAACGCCACATACTGCTCACTGTGATTCTTCTCACACACTCACTGCATGGTCAAAAGTATTGGATCCCTCTTTGAGTTCATGTGTTTTCAGTCGATTTGCGTCAGGTGTCTAAAATCAAGCAACTATCCATGCAGTCTGTCTTTACACATAGTTGTGAAAGAACAGGTCATTTTAAAGTCTGTGCCTTTTTCCAGAGAATTAAATCTTTGCATGGGTCATTTAAAACAAAAAATTAGCCCCCTTTCAGCTGCATTAGAGGCACTGGTATGTAACTTGCATTACATTTTGTGCAATTACAGAAACAATCACAAAAAGTCGGAAGATGCTTTTGGAAGAAATGGAAGAAATGACATATGATGATGTCCTGTACCTGATTTTTGTGTTAACTGTTAGTCACAAGATAAGCCAGTAAAAATGCATGTGCAGGGAAAGGAAAACTGCCTTAGATATTATACCGTTGAGCTTAGAATAAGCAGGAGAGTATGGTTTTGTGTGTGTAGAGTTTGGAATGTCCGCTGTGTGGGTTTTCTCTGATGTCCCACCACTGAAAACCTGCTACATTAATGTTTTATATATCGACGCTGCACACTCTTAACATCACTAGTTTCACTTCCTTATTTCCTTTGTTTTTTCTTACCGGAATAATGGCTAGATTTCTACTTGCAACTAACTCCTTGTGGTAACAGTGCCCTGAGAGGTTAGCTCCTCATTGTAGCGTTTGACCCAATAAACATACGCTGGAGCGACTATTTTGACAGCAGAACTTTTATTTGGAGTTGTGGTTCCATTCACAGCCACTCCCGCTCTCTTTGTGCTGTCACGTCCGCTCCCCCTCCGACTGTCACTGCCAACATAAAAAGACACACAATCAATGTCAGATCCCAACACACCTGTTGACCCCGCCCCTGCGCCGCCCCGGGAGCTCACTGTGTCACCCCTCCTCTGCAGCTGGCCAGAGACCACACCCACGCCACACTCATGTTGCCAAAGCAAGTGAAATTCAGTTGTCCTGAAATCACTTACCGGATCTGTGACCGCAATCAGCCTTTGCCTGATCAGTTTATGGTCTTGTTGATAGTTTCAAGTCTTACCAAATACAACATGGTGTTGGTTTTATAAATCATGGTCCTACTTGAATTTATTTTTAACTAGTTGCTGCTATTTGAGTGTGGGCTGTTTGTCATTCAGTTCTGTCCTTTGCTCATCAAGATTTTGAAGGCTAGATTAAAGATGGTACAAAAAAATAACTGTTAGTTATGGAAGTTCTACTTGTGTTATCAAATTTTAATTTTCATCAGTGAATTGTCCTTTTTTAAGCTCTGCTTAGGACTGATTTTCAAAGACACCAGTCTGAGGGTAAAGACTGTAGTTGGAGTTGGGTCGTGGTGTTTCCCGCTCTCTTGTCCGATTCAGCTCCGCCCAAAGAGGAAGTTTTCTGGTGAGCGGTTGAGATGTACCTAATTCCAGTCTGCGACTGTGGTTTTTCAAACATAGATGTTTTTTTTATATACCGTATGACATTGCCAGACTCCTCCGTCTTTATCATTTGCATTCTGACATGCCCAGTTGTTTCACTTCCTCCTGAGTGTACAGTAAACCCCTTGAGGAAGCTGGGTTTATGGGTGTGTCTGGGGGATACAACAGCGGTGACATGCAAACAGACAATGTGCTGCCTGACCACGCATGCATGTCAGTTAAACTGTGCACTGTAGCATGAGAAGATACCCACTCACAATAAATTTTTTGGTAATTATTTCAATTATGCATGTATGTGTTCATACATGTTCCTGTTGGAGTCTGTTTTGGTTAATTGGGAGTGGGTTGAAATGTAGAAAACCACACAGACACACACATTTCTTTGTGCGTGTCTGTGTGTGTGTGTAAAATCCCATTTGTAAAACAAAAAACGTTCTGAGTTTTGATCATCAACACGACTTACAGACAGTGAATTTTGTAGTATACATAAGTTTTGTTAATCTCGATTTGTTTATTGCTGTTTTTCTGCAGGAACCACACAACAGTTCGAAAGTGAGAAGTGAAAAATCGTGAGGACTTGGAAGTAAATCGAAGGAACCTGAAAATACGACAGTTCTGAAAAAGAAGAACAGTCAACGATTAAAAAGATGGGGCGAAAGAAGATCCAGATAGCACGGATTATGGATGAACGGAACAGACATGTAAGTGATGTAAGACTCTGACTAGCACTTATTTCACAGTGTGCTTCCAGTTTATTAGTTTAATCACTGAGATATGAAAGAACAGAATCTTATGAGGTACACTTTCGCAAGTTTAAATTCAATTCAATTAATCACTCAGCCTCCATGCTGCCTTGTTGCAGGTAAAGGATAAACTAAGGAGCTGCACCGGGCCAAGTATAAGCTGAAGAAGGATTATTTGAATTGAATTGAGCTGGAAATGAGTATAAAACATCTCCTTTAAAGTACTTAAATAGTTTTTTTTTTTTATATTTACCAAACAGTTTTTCTGGCTCAGCCTCTGACTGAACTTAGGACTCATCTTCTTCCTGTGATTCCCCCTCAGTCTTTCCCCTGTTTATTCTCACCACAGTGTATTTATAGAACAAGTTCATTAAGGGTACATTTTTAGCTCCACTTGAAAACTTCACAACTCGAACTGAAGTGTTTTCATGTCAGTTTCCAAAGTGCGCATTGTTTAAAATAAAAAATAACCTTAATAACACACACAAAGGAAAAGCTGCTGCACTTAAGTAAAAATCAAAAATCAAAAATTAAAGGATAGGATCAAATCAAACAAAAAGATCATACAGCAGAAAGAGGAATTATACAAATTGATGGCCTCATTAAGAAAGGAGCTTCTGTGACATGCAATGAAACATTTAGTCATGATTGCTCAGAGCAAGAACCCTGTGCAGAGGGATGTCTGTGTTTAGGTGAACACATGAAACGCTGCTGTATATACACGTTCACGCTCTTTCTTTCGCCTGCTTTCACTCAAGTACAACACAAACCAAGAACACTTAATACAGACAAGCTAGCAAAACCATGTCATGTGACGCCCACAAACACGACTGTGTGATTGTGTGTGAGAATCATTTCAAAATGTGCCAGCACCATCTAGCTCATGGCAAAATAACAACTGGGTTATAACGACTGATTGTAAATAGGTGCACTGACACACACAGGCGCAAACACACACACACACACACATATCTTTTCTGGGGGAGTGGTTCCTTTCTTCCTGTTATGACAGGAAATGCAGGCACATGTGCTTCCTGACCCCCCTGACAGGGCAGAACTGACCTCCTAGTCCTTCCCTAGTCTGTACCAAGGTATACCAGTGCCTCTTTGTGTGCAGACTTGTGGTGTGAACACAGTAAAAGTATGTGTACTTGGTCATATTGATGACAATTATTCATACTGAAAAAAAAACTTTCCTTTTTTATGTCAGCGGCTCAGTTTATGATGACTGACATGTGTGGAAAATAGCAGCAAGCACCAGCGATTGCTGACCTGACACACTTGTACTCTTTGTAGTGCAAATGCAAGCTGGTTTGCAACCCACCTCCACCCAAGCTACCAAGTTGTTGAGATCATCTTGTTGTCCTGATATTTATTTATTTATTTTTTACTTTTCTATGCTTTATTCCTGTCTTCTCTGCCCCTCTCTGACTCTGATTTTAACCATATTTTCAGCATCAAATCATTGGAACATACATTTATCAGAACAGTGTGAAAGGCAATAATGTTACTTATTATAAACATTTGGCCTTCACTTGCCTATCCTGTTGACCGAGCAAGATTATTGGTAGTTGTTATGTGTTTTTGAAGACAATGTAAAAGAATTTGTTGTAATACCTTTGACAGTAACCTAGCCACAGAAACCTGTAATTGTTTAAGCTGGACATTTTATCAGTTTCGTCTTTGACTGCTGACACCAATAGTTAGCATGGAGTTAGGAAGGATAAAAACATTATGCCTTTATCTTATATGCTTTTATTCTATAGCCTCTGCTTTCATACTCAGATTCTTCTGGTGGCACACTGTACTTCAGATGTTCTGTTATTTTGTCAGGGCCACATGCAATATCTCAACAGCAGTTTACACCTGTTCACAACCTTTATGGCTTTCCAAAATTGATGAAGATGATTCTGTTGCATACCTAAATCCATATATATGACCATATAAGTTATATATAATATGTCATAGGGTGACGATTTGCAAAATGGTAGATGGACTCATTAATAACTAGACATTTCACGGTTCTCCTTTTACCTTCCTTTCTTCCAGGTGACTTTCACTAAGCGTAAATTTGGCCTAATGAAGAAAGCTTATGAGCTCAGTGTGTTGTGCGACTGTGAGATTGCACTGATCATCTTCAACAGCACCAACAAGCTGTTTCAGTATGCCAGCACAGACATGGACAAAGTTCTGCTGAAATACACCGAATACAATGAACCACACGAGAGCAGGACCAACTCCGACATTGTGGATGTAAGTAAAACACACACACACATTGAACATGTATAAGCTGTTGACTTTGGTCTTTTCAGTTTCCTGATTGAGCAAAAAGAATTCTGAGAAACCATCCATTAATCTTTTTAATACTATTCTTACTTATTCTATTTGATGTGGACACCCTGTCGCACCAAGACTACTTTCTCCCAACTAGCTGCCCCTCATATCAGAATTTCAGGAGCGAGACGCCTCCAAACACGCTCCCTCTGGTTCTCATCTATTTATGTTCCCCCAGTTCTACAAGCTGTTCATTCTCGTTTACGTGCCCCACCGTCCCTCCCCTTTTCAGTTCTTTAACTTCTTTACTTTTATTTAGTACATGGGGATCTTCCAGGCCCAGGAGCCACCGCCAGTCCCCTCCGAGGCCTTCCCCAAACCGCAGCTCAATTCATGTTTAAGCCATTCGCCTTTATCTACTAAAACACTGTCAAACCTAAAATGAGGACGTGGGCCCAGCAAGTTAAAGAGCAGTTTTGAACAACTGGTGGGTGGAGCTTATGTCCTCACAGCCAGTGTTGTGTAGCTAAAACTCTTTCTGTATAGTTTATTAATCGGAACTATGATGCTTTGAGGATCTGACCTCAGTGTGCAAATGTGTGTGTGACACACTCAGCACGCAGCATTTCAGCAACACACAGTACTAAAGTTTGTGCTGGACTGAACCTTGTTCTGCCTAATTTTAATAGTCATAGTATTAGGAAAAGAGCACAATAGCAACTGCCTCTGCAGACACATGCAAACACACTCTCTGTGGAAACACGCACCCACGTTTTGGACACTTGCTAAGCACACCATGACACCAAGGTCAAATCTAAGCTGTAAGATGTCAGAATCCAGGCAGATCTGATTGAAACATGTGACATGTTGCTAAACAACAGATTATGTTTAGGAAATGATGAGGAAGATGACTCAGACAATTAAATGTAAACATCCAAGGTTTGTTCTCATAAGCAGGACTATCCTGTTGAGACGAGAAGGCAGAGGACTGTGTTGATGCCGTTTTCTGCTCTCTGCCTGCACATGGACACACCGTATGCGTGCATCACCTGAGCTTTTCCCCCACATTGCCGACCACATGACCTTTCGGGCAACCCCATCAGAGCCAGCTTTACGCACTATGTAATCCTCTGTAATCTACTACAATCCTGTTTAGCTCATTACTATAATCTATACCTGCAGTCCCTTCATCTCTGTGCTGTAAAGACACAGTTTGAACAGCAGCATTATTTACTGCTCACTGCTGTCGCTGCCACTGTAACCTCTGTACAATTTATCCTCCCTCGCTACTGTCCAGCTTTCTTTTCCTGTGTGTGTGGACACTTTTTCTTTTGCCTAGCCATGGCGTTTTTGTTAGTTTCCTAACCTTCGTAAAATTGTAGTGGAAAGGAGTGATGAATGAGTGGATCGTTTTGATAAAGCCAGTGGAGTTTTTCTTCTCCGGACTCATTTTAATTCCAGCTCTGTATGTAAGGGTGCCATTGTTAATTTGTTTTGCCAAATGAAATGGACTGAGACTTCTGAGCACTCAAAGCACTTTTTACTTGAAGCCTCGCCCAGTGACACAAGTGCTTTTCTCAATACCTAAGCATCTTATCTGCATGGTAGCTGCATTTGAGCACAACTGTAAATTTGTGCCCCATAATCTATGAAAGATGGACCTTTTTTTAAAAAACAAAACAAAACAACAACAACACTTTTTTTAAATGTATTATGATACAGTGTTATAGTGAATTGCCATACACCCTGAGCTGTGGCCGCATGAAGAAAGCTCTCACTTTAGCTGTCATACTCACATTTGATTATTTGGTTTATCGAAGAGTGCACCACTCACTGACTGCAAGCTTTCTCTGATCATTGTATTGTGTGAGCCTGGGGTGAATGTGCTTCACTTCTGTGAAGATCGTGATATTGTGTTAGCACACATCTGAATGCTTCAGTGCAGCAAACTGTCAAAAGTTCGGCTTTTCTTTAGGTGCACACATTCACTGATGATCAGTTAATCAAGTGAATTTGATTAGCAGCACCTGGCTGCTAGCTTCTCTCTTAATTCCTGTGGAAGCAGTAAGATTGAGTAAGGAAGCAGTTGAATGTCCTGTGGAGACTATTTTTCATGTAACTCTATGTCATGGTATAAATTATAGATATTAGACTAGACTTGACCACCATAACATCATCTATTGCATTTTTCACTGTTCAATATGAAGGATTGGTATGTTTAGGTCTGTCTCAGGGTTGATTTTAATTACTTATTTACCTTTTTTAGCATAGGACTGATCATTTTTGCCAGGTTTATAAGCTAACATGCCAGGAAGTGTAGAAATGAACTTAACCCAGACTTCTTGGTCAGTCTATACCACACAGTAAACCATATCTTTTGTGTCCTAATCCCTTTAAAAATGCCCCAAAAGGGACCAACAGCACAAACAAAGGACTAGTATTCAAATGTGTCAGTTATGTAAAAAACATTCACCCACAGCTGTCATTAAGTGCAGAGTATCTTTAAAGACCAAGAGGATTTTTTTTAGTTCAATTTTATTTATATAGCACCAAATGACAACAACAGTTACCTCAAGGCGCTTTATATTGTAAGGTCAAGACCCTACAACGATACGAAGAAAACAGAGAAAAACCCAACAATCACATCACTCCCTATGAGCGAAACGCTTATTTATGCAGGAGTACTGGAAAAACTGAGCTGGATGGGGAATGAAGTGTAAGTTCTAGATGATAGTATGTCCACATAGATGTGAAAAGACTCCGCCAATGAAATGTCTGGCAGGCAGGAATTTAGTAGAAGAGAGGCTCCTTTGTTTTGGTTATCTTTTTTGTTCTCATATGCTTGTTTGTGTGTGTACAGGCTACTGGCCAGATAACTATCAGCTTATTGTTTTGTGTTCATTTAGACTGGGAACATTGCTGCTATTTATAAGTCTGCATTCCTCACTTTTACTCTGTTAACCTTCTTTTGCTTTAGCCCGCTGTGTGTGTTTGTGCGTGTGTGTCTGTGTTAAACTGTGGATCCGTGCCGTGTTCTGATTAGAAACAGATGAAACCTACACTCACATATGCTTGCGGAGTGAGTCCAGTTCCTTTGTGTTGGCTGAGATCCCTCCCTGCTAAATGGCTGGAAACCGGTAGTGGTCTAAAAATAGCCCAGAACACAGCTAAGAATAGCCATGACGGGCAGTGAGTGTGTAATTGTGGTTTGCTGTGAATGACTGTGTGTGTGTGTGTGTGTGTGTGTGTGTGTGTGTGTGTGTGTGTGTGTGTGTGTGTGTGTGTGTGAACCACAGGAGGAAAATAAAGAATAGGAAGAGAAGCAACTTCAGACTGAGTAACCACATTGAAGTTCCCCACAACCTCCTTCTCTTCCCTCCTTCCCTTTTCCCTCTCTGTCCAGTCCAGCACATACCTAACCAGAGGAAGTCAAGGACTTCATGTAAAAGTGTGTCCGATATTTATATATACACAATGAGATGTCCTTTTTTATTTCTCATTCAGCAGTAGTGGAGGAAAAGCTTAGATTCATAACTAAATATAACAGCAGCATTGCAGAAGCACTCTTGTGAGTTCAAACTAATACAGAAACACTGAAAATACCACATTAACAGTAGAGAAACTAATGTTACACTACTGTCTCACTTCTTTAGTGTTGTGGATGGAAATCTGTGTGCTGTTAATGTAGTTAAAAAATAATCACACATATAAACATTTAGATGTGTGATTACGGTTTCATGGACAGGTGTGGACTGTTTTTAGTTTTTCGTGGCAAACTAAGGGTCAGAAATTTATTCCAGGTCCTTAGTTATGTTACATTCTTTAAAGGAAATAATCCCCTGGGCAGAATTGGGGTGTGGTCTGTAGCAAGATGGTTCTGGGTTCGAGTCCACCAGCTGGCCTTTTTGTGTGGATTTCATGTTCTCCCTGTGCCTGCATGGGTTCTCTCCAGGTATTCTGGCTTCCTCCCCAGTAACATGGTCAATTAACATGGTCAGTGAATGCTTATATGTCCCTCTTTGTTAAACAAAGTGGGTTGGAGACCTGTTAAGGGTGTTCTCTGCATAGGTGGCAGTAGGATGGAGTGACTGATTTGATATGAATTTCAAAGCTGTTTTTCGGACCTCTCAGTGTGTGGTCTAAAAAGGTACTGCTGCATCACTGAGCTGAAAAAAAGCAGACCTATCAGACAGAGCAGACACTTTGGAGGTGATGAAAGGAACATTCTTCAAAAGAAAGGTAGTCAGACATACCTTTCATGAGCAACATTACCCAACAGACTGATTCTACAATTAATATAGAAGCTGTCATAAAGGGGACAAAACTGCTTAATGATATATGAACTTTTCCAGTACTACAGCATCATGTTGGAATTTTTCCCTTCCCCTCAGCTATTTCTCCTCCCATTGTCTCTGAAAGTAGCAGGGAAGACACCTAATGATGGTAGCAAAATTCTTTCCTTAGTTCAAAAAAACAAAAAAGATGAGGATAGTTTTACAGCATATGCAATTATGGCAGCTAATGAAACAGGCTCACTGGTCCTTATTGTGATTGTGTCACTGCTGATAGAAGCAGCAGGATGAATTCTAAAGTGTATGAAGCTATGCTGTCTGCTCAAATTCAGTCCAGTGCTCTACTGATAGCAGGTGAAACAGTTTTTCACATAGCCTAACCCCTCTCTACTGGAAGCATAAGACTATTGCACAGTGGAGAACAGGAGCATCACATGATCCAGTACAAATATCCACCTCTTTAAGGCGCTACTGCAAAAACAGGACTGTAGGATTCATCCTCCTGAGAACATGAATGTATGCAGAATTTAAAAAAAAAAAAAAAAACTACACGAGAAGGTGGAAAATCCAGTAAATGTGAATATTTCTAGTAATAAATGTTGACTTCAGGGCTGAAAAGCCAGTGTAAAATAAGGTTCCTTTATTGACCTCTACAAACTGTCATTCACCAACCTCAGTCAGAAATAACAGGTTTACAGCTGATAGCTACATAGAAGCTATTTCTTAAGGAAATTATGAGGAAAGTTTCAGAGAAATGCGTGGAAAGTTTGGGATCCATAACTTGAATGTTTACAGTTGTTTCTTGTGTCTTTGTAAATAACGTAGGTCTAATTTTGGACAAAACTGCCATCTGCTGCCTGCGATGGTGTAAAAGTTGCGTGTCATGTTCCTTGGCACATGCTCACTTTCAGAGCAACTGCGCACACACACTGACGCTCACATAGATTTAAAGTATCGTCTGATGTTAAAGAGAAGGAGACGGCCCACGAAAAGAGATACCAATGGAGCAAGTGAAGCCAAAAAGAGAAAACAAAATGGATGGAAAAGCAATGAATGGTGGAGTTGGGTGGGAGACGGGCAGCTGATTTGATATTATGGTATCTCCCTTTCCCTCTTTCCTCGTCAGCTGTCTCCCCCTAAGTTGCAAATGCCAAAGCAGGAATCTGTTCCAGCCACCTGCCATTACACATATTCAGCCCTGACAAACACACACTCCTCGTCAGTGGTTGGAAATAACTAAGACCTCAGAACATGTACTTATGTATTTGCATTATTATGTGAAGACTGTGATATCGCTTACTGAACAGAGCACTGTCCAAATATCTGGTTACTTTGGAGCAGTCAGGGATCAAACCACCAACCTTCTGCTCTATCTCGTGAGCTACAGCCACCCGCAAATAATGCTTTTGAATTTCATTAAAACACAACAAGACTAAAGTAATTTAATGCTCTTTGTATTCAGACATATTTTGTACAAAGAACCTGAGAACCTTGCACCTTAACAGCACTGTCTGACAACACCAGCTCACACCACTTAATGAATGTGCTGTGATCTTGGCTATATTTACAAATGATCACTGAGCGACAAAGTTAGACACAACAGAGTGACTCTCAAACAGGGCGTAGCTTTGGTGTGGGCACAGCTGCTGCCCAGAGAGAGAGAGAGGGAGCTGGAGGTCAATGAGGGCAAGAGTTCTGCTATAGAGCAGTACTCTCCATAGATATTTCACTAGGTGCCTTAAAAGAAAAGCACCTAATGCTGTATAAATGAAATAGAATTGAACTCTAATGAATGTTAGCGGAATATTTGCGTGCGATTCTATCAGTCTCACCACTGGCAGCTAAATTTCCCCACTACCTTTTACAAGTAATTGACTGATTGAAAACCACCAGTTAAGTTTCATCCATTCAGTTTATACAGTAAGAAGCAATGATGTATATTGCAGAACCTAGAAGTATATGAATCTGTAACACATTAGCTTCATCTCGGCAAACTACAACATAGTCCCTTGGAAGAATTTAGTGTATACTGTGTACTTGTATGTTACAACTTGAATTGCTTTTTCTTAAGTATCTTGTTAGATGGATGCAGTAGAGATGGACGGGATATGTGGGAAACAAATAGGATTCAGTCAGATACGCTATGGAAAGATGAGTTGGATGGAATTTTGTAAGGTAGATCTTACAATAATACAACAGAGAAAACCCCAACAATCATAAGACCCCCTCTACGAGCAAGCGCGTTGGCGACAGCGGGAAGGAAAAACTCTCTTTTAACAGGAAGAAACCTCCAGCAGAACCAGGGTCAGGGAGTGGCGGCCATCTGCCGTGACAGGGGTGGGTGAGGGGAGGAAGACGGGACAAAAGACATGCCGTGGATTGGAGGTGGGTCTCAAAGCAGCTGTTTTGTGCAGCAACTGTAGGCAAACCAAAGCAGCTTAAATGATGTGCATAGATTTGTCTGCCGGATGGGTGAAAGTGAGCGGGTGAAGTTGCCTGGCTGCAGTTAAAGCTTGACTGCATGGCTGCTGATGTAGCTGACAAACAGCTACAGATAGGTTTCTGTTAAAGAAAAGAAGCTGCAGACTGAACTACTTGTGAGGCTTGTTGGCAGATTTGGCTTCTTGGTTGTGGAACCTTTTAAAATCCTGGAAAAGTTTTTTGTTTTCTTGTCAGTGATTGTTGTCTTTTAACAACAATCGCCTCATCTTGCACACTCTCCCCATGATCACTTATTCTAATTTTCCGAGAGAGATAGAGAGCGAGAGAAAGTGCGTGTGTTGTCTTTTTCTTGATCTTTGTGAACATTTTATCCACATAACCCTGATGCTGTAACCTCAGAGGCTAATTGTACAGATGATTGTGCAGACTGCCAATTACTCATCAGGTTATCGTCATTATTATACAGGTAATTTTTCCTGTGATAATTACTGAGATTAATTTATCTCTCAGCCCTAATTACAATTTTGTTTTTCTTCTATCCTCTCAAATGAATCATTTCACAATTGCTTTGGAGTTGGGTCAAACCTAAATTTGAAACCAGCAGACTAAGACTAATGTCAATGCTTAAACACTGTTTACAGATGTAATATTAGCCATTAGGAGACCTCTACTTTACCTTAAATTCACATTTTATTGCATAAACGCGTGAAGTATTTTAACAGTTTGCTCCTTTAAAGTTAATAAGTGAAATGTTTCCACCTGACTTCCTTGCATTCAGTCTTTATTTCCACTAAAAAACAAAGTGAGGCATAATGTAGTAGCACTGTGTGCTCTGTGTGTATTTGATGAGGGAAAAGTAGGCTAGTGGAGTCGGTTTTATGTTTTAATAAATCAGCCAGATTGACAAATTGCAAGGGAGTGACGAGGAACACTGCGGAGCACAGGGGCAAAAAATAACCTTCTACGGCCATCCTTCCAGTAGCCACACTGGTATTGGTGGAAGCTGCCTCACCCCTCCCCTCACTGCAGACCCTAAAACCCCCTCCCTCCCTTTTAAAGCACAACAGGTGTACATGACTGGGATGAGTGGGATAGCTGCTCCAACAGTCATATTTGTATGTCTGTGTTTGAAAGAGGCACTGCCATGCCCATACAGTGACAGACTGGACTAATGGGCTGTGAAGCGCTGAAGCAGGCCACCAAGACCCAAACCACACACTGTACAACACGTAAACACACACATGCACAAACAGACGCACACACACTCACATCACCATCATCATCCAAAATCTGTGTAAGAGAAGAGATTTCCCAATATTCACATGAAGCATCTGACCTTTGAGACACACACACAAATTAAATTCTGTTTATTTTTCACGCATAACATGAGTATAAAAATTCAGAGACCTTTTTGTGAATGCTGTCACATGCTGGTGAAACGAGTATGTTGGGTCTGATTGTACTTTTACATTTTAAACTGGTGTCTGGCCTATAGAAGTCAGTTTGGAGCCTCACTGGTGGGATAGCTGCTCATTTATCGCCCTCTTGTGGTTGGAAATGTTTGTTCTAAGTTCGACCTCTTCATTAGAAGAAGAGTCCTGGTGCAAGATCAAAACTTTCTCAGAGCAGACTAACTAACCACACAGGGCCTTTAATTCATAAAAATCATATTTAGATTGCATGTTTTATAGTTTTATAGAGCTACTAATTGTAGTAGTCACAAGGAGCAGTGCAGTGCCAGTCCGATGCCTGTATAAATGGAGAGGCTACCATCAGGAATGGTAGTCAATGTTAGTTTGAATATGTGGGTCATCAAGAATGAGATTTCCATACCAGATTCTTCTGGACCGGGTAACAATTACTGCCTCTGATGCTGTTGGCTAACAGGGTGCTGGTGGAAACTGTACTACTGCTGGCTGAATACATAGGAACAGAAATAGAGGGAGGTGTGTTAGGAGGCAGCGAGAGGGAAAGAAAGGCAGGGGTGTGGAGTTGAGAGTAGGGACTATGGCTGCTAAAGGGAAAGCTGATATGATGGAGAGAAGGATGGTCGATTTTGACTTTGGACATCAAGACGAGGAAGCAAGTGAAGGCAGACGTAAGGATTTAAATGATTTAAGTCAAAAAAGATAGAATTATGCACTTAGTTCAGGGAGGAATTGAGAAAGGCTCTGGGTGGTAGGGAAGACTTACCAGATGACTGGAAAAGTACCATTGAGGGAAACTGCCAGAAGGTGTTTGGTGTATCAGGACAGAGCAAAGACAATGAGTCTTGTTGTTGGAATGAGGAAGTTTTAGCAAAGGAAAAGTGCGATAGCCATAAAGAGAAATAAAGTAGACAGGAGTGCTGGAAGGCTAGATGTACAGCAGAGAGAAGGGAAGCAACAAAAAGGCTTATAGTGAGTATGGAGGAAAGTTAGCAAATGAAGAAGAGTTGGATGAAGATTTGGTCCAGGTGACATACCTGTGGAGTTATGCAGATGTGTGGGAGAGAGGGTAATGGACTTTTAGACCAGGCTGTTTAACAGAATCTCAGAGAGGGTGGACAAGCTTAGAAATGAGGACATCAGAGGGACAGCTCAGGTTGAGGGATGTGGAGACAAAGTTAGAGAGGTGAGGCTGAGATGAGGTTTAGGCCATGTGCAGAGGAGAGATAGTGGACACACTTTACAAAAAATGCTGAAGATGGAGCTGCCGGGCAGGAGGAAAAGAGGAAGGTCTCAGAGAAGATCCATGGATGTAGTACATACAGTAAAGTCACCCTGCTGTGTTTGTCTCTTTTGTTTGTCTTCTTTTATCCAGACCCTGCGAAAGAAGGGTTTAAACGGCTGTGAAAGCCCTGACATCGAGGCTGATGACTCTGCTGGCCAGAGCCCAGAGTTGGACGATAAATACCGGAAAATCAATGAAGACATTGACCTGATGATCAACCGACAGAGAATCTGTGTATGTTCACACCTGCTCTTTTTGATGCATAGTGTTGTTTTAAGCAGCTTCGTGTTTCCTTACCAGTGACGACTGGCTTTGTTTGTTCTATGTGCAGGGTCTGCCCTCCTCCAACTATGACATGGGTATATCCATCCCAGGCAGTAATCAGGGTGGGCTGCTCTACTCCCATCAGGGCATAGGGGGCAATCTGGGTAACCATAGCCTGCTGCCCATCTCTCACTCATCTCTGCAAAGAAACAGCATGTCGCCTCAACGTCCTTCCAGCACAGGAAATGCAGGTATGTTTGTGGTCAGTAGCTTTTACTTCAGTCCTCATCAAAGACCTTATTAAATGTTCAGCTGTTTTGGACTGTAACAGCTAGAGCTCAAAATGGGCCTTTGGGCAAATAAGCAGGCTGGTCCACACCTAGCAAATACTCGGTGTTAACCTACCTAGCACGTGTTTTCCTGTTTTTTGTCTTCTATTTAAAAATCTTTTCACGATCCTGCTGATTTTCCTTTCATAGAAAGCCTGACGCGCTGAAGTGTTTCCAGATTTTCTATATGAGAAAAAAACCCAGTATTGGCCAACATTTGGTCCAGCAGTGACAAAAAGGTGTAGCAGTCAGGCATTAATGGCATTTTAGACTTAAGAATACAACTTAAAAAGTGACTCAGCCGTGAGTGTTTTCCTACTTTTTTCTATGATAATGACAATCAATAGATATGCTAAGGCCATAAGAGGATCATTTTCCCAGTAATCTTTCTATTGTGGGTTTGTGTTAACTTTGCATTTCCTAACACGGTTAATAAAACTACAATTTTGCCAGCTGTGTTAGGTTCTCTTGAATCTTCCTTTTCTTTGGTAGTAATTTATTGGGAGACCTATATAGTATGTTCATTTGAATAATTATTATTCTTAAGAATGAAGACAATCTCTGCATATCAGGTTTGGAATAACAGCTGAGCTCTACATGATAAATAGTTTGCAAAGGTTCCTGATCAAGAATCTAACACCCAAAGTATTATGGCATTGTATAATAAAAATGAGCAACAAAACCCAGATTGTATACTCATTTGATGTGTGTTTCTGTCTGTAGGACTGATGGGTTCAGAGCTGTCGAGCACTGTTTTGTCAAGTGTGGGTAAGAACGCAACTCTGTCTTATTTCTTTATATGTATCTCTCTATCACTCTCTTTATATAGATAGATCTTCCTCATAACAGAGTAAACTGAACACTGTCTTTAGGTCACATAAATATTAAATGACATAAACACGTGAAATATCAGATAACAGAGCAGCCATAACTACAAATGTAGATGAAGATATTTTACATAATAGTCGGTTTTAGGCACTCAAAGAACAGCCAGTTCTTGAGGGGCTTCATCTACATTCCTCCACTCCGTCAGTTGTTGCTGCTGTGGTGAACATGATAGTGTAGTCTTCTAGTGGAAACAGGTAAAATGTGAGTGTAGTCAAGTCAAGTCAAGTCAAGTCAACTTTATTTGTAGAGTGTAGTGGATCCAGCACTGCTGATTAGGGCATCATTATGTATATGTTTGTGCCACCTTGTGCTCAGTATGAGAAGAAATATGCCTGCTCTAAACAGTAGGTGATACCAGTGGTAAATGTCATCAGGGCACTGACTGCAGCAGCATTTCCTTAATACAGTTTTAGTTGCTAGAGATGCACTATAGTGCCTCCTGGAGGGCAATGAGTACAGTAGCCATAAGCTCAAATCTCCTCTCTCTTAAAAGTCTTTATTTTTCCAGCTGAAAACACACCATCCTCTTTCAGGCTCTTCTCACACACTAGGATCTTGACAAGATCAAAACTGGTAGCACGTGGTTGGGTGTGCAACTTTTTTTTTTTTTTTTTAACCTGGAACCCTTTGGTTGCTAAGATATAGAACATCCATCGATGAAATATCTTGCATGTACCTCAACAGCTTACTGCTGCTAGACCCACAATTAAAAAAAGGTGCTTCTCAGAGTGTCATTTTTCATTTCATTTGGTAATTTGAGGACATGCATGAAGAAAACTGTAGCGATAATGTCTCTTCTTGCTGTTTACATTCATGTAAGTCTCCTCCCCTGTGATTGGACAGCTAGGTATCTCCCCTGTATCCTGTTCAGATGAGGAATAAAGCAGTACATTGGGAGTCTGTCATTGCTCATTGTTCAGGTGCTTAAACTCTGAAAACCTTGCAGAGAATTAAAATATAAAATTCATTTCTGAGACAGACAATCTTCCCTCTCTGGTTATTGGCTTCAGCTAGAGTTTGCAGTTATAAAACTTTGAGTGGATGAGCACGTTTTCAGACTTTTTGATTGGAGTGATGCACTTTGAACTTTCTCCCCAGATGTTCCGTTAAAGAGTGCTCCAGCAGCATTCAATCGACTATACATCTGCAGATACTGAAGTTAAAGACACTTTTACCAGCCTCACACTAGAAAAAGGGAAGATTCACCTATTTTATGTAAAAATGGTGTCGCACAAAATCTTAGAACATCCTGCTAAAGTGGTTGGTCAGAATCAGAAGTTTGAAAACAGCAATGATAAATATACTTCCATGAAATATAGGCACAAATAAAAATGGGTTTGGGCTACAGTAGTGATTTTGTAGTCATTTGTAATGAGAGATACCTTTTTAAAACTTTGCCCGACAAGGAAACGACAGCTACAGCAACCACTGCACCTCCCCTGGACTGCTGTCTCCAGGAGGCGCCCCCAAGAACATGCAGGATAAAAGTCCTTCAATGAACATGAGCCGTAAACCTGACCTGCGAACACTGATGCCCCCTTCCAACAAGTGCAACAACATACCAGCTGTTGTAAGTGCTTCCTTCTGCTTAGTCTTTTGATTTGTTTGATTTCATAAGTTGATTTTTATGTGCGGACTCATTTGAGTTTGTGCTTTATTGCTGCCCTGCAGTGTGAGGACTTTGACCTGATGTTGGTAAGTAGCTCTGAATAAAATCTGAGGATCAGCAGAGAGAACCATACTTTTCATGTATGCCTCCTTCTGCTAGTTTATAGATGATATACAAGCTACAAATATGTGAAATTAGTGCCAATGTCATTTACATTATTACCTTAAGTATAAGGGAACTATTTGTACTTTAGAGATATTTGAAAAATTCTGACGCTGAAGTGATTTTAAGGAACCATGAAGAAAGGCTCCTGAAGATGAGCTTGAAAATTTAGGATCTCTAAAGGAGTTATTGGCGTGACCAGGTTACCATGAATACCAGCAAACGCTAGAAGTACCACTTGAGATTACTGATTTTCTAAAATGAGCAAATCATGATTACCAGGCGTGGCAGATAACCATAAAATGCTGGCCCTGAATCAGCTTTCACTGTTTAGCTTGGTGACATCTTACCTTTTCTTTGCAGAACCAGAGAATAAATCACTCCCAGACAGCTCAGACCTTGTCAACCCCTGCTGTCACTCTCTCTGCCACCACTATCCCCAGTCAGGGGATGGGTGGGTACCAATCTACACTTTCCTCATCTTATGGCACAGGTGATTACAACAAAAGCACACTGCTGCTGGACTCCACAGGTTTCCTCGTCTTTGCTCAAGTTTCTCTTTTTGTCCATCTTCAGATTTCTCCCTCAGCAGTGACCTGCCATCGCTGTCCAGTTTTGGAGGTTCTGTTCTGGGATCAGTGAACTGGCAGCAACAGCAGATACAGAATCTACAACACTCAGCACTGGGACACATGGGGTAAGCAGCTGTGTATATTACCTTCAGGCCACAGGCCAAGCCTTAGAAAGAATTGTCCAGAATCAATGCAATAATTTGAGCTGTTAGTGTCCTGGTTTATCCAACATACACTGGAAAAAATGAAAAAAAGTTTAATTAATAGTAATTGTTACTTAATTATTCAGAAATCCCCTTAAAAAACAGACATTTCCATGGAGCCCAAGTGCAACATGATCACATTTCTGTAAATCAATGTTTCCATCCACTTGTATGTTCAATTGGAAACAGCAGCCAAAAACAAGAATCTTCATATTCTCACCAAAGAATTAAAACAAGCGTTTAATCGATATTTCCTCTAAAGACGTTCTTAAAATTTGCTTTGCTCTGAATTTAAGATGCTGTTTCTCTTGCTTTGATCTTACAGGAATTTGTGCCAGAACTCAAACCTAAACCTCTCCTCTGGCCATCAAAACGTCCACATCAAGTCTGAGCCAGCCTCCCCTCCCAGAGACCGGATGGTTGGAACAGGACTTGAAGGAGGCATGACCACAGTTGGATACTCCACCACAGGCCGGGGGTCCCATGAACAAGGGCGTTCCCCTGGTGACAGCGTGTCCAGCTGTGGGAGCTCATATGAAGGCAGCGATGAGCGAGAGGATCACCATGGGAACGACAGCTTCCTCCTCCACCCCCTGTCCAGTCATGAGGAGCGCCACAGCCCATCAGTTAAACGGATGAGGCTATCAGAAGGGTGGACGGCATGATCAGAGCCTCTCTACAGCCGTGGGAGGAGTATTAGTAAAGTTACCACATAGTGTTATTATTATTATTAATATTATTAACATCATATTCTTCTTGTACTGAGTGGGTGTGCTATATGTGTAACATGTACATGGGGGTGGGGGCTGCTATGTGTGGATACAGTGATTGCTCAGCTGTATTTCCAGCATATACTCTTGGTAGACTTCACACTAATGACTCCTTGAAGTTCAGAATCAGTTTTCAGACATCGAGAAAGAAAAGGAAGAAAACTGTTTGACTTAAATCCAACTTTTTAGTTTTCAGAGCTTCATATTGTCCAAGGAAGTTTTTATTCATTTGATAGTAACAGTGAACCAGGCCAATCCCAACCAGACCCAGATTCTAAAACATCCAAAAGCTTTAAATGAAAGAGTTCAGTCAAATTAAAGAAGTGCTCAGTGAGTTAGATGAGACTGTTGTCTGGGCCTAAAAGTATTCATAATCACTTTTTCTTACTGTTCCAAAGGCGGGTGTTCATATCATTCATTTCCTGAGTTTCCGATGTTGAGGTCAGTGAATATATGGATAATCCCAAAGAGTCAAGAAAGATGGATGTATTAGAGGAATGTAGGAGTGTAAAAAGAACAATATAAAAATTCTCCTGAAAAGGAAATACTTCAGTAAATCACAAATATGTGAAAAAATTAAAAACAACTAGTTTAAACTTCAACTAGTACAAAGCAAAAAGTAAGAAGGAAATATCCAACTGTTTCCATTCATAAGTAAAAGCTTGAAATTGTTAAGAGTTTCTTTTTTCCCCACCTTTTCTACAAACACTGTTGGTCCAGGATATCATTCGGGAGCCAAACATATTGAAGCTGTCAGAGGGGCTGTTGGTGTACATGTATTGCTTGTTTTATGCGTGTGTGTTCGTGTGTGTGGGTATAAGCAAATAACATATGTACATATGTGCTGCATATGAGCATATGTATGCAAAGCAACAAAAAGATCAAGGTGAGAAAATCTGGTACTCTGAATAGTGACGCTAATGGTGAATTTAAGGTCAGGTGGCTAAATGGAGCATCAGTTCACTGCTGCAGGTACAACATATTTATGCACATAATCAATCACTCATGTAACCAGAACATATGGAAAGTAAAGTGTGGTGAAGAAAATGGGTTGAGAAAATGGGAGTATGAGTAAGTGCAGGAAGAGAAAGTGATGTCGAATCGTGAGAGGTTTCATTGTGAGGGAGAAGAAAGTGATCTGGAACAAGTTGGATAGAAAACAAGTTTCATTTAATGTGAAGACAATTTCAGAGCAAAAGGGGGGACTACAGTTAATTCAGACATGATACCAAAAACATTAGAAAACACTGAAGCAAAAAAAGCTGTGATTGGAAGTAACTAAGTAAGTAATTCTGACAATGACCCACCTCAAAGTACTTTAGTTAAAATGTCAGTCACACAGGCTACATATGCACAAAATGTATATTAGCAGAAGGAAGCTAAAAGCTGTAGGAATTTTATTATTAATTAGAATTGTATCATTAATTATTATTATATAAATAATAAAACCAAAAGAAATTAGGAAATTAGACCCAAATTCTGGTTCTAAATGTAGTTTGTAAAATTAAACAATAGGTTTACTTTTTTTCTTTTTAAAATGTTCAAATGTAAGTAATCTGAAGTGAAGTATAGTTCACAATTTTGTATCCAGTTTATAAAAAGACAATCTAAAAGTTGTTATTCCTAAGAAAACAAACGAGGTCGTGTGTGGAACCAGACAGCAGAGGGCGCTCGCGTGAGGCGACTGTAGCAATGAAACTGTTATTCGTGTCTTTGTAATTGATGCATGAAAGTTAGCATGTGCTGATAGCTTTGCAGGATTTAGCAGTCAGGATGAGGATCCTAAAAGCCATATTGACTGGGACAAGTGATGCTTTGCTGCACAGAGTTTGTAGTGTAGTGTTTTTCAAACTAAACTTGAGTCTTTGCTTGTTAGATCAGATTGATATTTTTGGATGTCTGCAGTCCCGTGTAATAACAATGATATAAAAAGCAGCAGCAGAATGCACACATGCACACCGTTTCCCATCAGATGTTCAGGGAGACGTTTGCTCTAAGGTAGAAAAAAAGTTTGTTTAGCTGGTGTCAGACCCAACGTGATCTCACAGCGACAATCCGTCAGAGCACAAAGGACAAAGTTCCTGTTTTCCACTTACCACTTTCATCATTTTTAAATACTAGCAGTGGTGGAAGAAATCCTCAGGACGGTTAAGTTCAAGCTAAGTACCAGCCAAAAATGTTACCCGTTAGACTGTCCACGATGGTTTAGTCTAGTCAAGGGCGTAGATTTGGCATGGACGGATGAGACATGTCCCCACCAATATTCAGCAATTATTGAATTGTCTCCACCAATAATTTGATCTCTTCCAGTAAAGAAAAACAAACCCGATAGAAAGAAAAAAAAACGATCTGTCAACGTCTCATTCACCCAGCGGTGCAGAAAGAGTGAAATTACATTTTCTACTGGAGTCCTCCTTCATGTGACAAATATGGCAAATGTGTGTATATATATGTTTATGTATACCCCCTCCCCCCAACGGCCCTTTTGAATGCCTCCCTAATTCTGAGGTCTCAAGGTTTGGCCCACATCAGTCTAAAATTGTATGTAACCATACTGGACAGTATAGATGTAAAACAAATATGCCAGCAGTTTATCTCAGTTAACGAGATGAGAAGGCATGCGTTTGGCTCCTTCACATAGTGGACATTGAGTTGTTGTGTGGGACACCAGTAGTCATGTTTAGAATAAAAAATCCCAGCTCACTGATTTGATAGAGGCAATAGTGCCTAAAATGTTGCATCATTTTGGTGAGAGACTTTGTGGTAATCTTAGATGAGTACTTTGTGGACAAAAACCACCAGGTCATTCAGTGTTCCCTTAGTGCTAATGTATCAGAGATGTTGGTGTACTATAACTGAAGTAATGTTGTTAAGTCTTTAAAGGCATATTCTTTTATTGTCATGACTGTATTTGAAGCTATTTTTATTTTTGTATGATACCTGATTTATATGGAATATGGCTGAAGTAAACTAAAGCCAAAAAATACTTAGTCAGTCATTTGTTTAATAGTAATTTAACATTATATAATTCACATATAAAACTATGAATTGTAATTTTAAACGGTTTAAAAGCATGTAGAATAGCATATGTAGGCAAGTATATTTCTCCCTTTTTTTATCAAGAAGCAAAGAGAAAAATGAAAAAAAAATAAGAAACAGGGCAGCGTTCAGTGGTTGAATCATCTGTCCCCACCAATGCCAAAACCAAATCTACGCCCTTGAGTCTAGTGCTTCCCATGGTCATTTTACAAGATTGTTCATGATTTTACCTTTTTATGCAACAGCAATAATAGAAGCACATGTGAATACATTTTAGGATTTGCCGCCATATTTAGTAAAAAAATGTACTAAGAACAAGAATTTTGTCCACCATACACTATAAGTTTATCTTTGGATATAAAATCTTGCAAAATAAAGAACAAAACATACAGTTATGAAAAGTTAAAGTACTCAGCTACTTTCCACTACCGCGTGGTTGTGTTTGTGTAACTCTACAAGTGTACATAAATGACTGAGTTGTGCCTTGCATGTCAGCTGGGTCTGACGCCAGCCACAGACAGGCTGAAGGACTGCAGAGTGAAATCCACTTATTTTTAGTTTTTAATACTGAAGAGATGCTGGTGGCTGAGGCTTGTTCACATTTGAATATTTTGGTTTTAAAACTGTATATTTGGAGCTCAAACCCTCAGCCATCATCTCTAATGTAAATCCAGCGAATAAATTCTCTCACTGAAAATCCCTGTAGCTGTGATGGGATGAAGTGATGTCTGTTAACCAGGGCAGAGCCCAGATGTGTTCACTTCTGCACCCTTTTCCTTTTCATCAAGCTGGTCTTACTGTACCACAATGAAGTGAGAGCCAGGAGCTCATCCTTGGGCTTCAAGTGGGGTGGCTTGTGTACGGGTGGAGGTGAAGCTCACAAAACAGGGAGATGCAGTGTTGACATTGTGAAAGCCCCTCTGTATCTGTTTTCAGTTTGATTACTGCCTGTACCTGAAGCGCCCCAATGAAATACTTTCATTTCCTCTTTTTGGCGACATCAGTGAATGTCCTCTGTACACTGGGGGAAATGTACACTTTTGGCTCTGTTATGCCATTGTTTCATGCACTAATGCTTCTAATAACTATTAAGTTAGATATTCAAAGAGATTGTTAGCGGCATAAGCTGGCCTTTGTCGCCAATTTGGAGACAATGAAAAAAAATTAAACACACTGTTGTTGCAGATGTACAGCAATTCCCTCACTCAGAAATGTGGTAGTATTTGTATTTTGCAAAAAAAATAAATATATTAAAATATATCGGTCTCTGTCTGATTTGTTATCATTGCCTCGTTTTAACAGGATTGTGTGAAGACAGATATACTGCAGTTTCAGTCAAAATGATGAACCCTACTTAGTATGTATAGGTGTACACATCAAGAATTTTTAAACTTTCACATACGCTCACATATAATAATATCAAAATGCATTAAAAATGGTTTAGTGATGGCATAGTCAGACTATGGGATGACATAGTCTGACATTATTTTATTTATTCAATTTTAGTTCAATTTTATTTATATAACACCAAATCACAAGAGCAGTCACCTCAAGATGCTTTATGAGTAAGCACTGGGCGACAGTGGGAAAGATGGCTCCCTTTTAACAGGGTAACATATTTGTTTCGTATTAAAGGACATTTCCTGATTAAAAGCAACTCCACCATTCCTCACTATGTTACTGGAGGCCAAGCTAAGTAAGCATCTGCTTATGAGATCCAGATCCCACAAACAACAGAAAATAAATTTTGATTTGAGCTCTCGATTTTTGCTGCATTGCCCAAAATAAGCAAGAAGACTTTAGCTGATAAACAAGTTTTAGGGGGGTTTCAAGGATTCAGTGAACATCTCCAGACTTGGAAATAAAGACTCTTCTCTTGTGATTCTCAAAGACTGGATTGAACTCATTTTACACTAGAAGCACAATCTGTGCTGTAGCCTGCTCTGCTCCAGTATCTTAGGACATTACCACATGTCAGTCACCGTACAAAGTTGTTCTTACTGACCACCTTTATCCTACTGTAACAGATTCCTGTTCTAATGGCAGTAATCTTTTTCTGGATGATGATTCCCATGAACAAATCCCTTCATGCTCATCAGATCACAGCAGAGTTTAACAGCTATTGGAGCAAGGTGTTAGACATCCTCTCACCAACAACTGGTTGCAGGTGATGGCTGGCCCTCACTGAGCCTGGTCCTGCCAGAGGTTTCTTCCTGCTATTACTTCCTTTATTATTGCAGGCTCTTTACCTTACAGCATAAAGTGCTTTGAGGTGAGTGTTTTTATAATTTGGTGCTTTATAAATACAATTTGAATTGAATTGACAGTGCTGAGAATGAAGAATGTTGTTCAACCCTCACGCAGAGAAATGGAGAATTGCTGTGTAGGAGCTGGTCTCACAGCTGTAGCTCAGGAGGTAAACAGTAAATGTACTTATCATAAGGTTGTTAGTCTTTCCTTTGTTTTTTCACTCACTAGTATTTATCTGGATAAATATATGATAATTGCAAGTAATCCATACAGCACAAAGAAATCTTCATGTCTGTTTCAGCAGACTAACCACCAGAGGGCAGAAAAGACCGACAGCAGTATAAACATTGGTCCTCGTTTGTTAGGAATTACACCCCATTAGTCCAGTTTCAGTGGATATTTCTTGGTTTTAAAGCCAGTTTTACTAATTGTGTTTTTCATTTGTTACTAATCAAGTGTTTAAAGTCTTTGAATCCTTAAAAAGTACATTTGATCTCTCCATGTACTCTGAGGCCTTATACAACTGAGCTTAATACGATAGCGTGTGTGTGCAGATTGGAAAAGCCTGCATACCTTCACCACCTCTCCCAGATCTCTAATGCAATCACAGATTGCTTTAACTTTGCATTTATTCACTTACCTGTAAATATACCTGTTTAATCTTTCCCAGTACTTAGCAAGTGGGTTTATGATTCTGCCGATCCATGACAGAAGACTCTGCCTAAAATTCTGCTTTGAAATACCCTAGGCACCACAAGTAAGCCAGCAGTCCTCTATTGTGGTGATACAATACTATAAAGTCATTAATGTCTGTCTATGAGGTCTGTCTGCAAACTGTTTGTTACCCCCAAGCTATAGCTGTCTGTGAACGTTGCCTGCTGACATACTCACTTTTACAAGCTGATATGCAGTGACCAAAGTGGGAACTTATCATGGGATTTTCATATGTGGCTAACACAAGAGAAGCACCTACCGTCTCTACACATCTCCTGCTGTGGAAACATCGGCAGCCGCCCCTCCACTTAGTGCTCGGTCGCAGCTCACTGTAACACCACACTCCTCTGGTCCGGTTTGGCCACCTCTGGAGGACATCCAGTCATCGCAGCTATCTCCTGGCTCTGGCCGATGAGATATGCCAAAGTCCCAATTGTGCTCTGCACCCTGCAACCCAGAGCCTGGTCCTGGTAAAGGACAGTAAGGAGCATACTGGGGAAACAAATCAACAAATTTGACCCACTGTAAAATGTTGATGTACCATGCTTTCCAGTGCACAACCACCCAAATAACCAGTTAAGTTCTGGTCACGCGTCTGCTCCAAAGCGGTTGATGCATCTGCCTCAGGGGTTACAGTTTGAGTAGTGAAGAGGGGACAGCTGCCTGACAAGCCTCTCCAACATCTCTCTTCATCCTGCCACTTCTTGTGATAGCCTGGTTGCCACTGGATTGGCTACTGCAGCTGTGTACCCTCTACACTCCCTCATCACTACACGTCTTGGCTGCCCTTTGTGGACATAATTTCGCATAATTTCTCAACTGCACTGAACTTTTTAAACAAGATCACCTTCAACAAATCCACTGGGGTTCAAGTATTCTGTCTGTAAACACTAAGCTAACCCTGCACTCATATTGCACTCGTACAGCACGACCTCTGAAAAGTTTCTTATCATCACTACTAGATAATACTTTAGTTGACAAATTGCATAACCACTTTTATACCACTAGCACAAGTCTCAAGGTCATCTTTACCAATTCCAGTGATTATAAGGCATATTGTTTTTATTTTCCCTACAAGAGACAGTATCGCGCTGATCGGGTCTACACAAATTTCATGAGAGTTTATGAGCCACATCTATCAGATAGCCATTTGTAATGAAAGATAAGAACATTTAAAATACAATAAGTTGAGGTAATAGTTAATGGTTAATTGGTGAATTGGGGCTGTGCCCCAGTCTGTTGTTGTGAAGAGAGCTTTCCATTAGGGGTGCAACGATACACAAAATTCACGGTTCGGTTTGATACTTTGGTGTCACGGTTCGACATTTTTTTGGTACAAAAAAAATGTTCAGGCTTTTTTAATTTGTCATTTATTAAAATTATAAATATATATTTGAACTCAAAAGTACAGTTTTTAAATTTAATGTTGCTGAAACAACAAAGTAATAAAATAATAAATCTATCTGATCGAAAAATCACTCATCTTTGGAAAAGAGAGTTTATTACAGAGAAATGGCTCTTTCCAAAATAAAAGCTATACAATACGCTTCTTCTGGGGTATATTCTCAGCAGCATATTAAATATATCAGGTCCCCATAAGAAGAATCATGTGCTAATGGCTGTCTAAATGACTCGGGTAACGTTTGTAGCATGTGTGCTTGTTGTTTTTGTCTGCTTCCACTTGTCTTTGCACTAGGATGATGTCGGTGTAAATGTGCAGTCCATGACGAGCTTACCTTCAGGGTCATACCTCACATGAAAACCAAAATAGTTCCAAAGGCCAGATCTGAATGAGGATGGGGGAGGTTAAATTTGCCATGTTGCAACGAGCTTCGCTTCTGTCTTGCTAGCTTGCGCTGCGTTCAGTGGATCTGCGCTCGACAGTGCAGCCTAGGCGGAGTAGTCGAACGCAGATCCACTGAGCTCTCAACACAGACAGCATCGTCAGAAGAAAAGTTGATAAAATAAATTAAAAAATTTGTATTGTTCGATACATATGCGTACCGAACCGAAAGCACTGTATCGAACGGTTCAATATCGATACGAGTATTGTTGCACCCCTACTTTCCATAAAAGCAAAGTGATTGGTGTTCTGCTGGAGGAGGTTGATGGGGAGAAGCTTGGAAGTTGTTGGGGAGTCACTCTCTCTGTGCAGCTGACACTAACATTCCCCAGGTAGACAAGAAGGCACAACAGAAACTCTTCTTCCACAGAAAGTTGAAACAGGCCAAACATCCAAAGAAACGGCTGCAGAGAAGAAAGTATTATTCTACTAACTATAGCAGGGGTCCCCAATCCCAGTCCACGAGGGCCGGTGTCCCTGCAGGTTTTAGATGTGTCCTTGATCCATCACAGCTGATTTAAATGGATAAATTACCTTCGCAACATGTCTTGAAGTTCTCCAGAGGCCTGGTAATGAACTAATCGTGTGATTCAGGTGTGTTGACCCAGGGTGAGATCTAAAACCTGCAGGGACACTGGCCCTCGCGGACCGGGATTGGGGACCCCTGATCTATAGCGTTGGGATGGACTCCATCTATGCCATCAGGATGAAGAAGAAGACACACAGTATCAACAACAATGTCTCCCAAAGGGTCCAGGACAACAGGAACAACCTGGGCCGGGTCATGGGGGCAGCAGCCTAAGAGGAGAAGCCCAGACCTCCCTCTCCCAGGCCACCTCCTCAGCTTGTCCAAGGGAATACCAAGGCATTCTCAGGCCAGTCATGATATCTCTCTCCAGCATGTCCTGGGTCTGCCCCGGGGACTCATCCCGGTGGGACATGCCCAGAACACCTCAACTGGCTCCATCTTTGAAAAGCAGAGATGAGATTCTGAGACCACTCAGAGAAGTGGTGGCTTCCACCAACCGAAATTTCCACATGGCAAAGAAACCTCAATACACACAATGCACGTTATGGAACTGAGGACACTTTATCTATCTATCTATCTATCTATCTATCTATCTATCTATCTATCTCTCTCTCTCTCTCTATATATATATATATATATATATATATATATATATATATTTTCTTTTTTTTTCTTTTTAAAAATTTATTGTTATCATTATTTTTATCCTAAGATAAAGCGAAACTGACTTTGATTGTACTTGTATAATGACAGTCAACAAATGATCATTCATTCAAATTTACTGTCCACTTTTGCGTAATCAATTATTGTAATATTAGGGAAATTGGAAGAAATAAACACTAAAACAATATAATAATACCCTAAGCCCAAAAATCAAACAACCCAGTTTTGAGCAAGGGCAGGCATCTGTTGCAACTGGTTAGTGGTGAGGGGAGGAAGACAGGACAAGACACAGACTCAGACTGCACGTCCTCCTCACAGTCACTTGGGAGGACAAAGCTTGGTTTTCAAAGCAATGAACAAGCTACAATTATTACAAGTACCATTAGCTCTAAAATAGGGCAAAAAAAAGTCCTGTTATGGAGCCTTGAGTTTCACCACAGCCTTGTTGGCGTGGATCTGACTGAGAAACCAGGGGGCAATGCAAATCATAGGTTAATGTCTTCCTTCAATCAAAATGCAGTCCCTACATTTAGCTCGTAGCTCATGTGGTAGAGCAGGTCATCTACTGATCGGAAGGTTGGTGGTTCGATTCCTGGCTTCCCCCTAATCTGCATGCCAAAAATCCTTGGGCAAGATACTAACCCCATGAGTGTGAATGTGTATGAATGCTAGATGTTAGATAGGCACTCACACCTTAGAAAAAGTGATTGGGTGAATGAATTAGTTGTATAAAGCGCTTTGAGTGCTCAGATAGAGTAGAAGAGCACTATATAAGAACCAGTCCATTTACCATTCCCTAAAGTGTACCTTGCTTCACTATTCTCTTGACTCTAAGCAAGTTGCACAACATTCTCTCCATTTTACAAGTGATTCCTGTCCTCGAGGAAAACAATCAAGAGCAATGATACTAACAATGTCTGTATGGCATACACCATTAACAATGACATTTAAAGCACAAGTACATGCTTGCATTAACAACTGCCAATGTGTTATTGTACCTTGGCCCAGTTCAGTTCCTCTAAACAGGTCAAACCTTTTCCAATAAGCCAGTCACTGATTTCAGCAGCGATAATATGGTAATATGAGCATATTTTATGCCACTGTTTATAGACCCAGATCGACGCCAGTAAATTTTGCATCAACATAACTACATATTAATGCTTGACATGTTTGCTGCTTGTGTGGCTGAATAAATTCTGCATCACAACTTCAGTGTGAACTCTGTCTCCTTGTGTCTCATTTTGGCAGTCTGGCTTAGCTTGTTGGTCATCCGCAGGTGAGCAGGATACTACAATAAAGGTCAAAGGTTCCAGTACATTTCATACTTGAAGTAAGATAAATTCGTTGGAAATAAAATGAGCCACTGTGCACATTAGCTCAAAGATTAAAACGTATGTTAGTCCATGTGGTAACCTTTTTTTTTTAAAGAAGCTTTTTTGGGCATGTTCAGAAGCAGTTCAAAACACACAGATCTCACCCAGCAAACCTCAGCTGTGTTTAGAAGTCATCAAGGACAGCCTGCCAATTGGCCAACAGCCCAGATTCCTGTCAAGCACTTTGCATGAATGTGTACACGAGTGCCTGGACTTCACCGTCTGCAACATACGCAACTTGCTAAAACACGCAGACACAGCAGAAAACAGGGCTTCATGCTTGTGTGCTGCACAATGAACAGACAGCTTAACCAAAGTTACACTTTAATTATTCATATTAGAAAGATGTCTGTTCAGAGGCATTGGACACAAGGTAACAAAGAGATCCTCCACTTAGATGAGAGAAACCATCACTTGCTGAGATCAATGTAGCCACAAATGATGATATTATCTCTACTTGCAGCATGTTATAGAACCTGGTTGGAGCTTTTTTTCACATATCTGTATTTGCTACATCTTGCATGACTTTGTTGTGTGTGTGTGTGTTTTTTTATTTGGGGGGTGGGGGACCTAATACACAGTAAGAGATTTGTAGGTTTTGAGTTTCTTTATTTGCTTCTCATATTTAGGTGTATTTTGTGTTATTAGATTGATGCACATTTCTTTGTACTTTGTTTTTACCTGTGTTCTCTTAAACTGTGCTGAGTTGCCACACACTAAAACTGGAATGCCAGAATCGTAATGCTGCACATACCTGTTTGTGTGTTTGAAAATGGTCTTAAAACAAACCTGTTTTCTTTTAAAGCAGTCCTGCCAGGCTAACTAACATGTGATAAAGTTGGAATTATCTTCAATACTTTCAATATAGTATACTGTTTTAGTCAGCCAGACACTGAAAAAGGCAACATTTCAAGTCAAATAACAAAGTAAGATTCATCTTTCATGGCAACACGATCAGGTCCTTTTAAAAATGTAAAGCCTATCTTTATGCCTGTCTCTTGGCACATGCCCTGCGTTGTCTCTGCCTGTGTTTCTTCATCCAGTTCAAACCAGTTTCTGTTTATCAGCCGGACAGAAGCCGCCTGTATAGCGGAAGCCAAAACACTATTCATGTGACCTCTCATCATTGTGTACTGGGTGGGTGGGGTTGTTTCGTGTGTGTGTGTGTGTGTGTGTGTGTGTGTGTGTGTGTGTGTGTGTGTGTGTGTCTGTGTGTGTGTGTGTGTGTGTCTGTGTGTGTGTGTCTGTATGTGTGTGTGTTGCTGTGTGAAAGTCTTGTGTAGTTAGATTCAAGGTAAAACTGAGTGAACAGAGGTGCAGCCCTCATGCACAGTTTGTTTTTCACGGTAGATGAGGAAGAACAGCTTGTTCTTAGCATGCATTATTATCCAAGGTGTGCCCTGCTCGTCTCCCAGTCACAGCTAGGATAGGTTCCAATCACCCGTCACAGGGTGATTGGAACTTGAGCTAGAAATTAGATATATGACTGAAATTTTATCAGAATTAAAGTTCTTGTTGTGCAATAAACCTTCTCTGTCACTGATGTAGGTGTTTCAGTGGCTGCATGGCTCTGTTCCTTCCTGTGCTTTGAATCACAGATGTGGAAAATGTTGGATGGGAGTGTTGCAACTCAAAAAAGTAATATATTCCACATTACTTGTGACTTTCTTTAAAATAAGTCAGCAATTACATAATTGCTTTTTTCACTACTCATTACATACACATATAGATTAAAATGCATTGTTACATAAATACCAGTGAACAATATTAACTATACACTGACAAACACAAGTACCTATCTTAATGAGGACACACACATATGAAAACAAAACAACAAAAAGCAAAGACGAAAACCTTAAACCAGTCCAAAGTGACTTTAAAGACTCTACAAGAATAGGTGTCAGTAGTTTCAATGAAGCTGTGTCTGTCCTGGACAGAGTTTGCATTACAGCATCACATTCTTGTCTTTTGTGCAATAAAAATCAAGGTAATGTCCTTATCTACACTCCTCAAAAGCTGTAGACCCACTGTTTCTCCTCCCTGTGCAGGAACTGAAATCAGCTCTTTGTACTTAGAGTGCAGGAGGAAAGAAGAAGGTTTGACTGATTTTTTTTTTTTTGTTTGTTTCACAGTGTGCAGAGAACTGAAGAACCTTTGTAATACAGGTAAAGACATAAATAAAGCTTTAAAGTGATCTCTGAACTTAGTACAGTAACATGTTACATTACTGTGTTACTGAAAAATGCAACATCAATTTATCTACTATTTAACATTATAACAAGCTACACTGGATATTAGATATCTACTATATTCCCCCAAATTACTTCTTTTTAGCTGTTGCTGACTGCAGCTACAAGATGGCAGTACTGTCTTTACAGCACATGGATGCAAACAGGCAAGATGCTTTATGAGCGTGCTCTCTGAGATCAAATGAGATCGCTTTACTTCGGTATGTTTTGTAATTCACACCTATTTTTAGATTTGACATATGTCCTGCATCACACTCAACACTGGTAACAGGTCGGCTAGACACAGCTGATCAGACCCTTTGACTGTACTACATTGTTAGCATGCTTTTAAATGCTATCAAGTTGTCTTTCTTAGCATTGGTTTCTTATCTGTAGCCAAAGTCAAGTGGCCATTCTAAGAAGTGCAGCTCTGACCTTAAAAATTGACTGAGTTCATCATTTGAAATCCTGCTCTGCATGTTTTCAGCAGCTGACAGACAATCTTATCACTGCAGGCTGTGATGCAGCAGCAAAAGTCATCAAAAGAATGTCAGCCAAAGGCTATGAGGTGTTTCCTGGGGATTCCATGAGTTCACACAGAATAAATGAGTGTTTACCCTCTACACACAAACACTCTATTTTTTCATGTAAGTAAGAGTGTACAGCCAGCGTAAGACCAGTTTTTCAATTCAATTCAATTTAGTAACACAGCGCCAAATCACAACAACAGTCACCTCAAGGCACTTTGTATTGTAAGGTTGACCCTACAATAATACATACAAGACTGTTTCTGAGAGAATGGAACAAAAACACATTCTCCAACATTTCTATTTACATCTTTTTCCCTGCGAAGCTATGCCACAGCTCGAGTGAAAACAGCATTAAGCAAAAGCTTGACTCTGTTTTTCCCTCCTTGCTGTTTGCCAGTGAGCAGTGGGGAACTAGGTCAGCAGCTCATGTGAGCTCTGTCCTACATCTGCTTTGCTACATCTCCAGCAGGCTGCTTGCTGGAGAGGAATCTTCAGCTGCAGTAACAAATCACAACAGGGTGTAACAAAGATTTTTACACAGTGGCGCTACCTCCCTTTTTTGTTTTTTGTTTCTATTAATGTGACACATTTTTGCATTTTACACCATTACTCAGTGATGAAGGCCTCTTCTCCTTAGCAGTGTTTTTTTTAAACTCCTGAAATATATAAATAAGATACCAGTATTTGTACTACCACTTGATAAAGAAGTCAAATCAACACAAGTTGGAGAGCTTTACCTCCAATGGAAGAGCCACACGCCACATTATTTTTCTTTAATAAAAGTTCTGAAACCAAGTCGTAACATGTACCTTTAAGCAGTCTCCAAAAAAAGGCACAAAAGCAGGCTGAGATCAGGCAGAATTATGAAATTGCTGCACTCTGACTTGAGCATCTAGAACCAGAACAGTAAGTTACATGTGTGTCGAGAAAGACACACATGTAACACATAAAAAAAACTTATTATTTACAATTAAACCAGAATTTAGGCATTACTGGTTGTCTACATGTCTGAACTTAAATAATAATTTTTTTGTTATATTATTCTTATTTTTATTGTTTATTCTTAAATCGTGAGCAGACATACCTCCTCATACATAACGCTAAAATTTAGGAAATTCTTTGTACTGTACTGCTTTTTGATTAATATTTTAAATTCCTGGAGAATTCCCTGCCCGTGATGCTAAGCTCGATTTTTGCAGTTTGTAATCACTGACCCACTGCAGTAGTTTCCTGGGTGTTATTAACACATAATTATTAATTACTATTAACATATAAGAATGATAACAAATACTCAGATCCACCGTCTTATGTTATAAAATAAATCTTTTATTTTTATCAAAAGTTGATCATGACAACAATATAATGCGCAAATGGAATAGACAGCAACAGAGTATATGAAAAACTAGTGCAAAAGAAAAATCACAAATACAAAAATATATTGCACTTGGTAATCTGAAGTTTTACGTGGAAGAAGTCATGTTTGGACAACATTCTCAATTTGATATATGCAACTGTAAACATTTACCTTTTATGCTTTGCCTTTGCCTTTCTTTTTTTTGCAAGCACAAAGCTTCTGGATAAATCTACAGCGAGAGAAGCTCTAGTTTAGAGCTGAAACCAGCAGGCAACTTGTGGTATTTTATCTTAGTTAGTTGCAGTTGTGCTTTTTCTGTGGACCCAGTTGGGGTTTACACCTGGTCTCTAAACTTTCTTTCCCTCACACACACACACACACACACACACTATGTGAGCTCTAAACGCTCGAGGTGGTCGTTGATGTGACACATTTCTGCATCAGTGATGCCATCTGTCTTTTTTTTTTTATGAATTTTCAATGAATTTTCATCTTTGTTCAGGGGGGACAGTGGGGACAGTGGGGACAGTGGCAGCTTCAGGCCACAGTCACAAGTTCAGCCATCTGAACTACTGCAGATAGCTCTTATCCTGTCACTAATGTGCCCATTTAGAGTGAAATATTCTATGTATACATATACATATATATATACTGTAGCGTATAGGCCTGCGGCAATCTGCAGTATAGAAAACCACTGATAGTAAAACAGTAATAACGGCATGTGCAAAATTCACTGTGAGGCAGGAGGAGGCTTCTTCTGACCACTTGGAGTAGTCTTTGTTCTCTGCCTTGTCAGAGTCATAAAGTGGTGTTAAAAAACTGTCTTTTTTTGCCATGTCTTGAGCACACGATATGGTGGATCCAGCACGGCTTGAAATCCCTGGTCCATCACTTCAATGGTCACCAAATACTCTCTCAGCTGATTTTCCCCGGGTCAGGCAGAGTCCAGCCTTATTTACGGTGATATATAATCTGGTGAGAAGCTGGCTGTGTGGGCCAGGTGGCTGAGAGCAGCTCTGTCTTTTTGTGCACAGGCTTCAGCGATCCCGGACTCTCCTCAGCGGGAGGGACAGGTGTCAGGTCTCCTGACCTCCACAGTCCCTTGCACCTCCAAGGGGTCAGGATAAGGATCGACCTAGAGGGTGGAAGGGGAAAACGCAGCTTTATGACTACAGGATCCTCGTGAAGTGATAACTATAACATTGAAAAAAGGTGAAGTTTGTTTTTGTGAGGCAAATGTATTTTTGTGTGTTATTAGCCTTTATTAGTTGCGTCTACATCTTGTACCCATACAGGTGCTGCTTCCTAATTCTGTTTGTCAGTGATTTCACTTTGTTTTGAATAGTTCTGAAAATCATAAAAGTGGTTCAAATTTTATTTGTGAATTGGGCTCACTGAATGACACATTATTTTAGATGTTTTTGTGTCTTGTCTGGATATTTTTTGTACAAAGATTGGATTTCATTCTAGGTCTGTTTATGTTGTTTGGGCACTTTTCCTGTGAGGTGACGTGTGTGTTTGTGTGTGTGTGTGTGTGTGATAAAAGTACCTCCGAATACAGTGGCGGAGGCAGATATCTGAACTCTGTGATGTATGTTAGCAGAGATCCGCGGTCCTCACCCTCCGCATCAGACCTATCACATCCGTGCAGATAATCCTGCCTGTGAGACTCTGATATGGCCAGATCGCTGTAGCTTGGTGGAGCTGCAATAAACAAACAGGCGTAAGTTGACATTCTGTACCCTGTGCACATAAACATGCATGCAAGCATCTGCATTTACAGTGCATACCCTCAGGTCTCTCTGGCAGGCCCAGCCAGCTCAAAGTGCTGCAGTTGCTGCTGATGCTGGAGGTGCGGGTGGTGCAAGCATGAAGAGGTATGGTTCCTATCACCAACGGCAATGAGAGTGACAAATTCAAACCACCTGGAATGTCCACGTACACCTGCAAGCAGGAAGGAAACATGCAAGGGAAACAAGTGAATGAATGTTTTAGTGTTTTAAAAGCAGGTTTATGATGAGTTTATTATTGTTTAAGGTTATCTGTACATCACAAAGAAGTAATATGTCTTTTGTTTTTGTACCAGCTTATTAGCCAAATAGTCCTAGGGTATTATAAAAAGGTTAGTCAGTTAATCAGATAATCAGTTCATATAATCAGTTAATCAGATGTCAGTAGCAAATAATTGTTTTTCTTTTGTTTTCTTTTATTTTTCGAAGGCATTTTTCATTGGATTTTAAATATGCTTAAGTCCAACTTATTTATAAAGTTGACTTTAAATGTGGAATATGCAGTTTTATCAGACAAATGTAACCTTGCAAATATCCTGTATTCTGAATCCTTTGTTTTATGCTCCTGTCAGTGTCCCTGAATAAAATCAACAAAGGGAGGCTTGGTATCATATTTCATTTAACATATGAAAAAACATGTGAACTCACCATAAGGGCATATTCTACTTTGATGATGGGACAGTCCAGGATGGAGGGGGACACAGGAGGGATTTTGAGCAGTTTTCCCTCCCAGCTCTGGCTCTTCCCTTGTGGCAGAGGATCTCCTCGCACATTAGACACCAGCTGCTGGATCTCCTTCCCCTTCCCCTTAGCAAAGAAGGTCTGAGTCTGGTAAAGCGCGGCCTTAGGGACCACAACGCGTGATGAACAGTTCTCCACCTCAGCAAAGATTTGGATTGACTCACCTTGGAAAGAGGGGAGAAGAAATCAGTCTGTCAGACTGAGAGAGAAGCAAGATAAGTGAATTCTCAAAAATAGAAGAGAACACCTGGGGGAAGTTGTAGGAGGTGTGGCTTACCTGGTGTGTAGCCCTTTCGCTCTATTTTGGCACTGAGGGAGATAGGGCCTGAAGCACAGAACCAGCAGCACAGCGTTTTCTCCTTTGTACCAGCCTGAGGGGCCTGTTAACACATATGATCTCTTTAAACTGCTGGCAAAAGATTTTAAAGAAACAGCATTCAACTCAGAACCTGGACCCTTTAAAGGAGCAGTTTGACATTTTTAACACCACTGTTTTCAGCATGAGAACAATGCAGCAAAGGAAGAAGAACTAAGAGTAACACCACAATAAAAGTTGTCTATCTTTTTATTTGTGTGGATAAATAACATGTTACTTGTAGATGTGCTAGCAATGTTTCCAGTCTTAATGCTAAGCTAAGCTACACGGCTGCAGTGCACTGGGAGTCATACGGATCTGAACTTTCCTAGTAAAGTGAACAGGCTTACCAGCAGCAGGGGGGTGTTGATGTCGATGTGTTCAAACACAATGAACTCCTTCTTCACTTTGACGGGGAGCAGCCATGGACGGTGCAGTTCAGCTTTCACCCAGTACCTCACACTGCCATGCTTCCCTTCAAAGGAAGTCGCCAGAGCCCTGAGAAAGAAAAAGAAAAGACGGGAAGGGAGGACGATTAAAAAGTGTGGGTGGTCTGTGGTTATGCTCTGTGTGCAAGTTCAACATCCTTTCCTTCAGAACAAGAATCAGTACAAGAAGTCCTGGTACTCAGAAAAAAAATAACTGAAGGTCAGCGTCTCTTACTGCTGTCCCTCATTTTTAAATATACTATCAAAACCTAGGGGTCAAATACCTCCAAAGGGTCACAAGGTAAAACTCAGGGTCCTGGTATACAAATCTATCTCTAATCTTTGTTTAATCTTCAAAAAAACAAACAAAATTAGGTAACTGTACCTGTCTGGGCCTTCAAACCGTTATATAAACAAAACCGTGTGACAAATACAGACGGCAACAGTTACTTTAGTAAAATTTGCTTATAGACATCTGAAACATGAAGCCTCAGGTACAGTTACACAGGTCACGGAGCAGGTTCATATTCGTAAGCGAAATCTTTATCTCAAAAGTAACCAGTAACCACATTATTGTGCCTCTATACTGATACTATTTATTTATCCATACCCGCTCCACCCCCTTATTTTCCTAATTTTGTATTTCATCAGATACATTTGTCTGATTACAAATGTTTTGTTATCCAAGTTTCAGATTTTTTACATCATCAACAAGATTGATGTATCTCTCAATTACTTTGGTTATGTGAATATTAGAAGATAGTATCTGTGGAAGATATGTTTTTAATGAGACAACATCAAGAGTGGAGACGGCAGTTAGGTTAATGTAGATCGTACCGAAATAAGACTGATTTCTAACTGAAAAGTTTTATGTAATGTGAAATATTAGCTAATGGATACCACCATGGCAGTTTTGTATATTTTTGTATTACAACAAAAACGTATTAGCTTAAAAATGTTAATTATACATAATCTTGTCCACAATGTGGAAGCACTCATTTGCAAAAATGTCCAGTGAAGAAACTAAATGTCAATTTTGGATAATGTGGGAAGAAAATAGAAAACAGCTCCTCACAAAACACATTTTTCTCTGTGTTGCGTTACATTTAAGCTCCAGCAGAAAATATTAAAAAAACAAAACAAAAAAACAAACAAAAACAGGAAGTAGAGAGCATTCAGTTTTCTTTATTAATGTATGCATTTATTTCTTCACAGTCTTGTCAGCAACCGTGTCATGAACATGTTTTCACATCACATTTCTTCTTGTTGATCTTTGAGAATTTTTTTTAATCCTTTTGTTACATTTTGATTTCTAAAAACAATTTTGTGAGTTTTCAATACAGTTTTAATGCAAATTATGTAATTAAATGACCTAAAATCAGGTGATTAGCCTTTTAAATAAAACTGTGTGGAATAACTAGTTCACTGACATGAGGCAACAACTAAAGATTGTTTTATTGTAACAGGACAATAGTTCTAAATCTTAGGTTTAATCTTCAAATGTTTCTTCTCAAGACTGTAAAATTGTAAAAACTCAGCTCTGACGAAAATAAAGTGAAATGCAGTGAAGGGCAGAATTAATGATGAAATTCTCATGTACATGTACTCACATCTGAGGCAGGTTGAAGCTGAAAGCAAACTCATGTAAGCCTGGGTGCAGGACAGTCACGCCCTCCTCTGGACAGTCCTCATCTGAAAGACAGAGAACACTGAGACTGAGACTGAGTACACCTGCACACTGCACCTAGCCTCCTACATTTTGGTACAAGCTATGGATGCACAATGTCACGTAGCCTTATTACACAATGAACTCCAATTCACCTCAGAGGGATTATTAAACACACACATGTACACACACACACAAAGAAAGGCATTTGATCACGAGGACAAAAAGGTTTGGAGATAAAAAAAAAAAAAAAAAAAAAAAAAAAAATGGGACAATTGGAGATGGAAAAATGGCCATAAAAGATTTTTTTTTTTTTAAAAAAAAGCAAAACTGCAGATTCTCCATTTGTAGCTTCCAGATATGCTGCTCTTTGTCATATTAAACTTTGCTATCAGCTGTTTTCAGCCTCTGAAACAAACAAGCCCTGCGTTACCTGTGCCTGTAGGCTATTTACAATAGAAAGCACCATAAGCCAACCGTACTGCTAGATAAATAAAATTGAATTGGTCTTTTATGCTTAATATATTTGCTTTGTTGGTCAATCACAACAAGAATTAAAGATGCCAACCTGGAGACCTTCTGAATTTTATGAGGTTATGCCCTAAAAAATGGGTTGTTAGCTATATCTTACACTTTTTGGGAAGCACTCACATCCAGTCTTCTCTCCACCGTCACAAAATTCATTTGAGAAACTCTAGTAACAGTTGTTTTGCCTGAATGCGAAAAAGCAGCTTGTTTGCGGTGTCAGAGGGCTGCCAAAGCAACACACCCTGTGGGAGAAGCAGCACTTCCTCATTTCATCTCTTATTGTTTGTGTGTGATATTGCGTCTAAATGCTCCCGCTGAACTTCAGCTTCCTTCCACCTCAGCTCTGCTTCGACCTCAGTCTCTGCTGTTTATGTATGTCTGTGTTTGCTATGAGAACTGTCATCAACGGCCAGTGTGTGTGTGTATGTCAGTGCGCGTATAAGCGTGCGCCCTGTCAAGTCACCGGCAACACGGAGCAAGCAGGAGTAGACCGGTATGAACCAGACTGAGCAGCTTCCTTCAGCTGGAAACTCCAACGCACGCATTACAACTCGTCCTCCCATTGGTGGACAACGTGACATGGATTTGCAAGTCTCGCTCTGATTGGTTCAGCCCCGGCAAGCCCCTGCCCACAATTAGCCCAGCCATGTGGTGTGTGGCATGAAAGAGGAGAAGGTGGGGGAGGTAGAGAGGAAGGGTGTTATAGACACAGTGACAGCAAACTCCAGGTAACCTGCAGCTCTCACGCAAACTCTGAAACCACTGAACGGATGAAGGAAAAATGTCCTCTTCTACAGTCATGCCCTGTTATCAGAAGACACCCTGCTAGTTTCATCTTTCTTTTCTTAAAGGCACTTTTGTGCTTAGAGAAAAGAGATATGACCCACGTAGAAGCAGAGTGAGAGTTTAGTGTTGAGGCTTAATTTTACCAGTTGAGCTGAAATAATACTTAAAGTACTTTTAGCAAGCAAAAATGATGATATGTCTCCAAAGTCACCTTTTAAATGCGAGTGGTTACATCATTAGACGCTGGATATGTTCTGGTTTGGTTGATGTAAACTGTAACAGCCATTATTCAACTGAGCAAAGGATGACAATAATGAAACTGGATTTTTTTAACAGGAGATATGTGGAATATCCTGCCCTTTCATTATCTGCCCAAACCTGACTATATCCAGTCACACTTACCAAGAATTTTTTTTAAAATCAATGAAATGACAAATAAGCCACTTAAATTTAGTTTTCTATATACTGATTAAAAAATTGCATTTGTTCAAAAATACTGACAGACCTTTAAAAACATACAACGACTATTAATGGTAAGTTAATCAGTTAAACTTAAAAAATTGCAAATATCTGATACTTCAAGGCTCAAACTTTTGAAAATGTGTTACTTTTTGTGTTGTCACACTATTGTACTGTGATTTGGTCAAAGTGAGATCTGCAAGGAGGCCGTTTCGAACTCCAGGATGTTGTAAAGATGTCTTCAACTTACAACAAAGAGCCAAGCTGCATCTCCTGGAAGCTCATGAGATTTTTTGGAAGTCTTCAGAGACAGCCACCAGGTGGATGCAGCACTTTGTTTAAGTCTAAATACTCTGCCAGACCTGTGAAATTGTCTCTTTTCTTATTGACCTTTGACCTTTCCACCATCCATCTTTGAGTAAACAAAGAGCAAAAGCTGTGCCTCTAGACTGCTGGGAAAAGAAGCTCTGTCCACAGACCAGACTCCTGCAGGCTGCATCCTTTCAGTTTTGAGATTATTCATCTTCCCAACCTCTAATAATTAAAAAAAACAAAAAAAACAAAACCCTGCTGAACAGACAGTTCACGTGTGACCTAAATGCTTGATGTGACATGTTTTACTCATACCCAAATCATCTGGTCCTCCAACACAGGTATACAAGTGTTAGGAGCAGCAGCTGATTTCACAACACACACGCTCGCTGAGCGTCAGCCTGGTCCTCCCCCCTCCCTCTCTCGCTGGCAGTTTCTGAACAGGTTTGAACCGCTTCTAACAAAGGGAGTTGCCTGTGCTAGCCTAGTTGAAGATGTCATCAGTAAAAAGGTCCTTGTGCCATTAGTTCAACCAAAATGTTGCTCTAAAACACGAAGCGCCATGTTTTCGATTTTGCTCTTTTTCATCAAGTGTTTCACTGGAAGATTTCAACTTTTTCCCTCCTCACTGTGATGACAACATCCAGACAGTCCACATATAAAAGCAGACTCCCTCATCCCTTCGCGTATCAAACGTTTGCTTTAATAATTGGTTTTAAGTGAGGATGGATCGCGCCTACAGCTGCTGCATCAGTACCACTGCGCGGAGGGTCCCGGTGTTCTGTGGCTCTGGCACATGCACTCCGCGTTAAGAAAGTTTGGGGACGAGCTTCTGTCAAAAGTTTGCAGTGATCAGTTGCGCCGCATCACTTCACACAGATCACGAAACAGCAGAAGAAAAAGGAGCAACTCCTTACCTCTCTCCTCTCCTATCAAGGTGTCGTAATGATGCAGGTATTCCACCTCCTCTGTGTAGTTCTGAGTATAAGCCGTGTTTGCTCCGGCGTTTCTCGACTCTGTCCACCGGACCTTGGCGACTCCTCTCGCGGTTATGTCCAAGCTCTTGACCCGCACATCCCCAGTGACCTCCACAACAACCCTCCCCGATACCAGGTCTCCTCCGGAGAACACCGGCAGGTTGTTCTCATTCAGACTGTCAAAGTAGATCGCCAAGGCCCTCACTTTGCCCAGTACCATGATGACAACGAATGGACAAGTAAACAGGATGAGGAAAAGTGTCTATGGAGAACAAGTTGTGAGTAGAGCCGTGTGGCACAAATGCATGCGCCTCGCTCCGGGTGCCCAGCGCAGAGCCGGGTCTGCGGCTGTCAGTGATGGCTCATCTGGTAGCTGATGGTCCGCAGGAGATCTGCGCCCTCCTCCTCCGAGTGCGCCTGTGCTTCTCTACCGATCTTTGCTGGCGTCTGCTTCCAGCGCTGCGCTCTTAAAGCTTCCGTGCGCACAAATGACCTCACTGAGCATGTGCGCACGAACTGGCCAGCCTGCTTACACAGAAAGGAGCACGGCTCAGCCTCCGCCGCTGACATAATACGACTTACAGACAAGACGTTTGCCAGCTTGTCCCCACAGGGTTTGTCACAAAAAGAGAGTTTTTAAAAATAATCTTGGAACGATAAGACGGTTTGTGGAAACGAATACACAGGCACAGTGTGCAATAACGAATTAAATAAACTGTTTTAATGCTTCCAGTTCCTTATTAATGTGACGTGTTGTCACTTAGACGATTAAGTGACTGCTGCAACAGGCATAGGCCATATTTACTGAGGTATCAAATGGCGATTTAAAAGCTATAGTTTTACTTTGTATTATTTCTACCTTTTTATTTTATGTTTTAATTTATTTTTTATATCCACCTTGTAAACCGCTCTTGGGTGACTCTGTCTTTTTGAAAAGATGCCTTTTCTCAAATGGCAGTAATTTTTTTTAAGTAAACATCCCAGAATACTAAGCTAACTTAGTAAACCTGCTGTAAAATAGACTAAAAATAAGAAAACGAAATCTTAAGAAATACATCTCAGAACATCAATACCCTGCTGCATGCAGATGATGATGTTTTTTCTACCTGGCAAAGACTGATATGGAAGTTTCATAAAAGCTGACAACAGCAATGAAGTGTATTTATGAGTGGCTGACTAAGTCATCTCTATTACTTAAAAAAAAAACTGTTTGCATGATTCTATCAAAACGACCAACATCAAGACTATGCTCTGATGTCGTTCTGAAAGGACAAGAACTTAAGGTTTTACACAAATTTAAATAGCTTGGTGATTCCACCTTATCATTTGAGAATCATGTTAAGAACATATCATTTGACCTACACAATATTAGACAAATTAGCTCACCACTGCCAAAAAATGCAGCCAAATTGTTTCTCTTTTCTATGATTTTATTCTCATATAGAATACTGTTTCAGTAATTGATCAGTGGCAAGTACACCTACTTTAAAACCAATATAATCTTTATTTATAAAGGCATTTAAAGTGTTAGACAGCAAACCATTTCCCTTCAATATGTTAAAAAAAGTGTTAAAAATGTAAAATATTTACGTTAGCTTTTTCTGTTTATAAGGTGGAGCAAGTCCATGCAGGACTGGTTGGGGGAGTTTGTGTTTAAATGCAATATCAATTCAATTCAATTCAATTCAATTCAATTCAATTCAATTCAATTTTATTTATATAGCTCCAAATCACAACAAAAGTCGCCTCAAGGCAATATCAATGGAAGAGTATCCAGAGGGGATTGTGCAATACCTTTTAGACAAACAACATTCAGTAAACAGGTGTTATCAGTTAAAGGTAGTGAGTTTTGGAACAATATTCAAGCTGTAATAAGAGAATTTGCTGCCTTCAACACATTTAAAACTAATCTCAAATGATGGCTAAAGAGGAACCAGATTCATGATCACTAGTTTGATATTAATATGTGTTATCTTTAATGTTGTATGTTTTTATTTATTTGTTGTTTTCTGTTTCATTGTATTATAACATTCTTTGTTGTAATTTTATGTATTTGTTGCCTGGATTAGATTGTTGTACATTGCCTGATGGCGTGCTAAATTCCTTATTTATTGTTTTTGTCTGACCTGCCAGGGACTGCAGATGAAAAATAGACTTTTAGCTAATTCTAGAATATTTACATTTATCCACTGTCCCTTTTAAATAAATAAACTATTGTCCTGTTGATGACCCAGTTTTATCCAGGCTTTAGCTGTCAAACAGATGGCCTCACATTTGACTCTAGAACACTTTTGTATGCAGAGGAGTTTATGCTCCACTCAGTGACCGCAAGGTGTCCAAATCATCATCCCTTCACCAGCAAGCTGACAGTTGGTCTGAGGTGCTTGTGCTTTTTGGTTTTCTCCAAAGGTGCTGCTGTGGATTCTCAACAAACATCTCCACTTTGGTCTCGTTATTCCAGAAATCTTGTGGTTTGTTCAGATGTAGCTAGGGATGGGAATCAAGAACCGGTGCTTGTAGAGAGCCAGTTCCCAGTAGTTCTATTCGTTGGAAGTGTTAGCCTGCCTATCTATCCTGCTTATCGATTCCACTTGCACATGCACTACAATCAGCTGAATTAAGTGTGCGTGTTGGAGAAGCCGATTCAATTCAATTTTATTTATATAGTATGAAATCACAGCAACAGTTGCTTTTTCACAACAACAGGTCATTTTACAGAGAAACCAGAAAGTAATGTAACAAGAATTAATGAATTACTTTCTCCTGGGAGTACTTAAGTAACATAATCCATTACTTTTAAGAAAGTAAGTAGTAGAACACTTTCTTGTTAAGTGAGACCTGCCCTCCGCTTGGAGATTGCACAATGATAAATTTACAAAAGAAAGAGCAGCTCATGAACTAACAGGCATTAAAGTCTTCTTCTTTTACTCTAATTGACGGGGAATGACAGATTCCCAGGAGAGTGTTATAAGTACTGAGGGAAGAATTGGTACCATTATTGCAAAATATTTTTAATTATACTTCAAAACAAAGAGTCCATACCCCCAGAGTGAGGCAGTCATTTTGGTTGTTCCCAAGAGCTGATCTAAATAGAGTCTGTGTGTGAGTACCCTGAGTGATGGGAGTTACTCAGACCATGGCCCAGATTTGTAGGCAGGGTGTGGAGTGCTAATGTTTGTTAACTGTCCAAGTGGCCCAGGAGAAGAAGCTGTTTGTGAGGTTATAGTTGTGTAGTCATTGAGGCTGTCTAGTCTAGTCTTTTTGTTGTTGGGAGTGATGCTAGAGGCCTTCAGACAGGTGGGAATGGTGCTGTGAGTCAGGGAGAGGTTAAACAACCTGGTGAGGATCCCTGCCAGTTGGTCCCACAGACTTTGACCTATAGCATACCAATGTGTGGTGCATATTGACCAGTCAGTGTAACGAGCCAGGATTTTAAAAAAAATATACACAAATATACCATTCTAACAAAAAGACTGGAGGAAGTGATGCCCTTTTTAATTGATGAGGATCAATCCGCATTTAGAGCTCAATGTTATTACAATAAGGGAAACGGAGTATAACATTTTTCTTCAGGCAGACAATACCATGATCAGAATTCAGAACGAGGAGTTTCTAGATTTATTAACTTGTTGCAGATGCAGGGTATACTCTTAATATTAATGTTTAAACTTCCCCTAGTCTCTCAAGCTATGAAATACTAGGAGACCTTGGGAGCTACTTCTATATGTTATTTGGGTATAAGATTATGAATGTAGTCAATTTTTATTGAAAATTATGCACATATCAATAAAAAGAGAAACAAGGCTCTTGATAGATGGGCTCTCCTGCCATTAGAACTTGAGTAGAATAATGGTGGGAAAAACTAATATCTTGCCCAGACTGCTCTGTTTGTTCTAGTTTTGCTTATCCACATCCGTGATTATCAGTTTAGAGAATAAGACAAGGTGATAAATAGATTCATTTAGAAAGGTAAATTTCCTGGCGTGAATTATAAGCTCTCCATTATGACACAATGAGGGAGGGATGGACTTACCAAAGACTATTATTTATCAGCACAAATAAAACTGTTATACTTTGATGCAGTCAGAAAAGAGGAAACCCATAGAGCTGTCTTTATTAGACAGGCCACTGCAGATGTTTACACAGTGCCATAAAATGTGCATTTTATGGCAACCAAGAATTTATATATTATCAATACTAAAATCATCTCAGACAGATGTGAAGTTCCTCATCAAGATTTCTTCTTATATCTCCAATTCAGACATTACTTTGAAAAGAGTATCAAAGGACTCATATGAAGTATATCAACTATTACATTATTACATAGATGGCTTCTTTCACTTCTCTTTGAGTGACCCACACCTGTTTTCACACCTTAACTCATGTGATTAATCAGACGATCAATAGCGGGTCAAAGACATGAAAGGACGCTCCCAATAGGGCTTAAATCTGGGACTCTCCACCAATTGCTCATAGAACTGAAGAAGCTTTTCAAATGAACCATTTAAAGCGATTCAGTGGACTTGAATGACTGGAATTGCAATAAATAACTGAAAAAATTGGGGTGTTCTAAAACTTTTGACTGGTAGTGTATACAGTATATAATAGCTGAAATATCCCAAACATGAAATAAAATAAATGTGTTTATACTGATACACATGGAAGCTGTAACCTATCCTAGGTGACTTTGGGTTAGTGGCTACACGCTGGACAGATTCATCACAGGGCCTTTCTTGCCATGTAAGAGTCTTCTAAATGCTTGACATGAAGATAAAAGTAAGTCTGTCAATTCAAAAGCACAAGAAATAAAAGTTTTACTTCTTTCATAATGGTAAGATAAAAAAACAAACAAAAAAACATCCCATTCTCCGTTTGTTTTCTCTTCCTCCTCACCCCCAAACTGGTCACTTCTGGGATCTTCTGTTCATGAAGAGATTTCCTTCTCACCACGTTCTCCCTCTCTCTTCTCGCCATCCTCATAGGGGATTGTTGGGGTTTCTGTCTAATCCAGTCTTGACCTCACAGTTCAAAGTGGCCTGACATTCAATATTTTGGTGCTATATAAAACTGAGCTCAAATAGATGGGTAGAGAGCAAAGAAAAGACATCAGTTAAAATCTGGCTTTGCACAGTTTTGCCTGTTTTGGTACTTCCTCATTCAGCATGTGTCTGTATGCTTTCTAAACTAGTTTGCATGGAAGCGATATAACTATTCACATAACTTTCTTGCATATTGGTATGGTGCAGGCTTCTGTTGAAACAGCTTAAATCCACTGTTTTTTCACATTTCACACCCAGAATTATAACAACAAGATTTTCTTAAAAGCGTAAAACTGAAATATAATAATGTATTCAGAGCTCACTCAGCAGGCTGCTCAGTTAAAGCAGTTACTTTAGCAGTGATTACATCAAGTGATTACAACAAGTGTTGATGGGTTAGTACTACCTATGGAGCAGCTCTGATCTCTGACCTTCAGCTTTCTCAGAAGTGCAGTGCCACGGTTTTCTCCAGACATGGCACACAAAGTGAAGGCCAAATAATTAAATCCCTGGCTATTTTAAGACTTTCAGCAGTTTTCAGTCATTTCAACTCTCATTTTTTCCCTCCTTTTCAAACTTTAAACACAAGGCACACAACACCTAGTGAAGGCAATCATGCTCACATCCCAAGTCTCAAATTTTTCACTAAAATCTCATCAGACAGGCTGTGAGAACATTTGATCAGACTGACAAACTGAGCTAAAAACATTTCCTGTATACATTGATTTTCTTTCAGGTGAAGTTGAGAGTATATAATAATGTTTCAGTTAGCTCCCACTTTCTTCTCAAAATGTAGCTTTTTTTATGCTAGTGAATTTAAAATGTTAGCACATTTAGTTCAGTTTTAGTCAACTGATACTTCTTGTTAAATTGACTCCAACGCATCTTCTACCATCCACCATGACTTAAGGGGTCCCCCTGCTGGTAGATAAATACAAAGCCGTTACTGGCAAAGGGAGTTAAAACTCAGAACCTTGTTGCTGGAGTATTGAGATGGTAGTGCTAACTGCTGCCATCCATTTATCAGTGAAAGTAAATTTTGAAAGTAATCTTTTAGTTGGATGTTTGAGTTACAATCCTACCCCGGTGTTTCTTTGTGCTACAATAAACTACTTAATAAAAAGAAATCACTGAATTAATTTCATAAACCAAAATTTGCAATAAAAAGTCAGAAGACTACAGCTTAAAAACAAAAATTTTACTTGCAACACAAATATTTGAAATTGAAATTTTCTACTTTACTCTGAATTTAAGATTCACTTTTCTCATTAACAGTTTTTTCCTTGTGCTAATTTACTGAAAGTTAAAAGAACTCATTGGATTTATTTAGTCTGTCAAACATTATCATCACTGACAGACTGCAGGCAGTCACTGTTTCACAAGAAGTGAACAGGAAGGGTGTAAATCTGTCGGCTTCATGGTTTAGGCTGTTTTAATTTGACCAGAGAGAATCCAGCTCCCCCAGGCCTGGTCCCAGTAAGCCCTATTCATGAGTCCCTCTGTGTAGACACTACTTACCACCTTTGGAAATATAATGAATCTTTCTAAGGGATCTGCTCAAGCTCACTTTGTAAACTGCATATCAGACACCGAAAGCCATGTGGGTCTGTGTAGAAATATATTTTGCCAGAGGAATGCTACACACTTGATACAGTCTGTCCTACTTTTGGCTTCATTCCAACCACAGTAATTACAGACAGTGCAACAGGAAACAGACAGAGATAATGTGCAACGCGACAGACGTAATGATCTGGTGGTAAGAGTAAACAGTATCAGGTCAGTGCAGTTTGCAGAGATAAACACATTCAGCACCTTGCATATAATTTCTGTTCAGTCATGCAAAACACATATAACCAGCAGCTTACGCAGACATGCAGATCACATCATGAAAACACGAGTGATTAAAAAGAACAGATGACGAGTAAGTCGAGTAACACTAAGATGTGGTCCAAAAAGGCAAAAAACAAAAAGAAACAGAGAAAGCAAACTGAGGAGGTGAGAAGCAGACAAAAAGAAAAAACCCCCACTGAGCTGAGATGTCAGGATTTCATCTTTAGAAAAGAATGTTTCCTGAAAAAGATAATATTCCCAAATAGGAGATTTTATTTACTGTAGGTGTATAAATGCATGCAGCTCTATCTTCAACATAGCATGGGACGCTGGCATCCTGTTTGAAATGGCACAAACATGTTGAGAGAAATAAAAAAGCTGGAGATGCAATGCTTACATGCAAACAGAAGCACATCTTCATTACATGCAGACTCTGGGACACACTATACATGTATACTCATGACAATCATTATTATTACCACAGTTACTTAGTTTGTGTGCAGAGTTCTTATGAGAAATGAGAGAGATTAAAAAACATGAACAGGTTTGTCTTGTCTTTTAAAAGATTTAGAAAATCAGTGTCCTTCCTCAGTAACAAAAAGAAAACACTTAACAGTTACAACTTCTCATAATAATTAAAATTTACAAGAAACATATAAACAAGATAGTTTACATTGTTTACAGCTAGCTCGGGTTTGTCCTCCGGCGTTTGCTGGGGCTCTGCCCGGGGTCAACTTTCAGCTCGTGATACTGCATCTGTCCATCAACACAAACAGATAATACTGTGACAACAGACAGACTCAAGCTCTGGTTCATACAGTATAGAATCTACCTAGAGCAGCACCAGAGACCTAATCTAACAACACAGGCCCAGCTTCACTTTCTTACAGAGAAAACACTGAGCGTTCACTCTGGAAACAGCGTGAAGGGGAAATGCGCAGTCAGAGGTTGAGGGCAGCTGGGCAGGATCAGGAAATTCATTCACTGAATGATTCCTAAGAGCTTAGCTGGAGCACAAGAAAATCCAGGAAAGTCTCCCTCTGAAAAACCACCACATAAACCTGAAACCTGTATCTAACCACACCTGTACAAACAACCACAGAGTATAATTTACTAATGCGCTTTAATCAGGTTACATGTGTGTGTGTGAGCAGGTCTCATGTTATCTGCTGTGTGATACCTGTAGGTGTTTATTAAAGCCACACACAACCCTAATGCTCAGGCAGCTGTCGACAGCAAACAGGACACCTGTGGTGATTATGTGCTTCATCTATCATATAAATGTGACTTTAAAATGCTTTTCTATGAGTTTAATGAAGATGCAAACACAGTAAATGACAGCTGTGTGATTCACTTAAAAACTGTTCTTCCAATATGTTGAAAAGGAAACATTTCCAGTATTAACTGTGTCCATGCAGTACACTAACTGAGAACTCAGGGACTGAGGCGTGAATGCCTCGTGAATGACAGCCGTTGTAGCCTGAGGATTCGTTTTGTGAAAATTCCTGTTCTGAAGTTCTCCTACATACGATGTACCTCTATTTACATGCATCCTTCATGGATTACAAAATTACCCACCACTTGAACATCAGAGGGGACTCTGGAAAGGAAGTCAAGAAGCTCGTTGTTGTCGATCATGTATGGATCACGAAGTTTCTTGGTGAACTTATTCACACCTGCAAAAAAAAACAACTGTTTGAGGAATAGCAGAGACCAAGCAGTCCAAGCTGAGACTGAGTCACCATTGTCCATTACATGATATAAATACAACAACACTAAGGCAAGATCTACAAGATCTTTTTGGTAACCATCAAATCAAGTTGCTTTGATAAGGTCCCATGTAAAAATGCTCATTTGCACTATGAATTAAGATGGTTGCAGCCTGGTATTTTAAAGAATGCCATAACTAATATAGTTTTTATTCTATTACTGTGTTACCAGGCAATAAGTAGCAGGTTTCTCTTCCAGGAAACTGCTTGCTTTAAAAGCTAATTCTACTCTCACAAATATGGTCCAAAAACCAACATGGTGAGCATAAATCATTTAGAACATAGAGCCCATAAACCAGTGAGTGACATCATAGAGGCTCTTTCCCTCATTTGATAACATCCATCAGATAGAAACATTTAAAAAAAAAATATGAGCACTAAGTATTTCATTAAACAGCTAGAAGGGCAGAGACCTCATCCCCCTAAAGCCAGGGCCATATTTCATAATTTTGAGGTAAATGATCTGGAGCCTCACAAAAATGTAACTGAAACTCCCTTTCTCGTGCACCAGCTCTCCACCAACATAGCGTAACATTTTTTGTCTGTCTGTGCAGTCGTCTATGTGTTGTGAAATCAAGACTCACCCCATGCAAGCACGAGGTATCGTAAAGGTATGAGGTAGAGAAGAAATGTGGCCAAACACAAGGCAGTGATTGCCAGCCAGCTTAGAAAAGGCACTGTCCAGTTAAAAGTGCTGCGGGTAGAAAAGGACAAGCACAAAAAAGCTTCATAAAAAAAAAACATTCAACTGGATGTATCTGAAAAATCACAAGTCACACCTAACAGCTTCACAACAAACAGCTGCAAAAAGAAATCAGAGAGGAAACTTGTTAACCCAGAAAACGTACTTCTTCACTCTCTCTCCAAAGGACGCCACCTCATGCAGAGCATTCTGAACACTGATAAACACGTCCTGAATGGCGTACAGTTTATCCATAAAGCCTTTGGGCTCTGAGTCCTGACAGGGACAGGAGAAACATCATGAATACATAAGCATCATAGGCATGACTGTCCAGATGGTGATTGAAGTAATCTTTCCATGTGTTTGTGTAGGAAAACACATCTTGACTTTGGAAGCCTTATCTTGGTTTTGATGAACTTGAGACAGCTAGCTAGTTGTTCTTTCTAAAATGTCAGTCAGCAGCATCTAAACCTTCAAAATAAAAGCCCTAAAGACCTTAAACTCTTTAAAGACTTGAACCTCGTAAGACTGTACACAAAAAGACTTTCTCTTAAATGTTTGAAACACTTGTACTACATAAATTTCTAACAAAGAGCTATTTTTATTATTACAAGGTTAATGGTCACAAGAATGCCAGATGCTACTTTTGCATATTTGCCTTCATATTTTTTAGGAAATTAATATTATATAATGTAATACTTAGCATGCAGATAGGCAGAAACACATTTTTATCTTTGAAGGCCTAAAAGGCAATCTGGGATAAGCCAAACACCTGTGTTCCTCTATTAAGAAGTCTCTTGGTTAATATTACATATTAATGTTTATAGTTTTAAAACATCATTACCTTTTCCTCTTTATCATCTTCATCAACTTCCCATTCAAACATGCCATCCATGGACTACAACAGAAAATGAAGCGATTATAACGTTGTCTGAAAGAGGAGCGCTTATAGAAGGCCTGCGTTTTACTTGTTTTCTCACCACATCAGCTGCATCCCTGCTGGAGCAGAAGAAGTAGTTCCACACAAGTAGAAGCAGCAAGGCTAGTGGTAGCATGTAGAGCTCAAAATTCCACACCACCACCACAAACAGCTAATAGAAAGCAAAACAACATGACACTCAGTAGATCATTCATCGGTCATGTGTACAGGGATGTGTGTGTGTGTGCATTAGTGCCTTTCATACCACAAAGGAGACAATGCTTCTCTGTGCAGACTCCCATTCAAAGCAGCTGTTGATGAAAGTTCCCCAGCTAATCAGCACCATAATGCAGCGCTTGACTCTGTTAAAGTTCTGCTGGAGCAACTGAAAGACACAAAGATGTTTCTAAACATTTCAGTTGTTACATGACCTAAGCTGCTCCCCGGGGATGTATGCTTGGACCACTCGTGTGTATCATTTACATACTGTCACAGATAATCCTCAACCATGGCTTAACTTCCACTTCTGTGCAAACGATTAGCAGCTCTATATAACTACCAAACGCTCTGCCTAGCAACCCCCTTGATCCCTCTTCACTCATTAAATGTCCTTAGGATGTAAACACCAACAATATAGAGCTCCCGGTTGTGGCAATGCTTCAGAAGGTTAGATTTACCTCTTCTAGTTAAAGGCTACGTCTATGGTTACCAACAATGGTCCACACTCTGAGCATCATCCTGGAGTGCTCTTGTGACCAACATAACAATATAGAATAGAAAAGAAATATGCGTTATTGTCCCTCATTGGGGAAATTCAGCAAAGAGACAGGCAGATGGAGCATGCAAAATCACACAAAGATTAATAATAATAAAAAAAACAAGAAACAAGAGACTGTATGGGGCAAATTTACAACATAAAAAAATACTGTACAGCTATTAAAAATAGCATATTCAGATTCAAAGAAATGTGCAGCTGATTAGGATAATTTAAAAAATGTACAAATATATTATATATTACACAATTTCCCTAGGGATTATTAAAGTATTCTGATTCTGATATAGATACAACTACAGTATATACTTTTAGCACATAGTTGGCTTTCACTTTCCTTTCACATTGTCCTTTCTACTGGAAGTCCTGACAGTCCCAGTGACTCTGCAGTCATGGTTCACAAACACTCACATATGAAGTCCTGTATCTACACTGGCTCCCACTAAAGTATCACAAAGACACAAGATCACAACAAAGTCTCTCTCCTCCTCACTCAACATCTCTTGAACCTTGTTCATTTCTACATCCTTCCCCCCCAACCCAAACTAACCTAAACATTGGGAAAATGACAGATCCCTTGGCACTTTGGAAAAGTTTTCCTCTTAACACCAGAAATTTTGAAATCTATGACCCACCCCCACCTTTTCAGAACCTTTACTCATATTTGTATTGTACTGGCTGGTTGTTTTTTAGTCTCAAGTTATAGAAGAATGATAAGTTTTGTCACCAGTTTGAAAAAACATCAGTAGGAAATACTGATACATACTTGCTTGGAGACTTTTGGTTCTTCTTCAATATATTTCTGTTCTGCAGGAACCACAGTCCTCAAAGCAGCTTTAACCTTAAAAAAGAGAAACACACAATACGGTCTGGCATAACATTTTCTATCTGGTCCAGGAGTTTGTAAAAAGTGGATGTACGTATTGTAGAGGTTTTACATTTTTATTGATTACATTTAGAAGCCAAAAACCTTCTTACGCATGACATAAATGTCCTGAAGAACTATGTAAAACCACAACAAAAGCCAGCCTAAAGTCTTGCTTTGCTTAGTTCTAAAATGAGCATTCACAGCACAGTGTGACTCTCACAGCGTTGTAGATGACATCAATCTCTAGGTAGATGCACCCTTTGGTCGGTGCTGTCAGCTCCTTATTTTTCAACAGGTATCCCTTCTGCTCGCCATTACGAACCTAAAACACAAAAACATAATTGGGTTTGGCTTTAGTTACTTTAACTGGTTATCAATTGTGGGGGTTTGTCTGTATTAATGTAGTCGCTTTACCTTACAATACAAAGCGCCTTAAAGCGACTTTTGTTGTGACTGTTCTCTGTGATTCAAAAAGACTTTTACATGCTCAGTGGATGCATGTAAGACCAATCTAATTCTCTGTTTTTTTAAGCACCTTGTAAGCTTTCAGTTTTCATGCTGCCATTCAAGGTACTACAAGCAATAATAACAGTCCAGCTACACACATGACATTTTGATCAATTGAGTTTCTGAATAAGTTTAATATACTAAACATCCACAAAATAGCTACTACAAGAAGGAACTCTATTTTTTTTCAAAGCCTGTCTGGGTTTGTTTTATTTCTTAAAGATAGGAGCATCGTAACGTTGGTACTTGTGCCAACTCAGCCAGCTGTAGCTTATTGCTGTTCTCTAAGTCTCAGAGTTTCTGTGTTGATGGCTTCTTAACCCCTTTAATGAAATGATCAAACACATAATATGGCTTGCTGTGTGGTGCTGCCACTCTAAGAACTGTGTGCTATAGATTTGGAGAAATTCCAATATTTTCTTTGTCTGATAGTTTGCACAATTTGCCTAGTGTCTGTTCATTACACCCATACAGCTGGATGCAACTCAACAACCAAACATGTTAGCACTTCACACACATACACATCGTGTTTCTTTCATATACTTTTATTACACTCACATTCAATAATGGAATTGCCACTTTTCCCAGGAAGTCTGCACTCCTGTCTCTGTCTTCATCAAACACTGTCACCTCCAACACAGAGTGAATGTCTTTGACATTACTGAGGAAAAAAGGGAAAAGTATGGTAAATGGACGGGTTCTTATATAGTGCTTTTCTACTCTAACTGAGCACTCAAAGCCCTTTATACAACTTGGCTCATTCCTCCATTCATACACGCACTTTTTTCTATGCTCGTACTATGTAAGTGCTTTCTATCTAACATTCACACACATTCATATAGAGACGGATGCATCAGAGAGCATCTTGGGGTTAGTATCTTGCCCAAGGATATTTGGCATGTAGATGGGGAAGAGAAAGAGGGAACGGTTCATATGTGGAAATTTATTCAATATTTGGGAAGTGGCATCCCCTGCAGCTTAAGAAAAACTATCTATGAACACTATAACTTTTCTTGAAATTAATAAACCCACCCTTTACCCTTTATATAGTGCTGTGTACCACAGCTTTGATCCTGATGTCAACTGTGAGTATGCTAAAACAAAAAGTTATCTAAGAGCTCTGTCAGAATGAAAGACAACAAGGCCAGAGGAAATGGACGACATCTTGTTGTTTGATGTGTCTGACTGAAAATCAAATTTTGTTGTGTTTCTGATTGGCTACAGGAGACTTTCAAAAGCAGCGCTAGTTCCACTTCTATTGGCATCCACCTCAGAAATCACCAGTCGGTTTGGCTCTACTTCATACATCGCTCGTGGAGAAGCTCATACAGAGATACTCATGCTTAGGACTGGGTATCGGCTCTGATTTCTATAACTGATGGCCAATGCGATTCAATTCAGTTAGATTCAGTTGTGACTCAGACAGTCAAAAATATTATAATTTGATTATTTATCAGCACATATCCATATTTTATATCTATGTATAAAAACAAAGCTGACACTTATGAGACTTCCAGAGAGGTGTAAGCATCACAGTAGATGCCTTTGTGTCGAAGTAACTGAGGATAAAACACAAAAACATAAAGGAGATTTTCCTGGCCTGGCTTGTTATAGATAACCCCGTTAAAAATATTCCGCAGTAGATCAAAAACAGAGGAAAACCATGAATCAATATATGAACATTACCTGATGCTGCTGAAGTGAAACAGAGCAAAGTTACAGAGGTTTTATTAGAGACACAGCAGAGCATTTTGTAGTTTGGCATGATTTGTAAAAGTTTAAATTTCTTTGGTATTAAACAGCAGAAATTAGGGGCCAACAGCACTGAACACAACGGGAAACTGGTGCGTAATAAACAAGCGAATAATGCAGAAAATAGAGATTTTTTTATGGTAAACTGGTAAATTCACGACAATGTTTTTGTCAATGTTATTTTGTGAAGCATAGTTTTGACCTTCTTTTGCTGCTGGTTCAGTGAATTAGGCGGGAGTGACGAAACCTGCAGCATCAGAATCTGTGAGATGCCTCTTTCAGCACGCTATGTAAATGGTAAATGGACTGATTCTTATATAGCGCTTTTCTACTCTCCCGGAGTACTCAAAGCGCTCTATACAACATGCCACATTCACCCAGTCACACCCATTCTCACAAGCACTTTATCTATACTTAGTGCTTTTTCTAACTACATTCACACACATTCATACTCCGATGGACGCATCGGAGAGCAACTTGGGGTTAGTATCTTGCCCAAGGATACTTGGCATGCAGACTGGAGGAGCCTGGGATCGAACCTCCAACCTTCCGATCAGTAGGTGACCTGCTCTACCTCCTGAGCTACAGCCACCCCAAATGTGTATGTGCCACCATATTAACATGGGGATTCACACTTTGTGTTTCCATCTTTGTGCTGAATCTGCTTACTGGCTCTTTAATCATTTGCTGTTTTAGCTGTTTGGAGGTTGTTGAAATGATTTCATGAGCTTTAACCTGAGATTCTGGCTTTATAAGCAAAATTACATTCATATTTAAAAATCACATTCTTCAAATTAAAACCAATTTGAGTCGGGAAATCAATTTTTTAAACCCACCCCTCCTCATTCTACTCATCCATAAACTTTTTCCTCTGACAGCCAAGAAGGATATATATGTATCACAAAAAGCATCCAACTCAGTAATCATCATCTGTGTCACCTGCTTTTTAATGAGCTTTGTTTTTGATGATTTGTTAACAGCTTATCTGCACTGAGCAAAGATTCATGAAGTCACAAAATTGCCGTGAAGTCACTAAGGCTTCAGTAACAGCTAAAGGTCCAGGTTCTTCTACTACCTAATTGAGTAGCAACACACAACCCCAGAACAGTTACTAGAAAACCATAACCAATAAAATACGGCAAAGTGGCAATTTTCATGCATATATATTTTTAATACAAGGAGTCGAAACAAAGGAAATGGTTTGCTTTTTTGCTGGTTTTCACTGATAAATGTCAACTCACAAGGTGAAGACTTTGTTCCACTCTGGATTGAGGTTCTTGTAAACGGTGTGTGTCTGCAGCCTGTCATTGTTCAGCTCCAGCACACAGAAAGGGTCACTTTTACCTGAGCGACCAATCAAGATAATGATAATGGATGAATCACAGTAAGAATGAAGAATAATGCAAAGTATTATGAGCAAGCAAAGGCAAGAAATCAGAGTCATTTTTTCATTTACCGGTTACATCTGCAGCCATGAGACCTTCTGCTCTCATCACCTTCACCTGTATTATGCCCACATCTTTTAAGTTATAGAATGACTTCATCACACCCTGCACAAGAAAATTGAGCACAACAGTGTAATATGTGTGTTAAGATGGTGTAGTTATTTCATCTGAGTTGCCCTCAGGGTGCTGTTTACATATCGTTGGAGTATCTCTCTACGCTCCTGTGGGTCATCCAGCGGGGTCACAGAGAGGTCGGCGATAGAGACAGCAGCCGAAGCGGTTAATGTGACCAGCAGCACAACAAAGCCTTGAGACTCCTCTAGTGGCAGCTCCAGGTGATGCGTCTGCTCCTTAGCAAGAGTGGAGAGGTCCAACTGGCAGCTGAACCACATTCAAAACAAAACACACCGAGCTAATGAGCTGAACATTTAAGTAAAAATGAAGTTTGAACCAAAAACTGTTGCTATCTATCTATCTATCTATCTATCTATCTATCTATCTATCTATCTATCTATCTATCTATCTATCTATCTATCTATCTATCTATCTATCTATCTATCTATCTATCTATCTATCTATCTATCTATCTATCTATCTATCTATTAGTTCTAGGCATTCCAGGATCCATGTGTTAAGCACTGACACATGGGTAAAATAAAATCCACTTTCAAACTGAGAGAAATGACATTACACTTATACATTACCATTTGTGAAATGTCAAATGTTCAACATGAATTAGAAATCAAAATCCTTTCTCCCAATAAAATAATAGCACACATTTCTGAAGTTTGTGTCCAAGAATGAGAACACAGACAGAACATTAAACACCACCTAACTAATGACACCTCACTAACACCTATTAAAAGACAGTTTTTTCTCCGTCACTTTTGCCATCTGTTTCCTCCTAGGGGACTGTTGGCTTGTTAGGTTTCTGTCTGCAATAATATAGGATATTTACTTTGATAAAGCAACATAATAATGACTATTGTTGTATTTGGTGCTATATAAATAAAGTTGAATTCACACAGAAATCATCCAAACATAAGTAGAGACTAACCGCCCAATGAAATCGTCCCTTCTTCCAGTGTCTTTGTCCCACACCGTGATCTCTAGCACCCCACCTGTCTCTTCATACAGATGCAGGTCAAACTGCTCCCTCCACTGTGGGCTCAGGGTCTTTGGCACTGTCTAGACACACACACACAAATACTGACACATCTCCTCATTTGAAGGAGCTGGGCTTCAAACATGAAAGTATGACCTTAATTGCACATGCTGTACCTTGCTCTTGTATTTCTGGGGCCCGAGTCTGAACTTGACATATGGGTCACTCAGACCGTTGGGATCCATGGGCATGAGGTTTCGACCCTCGATTAGGGCGATGCTGACTATCCCTCGCCAGAGCTGGGCTTTTCGATGCAGCTCTGACAGACGTATAGACTGCTGTTGCTGGGCCACACACACACACACACACACACACACACACACACACACACACACACACACACACACACACACACACACACACTAACTTTATTTGCCACATAGTAACAACAAGGACACAATGCAGGGCTCTGTTCTTCCTGCTCTAAAAGATGATGATCAATCAAACCTCGAATCATGTTGCTCTGAGGTAAATACAAAAAGTAAAAAAAACTGCCAGAATAGAGGTAAAGTAGATAAGTCGATAAAGTCCAACAGCCTTGGGATTGGAGAAAAATAGATATTTATTTAAGATTTTTGTATGTTATCAGGCCATACATAAAGGTGAATTTCCTGAAAACTGGCTCTTTTTTTAATTCACTTTATGAACATTTTATTGCACAATTAGAATATTTTAGTGCTGCAGTAGCAAAATAAAATTTGTGTTCAGCACATGTGCTTTTTATGTCTTTACATACTACACAAGTTTACTCAGCTGAGTTCAAACCCAATAGAGAAATGCAGAAATGTTTTCTCTGAGCAGATCCTTTTGTTTATGTCAGGAGGACAAACTGCTGGACATGCTCATATCAGGTAAACCATACTTGTACTTGGTAAATGGACTGGTACTTCTAGTAACACCTTTCTACTGAATATGAGCAGTTAAAGCACTTTCTATTACAAATCCCATTTAACCAATCAAGAACACACATTCATACAGGCCTTTTATCTACATAAGCACTTTGTATTGCTTTCACACAAAATCCACCAACCTTTTAAATGGTAGATGACAAACTCTACCAGCTGAGCCACAGGTGCCCTGGTAATGGGACTGTTCACAGTAAAATTGCCAAAGTGAGAGTAGGAGAAAAGACTATACTAAACTGCTCTAATGGTCAGGTTTAGCCACAAGGCTAAGAGGACTCTAGGCGTGTTGGGTGCCAAAGGGGTTTGCATTTCCTTGATCTTGGGAAAATAATATTGTCCTCCTTATTTCTATATATAATATAGAAATATGGCTAAATAATGTAAAATAATACGATCATTTGAACTGAAAGTTATTCGATTCCTCTCATAAACCTCATAGGAGGCAGTTACTGTACAATGTCTAGACATTACCTACGCCAGTATGCCATCTGTACAAACTGCCTTTCCACTCTTCCTGCTCACAAGTCTCTTCACATTCTTCAACTTTTCTTTGTTTGCTCCTTTTATGGGCATCTCATCGTGTGTTGATTAGTAAAGTTTATTCAAACAGGAGACAGAGCATTTATTGGGGACATGTTTCAACAGTAGATTAATGAATGTTAAGTCATATTATTATTATTATTACTTGGAGCAGCAGGACTGTGGCATTAAGTTAAAGTCTCACTCGTGTTTTTTACAACAGTGGAAGTCTAAGCAGAGAAATACTATCTCAGTCGCGCACTCGGGTCAGGTCTTTTATTGACATTTTGACAATAAAAGATTAAACATTAAGAAATCATCCAACTTTTATTTGAAGAAGTAAGGAAGAAAATTAGCTTGGCCTGATAACACCATGTTAACATGGATGAAGAACAGAGCCCTGGTGGCAGATAGTGGGTGGAAATGACAGCAGCAAGAGCAAAATATCTCTCGTGATAAAAATATGAACTCAGTAGGGAAAAAAAATCTCTGACACAAGATGGTCCCAAGGCTGTCAAGGTAAAGACACAATAAGGTGAAGAGCAGAGTGATAAGCATAAAGCTGTAAGGACAGTTTAAGGAAAGCTGTTACTGCATGCACAGATGATGATGATGATGATGATGATGATGATGGGCATGGTGATTATTTACCTTAGTGGATCGTTTCCAGGACCTCCTGAGCAGCATAGTCTGAATATACATAAAAATGGATTATTTCTACTGACTTATGCAGGGTGGAAAAGTTGAATGGATAGCTGTAACTAAAGGGCTGCAACGTGTGTCTGCATTTTAATTAAATAATATGAAAACAGCCAAAACCTCTTTCATTTAAATAGGGTACCGTTGTGTTTAAGCCACTAGGGGAAGCTGTAGGATGGGGTTCTGTTAACTAAACAGGAAATAAAACTAAGGGGAGGTGTCCTGCTTCAATTAAGCTTTATAAATAAGGCACCAAAAAAGAGTCTACGAAAGAAAAATGATCTTCACCAGAACTGAGCATTCATTATCTCAGCCTCAGCGGTGTGCCAATTAGAGCCAATGAGACTTTGATCTGTCCAAGCTATGATTTGAGTGTCATGGTTTTCTGTCTGTTGTTGTTTGTTGTCTTCCTTTCTCTCCGTCTCCCTCCAACTCTCTTTTTACTGCTGTTTCTCTGTATCTGTATCTCTGGCTGCAGCTGGAGAAGAAATTCAGACTTGGCCTATTATGAATTTATGTGTTGAATTAAACATGAACAAGATGTGCTGTTTTTAATATCTCAGAGCTGAGGATGCAGTTGGAAACCATCTCTTCATGCAGCTCCAATTAACTGAGCAGAAACTATAATCACAGCTAAGCAGACCAAAATAAATAGAATTACTGAGTTTATTCAATACAGTGCAGTCTATGTCTGCTGTATGCAGCTGTTTAAAGAGTTCTCTCCAAAGCCATCCTACTACACTTCTTTGTATGTTAAAGGTTAGCCCTGTCAAGTTGAGCAACTTGATTCATTTCATATCAAGTATTATAGGGCAAGGTTTTGTTTTATCCAGAGTTGGACAGTATAGCAATGTTAGGAAGTCAGTACAGAAAGAGAAAACAATATGTTATTATCGTGTTATAATCATATTATACACTGCTTTTCTGAAACACAAGTAATATATAAAGATGAATGTCAAGACAGCTCCACCTAATGTAATACAAAAATGGGCACTCGCATCTCACACGGCTGACCCAATTGCAGCAAGAGTCAACTAGTGCTGTGGACAAGTTTCACAAGGTTAAACTTTTGCTTTTTACATAATTTGGAATCCATTCATTGTGAAACATTGTGGGGCAATGTCACCACATTTTTGAAACATTTAAGTGAATTTTCATTAATAAAAACTGTGTCATGGTCCTAGGTCGTGTGACCCAGTGTTGAGGAGTTTTATGTATCTTTTGTTTTCATTTATGCTTTAGCTTAGTTCATCTAGTTAATTTCTAGGGTGCTGTTTAGCCCTTTGTTTCTTAGTTGTTTATGTCATCTCCCTGTACTCAGTCTCCCTGGTTTGTGCATCTACCTGTCATGCGTCATGTCTGCATGGTTGTGTTTAGTTCATGTCATGTCTGATCTCCATGTTTCCTGTTTTCCTTTGAAAGTCTGTATTCAATGTCAGTGTATTTAGTTTCACTTCTCCTGTCCTGTCTTTAGGTTCATGTGTGTCAGCTCTGCTCCCATGTGTGGCCACTTCCCCTGATCATCCCTCATGTGTATTTAGTCTCTGTGTTTCATGCAGTCTGTGTCGCGTCGTCTGTGTTCCCATCCTCCATGTCCTCACGGCCAGTCTTTACAGTCATCATCATGGTCCTCTGAGTCTTCTTAGTTTATCAGTATCTGTTTCCCAGTTTAGTTCAGTTCAGTTTAGTCACGGTGTTTCTGCTTTGTGTGAGACCTGTCATCAGCCACAATAAAGGCTTGCTTTCAGTTTAAGTTTACTCCGGTCTACTCTCTTGTGTTCGCACCTGGGTCCACCACACACACCACCGCACGGTCTGTCTCCTCAGATTGTGACAAACTGAGCTGGCTGCTGAGCGGAAAGACAGGCCTAGATGGGGATGTTGATATGTAACTCTAGCAACCGAACTGTGCAAAAATACCTCCCCTTAATTTGTTACATTTTGTTTGCAATGATCTCTGTTCTACAGCTTTCCAGAGGTCTTTCAAAGTTTTTCACTGATTTTAGCTACGTTTTCACAAACTTTCTTCTTTGTTCTTTAATTGAATCTATGGAAATGCCAGATGTTGGGGTTTGGGGTTGAATTTCACCCAGATTTTGGGGATCTTGTAAATATTGATGAATTTTGATCCATCAGACACAATACTACCTGGAAAGCATCTGATCAGCAACATTTTTTTTTTCAGCACAGTAATTAACTAAAACACACTGCCAACACAGTGAGAGTTAGCTGGATGGGGAAAAAAAGACACACAGTGGTACACTATTACTCATGCACTGGTCTCCCCAGAGTCTGAACCTAAGCAGTATTGAAGTAGTATGGAATGATCCATATAGAAAACAAAAGAAAAGGCAGAAATATATAAAAAAGAAACGCCTTAAATGTCCTTCAAGAAGCCTGGAAAACTAAGGATTTCTGAAGGCTCCTTTCTGAAGAAAGCTGCCTCAGAGTTTACACTGTGCTTTTATTTTATTTTATTAATTTTATTAATAAAATAGATTTTCTTAATAATTATTAGTATTAATTTTAATCTAATATGTTTGCCCACTAACAATGAAAGGTCAGTCTATAATTTCAATGGTAGGTTTATTTGAACAGTGAGAGACAGAACAATAACAAAACAATCCAGAAAAATGCATTTCCAAAAAGTTATAAATTAATTTGCATTTTCATGAAGGAAATAAGTATTTAAGGCCTCCCTATCAATCAGCAAGATTTCTGGCTCCCAGGTGTATTTTATAGAGGTAATAAGCTGATATTGTGATATTGGGAGACTCAACTTGTTACCTGTATAAAAGACAGCTGTCCATAGAAGCAATCAATCTATCCAGATTCCAAACTCTGCACCATGGCCAAGACCAAAGAGCTTTCCAAGGATGTTAGGGACAAGATAGTGGACCTACACAAGGCTGGAATGGGCTACAAGACCATCGCCAAGCAGCTGGGTGAGAATGGTAAATGTAAATGGTAAATGGCCTGTACTTGTACAGCGCTTTTACTAGTCCCGCCTAGGGACCCCAAAGCGCTTTACACGTCCAGTCATCCACCCATTCACTCTCACATTCACACACTGGTGGAGGCAGCTACAGTTGTAGCCACAGCTGCCCTGGGGCAGACTGACAGAAGCGAGGCTGCCATATCGCGCCATCGGCCCTTCTGGCCAACACCAGTAGGCGGTAGGTGAAGTGTCTTGCCCAAGGACACAACGACCGAGACTGTCCGAGCCGGGGCTCGAACTGGCAACCTTCCGATTACAAGGCGAACTCCCAACTCTTGAGCCACGATCGCCCGTGGTGAAAACAATTGGTGCGATTATTCACAAATGGAAGAATCATAAAATAACTGCCAATCTCACTCGGTCTGGAGTTTCAATGATAATGAGAACGGTGTGGAACCAGCCCAGAACTACTCAGGAGGAACTTGCCAATGATCTCAAGGCAGCTGGGATCATAGTTACCAACAGTTGGTAACACACTATGCTGTGAAGGACTGAAATCCTGCACAGCCCGCAAGCGCACCATTTGAAGATGCTACTGAACATCTCAATGAGTCAGAGGAGGACTGGTTGAAAGTGTTGTGGTCAGATGAGACCAAAATTTAGCTATTTAGCATCAGCTCAACTTGCCGTGTTTGAAGGAGGATGAATTGCTGCCTATGACTCCAAGAACACCGTCCTCACCGTCAAACATGAAGTTGAAAACATCATGCTTCGGGAGTTTTTCTGCCAAGGGGAGAGGACAAGTGCACTGCATCAAAGGGAGTATGGATGGGCCCATGTTCCGTCACATGTTGGGTGACAACCTTCTTCTCTTAGCCAGGGTATTAAAAATGTGTCATGGGTGGGTATTCCAGCATGACAATGATCCAAAACACATGGGCAAGCCAACATGAATTGGCTCAAGAAGAAGCATATTAAGGTCTTGGAGTGGCCTAGTCAGTCTCCAGACCTTAATCCCATAGAAAATCTGTGGAGAGAGCTGAAGGTTTGAGTTGCCAAACATCAGCCATGAAACATCAATGACTTGGAGAGGATCTGCAAAGAGGAGTGAGACAAAATGTGTGCAAAACTTGACCGACTACAAGATATGTCTGACATCTGTGATTGCCATCAAAGGTTTTGCCACCAAGTACTAAAGCATTAAAGCAGAAATTTGCAAAGGGATCAAATACTTATTTCCTTCATGAAAATGCTAATTAATTTATAACTTTTTTGAAATGCATTTTTCTGGATTTTTTTTTAATATATATTGTTTTGTCTCTCACTGTTCAAATAAACCTACCATTCTAAGGTATGGCTATTTAAGGTTCTAATCATTTTTTTCCTGACTGTATGTAGAAAGTGTCTGCAGTCCAAAAAAAGTAGTGGAGCAGCATGTAGCTAAGGAGATCATTATCGCCCTCGGGGATTAGTAGGCTCTAAAATCAGAGCACTGTAAATATTGAGTGATTATGTGGAAATAAATAACAGAACTCCATATGACTATAAAAAACACAAAAAATTGTGTTTCGGTGGTGTTTCATTCATTCATTTCATTTCATTTGGAGAGTTTTTATCTTTCAGTGGAGTTTTTGGTGTCTCATCGAAACAACAACTGTGACAGTATTTGTATGTCAGAAAATCAAGCCTACTTTGATGAGGCTCTATAGTCAGTTTTCTGATTATTGCGAGAGCCAATCAGCCTGCAAAGACTCATCCATAAAGTTGGATTAGGAACTAAGATATTTGTTCCCTATAATCCCAAGTGAAGCAACCATATGTTTCTGGTGTTAAAAATGTTGGAATTTAACAGCCAGCAGATATATCAGAAAAGATGCTACCCGTTTGCAATTTGAGATTAAAAGTTTGCTTCAAAATAACGTTTATGTAAAGAACCAGGACGAATTTCATCTTAGCCTTTTGATCAGTGGTGCAGGAAAATATAGTAACAGTGTTTATAATTCATGCTGATTTTATTTTATTCATAAGGGGTGCTGAGAAAACATGAAGCCAAAAGATGAAGATAAAAAAAATTGAGGAAATGCTTTGAGAAACCTGAAAGTAAACAGCAAAGGCTACAAAGACAAACTGACTGCGCAAAAGTTATTACTAGTCTATACAAGTCTGACAGATGACTCTACTGCATTGTCCTCTCTATCATGACTCAAAGCAGCTACTCAACTAGAGGTGACCTAGGAAAGGGTCAATCAAGGTGAAACTATGGAAAAGCACTAAGAGCCTGATCACCACTACACTTACTTTATGCACATAATGTTTTAGTCCATACTTCTTAACCATCATCTGCAGCAGGAAACATAGAGACCCATCTTTACTGAAGGACAACAAAACTAAAATCTACTTCAAATTAGATTTTTTCCTATACTTGTGCAAACCTGGAAAGTAACTAAATGTTTTGGGTTTATTAATAATAACATAATTATTAGTAAGCTACTGTATGCCAATTTTTCAATTCAATTTTATTTATACAATGCAAAATCACAATAACAGTCGCCTAAAGGTGCTTATATTGTAAGGTAGACCCTACAATAACATACAGAGAAAAACCCAACACTCATATGACCTCCTATTAGCAAGCACTTTGGCAACAGTGGGAAGGAAGAACTCCCTTTTAACAGGAAGAAACCTCCGGCAGAACCAGGCTCAGGGAGGGGTGGCCATCTGCTGCGACCGGTTGGGGTGAGAGAAGAAAGCGTTACTCTGAGACAGCATATTTCTAATTTTAGAGATTGTGCAAATGGAAGAAAGCAGTTCTACATATTTGTTTAATATGTGCATTGAAGGACATATTCTGGTCAATAATAACTTCAAGGTTCCTCACAGCGTTACTGGAGGTCACGGTGATGCCAACCAGAGTAAGAATCTGGTTAGATACCATATTTCTAAGATTTTCAGAGCCGAGTACAATAACCTCAGTTTTATCTGAATATAAGCAGGAAATTAGACCTCTAATTTTCTGCTTCAATCCTGCTTCCAGGTCTTTATGTCTTTAAGACATTCCTGCAGTTTCAAATTGGTGTGCGTTATCTGGCTTCATAGATAGATAAAGTTGGGTGTTTGCATAGCAATGAAAATGTATGCTATGCCTTCTGATTATACTGCCTAAGGGAAGCATGTAAAATGTAAACAGAACTGGTCCTAGCATGGAACCCTGTGGAACTCCATAACCTTAGTGTGTGAAGTGGACTCACCAAGGAGATGAACAAATTGGAGTCTATTAGACAGATATGATACAAACCACTGCAGCACAGTACCTGTAATACCTACAGCATGCGCCATTCGCTAATAAAATACTATGGCCAACTGTATAGAACACTGAGGTCAAGCAGTACAAGCACAGAGATGAGTCCACTGTAAGAGGCCATAAGAAGATCATTTATAACCTTCATTAAAGCAGTTTCTGTGCTGTGATGAGCTCTGAAACTGACTGATACTCTTCAAATAAGCCATTCCTCTGCAGATGATCTGATAACTGTTTTACAACTACTCTTTCAAGACTTTTTGAAATGAAAGGAAGGTTGGAGATGAAGGCTGGCCTATAATTAGCTAAGACTGCTGGGTCTAGAGATGGCTTTTAAAGTAAAGGTTTAACAACTGTCAGCTTAAAGGCCTGTGGTACATAGCCGATTATTAGAGATAAGTTGATGATATTTAAGATTGAAGCATTAATTAATGGCAGGACTTCTTTGAGCAGTTTTGTAGGAATGGGGTCTAAAAGACACGTTGATGGTTTGGAGGAAGTAATTATTGAAGTTAAATGAGAAAGTCCAATTGGAGAAAAAGACTAAATAAATATCAGTGGTACTTAAAGTAGCTCTAGATAATGTTACATCTGTGAGGTGATTATGAGTGATTTTTTCTCAAATGGTTAAAAATGTATTTGTGTTGTGAACTTCATGAATTTTGTGAAGAAGTTCATGTAGTCATTACTAGTTAACGTTAAAGGGATGGTTGGCTCAACAGAGTTCTGACTTTTTGTCAGCCTGGCTACAGTGCTGAAGAGAAACCTGGGGTTGTTCTTATTTTCTTCAATCAGTGATGAATAGTAAGATGTTCTAGCTACAGGAGGTGATCTTTTAGAAAGCAGCAAACTATTACTCCAGGCTAAATGATAATCTTCTAAATTTGTGATATGCCATTTCCTCTCCAGCTTACGAGTTATCTGCTTTAACGTGTGTGTTTGAGAGTTATGCCAGGGAGTCAAATACTTCTGATTTGAGGCTCTCTTTTTCACTGGAGCTACAGTATCCAATTGCTTATTTGTACTATGCTTTCATTTCAGAATGCAATGAGACACTAAAATACATAATTTTCAATAAAAAACTGGAAAAACTGGGATGTTCTAAAACTGCTGACCGGTAGTGTAAGTATTATTAGGAAATGATCAGACAATACAGGGTTTTCAGGAAACACTGTTAAATGGTCAGCTTTTATGCCACATGTCAAAACAAAATCTAGAATGTGAGTAAAGTGGTGGGTGGGTTCTTTTCCATTTTGAGAAAAGCCAATTGAGTCTAATAACAGATAAAATGCTGTATTGAGGCTGTCATTTTTAGCATCTACATGCATGTTAAAATCCCCCACAACAATGACTTTATCTGACCTAAACACTAAATCAAATAAAAAGCCTGAGAAATCAGACAGAAACTCAGTTTAAGTGTGTGCTGGAACAGGAAGTGATACTCTACTGCAGAGAGAGCAAACACTAATGATAGAGAAGACATTGTACATCTATCGGACAGTTCTAATATTTATGTTACAAATGAATACAATGGATTGAGAGTCCATAAATCACTAAATCTATATCCAAGCTTCAAAAAGTCATCTCCATCATATGTTTTTTTTACAGTGGGAGGAAGTGATGACTTAAAAGAGACAATAGATCTTTAGGTGCCATCCACACTTCAGCCTCCCTTGAAATTGTATTGGATGCAGGTACCATCAAGTAAAATCTGGTGTCTATCAAAAACATAACAGACAGTTACTGTTGGTGGGATAAGTAGTTGGATGCATAGTTGGAAATTCCATGCATAGGAAGCAGCATATGCTACGCTCTGAAAGTTGGTCTTTTCTTTGACTTATGCATAAGAAGTTTTCCTCTGTGCAAAATGCAGCAACAGCCGAAGAGCATCTGCACATGCCACAGAATGGTATGTTTACTAAAAAATTACTAAAACTAACTTTAAAAAATAAACTAAGAATGCAAAATTAACAATACAAGTAAAATAAAAATCAGGGTTGCAGGCAGGTGATACAATTTGATATCATAATGGGAAAACTGAATAACTGAAAAACAAGAAATACAAGGATGTTACTTTAGGCCATTCATAAGCCAAAGATATTAGAAGAATATTAGTTAGATTGATCTTTATATAACATCATGATGCAGCTTTATATAAAGAGAAAATTGCTCTACCTCAACAAATCAGCTTATCCACCAGTGCAAGAAAGAAAGAGAAACAGTGGAATGTTTTTCTACATAAAACACTTTTCATTTAATACTTTTTCACACTAACAGACTTCCTCTAACAGAACATTTTCTGTGTGTGTGTGTGTGTGTGTGTGTTTAAGCTCTTTACCGTGTCAACCAAATTTCACAGCTGAAATGTAAAAATGATTCCCTTTCAACCTGCCCCTAAGTTCTGACTGCAATAACTCATGTCAGTGTATCAGTTGTGGTGTTTTTGACATTTATTTAACTAAAGCAGGTCAAATTAAAATAAGATTAAAAAAAAAAGATCAAGTGAGAGAAATATCGGCTGACATAATCTGCGTACATACTGTTGAGTCTCGGCGTTCCTCAATGGGACTGTCTTTTGGTGTCAGGTTGACGGCCAGCTCCAGAGTACCGAGGTCCTGATCAGGATACTGAGGGTCCTTCAGCACTAAAGTCACAGGTATCGTCCTGGAACAAACAGTCATGAATATGTGCAGGTGTGTTTTCTGCTCTGCTTTCTGGCATGCTTTTTTTTAATAAGGCCAGTGTCACTACACGATGATTAGGTTCAGTAATTCACCTAATTACGTTCAGTAATTACGTTCAGTAATTAGGTGCAACCTAATTCATTCGGTATTAAAGGTACCTGTCTATGTAACTACAAATCATACCTATCAAATAGACTCCAAATTGTTCATGTAAATGGAGAGTCCTCTTCACACACACTAAGGTTAATTATGGAGTTCCACAGGGTTCCATGCTAGGACTAATTCTATTTACATTATACATGCTTCACTTGGGCAGCATCATCAGAAGGCATAGCATACTTTTTCACTGCTATGCAGATGACACCCAACCTTACCTTTCCATTAAGGCCAGATAACACACACCGGTTAGTTAAACAGTTTGAATGGCGTAAAGACATAAAGACCTGGATGACCTCTAATTTCCTGTTTATAAATTCAGGGGGGGAAAAGACACATAAATGTTTTAGATCGTCAAACAAATTTAAATATTAGACAAAGATAACACAAGCAAACACAAAATGCAGTTTGTAAATCAAGGTGTTTATTATTAAGCGGAAAAAAAAACAACAACAATCCTACATGCCCCTTTGTGAAAAAGTCATTGCCCCTTCCTATTATAACATAAATTAACTGTGATGTATCACATCTTTTGGGAAGTTCAGCTCGAATAGGACCTGCCTGACAAAGCCTAAAAAAAATCCCCAAGACCTTTGCACAAATACTCTGTGGACTGACGAGGTAAAAGTTGAACTTTTTGGAAGGTGTGTGTCCCATTACGTCTATCGTAAAAAGTAACAGCATTTCAGAAAAGGAACATCGTACCAACAGTAAAATATGGTGGTGGTAGTGTGATGGCCTGGGGCCGCTTTCCTGCCTCAGAACCTGGAAGACTTGCATGGTACATGGTAAATGGAACCACGAAGTCTGCTGTCTACCAAAACATCCTGAAGAAGAATATCCATATGGGCTCAAATTGTTGTCATAAATGTTTTGCACTTGTAAATCAGACTGCGTAGTTGTGAATTGAGTTTTGTAACCTTGTAAACCAAAATAACCAAAGTAAGTAGTTTTTTGCTTTGTATCTGTAACCAGACCTTGAAAAAATGTGTAACTTCTGTAAATATTTTTTACAAACACACAAAAAAAATTTCATTTATGAATGCACAAACATAAAAATTTTCAGATATTTTGGTTTACAAGGTTATATAACTCAGTTCACAACTACGCAGTCTGATTTACAAGTACAAAATATTTATGACCACAGTTTGAACCCATATATCCGGCCATCTGTTTGTGACCTCAAGCTGAAGCACACTTGGGTTCTGCAGAAGGACAATGATCGAAAACACACCAGCAAGTCCACGTCTGAATCGCTTAAGAAAAACAAAATGAAGACTTTTGGGTGGCCTAATCAAAGTACTGACCTGAATCCAGTTGAGATACTGTGGCATGACCTTAAAAAGGCGGTTCATGCTTGAAAACCCTGTGGCTGAATCACAACAACTCTGCACAACCAGTTATTAGGTTTAGGGGTTAATCACTTTTTCATTCTGGGCCATGTACGTTTGTACTTTTTTCCACCTTAATATTAAGCACCTCCATTTAGAAACTGCATTTTTTGTTTACTTCTGCTATCTTTGTCTAATATTTCTTTAATGATCTGAAACATTTAAGTGTGGAAAACATACAAAAAAAGGAAATCAGGAAGGGAGAAAACATTTTTTCACACCAATAAAAACATACATACAACAACATTTTATCTGTGTTTATTCTGTGTCTTTTTTTATTTCATGAAACATGCAAAGAATCTCTATATTAAAATATTTCTTTATTATTTTGTTCTTGTTTTTCAGAACATAATGTTGGCACTAATATCTGACATACCTCTGCTGCTCTAGAGACTCCAGGTAAAGAAAAGCAGAACCCATGAAGTCATCCTGAAGGCCGAAGTCATAGTCAAACACCTGCAGAAGAGAAACTCCACTGACCAATGTTCATTAAGAATTTATATGGAAAAACTGTGTGTGTGTGTGTGTGTGTGTGTGTGTGTGTGTGTGTGTGTGTGTGTGTGTGTGTGTGTGTGTTAGTTCTAAGTCTTTACCTTGACATACAGAGGTTCATTCAGACTGTCAATGATTAAGGTCGTCTTCTCATCCCACACTGGGTTGAGGTTTTTATGGATGATTTTGCTCCTAAAAACCTCTTTGCCAGCAAGCTTGATCTTGACATATGAATCACTTGTTCCTACATCGACGAATAAAAATAGACAAATAAAGCTTTCACACATGCATAAAAGCAAGAGCTGAAAAATGCAATTAACTACAGATGTCACTGCACCTCCTCTGTCTCGGACAGCCAGGTTGTGTCCTCTTTTCAGCTCGATCTCCAGCTTGTACATCCCCGACCGAGCTTGGTCAGAAGAAAACCCCGAAGGACATGAAGCACCCATTCCCTGTTAGCACAAATGAATGCATTAAATACATGCAATAAACTGCTTCTCTACAAAAGCCCTCACAGCCACATCCTGACTTTAAACTCACCAACATTTTTTATGAGAAGTCTCTACCAGCCTGTCACTGACGTGTAGTTTTCACTAACTCATGGTAGCTATCTACATCTAAGCTTTCACACTTCCTATGGCCAAAGTGTCTAATTCAGCTTGGTATCTTGTCCCAGGGGTGATTACTAACAGGAAATTACATGAAAGAAGCTTCCTCCTATCTGATCACAGTGCTGAGGTGCAAATTGTTTTCCATTCCCTAAAACTTTCATTGCTGTTGCAATATGATCACCTCTGTGGCAATGCAGAAACAGAATATAAGTAACAGCATGGGCATGAGTGGCCTAACGCTGCTTTAATACCTGTTATACAGTTTCTGCAAGACAGGACCGTTTGACTTCATTGAACATTTCTACACATATTGAAAGTGGAACTGTCACAGGCACCTGCACTCTGCCACGCCAACATTAACTATACATGGATATATACAAAGACCACAGATGGAGCTCAGTCCATGGGTCAGTGGGACATGTTCTGGAGCCTGTGATCAGGGAGATTAATATAAGAACGACACAACTAGAGACAATAAATGACTATAAAAACTTACATACAAAGAGACACTAAATGACAGATATATAAACCTCGTTTGTGGTCCCTGGATTGGCTGTGTGTCGTGACATGCTGCAGTTTTGTTATGGTATCCCTATGCATCACTAAAACAAAACCCTGCCTTAATGCTGGTAAAGCTGTTGAAAAGATCAAAACAGGAAGTAAAAGATTAAAGACTTTCTCAGCATCAGAAAGCCTCATCTTTCCAGCTAGAAGCTCCTGCACTGATAAATGATTAAAATGATGCTAAAGACTGACCCAGTCTCATGTTTGTGTCTTCCACCAGTTTGCATCTGCCTGCAACGATTCGTTTATTGAGTTCAGTCACTAATCCACAACTGAAAGGCACAAAACAACTACAGAGACACACAATACAACCATGGGTTCACCACTGTCAGTAAAACGCATTATATAATGTAATGTAATGCACGGTGCAGTGAGTCATTTAATTCTTAGGTTTTCTTAAAACACCATACAGATGGTATAACTCATCTTATTTTTAATTGCTGGAATTATTTCCATGCAATATTAAAGCTAAGACACTTCATTGAAAACATGTATGTAAGCAACACTGACAATGAAACATCAATCTGCATCCATCACTGCAAATGTAACACAACTACTCTGCTGTGAGAGCGGCATCCTGTCAACACAAGCACTTCCACTCAGAGAGATGCTCTGATCAATATTTCTACAATATGATATTATATATGAGCTCCTTACAGTGGACTCACTGGAAAACAAACTGAGCATGTGTACTGTACTGTACACATATTCACAGGCTACTTACAATAAATTTTTGTATTGCACTGTATTGAATAATGTAGTGACAGCTGAAACTAATTTTGATTTTTGAGTAACTTCTTGATTTGTCTTGATTAATGGTGCAGTTTGACAACACTTTGAAAAACACTGTAAAATACCAAAATGTCCACATTTCTGATATAAAATGGGAAAAAAAACTGCACACTGCAGAAAGAAAATTGGCAACAGACAAGTTCATGATCTAAGTTTTCTAATTATCTGTTTTATTTAATTGAGTAAACAGGTGCTACATTTCTTTCTTTTTTTTTAATATCCTGTCCTGTCTGGCAGCTTTTGTAATCAGAATTGCGATCTGAATGTATTGTGGTACCAAACAAATTTTGCTTTTGCAAGAACAGCTATATAGAATCTCTATAGCCTCCTCTTTCTTTCATGTGAATCTTTATCGTTTATTTATTCATTTCTATTTGTGTTACTTCAGTTATCACATTTATAGGCAAGAGAGCAAAAAGAGGAGGAGGTGGTGCGGTAGAGGAGAGATACGGGGAGATAGAAACAAATAGAAATGCACAATGTATCGCCAACTACCTGTTAGAGACAAAAACACCCCTCTAATACGAATTGAAAACAGGGTCCCAGGGCCCCAGACCACCAGGCAGAGCCCTCCCCCCCCGATAAGGGGGAGGTCCAGGCCACAGAGGGCCACCATGGGAGCGGCCCAGCGGTCACACGAGAACATCAAGCCAACACCTTATTGTTCTACACTTTGGGACCAGAAAGAAGAGGAAGAAACTGAAACTCACTATGCAAAGAGAGTGAGTCATCAAAAAAAACTGAACCAGCAGAGCGCTGCAACTCAGCGCTGTACAGGGATGCTAGGTTGAGCTGTGGTTCACCAATCAGCTCGTTTGACCACTTAATTTGATTGAGTGAGTTTCTGTTCTTTAAAGATAAATCTCTAACACAGAGCAAAGGCATAAAATAAATTCAGTAAAAGTACAATAAAATCAAACCATCATAGTTTTTTTTTATTAGTTTGGCTAATCGAAGTCTTGTCAAACATAATTATGAAGTAGCACACAGCTTCAGAGTCTCAAAGCTGTAAGATACAGCTTTAAATTTTACAGCAAACTGTGAATAGAAAGAATTTTGTCAAATAAGTCAGAGATTAGGATTTTGTGGTTAGAGTTTGGTTTTTTAATGGTGGAAGGTTTCACATATTGTGTTTTAGCAAGGGTGAAATAAGGTGACTGAGTTAAGACCTTAAGTCAAGACTATGTAAATATACATTTACAAAAAAAACTGTGGTAAAAGTGTGATTTTATATTGATGCAGTGATGTAACAACATAAATTATAAACCACCTTTAAAGCTTTAAAGCATCAAGTCTTACAGCTTTCCTGCTCAGCTATAAATCCGGTAGACACATTATGAAACACAGGCTTGCTTTCTGAGGGTGAAACTTCTGAAGTGTGCCAAGTTCTGCTCTGGCAAGCTGTGGAAATCCCACTGGCGGAAACAGAAAACATGATAATAAAGTGAGAGAGACTATCCTGTGTAACATGAGGAGGCTGAGTGTGTCAAGCTGTCTGTGTGGAGGCTGGATTGTTGGAGGAGGGCTGTTAAAGTCTTATGTAGCCTAGTCTCCACCCATAGCTGCATGTAACAAGTAGGGTAAGACCAGTTCAGAGCTCATGATGGTAAATGAAGAGATAAAATCCAACCAGCAGGCAACTTGTCTGAGAGGAGAGTATAAAGTACTGTAAAATTACTGTGCATGAGTCTTGAGCCACTCCTCATATCTTTATGTGAGCTTTCTGAACGTCTTTCAAAGTCTTTCTTTAGACACTGGCTGCTCTTTCACTCGCTTTCAGTCCACTTTCGCAGGACATCGCTTTTTCTTGTTGTTTGTCAAACCACTTAACTCTGACCTTCTAACTATTCCCAGATCAGTGTGAGTTCATTTTGTCAGAGAATCGACCGAAAGGCAGCGAACATCCAAAGAAGAAAACAAAGTCTATGTTACCTTATAAACTGTATGTGTTTTTCTATGTATATATTTTGAATAGCGAATGAAATGCAGACCTCCTTTTGCGCATTTGTCAGTGGTTGCGTTCATGATAAGGTTACATTGCATACTAAGCCTTTCTTGTCTGGATTTGGATCCATGTTTCATGTCCTGTTTACATTAGGAATGAGTGCCTCTTTTTTAACTCATTATGAGAGTCCACTATTTGTGTGGGTTAACACAAGCATGTGCAGGACATATACAAAGGACAGTCTTGTGTAAAATGTAATCTACAGAGGTAGCTCTGGGTTATTATCACCTGGCTTTCTCTAAAATTACCTCACAATGCTGGAAGTGATTGACTGTGTGCCCCAAAATGAGTCACTGAGCACATAAACTCAGCGGGAAAGTGTTTGGAGAGGTTAAATCCAAGGGCCGTTTTCCCACTGACTTCTGTAGGACCAGATGTCTGTTTACAGCCTAGAAGAATATACAGGAAGACAGTATGTCTTCCAGAATGCAGCTTTAATGCACTTCCACGTTGGCTTTGGGTTCAGACCCAGAAACTGAAATGTCCATTTTTTATTCTTTCTGTGATCCAGATCAAAGTACTGGATCACTGGTAATGTAGTCCTTTGCACATTATTATCATTTTTTAAAACATTGGGCATCAGAAGAGCTAATGACCTTTACACACCAAACACTTGAAACTCATGCAAATATTTTGTGTAATAAAAATTATTCTCAGTTATTGTAGTTATTATAAAATGTAGCCATTTACACTGCCCATGAACTCTTGCAGAATTAATTTGCAGCATTTATTTTTTTGGAGTCAGGCTTGATTTTTCAGATGGGAATAAACAGATCTGACCAATCATACCACTGCATTTGGCAACAAGCACACTCATAGCTCAAAGCCCACACCAGTACTGAATATGCAATGATATGGAAATCTTTTCGCAAGCCTCAACAGTTTCCCCTGTTTCAACTATTATGCTAAGCTAAGTGGATTCTAGCCTCAGCTACTTACTAAACACCCAGACAAACAAACAATAATTAAGTGTGTTCCCTAAGTCTGTTCCTCTGAGTTGTGAGAATTCATGCCAGTTTTACACTTGGTGGCATTGGTGATTGTACTTTTGCTTTTAAAGCGTGACTGACATCTCCTGTGTGAAGCTGTTTGTTATCTCTCATCTTGTGAACAGGCAGTCAACAGGAACCATCTATTGCGGTGTTACTTTGGCTGTCATTGCAACAGCTCACAGGTTTTACTGCTTCATTGTGACCCAGCATTAAAACGTCTTTGCACAACATGCAGCCTATCACTTTGGCCGGTATGAAAGACAAAACAGATGACTATGGAGGCCAAAAAGTGCACAAACCCAGTCCGAGGCTAAATCAGGATGTTTACATTACAGGAGTAACACGTTCTGCCAGAATTAACAAGCAGCTTAAGAAAGGCTTAAATGTCCTGTGGTACTAAATCAGGAAGCAAAGCGCCAAGCTGGGAACACCCGCCAGCTACACTGATACATGCCTATTTTAGGACTGGGCGTCCATGTTTAAACACTCACCTCTACATCACATCTATAGACAGATATCATATTTTAGTAATACAGTATTTTATCTAAAGTAGTTGGTGTCACTGATACTACTGATACTATGTGTTAGTGTAAAGTAAGCACATCATGACAATTGCTATTATATTACTATATCACTACTGTTATACACTTATAAGCTCACTAATTAATTTTAATTTTAATTTTATAATCAAGTATGAAGGTCTGTAGTAATGCATTTCTGATGACATGAGTTCACTCCCTTTAGCTGAAAGTAGTAGAATGGCTACTTCTTGGTTTTAGGAGATTTCACCCCAAATTTAAACTAACTACCTTAGGAGGAACCTCGTGTAATACTTCATAGATAACAATAACAGCACTGCTTGTCTTTGTTCTTAATAACACTTTGGTTCTGACCACATCCGTCATCATTTTCACTCTGAATCTGAAAGTCTTTCAGTTACTGATTGTCAAGCAGACAAGAGTTTGATCTGTAATGTGTAAAAAAGAAGGTTTGTTCGACAAAACTCTGGATTGTTATCAGTAAAGTAACAACTGCCATATGGAACCCAACCACTATAGGCAATATTTTGACATTAATACAAATATCTGATCATTTAAAAATCCGATTTTTTTTCTTTCAGACACAAAAAACATAAACAAAGTTCCCTACCATTTGATGTGTGCAGTTATGTCCCTGTTTACGCTCTGTTTACCCAACTGTGCTCAGCTGGTTGTTGTGTTTGTAGCATTACAAACATATTGGCAACAGGGAAAGTGCAGAGTGCCCTTTGGTGGACAAACTATGCAACATCAAAGAAACACTCTTTAACATTGTTCCTTTACTTTTTCATTTTCATTTATCAACTGTTATGAATGTTAATACAGTCTGTCGGGCAAACAGCTATCATCAGCAATATCGTCCTACTAATAAACCTGTGAGGCTGAACTACATGCGTCGTCAATGCACCCATTCACCATCTTGCACTTATGTGAAGAAAATGGGAAAATACAGCAACATTTTCCAATTTCTCCCTGAGGGTCCCAGGTCATTTTAACCCTTTAAAACTCAACCCATCAAAAAATAGCCAGAAAATTCGATTTTCTGGGGGGGAGCTAAGATGTTTATTAACCCTTAAAACAAAATCCACATTTTTTTTTTTTGCTATATCATGTTGTGTATGATCGGCAAAGACATGTCCGATCATAGTGTCCAAAGACATGCAGTTTGTGGGGATAGGTTAATTGATTCGTCTAAATTGCCCATAGGAGTGAATGTGAGCGCGAATGGTTGTCTGTCTCTGTTTGTTAGCCCTGCGACAGACCTCTCGCCCTATGACAGCTGGGATAGGCTCCAGCACCCCCGGCGACCCTGAAAAGGATAAGCGGAAGTGAATGGATGGATGGATGGATTGGTTTTTGGCAACTTTTTGTTAGCAACAATGTTAATTTTAGATTTTAAAAAAGTTTTGTCCATAACATTTTGAAATGATGACAAGTATTGATCATGTTGAGGAAATAGAGGTCTCTGAAACTCATGTATCAAATATGAAACAAAGGGCGTTATAGGGTTAAAGCCAATAAGTTCTGGGTCTACTCTGCAGATTATATAAATAATTGAACAACTTATTACTGTTTAACTGTTTAATAACTGTAATGTGATTAAAGAATTTTTTTACTAATAATAACGTTTCACATCATAGAGTTACAGAAAAATATAATGGAATTACAGTATAACAGTTCTTTGTAATGCCCTGGCACTGCTAATAATCTAATCTTTGTGTGTACTGTAAGTATATAGGACACCTTTTAAATGGTGCTTACAGGTACCTTCGCATGAAGCTGAAAATGAATCCAATAAAACAACAGAAAACTCAAGGTAGGAAATATCTTCAGCACTATATCTCCTTCATGTCCACAGCAGAGCCCTCTATAACATGTTAGCTTAACCTAATGTCCCCAATAACATAAATATCCCTGCTTATACAGACTCTGTGATCAATACAGTAACTAAAAGGCTGAGAACAAATCCGATTCAACAAAGAGAACATAGATGAGCTAAAGGAGTTCACTTTACACTTTTTTTTCACGGCACCTACAAAGTAGCTGGACTGAGGAAACGTGTGAAAATGTGTGAGTTGTACTCTTTCATATTCAGTTCAGTTATAGCCGCGTTCAATATGTGAGCTCTAACATCATCCCGTGGTTGTCAACGCTGTGTGGTTAAAGTGACCAAGTAAATGGTTGCACCTGTGAGTGTGTGCACAGAAATGCACGCTTCTCAAACGCAGTTTCTCACGTACGCTCAGTAACCCCTAACACACACAGCAGATTTGTGAATTATGAGGCTGCTTCCTGGGTAGCAGAACCACTATTTGCAGCAGTATAAATGCTGCAATAACCTGAATGCCCAGGAACACAGTCAAGCAAATCTAAACGCAAAAAAAAGATTTTTTTTTTCTTGTTGTTGTTATGTGCAGCTAATCTCAAGTTTAAGAATGCTAGCCAGAATTGTTACTATTATTACTGTCTCCTGTTTTTGAGAAATTACATATCTAGTGGAGCGTAAACCAGTTACCCACAAGATTAAAACCATCATCAAGCATCTCTCACACCAGGGCATAGACGCAGGACTTCTGGGATTGTCCTGTGTTGCCTCAGTGTTTATCCTTGGCCCTGACTGGGATCTGGGGAGTATGAGACCAGGACAAATGTTTGGTTGTATTTCTAGTCCCTTCATGTCTGCTTTAAGCAACTGCAGCTGTCAGGGAGCTCTCTTTAGGTGAGTGGTCTGTAACACTGGTCAGGTGGCTGGTATCGTTCCTATCGAGCTTCTCCAACAATTACTTAATACTAACTGCCTGGGTTCCTGTCTGAGTCACAGCTCATCTCATCATATTATTCAGAACCAGTTTCTTTCTCCTTATTTGTTTCATTTTCCAAAGTCAACTGCCCCAAATAGTCAATAATTGACATAAGAATGCTAGTCAGAATTATTACTAATATTAATATTCCCACAAAAACACAGAAAAAAACACAATCACAGAGCTGAAAGAAAGGTGGATAAAAACAAGTGATGGTATTAATGCTGGAATCCACAATGGCGCACATACTGAAGCACATATTAACACAGCTCACCGACAGCAGCCGTCCATATGAGGAGATAAGGGGAAAAGAGTCATCCCTAGAGGCACAGCGGAGTAACCCCAGGATCGCTAGACGGGATTCTGCCACTGAGGCCTCACAAAGAAAGCGATCCAGGGTCGAGCAGGGCACAGGAAGATTATACAGGCAAGGAGGTAAAAGGTGGAGTGAGGGGAGGGCAACTCTGACAGAGAAGCTCCAAAGGCCGGGACTCTGAGGATACTTCTGAAGCAATTCTACCCTGGCAGATGCACAAACTTCAAAAACCAAAAATGTTTCTCCCATGAGAAGTGTGGCAGCTGAAAAGGAGCAGGTGCAGTAGAGGAGGTGAGGAGGCTGAATGAAAGAAGCAGCAGTGCATGAGTGGGAGGGAGCAAGGTGAAGAATCATCCTGGTTGGCTTGCCTGTAATCCTTCCCTGGTGGATAAGCCTGACTGATGGCTGTACTAAGAGGTACACTAAGGGAAAACACCACAAGAGGTGTCTTAAGGTCACAGACCAAATTAAGGCCACAAAGCACAGCTCTAAACTAATATACGTAAGACTAAAAAGTCTCACAGCCAAGCACTCAAACATTATTCAGAGATAAAACTACACAAATAGGCTGGTAATAATATTGAATGTCAATTCCAATAGTGCTGGATTTAAAAAGACAAGGCCAAAAATGAAGCCTTAAAACTTTAGTGAAAGCACCAGCATTTACCCTGAAATCATGGTGGAGACATGCTTATGTAAAAACATGCATGCTGAATACTTTGAACTGAATACTGACAAAATACCAGTCTGTAGCCTGCAAACACACAGCTGCAACAGGTTAAATATATCCTACATTTATGAACTCTGCTAACAGATGCTGTTATGTCTTATTTAATTCGATTCAATTTTATTTATACAGCGTGAAATCACAACAACAGTCGCCTTAAGACACTTTATATTGTAAGATAACCCTACAATAAAACATACAGAAAGAAACCCAACAATCATATGACCCCCTATGAGCAAGCACTTTGGCAACAGTAGGAAGGAAAAACTCCCTTTTAACAGGAAGAAACCTCCGACAGAACCAGGCTCTCGGAGGGGCGGGGCCATCTGCCACAACCAGCTGGAGTGAGAGAAGGAAGACAGGAAAAAAACATGCTGTGGAAGAGAGCCAGAGATTAATAACAAGTATGATTCAATGCTAATCATACTTGTTATTAATGAAACGTTTTCAACTAGAAACAATTCCTCAGTGAGAGAGATATCCTGCAGTTTTCACCCTTTAATCAAATCGACCAACCTTAATCTAAAGTGACATTATGATCTTTTTTTAGCGTGAGCCAGGACAGATATAAATGATACATATATCGTAGCACAGTAGCAACTGAACAAATACCCTGAAGTCCCTCTGCTAACAGTGTGACAAGAATGAGTATCACATTAGCTGATAGAGAGCCAGTCCGGTTTCACTCTTGTCCTCTCATGCTTCAGTTGACTTGCACACACAGGAGAGTCAACATAAGCTAGTCTTGTTGAGAAAAGCTGGTAAATTTACTGAGGGGATTGGTTTCCCTTAGTCAGCTGCTCTTTGTACCTTACAACATAAAGCACCTTAATGCAAGTGTTGTTGCTCAAACAGCTCAAACTCAGTAAGTGGCACTTCTGTTGCCCACAGGATCACACTATTCACTTGTATCCACAAAAGGAATCCACAATGCTCCCAAAAACAAAACTCTGTATGAACGGAGCAGGACAGACACCCAGCAACAACCCTCGCACATGGACCTCATCTCGCCTTTATAATGTCTGAGGGCTTTTTGTTGAGTGACCGCAGGTGGAGAAAATGAGTGGCAGCAGGGTCCTCGAGAGAGCAGCACCACACACACATACACCCACACAGCTCCACAAAATCTAACCAAGCCCCCTTTTTTTAATTATTGCACTGTAGTAATGGAGATTTGCATAATTCAGATTTTAAAATAAGCAATTATTAATCTTGTACTCTTCTTCTTCTTCCTTGCGGTTTATATCCCGCGTCGCAGGGTCCGCTATCTTGTGTCTTCCTCCACTTCTTCCTATCAAGGGTGTCTTCTGGTGTAACATTCACAGCCTTCATATCATCCTTGATTTGGTCCATCCAGCGCTTTATTAATTATTAATCTTGTACTAATAGTGACTTTCATTTGAAGTAAGAATTTCTGAGTTCCTAGTAAGGAACCCTTCTGTTTTAGCTCCTTGCCCTTTAAGAACACCTTTCTCGTGAGAAAAATTTCAGGGTGATATGTGTGATATGATCCAAATGGTAAACTAAGATTTACAAATGTTAAAAAGATTTGTGTGTGACTTTGGAGGACACACAAATGTGTTAATTGGGGTTCATTGAGTTACTGATTTAGTCCACTTAAACATGTTACTATTGACTAGCTACCAGGCCGCCAGGCGCACCTCTCTCTAGCCAATCCATTCACACTCCCAAGTCATCACATACAACAATAGCAATAATATTATTTGTATAGCACTTTTTAAAAATACATAGTTACAAAGTGCTACACTGTTGAATCACACATTCAAACATAAAAACACAGAGTCAAACACATGCCCTTATATTCATTACAGCAGACATACATTACCAGAACAATTATAGACAGAAATTAGAATGAATGAATGAATTAAAAGTTATTAAATTATTGTGGACTTCTTTCGAGTCAATAAAGGTTTTGCAATGCTTCTGACATGAAAGAAAAAAACTGGGTGAGCTTTGAAATGTGAAATTCAAAATGAACTGTTTTCTCAAAAATAACAGCAGCGTTCTTAGCAGATGTTAGTGTGATAGTGTCAGTTCATTTAAAAGTGTGATGTGACCACAGTGACGTCCCATTTTAAAGCATTTCACTTGCTAAGCCCACGTCCTCGTTTGAGGTTTGATAGCGTTTTAGTAGATAAAGGTGAATGGCTTGGACATAAATTGAGCTGCGGTTTGGGGTATGGCCTCAAAGGGGACTGGGCCCTGTCCTGGTAGAGAAATAAAGAAGTTAAAGAAGTAAAAAGGGGAGGGAGGAAGGGTGGGGCACGTAAACGAGAACAAACAGCTTGTAGAACTGGGGGAACATATATAGATGAGAACTGGAAGGAGGCGTGGCCCCGCTCCTGAATTTCAGATACTTTATCTCCAATTAGCTGACTGATTTGCCATCTTGGTGTTTTGAAATCAGGTATGAGAAGCAAAAAAGTGACAAAAATATGAGAAGCAGGCCAGTCCTGCTTTATTTATATTTTTCACTTTATTAGGGACCAAAATGAAACTCAACATTTAAATTTAAACATTTCCGTGTGTTTATAGAGCTCGTAGAGGAGGGAAGACAGGGGTCTTTTTCCCAGAGAAGCCAAAGTTGTCTGGATCCCAGCAAGGATTTGAGAGAGATCTAAATGAGAGATGTGATATTGCTTTTGTAAATTCAGTCTAAAGTGATGCCACTCACTTATGGCGTGCTGATGGGTGGGTCTTTGTCAAGTGACCTAGAAATCTATTTCTCTCATAGGCCTTCAAAATACAAGAAGCCTAAATTCTTTACATGAAAACAGAGCCCCTTATTGGGAGTATTATCACAGTTTATGGGTTATGGCTATTATTTAATATTATTTTCAAATATTTTAACTTATTTATTACAATGTAAATAATTTTATTTTTTAAATCTGCACAACAAAAATGCACAACAGAAGACGAATAATGCTAACTTCCACAAGGGGAGACTAATATAAGCTAATTCTATTCTATTTAACTGTCTGTGTAGTAACGGGATTGCTTTTGGGGGAAGTAATCAGTAATTAGTTATTGATTACTTTTTTCAAGTACTTGACCAACACTGATTGCTATACTCATCTTTGTTCCTGTCTTTTCCTTCACCCTCAACCAACCAAATCTCCTGAGATCTCTTCTGTTAAAGGGGAGTTCTTGTACCCTGATTGCTTGGTGCTTCTTCGTACTCTGATGGTTAGGGCTCTCTCTGATAAGAATACCACACAATAATTAAACACTTTATACAATGACTACTCTTAACTACTTAAAACACAGTAATGTGATGTAAAATGGAGATCACGGAACAGTTTTTTATTTTGTCATTATCTGTTAACCTATCAGATTTTGACGCATATGCCATTTGACACTTATCGCGTTACAAATCTTGTCATGTACTTGCTTGTTTCCGCTCACACACTCAAAACTTGTGATCGTTAACCTGTCAGTATGAATGAGGGCTAATCTAATAATTACTGAACTGGATCTCTCAGACATATATATTTAAAAACCCAAATCATCGAGGCAGGAGCTCACCAGCTGATCCTCACTGCTCTCCAGATGTGTCTCCTCCGCTGCGGCAGCTGTTGCTGCGTCGCCCCCGCCATCGCCGCCCGGAGGCTCGGCCAGCCTCTCCAGGCACGCAGACCCCAGAGAGGAGCTCTTGTGGTGGGACTGCACCAGCTGAGACAGCGTGGGTTTGTTTGGGCTGGTGGACTTGTGCTTGATCGAAAACTGCAGCTTGTCCCGGCCGACTGCTTTGCCGCAGAGCTGTGCCTCCTTAATGTCCACATCAGCCGGAGAGGAGAAGAGCAGGTCGGGCTGCGAGGAGGAGATCACCCGGTCCAGGACGACATTTTCCTTCCGCTTCATCTTCTTGAACATCCACATGCCTCGCTCCTTCTTGTCTTCTGGCTCTCTGGCGCCCAGCTTGGGGCTGAGCAGCGGCTTGGCTTTGGCTTGAAGCTGTTTCCACATCGTGTTTTGTTGGGATGAACTGCTCTCATTCTCGTCCGCCTCGCTCCGCTCCATTCCCGCCTCTACTCGGAGCTCCGGCAGGCTGTCACATCGGTGGACAGGACCACTGAACTACCCCGTTTGTCCTATTTCGCCGCATCAGACGGCTGCAAACCTGTACCCACATGCACGGAAATACTTCCTCCAGCCAACAGGGCTGTACGTAGCTCATCTGAAGACCTGAAACTAATGACGTAGTGCCCCTTACCCTGCACCATCAAACAGTCTACCAATAAGATCCGTTTACCATTAAACTTTAGATACTTTGTAGTACAGAAAGTTTAATTGCACACCAGTCTTTCATTGACAAAGTATATAACTGTATATGAAAAATAAATGTTTAGACCTCATCAACAAAGAGATGAGCTACAATATTCTGACATGTAACCCTCAAAATATATAACCCCAGCAGAAATATATATTTTTATTTAGTCTCTTTGCTTTTTATACAGTGAAATTACATTATTTACTCTCCTGCACTGAAAAAAACCTTTGTACACAGTCTGGGAGAAACTTTAATTTTTTATTTGAACATTATTTGCATTATTTTAAAAGAAATCAAATAATTAAAATTCATTTTACGGGACCTTAGAAACAGTGGGTCAGTGTAATAGTACAAATAATAACCAGTCTTGTTTACGACATCTATTACTTTTTTTTTTTTTTTTTTTACCTTTTATAGTTTATTTTATTTTATTTTATTTTATTTTTACTTGTATTACTCTTTTTGGATGAGACGACGAGATCAGTGACTAACTTAAGCCTGAATCCAAATGGACGGGGTATTACTCAGTGGGTGTCCTCAGGATGAGCACCAGACACAAGCGTTAAAGCAGCTGGATAAAAGGGACATTCGTCTTGTGCCAACAGAAGGTTGGCAATGAAGCAACAAATTATGAAAAAGCATCCATGAACCCTGACTTTAGTGTGATGCATGTCGTTATGAAAGTTTAAATGGCAAAGAAACATCTTCAGGATCTAAATTAGTTTGATGAATTTCAATTTCAGTTCAATTAACTTCATTTTATATATCACCAAATCACAACAACAGTTACCTAAAGCCACTTAATACTGTAAGGAGGAGACCCTACAATAATACAGAGAAACCCAAACAATCAAATGACCCTCAGACAAGCACTTTGGCAACAGTGGGAAAGGAAAACTCCATTTAAACTTGAAGAAACCTCTGGCAGAACCAGCTTCAGGGAGGGGCAGCAATTTGTCAAAATAGGTTCCTATGTCATCTTAGTCTCTTACTGAGCATGCTCCTGTGACTGGCCAGCACATCATGAATTGGTTGGGAGGTATTGTCCAGCATTGTCCTTATCTTGGACAGCGTTCACCTTAAGGAAGTCCAGCTCCGTCCCCATAACATTACTGGCCTTGCAGATCAGTTTATTGAATCTGTTGCCATCTGCGACCCTCAACCGGCTTCCCCAGCATGCAGGATGGCACTGGCCACAACAGACTCATAGAAAATCCTGAACATTGTCTGACAGATGTTAAAAGACCTCAGCTGCTTCACAAAATAGAGAGGACTCTGGCCCTTCCTGCAGGGCTTTTTAAATTCAGTCCAGGTTATTATCAGTGTGTACTCCGAGGTAGTTATAGTCCTCCACAATGTCCAAATCGACCACCTGGATTGAAACAGGGTCACAGGTTTCCTGGTCCTCCAAATGTCCACAATAAATTCCTTGGTCTTTGTCACGTTGAGCTGTAGATGATTCTGCTCGCACCATGTGACACAGCAGTAAACCATAGTCCAGTACTCTGTCTCATCACCGTCACCAATGCATCCAACTACTGCAGAGTCATCAGAAAACTTCTGAAGATTGAAGGGCTCTGTTCAGAGACTATAGTCCTCGGTGTAGAGGGAGAATAATAAAGGGGAGAGGACAGTCCCTTGTGGTCGCCCAATGTTGCTGATCACCTTGTGACACACACAATGCTGAAAGCACACATGTTGTGATTTTCTTGTCAGGTAATCAAAAATCCAGGACATGTGAGAGGCATGTACCTCCATCGCTTTCAGGCCTGATGGTACTGAATGCACTGGAAAAGTAAAAAAACACAACCCTCACAGTGCTTGCCAGCTGGTCTAGATGGAGGTAGACATGATTGAGCAGGTAATGATGGTTTCCTTAACTCCAGAGCACTGCTGGTAAGTGAACTGAAGGGGGTCCAGATGTAGGTTGAGCTGAAAAAGTTTAAAGTATGGAGAAAGAGCAACAGAAACAGAAACAGACTGCATGCCGGTTAGTTCATGTGTCTGCAATAACGGACACATGGTAAAATAAGAAGACGGACACAAAATAATTTTACACAAAAGAATTGTTTTATTTGTACCTATTATGGCCTTGTTATACTGCAAATCACTATGTTACGCTGTTCCTGAAAAGGGCTATGTTATAAAGAAAACTGTATCATCACCACATTATAAAGCTAGTATGTTACAAATATGGGATGTAGAACAATTTTAATTCAGGAAATATTCTCTAAAGCATTTTCAAAACCTCTGACATGACAGTCCATAAAATAACATCTGTAATATGGTAAGCATCAATGTTTCTTACACAGTGAGGATGTCGCCATTTAACCATGAAATTAAAAATAAAATACTGTGTCATTGTTGCACATATGACCAGTGTTGGGACTAACGCGTTATTAAGTAACGCGTTACAGTAACTACGTTATTATTGTGGTAACGAGCACGGTAACTAGTTATTATGCCAAAATCAGGAACGCGTTAGTCGTTACTGGGATTTAGATAGGGTCATTACTCGTTACTTTGTGTGGTGGCTATCGCGGAGCTTCCACAGATTCTGTAACATTAGCAAGTGGTGGAGGCAGCAGGTGGATGAGGGAAAGGGGACGCAGAAGGAAAAGAGACCCGAGGCGGCCGCCGGTCCAAGTGTGAACTGAACTTCAGGTAAGAAGTTATGACCTGCAGTCTATCTGGGTCAGATATGAACCAAGTTTAGGTGGAGTTTATTTTGGTTATTCTGACTTTTTCCGTACTGCGTACTAGCTAGCATGACGGAGTTTCTATACAGCTGGGTGGGTGCTATGAAGTTAATGGTGTTGAACTTTATTTTGTTTATAAGTTATTAGAGTTGCCAACCGTCCCATCTGGTATTCAGAGAAAATATTACGCGTTTCTTATTGAGGTGAAAAGGAACAGTTTGTCCCGTAATTCAGCTACATTGAAAAAGACACAAAGCTGGAGTTATTCTGTCTTTACGCTGCACAGCTGCCTCTTCTTCTTTCATTCTCCCCCCTCCCTCTCCCGTTTCTACTTCAATCATGAAAACTGATCAATGATCAGCTGATCGGCTCTCTTGTTTGTTTATCGCCCACTTTGCGCCAGAAAGAGGAAACCAGCCGATGTCGCGCTAAACAACAGCAGCACGTTTAAGCTTGATCAGCTGTTGTTAGAATTTATTTAATATTATTTTCTAGTATCAGCTGATGTTTGCTGGAGCCACAGCTGCAAAAAAGCTGCTGGTCATGATGTCGGTTTGGTTATCTGGTGAGAGGGAAACATGAAGATGAAACCAGGAGACGTCCTTACTGAATCATCAGAGCTGAACAGGTGATGGAGAAACAGGTTTACCTTTTAGGTGACATGAATGAGTTGAAGGGAAGTTATAAACTGTTTCTGAGAGACAGATAACCCCAGGATCCTTTTTTAGGTAGCTGACAGCTGGTAACTGTGCAGGTGCGGATCTAGCAAAGTTTTGCCAGGGGGGCCAGGAAGGGGATTAACAGGGAGAGGGGGGCACAAAGAAATACTTTTCTGTCTTATTCTCATTTAAAATGTCTGGCTTTTAAAAAATAATTATCTGAATCTTACTGTCACTGTCACAACAGCGTTTGTTTTCATTCAAAGGCTTTATGATTTTTCCTATAATGGTGGGCCAGTCTCTAGTCAAAATGCCCGGGCCGATTTTTTGTCCCAGTCCAGCCCTGTATGCAGCTCATCTGCAGTCTGGTGTTGCCTACATCTTCCTATTCAGAAGGCAGAATTTCCGAGTTCTGAGTACAATCAAAGCACCACGACTGCAGTTTTTGTGTTGGATGTAAAAGGCGCACATGACGCTGTGACGTAGGCTAGAATCATGGCAGCAGTCAATGACGGTCCACACGTGGGATTTCTCTCGTGGAAATATGCACATTATCTTTTCCTTTCTATTGGTAGGTGGCACAGTGCACTTGTGGCAAGTAAGCAAGCTAGAAGACTGGCAAAGTTATGGAAGCAACACATTAACAAGAGAATTCTGAGTAAAACCAAAGTTACTTTCCCTAGTAACTAGTTACTTTGAAAGTAACGAGTAACTTGAAGTAACTGAGTTACTTTTGATAGAAGTAACTAGTAATGTAACTAAGTTACTATTTTAAAGTAACTTACCCAACACTGCATATGACAATATCATAGTTGTAGTAAATAGTTGTCATAAGATCCATATAAACAGAAAAAGTAACTAATGAACAACAGACACAAAAAGCCAAACAACACAGCGTTCCTCTAAATCCAAAACAATTTGCATAAAATTAAATCCTCAGTTGAGGACTTATAGCCAAAGACGCTTGGTTTAAAGAAGTACTCTGACTGAGCCTTCGTCCTTTAATGTTTATATTATTCCTCGTACTCGAAGGTTCGCCATCACTTGTCTTATCCTGCAGGTAACATTTGGTCTGTGATTTTTTTTTAATAGCTTTTTGGATTGAAAAGACTGATGTTTACCAACATATATGTTTTTATTATAACTATATTCTGTTGGTGAGAAACAAAGATTTTGTTGACCTTTTTCCCATATTGTTTTCATCTTTTTACACAGCCAAACACACTGGAACAGTGTTCATCTATAAATTAGAGTTACCTGTTAATGATTTATGGTAATATATACAAGCTGATTTTTAATCTTGTGTGGAGATTTCAGTATTCCAAACTTTGGTTCCATATATCTTACTTATAATGTAAAATCTCTGATGAACATGTTGCAAAAAGAGTATAGAGCTCTGATATGATGGCTTTTTATTGTTTTTGTACAGTTTCAGTGAAAGTCTCATCAGCTCAATGTATATTTATTTTGACTTTAAATGCATACATAAAACAAAGTTCCAGATGAATCTGACTGGTAGCATTATTGCTGTAATTATTATTACCATTACTGTTATTATTATGATAGATATTGCAACTTTTTTGTTACCACAGCAATCATGAAATAGAAATCTGATATTGCAACAGTCCTGTTGTATATAATACAGAAACTATCTTGCACTGAAATGCAAAAAGGCAACATGAAATACACCTGGTAACCCACAGGTGATTATGTCTTACTGGATTCAAGTTGGTCTTAAAGTCAATTTATGACTATCCCTCTATAGTAGTGGCCACTTGGTATATGATCAAAACTAATTGTAACATTTGTAACATACAACAAGCTACAAGGACTGCATGAACAGCATGCTCTGCTTGTGGCTTTGTTGGCTCATTCAGGTATATCTTTTTGCCAAACAGTGGAACTGCTTCACCTGTTTTGATGCTGCAGACCAACGCTGATCATTCATTGTGAATGTCACGAAGATGATTTTATTTTTCTTTGTGTGGGTTTGTAGAAATATCAAATATTCTTAAAAAAAATAACAACATAAAAAGTTGAATTTTGCATATTATGCCCCCTTTAAATACATGGATTTAAAAAGCATTTTGGCATTATCTTGTTTACCAGGCAACCCTTAAAGAGAGCCTATTCTGCTAATTTCCAGCTTTACTTTTATTTTTCTACAAACAGCTAGGCCAGGTAGGAGGTGGTTCTGTACTCACGTCTGTGTGCGCCAGATGACCACATTATGAAGACCCACTCTCACTGACATCATGCAGAGCCAAAACCAGAGCTCATGTGAACCTCTGGCCATGTTTAAATAAATAAATTCAGTTGTGTGAACATCGAACACTATAACAGCACTGAAACAAAATAGGTCCCCTTTGACTTTTTAGGATTGATATCTTTTTAGGTTGCACGTTACTCTTCCTAGTCATAAATGCCTAGATTATTCACAATGCAAGACAACTGCAGACAGATGTGTAGGAGACTGTAATGTGCTTATTAACTGTACATTATATAAAAGATGGATGCACCACCAGGTTAGAAAAGTTCAGCCAATGCAGAAGAGTCTTGATGTGTAATACCCCACCCAACCATCTCTGGGTTTAATAGAAACCCATTTAAAAACATCAGCATGTCCACTCAAATACAAAGTACTTTATATTATAATTTCAGTATTATGGGAAATAAGTTATTAGACTAGTCCTGATCCTGAGTCCTGATCAGGACACTGATTATATTAAGCCTGATTAAGCAGATATTAAACCTCAAAGAGCAGTGTGTTTCTCCAGTCAGCATTTCAGTTCCACTCACTGTATAATCTGACCATTGTAGGAAAACCCCACATTCTGAATAAGTATTATTAGTATTGGTATTATATTACCAGCAGCTGTTCCAGCTGTTTGTCAGTCCACAAGTACAGTACAAACAATCAGTGAATAAACTACTTACAGTGGGGCAAAAAAGTATTTAGTCAGCCACCGATTGTGCAAGTTCCCCCACTTAAAATGATGACAGAGGTCAGTAATTTGCACCAGAGGTACACTTCAACTGTGAGAGACAGAATGTGAAAAAAAAAATCCATGAATTCACATGGTAGGATTTGTAAAGAATTTATTCGTAAATCAGGGTGGAAAATAAGTATTTGGTCACCTCAAACAAGGAAAATCCCTGGCTCTCACAGACCTGTAACGTCTTCTGTAAGAAGCTTTTCTGTCCCCCACTCGTTACCTGTATGAATGGCACCTGTTTGACCTCATCATCTGTATAAAAGACACCTGTCCACAGCCTCAACCAGTCAGACTCCAAACTCCGCCATGGCCAAGACCAAAGAGCTTTCGAAGGACACCAGGAAAAGAATTGTAGACCTGCACCAGACTGGGAAGAGTGAATCTACAATAGGCAAGCAGCTTGGTGTGAAAAAATCAACTGTGGGAGCAATCATCAGAAAATGGAAGACATACAAGACCACTGATAATCTCCCTCGATCTGGGGCTCCACGCAAGATCTCATCCCGTGGGGTCAAAATGATCATGAGAACGGTGAGCAAAGATCCCAGAACCACACGGGGGGACCTGGTGAATGACCTGCAGAGAGCTGGGACCAAAGTAACAAAGGTCACCATCAGTAACACACTACAACGACAGGGAATCAAATCCCGCAGTGCCAGACGTGTTCCGCTGCTGAAGCCAGTGCATGTCCAGGCCCGTCTGAAGTTTGCCAGAGAGCACATGGATGATACAGCAGAGGATTGGGAGAATGTCATGTGGTCAGATGAAACCAAAGTAGAACTTTTTGGTATAAACTCAACTCGTCGTGTTTGGAGGAAGAAGAATACTGAGTTGCATCCCAAGAACACCATACCTACTGTGAAGCATGGGGGTGGAAACATCATGCTATGGGGCTGTTTTTCTGCCAAGGGGACAGGACGACTGATCCGTGTTAAGGACAGAATGAATGGGGCCAAGTATCGTGAGATTTTGAGCCAAAACCTCCTTCCATCAGTGAGAACTTTGAAGATGAAACGAGGCTGGGTCTTCCAACATGACAATGATCCAAAACACACCGCCCGGGCAACAAAGGAGTGGCTCCGTAAGAAGCATTTGAAAGTCCTGGAGTGGCCTAGCCAGTCTCCAGACCTCAACCCCATAGAAAATCTGTGGCGGGAGTTGAAAGTCCGTGTTGCTCGGCGACAGCCCCAAAACATCACTGCTCTTGAGAAGATCTGCATGGAGGAATGGGCCAAAATACCAGCTACTGTGTGTGCAAACCTGGTAAAGACCTATAGTAAACGTTTGACCTCTGTTATTGCCAACAAAGGTTATGTTACAAAGTATTGAGTTGTATTTTTGTTATTGACCAAATACTTATTTTCCACCCTGATTTACGAATAAATTCTTTACAAATCCTACCATGTGAATTCATGGATTTTTTTTTCACATTCTGTCTCTCACAGTTGAAGTGTACCTCTGGTGCAAATTACTGACCTCTGTCATCATTTTAAGTGGGGGAACTTGCACAATCGGTGGCTGACTAAATACTTTTTTGCCCCACTGTAATTCATTGAGGGCATACATGGAGCATTTCAAGTAAAACTAACCATCCCTAAGCCTGTGGTCTAAAGATAACAAAGTGCAAGCTACTCCCTATTGTTTAACATGACTATCAAACGGCAAAAACATCATGCTGTCATTCATCTACTATATTTTTTGTGACCAGAGTTTAAAGAATTGGGTGAAATATTGACACTGAAGAATTTTTTATCTCAACCCCTAAAAACATGGCATCGGTGAGGGAACACTGCCATCTAAATAAAGATATAAAGGGACAGAGATGCTGTGGGAGAGGGGAGTCACAGTTCCTGTTCATGCATCTGCTGCTGCATCTTCTGGAGCATCTGCTGCATCCTCCTCAGCTACAGACACACCAGATAAACACAAGACAGAGACAGGGGAGCAAGAGGAGCATGAAAGACAGTGTTACATAATAACACATATGGGTCATCAATTCACATCAGTGTCTTGGTTATATAACACCCACTGTAATGTATTATTGAGCATCTGAGGTATATCACAGAGTCACAGAGTCACAGAGTCGCGTTTTTGACACTCACTTCTTCATCTTTCGTCTTGATAAGCTTCTCAGCCTCAATATCTGGTGTAGACAGTGGCAGAATCGGGTTGGGGCTCTCCACACGCTTATCTGCATTCATCTTACTGTAACAGGACACATAAACATGAGGGATGAGAATAACAGGCTGCCGGCTTCCATTTGTTTCACAGTCATCCATCACAGTAACACTGGATTTTTTTGTCAGCAAGACAGGAAAATGAGCTAACTCGTTCTTCTGTCTGCAATGGAAGCACAAAGTGTTAAAGCCTTTACTAACAGGATTGTTATCTGATAATAACTTCATTTGAATTATTATGATGGTAAATTCAAATGCAAACAGAAACCAAGGCTACAAAGTAAAATTGATGAGATAACAAGTCAAACTTTTGACTTAGTAATAAAGTCACATAATTTGTCTACGCAACTAATGACACAAAATTGTGAGATTAAAAATAAATGTTGTGTTATTAAGTAAAAATGTATGCTCACATTTGGAATATACATATATACTGACTGCTCAAGAAAACTTTAAAAAATTACGAGAAAATCATGGTCTTAAGAAGTGTAATGTAATGAAATGAACTTTTTGTCATATACTTTTAGAATATGTCAAAGATCTACTAATCGCCCTGGTTTTGTTCTCCATATCTCAGTTTTACTCATAATTAACCATGTTTTGTGACCGTGTGTAGGTTTTGTCAGGTTCACACCTCGTCATGTTCTGGATGCACTGTGCCCTGTAGTTCTCATAGTGACAGTCACTGGTGATGTCCTTCAGGTCGTGCATGTGGGTTCTTATCAGCATGGTTCTCAGCTTCACAAAGTCGCAGTGAGACGGGTTCTCCACTGCACGCAGGACAGGATGAACGTGAGGGTGAATCCAGACAGACTGTTGGCCAATCAGAATTGGGAAAGACAGCCGCACAGCTACAACCTCCAGTTTAGAGCTGCTTACCCTCCACAATGCCCCAGGGGTAGACTCTCCCTCTCACTCTATGACCTCGAGCTTCTACCACAGTGTTGCTACCAATCACAGCAAACGGCGTGCTCTCCTGCATCACAAGCAGCAGCCACAGAGGAAAGATTCAGATTCCTAATGTCAGAGTAAAAGTACAAATACTACTGTTTTATTTAGCGGTACTTCATTCCAAATAAATGTTTTCAATTTCATGTTTTTATTCAGCTAGAAGTAAGATTGTATTGAAGCAGGGGTTAGTTACAGCTATCATCTGAAAACAGAAAACCATAAGGAAGTAAATTAAAGATGCTGTTTTGAACATATTCAATGTGAATCCTGCTCACCTTCAGCTCTTTATCTTGCTGCTTGAACTCTTCATCCTCATCCGAGTCACAGTGAGGGAACTGATAGATCTTTATCTCATATTTATCGATCTCGTCCCTCACCTGGAAGAAAAAACACATACGAGATGTGATGGATAGCAGCAGAACCACACACACACATACGCCCACAGAAGGAGAAAATTTAGCAGGAAGTCAGTGCCCTTCTGTACTGTATATGAAGGCTTTAGAGAGATGTATGAATCATCCTGTGCTAAAAAGAGCTTCAAAAGATTTGCATGTCATCACAGAACTGAACCACAATTTAGGCTTCAAAAATGAGACAAAAATGGATCCTTTATTTTATATTTTTTTGTTATGTATTAGAAAAAAAACAAATAATAAATCATCAAAAACAACAAAGATTTTTCCATCTCAGACATCAAAGGTACACTTTTATGAGACAATGTAGCTGTTGTGTGCTATGCTTGGAGCACCCAATACCAATAAAAAAGTAAATTTGAAAAATGTTGTTTAGGAAATTGTTGATTATTTTGTTATGTAGAGTATATATATCTTCATAATGAATACTCTTTCTTTGAGTAATTTTGTATTCAGGGCCACAGAAATGTTGTTTAATAGTACTTTATATGTTTTTAACATTTTAATATTTGTTTAATTCCTATGCTTACAATATTATAATGCAATGCTAGCACTAGGCTAAATAATTGTGTATTGTTTCAAAAAGATGCTAGCTGTGGACTGTCACATAAATAAAGGAAGTAAATGTTCAAATAAATTTGTATTCTTTTGATAATGTGGGTAACAGGGTTGCATTGGTTGAGTGACACTCAGAATAGTCAGAACAGATGAGAAAAACACAAAATATGTCAAAGAGGAGGCCATGAGGTTAAAACAGATCTCAATCATGTCACTTCCTTTTTGTTATGTATTTAATGTGTACTTTACGTCGGTTTATTTAACATTTATGTGTGTTTTTCTTGAGTTTTTGTTTGATATTTAGTCTCCATTAAAATTACAGTGCCATAATACTAGCAAAAGCATCTCCTAGTGAAAATGCTGAAAATGTGAAAGATTTTGCCTGAAAGGTTTAAAAATATTTGAAATATTCAAAGCTCAACTTGCAGAATAATCTTAATTGCATAAGATTACCAAAATAACAGCCAGCTTAAGTGTAATAAACAAGAGTACCAAAACCTGAAAATGTGCTAAACAAAACAAAACAAAAATACACAAACTAATCTTAATTTGTAGTCTAAGGAAGACTACGATGACCTGGATGACTGAGAATCTTCACAGACATAATCTTAATTTGCTTAACTTTGTGTAAAAGAAAGAGAAAGACTCCACCCTCTTAGAGCCGGTGATGTCATCATGCACTGGAGGAAAAAATTCCATTAACTCAGTTTTCATGTTTGTAAAGTTTATTTATGGATGTGAAAGGGATTACTACTGCAAAAAAAGTAATTAAATTACTGTTACTTTCCCATAAGCACGCTGTGTCACTGCGTTACTAAACTGTGATTTTATTAGTGAGAGTATCTCATGATAATGACATATGTGACGTTCATGGTAACAGATGTGTGTAGATCCACAATGGATAATATATAGAGTGCGAGAGAGAGTACGACCGTGCAGCATTTAAAGCTTAAGTGCTGACATTACTTTGAGTTTGACTCCGTAAAAAGTGACAAAAACATTAGCGTCCACTGTTTACTGCGTGGGAAGAAAACTTCTTTTTACAGTGAAAAAACCCCCTAAACTCCTGAGCAAGTACTGAGCACGCTGCCACGGGAATGTGAAATGTTTCATGTTTTTACTTTTTTTTTTTTACAGTAGGTAATGACATGCAGTGGTGGGGAAAATGCCAGGAATTAAACTCTTCAGAAAACTTAAATTGTAACTTATAAGTTATGGTGGATTTAAAGAGGATTTAAAGATTTCTCCATTAATTTGACTGTAACATGAAGTATGCAGAAGTAGTTAAGTGCTGGTTAAGGATCTCAGTAATGTGAATTTTTAAACAGCATTCACATTAATTTGGGACTTTTCATTTATTTTACAGTGAAAATACTTCAGCATAAATTCACTTTTTATTTTCCACTTATAAAGCTGTCATAATTGCAGTGAAATCAAGTGTCTTTATGATCTTACCCTTTCTTTGAGTTTCTTTATCTCAAAGGGAGTGAGGCAGTCAGCTTTAGCGATGAGAGGAACCACATTAACTTTATCCTGCAGGGCCTTCATGAACTCTATATCAACAGGATGAAGCCTGCAGGAAGATATGAACTTCCCTGAATCTGTGTACAATACATGTGTGCATATGTGTGTGGAAGAAAATATATATATATTACCCATGTCCGAATGGGGGTATGAAGTAGAGGCAGCAGTGCACTCTGTTGTCCTGGATGTTCTTCCTGTTGAGTCCGCTCTCATCTCTGAAGTACTGTTCAAACTGCTGGTCGATATAATCTGTAATGGGCCTCCAGCTAGAAAATAACGGCATATTTACACATTTACATGTTTTGCTAAAAAACTGATCTACTTTTCTAACGACTCATTTTGATCTCGAAGGTGGTTTGCTTAGCTTACAGTAATAGCAAGTTTGTGTCTGTCTGAGCTAGCTTAACCAGTTCATTCACTCAAACATGGTCCAAAGCAGACAATCTGACCTTATGAAAGAAGAGTCTACGTGGATTTAATCAGGAGGTGATAAGTAAAGTCCACTTTACTTAGAAAAATAAGAGGGCTTCTTCCATTTGATGTTTATCACCATGCTGATCTTGTTCGGTACAAACTCAACCCTTACCACGCCGTGTTGTTGACAGCATCTCCAAATCCTGGGGTGTCCACAATTGTAAGTTTCAACTTCACCCCCTTTTCCTCAATGTCCACAGTGTGCTTTGTGATTTCCACTGTCTGACTGATGCGCTCTTCAGGGCAGAACAACAAACAGATATGGATATTAAACCAGAGAGTTATACAATACAATAACACTGTATAACTGATGAAAGAAACAAGAAGAATGGTGTGAAGACGTCTGATAGATTAGTCACTCACCTTCAGCGTTGAGCAGCTTTCTGTCTTTATGAAGATCAGTGAGGAAAAGGCTGTTCACCAGAGTGGATTTACCTAGGCCAGACTCACCTGTAGGATACATATTGATCATTACATCAGTGTAACATGCTCACTGTCACATGGAAACTAATTTTATTGTCAGTTAAAGCAAGGGAGTAAAACTTGTGTTATTAATTAGTGAGGCTCGGATAAAGATTATCTGGGCCAATTGTTGTGAAGACTGAAATTTCTGGTGCTTGAATCTGCAATTTGACATGTTTACAGCAACGCTTTTTGCAGCTCATCTACCCCTGAAATAGTCTCACACACCAAAACAAATCCCTACCCTAATGAGGACACACGCATGATCTTTCTCTTAGAATGTAGGTATGAACAAAGTCAATAGCACAAAGCAAATATAAAAACCAGCAGAAAGACACTTTAAAGTGATCACTACGGTGATTCCACCTTAGAAACATAAACAGGTAGAAACAGAGGATGCAGTCCGACTGCTCATCAGTTTGTTGTTACCTTTTGAAGTTCACAGTCTGGTTGCTGGGCTGGGGTCAGCATTCCCTCAGCTTTTCCTCAGCCTGCACCACTATTTCCTCCCTCAACATAAAACTGAACTCAGTTGATTGTAGTGCATGTACAAGTAGAATCAATAAGCGGGCTCAATAGGCAAGCAGACTAGCAATTCCAAGAAATTGAACTACTGGGTACTGGTTCTCTACAAGAGCCGGTTCTTGGTTTCCATCCCATTTTTTGGTGTGTGTCTGCACATTACCAAAGTGATAGCTAAATCACACAAGCATATCAAGCATATAATTGAAGTGCAATCTCTCAGCCTTAACTCAAGGGCTTTAGCAAAAGATTTGTATTAATTAACTTTTCTGTTTTATTACTCAGTTACTTGCCATTAAATATCAGGTATCATCAGGGGGTTGCAGCCATAGAGTTTATGGATGCAGCTGGCTATTGAAGTTTGCTAGCATTAGCTGATAAGCTAGCACTTAAGAGCCTGTCATCCAAATAAGGCCATTTCTAATCTCCAAAGCTATTCCTTAACAGGCAATATCAATTTCCCTCTGTCTTTATAATAACAGGACTGTGGGTCAGATATCCATGAATCTGTTCATCAATCCACCCATCAACACCTAGTCTATAAGGTGCCCAGGAGGCATTCTCATTAGATTCCTGAAGCACTTTGCTTATTTCCTTTCAATGTGGAGGAGTAGCAGCTTCTCTGTCTAATGCTGAGCAAATATACTTTTTGATGTTTTCTACTGCTTGTAGTCAAAATCTCATTCTTTCTACTCTTCACCACCCTGAGCTTGTGGCCATGCGTTAGGGTACAAATGTAGATTGATCACCACAACAGACTGCAGAAGACACACTAATCCATCTGTCAGTCTTCAATCCACATGACCTCACTCCTCCTCTTGGAACAGCAACTCATTCCCAACCGAGAGGGAGCTTTCCACCTTTTTCCAGTTTAGAACGATGGCCTTACGCTTGGAGGTGCTACTTCTTATTCCAGCAGTTCACACTCAGCTGCAAGTCTCTCAAGTGCAAGTTGAGGTCATGGTTCAGTGAAGCCAACAAAACTACATCATCTCCAGTAAGTCGAGATGATATATTAAGACCATAAAACCCAACATCCTCTACCTCTTGGCTGCACCTGAAAATGATGAACAGAACTGGTGACAGAAGACAGTCTTGGTGGAGTCCAGTACCACTGGGAATGAGTCTGACTTATTGCTAGCAATAAAAAACAAGCTGTTACTACACCAAGCTCCCACAACAATGTGCATGATACCTCACATGAACTTTGATGGCTGTGAGTTCTGGCCCTGATATGTTGATGGACATATTCTGAAATACCCACATATATACTAACTAGTCAAAGTTTTTAAATAAAATGTGACAGACTACTGTTAGCCTTTTGCCTATAATATGTAGCTTGTTAGATGGCAATTCATATTTAAACAGGCTGTGCAGAAAGTGTAATGTGAAAGTTTGATATAATGACATCCTGTCTTGGTTTGACACTTTTGGTGCATGACAAAGTTGTGTCCTTTTAAACCTCATACCTGCCACCAAGAGTGTGAAGTCAAAGCCTTTTTTCACTGACTTCCTGTGCAACTGGTTGGGCAGTGTGGCAAAACCAACATATTCTTTTTCCTGGAAACAACCACACAGATAGAAAACAAAGCAGCAGTGGTTAACCCAGAAACTTTGGTTGACAAAGAACCACCTGTGTACACCAACACAGTGGATTTCAACTCAAACAAACAAGATGTGATTGAAGTGCAGATTTTTCAGCTTTAATTTAAAGGCTTAAACATCTTTCTCGGGCAATAATGCTTTATGTCTTAAAGATATGCCTATAGTTTAACTAGTCGGTATATGTCATCTAGCTTCATAGAAAGATAAAGTTGGGTATCATTTGCATAGCAACAAATATGTATGCTATGCCTTTTATTGATACTTCCTTAGGGAAGCATGTAAACAGCAAAACAGAAATGGCCCCAGCATAGAACCATGTGGAACTCCATGACTGACATCTGTGTGTGAATAAGATCCCCCATTTACATGAACAAACTGTAGCTTGTCTTATTATACGTGCAAAATCTCCAAGTATTCATAATACAGTATAGCAGGCAGTTGTTTCACAACAGGAGGGGGTGGAGAGAGTGTACAGTGAGTGCAGAGGCATACACGTATCTGGAAAGATGGGGGGGAAAGGAACAAGAACCTTCAAACAGAGGCTTGAAAGAGACAGATGTCTCTGATACGAACTCAATAGCAGGTCAAATATAAATCCAGGCTCTCCCGTCATACATGAGATTTTCTCCAAATGTTTTCATCTGAGGATATTGCAAGCTTTTAATATCAAATCTTATACACAGTTCATTAGCTGTGTTACTGAGCAGAGGTGGTTCTGAAGTTGGAGAGTGTTTTTGTGTGTGTGTGTGTGTGTGCGTGCGTGCATGCGTGCGTGCGTGCGTGCGTGTTACTGCTTTGCTTGCATATTGACAGTTTGTCTGTGAATGTGTTTGTAAGTCACACCCACACACAGATCATAAAACACAGAGATGCAGACTGCTGCGTCTGTGTCGGCTGCTCTGACTCAGCCTCAGCGCTGCTGTCCAACATGGCACCACAGCAGAAAACAGTGAAGCAGGATGAAGGCAAAAAAAATAAATTATTAACCACTCACGGGATTTTGGAAATATAAATCTGAAAATAAAGAGTGAAGAGCTGCTGTATGTATGAGCTGTCAGAATATCTTTTTGTGAAAATATCAGCTGCAGGGGAGGGGTGTAGAGGGCAGTTCAGGGGGCATGGCTAGGGGAGGCTGGTCAACATACACCTGGAAGTAATTGTGGGATTTCACGACTCCTATTTCCTCCTAACAGTAGATGCTGGGACCTGGAGAGGGGTGCTGAGCCGTAAGCAGGAAGCAGTAACAGAGACAGGATGATAAGCCAGACACTGTCGGCCTGTGAAAATCACTGTGCTCGTGTGCATAGCGTAAATAAACTTGTCATCACTGCAACTCTTTGGCTGAGTATCAGGTCGTTATGCTACAAAAATGTTCCCTGAATCTCTGAAAAGCAGTCATTTACCAAACTGCACCAAATATCACAGTAACATATTACAGTGGCTAAAGAGACTAACATAAAGTGATAAGAAACATTTTTGGAGTTGAATTCATTGGTTATGTTATGAAATTTTCACAAATCATCTATGTTAACTGTTTTTCAGCTTTGAACAGCTTGTTACAAAAAACACACATCTTCTGACTTCTGACTAAGGATATAGTCCGCTCAAATTAGCTCTATACTTTCATGCTTGGACACTAAAAAATGAACTTGATTCCTAGGTCATAAAAATTGTTATTTATCTCATAGTGAGTTCCTCCTCCAGATGCTCCATAACATCCTCCTTTAAGCTAATTGACTTTCACTGACTTTGTGTTAGAAAAAGGAAGTTTGAACAATATAGGATGATTTTTCCAAGTTCCGAGACTGGGCTGGATATCCCTAATATGGTCTTCTCAGTCACACAGCTCTGGATGAGCACAGACGCTAGACCTATATGCTGTCAAAACTTATCTATACAAGGGGCACTCTGAACAAAGGTGGGTTAAAGGGGAAGAAACTGAAATAACTTTTCAATTCTACCACCATAGTTAGCTGAAATAATTAGCTAATCCAGTTGTACAGGATGTTTTCTAAGCAGAAATGGCAAAACCTCTGTAATTCTAGCTTCTTAGTGCAAGGGTTTGGTTTTTGTTTTGTTTTTTTCTGTTTCACATCACTCAGGATTAACTCGGGATCTTTAAGACTTGGAAAAGCCCAAGATGTGGAGACGTCACTGGACTAAACAGACTGACTCATTACTGAAACATTTTAATTTTTATTAAAAACTTTGACAGCCCTGCCAATGAAAGAAAGAAAAAGGCCCAAATACTGAGAAGCTGGACTCAATGAGATGATGATCAGACCAGCATAAAAGACCAAAAGTGTTCACAGAGCTGTCCAGCAGAGCCATGCTTACAGATGTGTGCAGATGTTACAAACTGCCCCCCTCCCTGTGAAAAAATTCTGGAGGCACCCATGCAGAAGTGGGGTCTCTGTTACTGCTGACCTGTAGTATGCAGCGTCGTTGCTGCATATGCCACTGATCTTTAAGACAGGAAGAAGCGTCAGGAAATACTACAGCATTTCAGCCGTGCAGGTGCTACGCAGAATAGGGCTTTTATTTTGTAAGTCATGTATAAACACACACACACACACACACACACACACTTATCTGCTGCGTGCCTCTTACCTCTCCATCATCTTTGACGTGAAGCCAAATTCCATCAGACACGAGGCAGGGATGGCAGGAGGAGAGAATCCGAGCAAACACGTTAAAACGCTTACGCGCGTCATGGAGGCACCACTAAGCAGCCTTGCTGAGAAAGCTTACCTGTCTGGGGCGCGCGGCTCTTGTACCTGCTGTCGGCAGTCATGCTGGACACAGCTGGTGGAAGATGCGTCCGGAGTGAATGAGAGAGGAGGGTCTGAGCCGTAGCTCAGTGGGCGGAGGGCTTCAGCACGAGCTCTGACATGTGCAGAAGTAAGAAATCATAAGACATAAAATACATAAAACCCTCTGTCGTCGTGTTCTACTCTCTCTCCCGCAGGTTTGCAGCATATTTATTGTGTAGAGGAAAAAAATGGATTGCAGTTCACGTGAAACCCCAGGGGGAGGCGTCATAACCCCATTATTGCGCAAAGAACGTCAGGTTCTATGTCATCTGTCCCCCATTCCACTGTCCTTTGTCCCCTTGACCCACATTTTGAGATGATGTGCCCCTGCTTATTAATAGGCACGTCCGGCAGAGTAGGCTGCCTTCGTGGGTCAAGCGCAGGTGAACAGATTAGCCTGCTCTGCTGTGCCCACATGCGACTCACAGTCACGTGACACTGGCTACATACTTCGGCCAGTGTGATAAATGAGTACAGAAAATGCAGCTCCAATAAACAATGGATTACTGGACGAACAGACTCAGGTATCACGTGACAGTTAAAAAAGGGAGAGGGGGGTGATGGAATGAAATGCATTGATGCTTTCAGAAAGACTGTGTTGCTTTCAAAGAATGATTGTCACTTTGTTGGTGAGTCAGTGTGATATCAGGTTACTTTGCATCTTTTGCTTGGAGGAGTGTGAATGTGCATATTAAACAGGTATGAACAAAATACAAACCTATGCCTCCTAAATGCAGCTGCTCCCAGCCCGGGGATTTAGGCTTTCAAAGGGTCAAACCTATCACTGCGAGGTTGACCAGCTGGAGAGAAAGCTAACAAAAAATCCTAGTGTGGAGTCATTTATTGTAGGTTTTTTTTTTTCTAATGAAATACTGGGAATTTTAGTTAAGTGAAAAATGATTACCACTGTAGTGAAAATATATGTTTAGCTTTATCCTTTCTTTAATTTCATTTTTAGCACTCATTATCTACTGTGCCAGGGGTGTCTGTATATTATTTAAATGACTGGGGATTACCATTTTGACCTTAAGGTCAGAGACGCAACATAATAACCTAGAGCTCAGTGATTTAATCCCTGCTTGAAGAAAATACCATGAAAACACCATTACAGAGCGCTGACTTCTAAACTGAAAGTGCACCACTAAGATCTCTGATAAGTTTGTTACTGAACACAGAAACTGTATTAATGTTTAGTGAAATTTAAATACATTTTGTATTAAATTCATTTTTTTTGTTTAAAACAGTCATTTAATTATATTTTAATGGCATTTTCATGTAAAATGCAAAGTGGAATGAGTATGCTGTTGTTCTGTGTGGCAGTTATTTACATTGATTTTATTATATTAATTGAATCAGTTCCCAAAAAGCACTGCTGAACTGCTCGCATGGCTTATAGGGTGCTGCCTAAAGTGACCGTTAGGTGTCACAGCTATACTTACTGAGAGAAAAATAACAAAAAAAAAACAATTAAAAAAATCCAGAAAGATGCATTTTCATGAGCACCACAGGGGGGATTTTGTCCCACACCTCTTTGCAGATCCTCTCCAAGTCATTAATGTTTCATGGTTGATGTCTGGCAACTCGAACTCTCAGCTCCCTCCACACAGAAGTGTGTGCAATGTGTGCGAAACTTGTGGTCAACTACAAGACACGTCTCTGTGATTGCCAACAAAGGGCTTTCCATCAAGTACTAAAGCACGTTTTGCAAATCAAATACTTATTTCATTCATGAAAATGCAAATTCATTTGTTCTGTCTCTCACTGTTCAAATAAACCTTCTACTGTAATTATAGACTGATTACAAAATCAGCAGGTGTTCAAATAATTTTTTCCCTAACTGAACATTTATGTATAAGTTATGACCAAAGTTCATTTCATTTTTCCCCTTTTCTTTTTGTGCTGGTGGAACATATATTTACTGTATGTAGCTTTGTGAGCATATACGTGTTTCTTCCTTACAGACAGAAGTACAGTCCAAGGTCACACGGTGACTTTAGGAAACAGGCTAATGCAGGAAGGCTGGAGCATAGCTCAGTACAATGGCTGATCACACATGTTTTCTGTTGATTCCTCTGATGCTGCTGAGCGCACCGCTTTGCAGGAGGAAGTACTTATTGTTCTGAACAAGTATTTTCGCCCTCTCTCTGGCAGGTGGACAATGGAATCAGTAGAGAGTAGGGGAGAGATAGCCACAAGAAGCAAACAGTTTTATTTGTTTCTTGTAAATGACGCAGGAAGACCAAGAACATTTTTTTATTAAGATTTACGATCAGCATGTTCGGGGTTATACAGAAATTAGCTTTGTTTCTTGCTCACTCTAAAGGAACTATGTGGGTCAAAATACCACGATTAACCACTGATAATAACAGTGAAAGACAAATTTTTTAATTTGTCACACCAATGTTTAATCTTTCAAGATTAAATATGAATGATGCAGAGAGAAACAGAAGTAGGAGAAAAGAAAATGAATAGAAAGAGAAACAAAGATGAAAATGGGAGAAATGGTTTGGTCTTTCTGTAATCGCTGATGGTGTTCCACAGAGGCAGGAAATGGTGCTGTTACACATAGGAAATGACCTGATGAGAAAGATAATGGCTCCATAAATCCAAACAAATCTTGGCAGATACAGCTGAAGGGGACACAGCTCACAGAAAGATCTGAAGCCACTCCCATAGTGTGATTCACGGGCCACATAGGGAAGAATAGAATCAAATAGAACAGAAATGTCCTTTATTATCCCTCATTGTACAATTTTTTTTTGCCTGTCCCGTTTGGCTCTTTTGCCATCAGAATTATTGTCTAAAGGCGAAGAAAGATGCCCAACGGATTTACTTTACCAAATGGACCATCCCAGCCTTGCCATAATGGTCTATTTGATTCACCTTTTATTGTTTATTTTATTTTATTTTCACTTGTTAAATACGGGACAGACTTGACTGGGAAAAAGAAAGGGGAGAAAGAAAGAGGGAAAGAAAAACAGCGGGGAAGAGGGACGGGGATAAAGGGCAAAAAACAAAAACCAACAAAATAAGCAGACAAAAAATACATATATCAATCACCTGTTGAGAAATAAAAAAGAAAACAAGCAGAAGAAAAAGAGAGCAATATAATAAACAACATCATGATGATCTATGGGAATATAACAGTAAATACTAAATATTGAATATTATTGTGCAGCACGTAAGATCGACAGCGCACAGTGTGCTTTGAGGTAGGAGTCAAAAAGGGTGTAGTTTGTGTCTGTGAGCACCCGTGTGTACACCTGTGAGCATGAGCGCGCTTGTTTTTAAAAGGTTCCTTCATGTAATGATCTGCTAGAGGGTGTGGGGAGCCACAGCCCCGTCCTCCAGGGCATGAAGCAGGTATGGAGGAGATCAAAACTCCAGACATCCAGAGGCCCTCAGAATGCAAGAGACCAAGGAAGACCAACAGAGGGGCAGCTGCGCCACCATCCCAGAAAGAGCTGAAGAGAGCCCTAGATGAGGGGTCACTCAGCAGCCGCGGAGCAGAAGCCAGGGGGGGTTGCAGTGACGTGCCCATGAGCTCCGCCGGCAGCCAGCTGTGCCAGAGCGACCGAGCCCAGGGCCGAGAGGCTGAGGGCACCCCACCCCCGAAGTGGCCTGAGCAAGCCCCAGGCTCCAGGCCCCGATAAGCAGCCACCAAGGAGTGAGCCAGTGTGTACCTGGACGCCCATCCCCGGACACAAAGAACCACCAACGCACCGATGTCTGAGGACGTCTGCCACCGGCAGGGGAAGTCGTGGGGGAGATAGGCCTCCATACCTTGGAGGACCTGAGATGTCCCCAGAGAGGTGGCGTCTGATACCTAACTTGACATATAGATACAGACATACAGGCACACACAGATACAAACATCCATTCCCATCCTCATGCTCTCATATGCAATTACTCAACTCAACTACATGATTGTGGAAGGGTCCAAAGAAGAGATTAATACTGGCAACTGACTTAATTTTGTAAACATAAAGTTGAGGCCTCACACTCTCACTATTTTTCCCACGCCCCTTTATCCTGCCAATCCAACAATTTTTCTCCCTGTTCTTGACATGAAGGAACATGTCATGAGGCAGCAGCCTAAGCAAAGAAGCCCAGACCTCCCTGTCCCTGCTACCTGCTTCACCTTGTCCCTGGGAACACCAAGGTGTTCCCCAGCCAGCCGTGAGATAAATTCTCTCCAGCGTGTCCTGGGTCTGCCTCGGGGCCATGCCCACTGGGAGGAGGCCTCACCCAGGAGGCATCCTGATCAGATGTCCGAACTACCTCAACTGACTCCTTTTGATGTGGAGGAGCAGCGGCTCTACTCTGAGCCCCTCCCGGATGGCCAAACTCATCACCCTATATCTGAGGGAAAAGCCAGCCACCACAATCTCTTTCTTTTAGTCATTACCCATAGCTCCTGATCATAAGTGAGGATAGGGACGTAGATCAGCTGGTAAATCAAGAGCATCACTTTTACACTCAGCTCTCTTTTCACCATGATGGACCGGTACAGCGTCCACATCAACATGTAGCCACAGCACCAATCCGTCTGTCGATCCCTCGCTCCTCTCTCCCCTCACTCTTGAACAAGACCCCAAGATACTTAAACTCCTCTACTTGGGGCAGTAACTTTTCAATATTGTAAAAATTGAAAGTATTATGTGGGGGTTTTGGAGCCAAAAGAGCCAAAATGCAGAGTCAAACCTAATATTGCAGAGTAATGCACTAATAAAACACTAGAAATGACTCACAGTTCACAGACTAAAAACACAAATATTTTTAGTGAGTCCAATAATTTAATTATAAATGCTCTAAAGGAAACAAACAGCTGTGAAAGAGTACCTGGCTGGCTGAAAACATGTTTCCTTTTGGAGCCAGCTTAAAGTGTCTCCAAACTACTTTGCTGTTTGAGCTGGGTCCATGTTTGGACTAAAAGTGTTCAGGCCAAATTTAATACTTAATGTACTTAAGGTGCATACTGATGTATTTTCTTGGTTTGTTTAATTCATTTTTAATACCACCATTCTGGCTAGGCAACCCTTAATTATGAAATCTAAAATCTCAGTTGGATTTACCAGATAAAATAAAAGTTAGAATTGTCATAGTTCTGGGTCATTTGAACCAGTGTTTTGAGTTTTGTGTGTTTTGGTGTCTTAGGCGTATTAGTAGACTTTAGTTTGTTCTGGTTGGAGGTTCTTATGTTCCCTGTTTGGTTCCTTGTCCATTTAAGTTCTCCACCGTCCTCTGTGTCTCTCTGTGTGTGTTTGTGTTTATGTGTGTGTGGGGGGGGCTTGTGTCTTGTTTCTCTTTTCTGTCCCCATGTTCCCCCTCCTCGTGCTCATTTCATGTCTCCCCAGCCTGTCATGTCTCTCTCCCTCTCTCTCGTGTCCCCTCTCGGTCCTTTTCTATTTTCTCCCCATTTGCCTCCCTGTTCATCCCTGGTGTGGTGTCTTGCCCGTGAGTCGTAGGTCTGCGTCTCTGTGCTTCTCGTTTTATTTTGACAGTCTTGTGTTCCATGTTCAGTGTATTTCAGTGTTGTTTCCCCCCTGTCTCATTAGCTAGATCATGTTCAGCTGTGTTCCCTCCAGTGGTTTGTCCCCTCGTTTGTCCTCGTGTGTGTTATCTCTCAATCTCCCTCTGTCCTGGGTTGGGATCTCCCTCACTCATGGCTGTGTGTTTCTGTGTGTTAGTTTAGATTGCAGTATTCCCAGTTTAGGTTAGTTTTGTATTTCTATGACATCCTAGCAATAAAAGCTGTGTTTTGAGTTCAAGTCCTGTCTGCGAGTGCATTTGGGTCCAATTCACCTGCTCCACACACAGTTCATGACAATAATAATACATAAACAGACTGTTTTGCAACCAGAATAGTCTGTGAAAACTCAATGAAAACAAATTATTTACATCATGGAAACATTCATAATTATTTTCTTGAATATTCTTATTCTATATTGTTATATTTATTATAAAATCTTTGAACTTTGTACTGCTGGTTTAGTTAAAGAAAATACAGCATCTTGGGTTATGAAAATTATGAGCAGATTTCAAACTGTTTTCTGCTATGAAAACATAAAGAAGCTGAAGAAAACAATAAAACCATCCATGACTACAGCCTTGTTATAGTACTTGTGGTGTGTGGTGGTGTCATAATGAGAATACAGACGTACAGAGCTGAATTCGTACAGGATGAGTGTGTTGTGAGCTAAATGAATGTGTCATATCCACCTTTTGTTAAAACAAGTGGAACCAGAGGATGAAAAGGATCAGAAGGCACGATAAACCCAGTAGTGCAGAACATCTGTGTCTTATCGGCACAGGTTGGTGACTTTCCAGTGCTGGGATTTCCTCCAGTGTGAGTCACCAGCTTGTTAAATCTGTGACTAAACTAATTAAAGTCATTATTATGGAAGCTGTACTCCCTTGGGTCATATGTGGAATAGCTTATGACAAACCATCATCAACTAACCTCACGCTGTAAAACAGCATTAGTAATTTCAGCCAATTGACATTGAAAATGTTTTTTAGGAGGGACCTGCCCAAGAGGGCAGGAGAAATTAACAATAGCACTAGTTCTATAAAGATAATTTAAGTAGAAAGGACTGTATTGCTTATTATGTAGATAAAATAACGCAGTCATTAAGCTACTTGCAAAACAAGCAATTTCTTTATTTTATATATAACCCCTTTGTAAATCCTGTTCACTGAAGACTATTTATCAAAATAAGTAAAGCGATTCTCATTTAAAAAAACAAACAAACAAAACACCGGGACCCTAGGCGTTATGGTCAGGGACCATTAAAAAAATGGTTCCCAGGATCGCTGAGTTGTGCACGTTAAAATAGTATAATAAGAATATTCTAATAAAAGCTAGAGAAGGTTGGAAAGCACGTGTCAGTGTCTCCAGTGTGGCTGTCCTTTGAATCCTGGCGGTGCTAACTGATCGGCGCATCCCACTGTAAGGACCAGTTACTTGGACATTATGTCATGTCAGCTGAAGGGCTGACTGAATTCTAAAAGCTTAAAAAAATCACGATTAAATAAATACGGTGAGTAAATAAATAAAATGATAAAATAAACAAAAGCTGAAATACAGAGTCGATGTGTCAGTTAATGTGTCACAGAGACCTGAGGGCAGTTGTGCTTTTTCCCTAATCGCAAAAAGGAATTTAGATTTGAGAGGAAGCTAGATGCTGAAAAATGTAAACAGTGGGAAATATAAAGCAGCAAAAGTAAGAGCAAATTAGAGAAAATTGGACATGCACACATGATTGCATGGTTAGAAGAAGCTGAAAAACTTAAGCAAACTAAAATCAGGGACAAAAATCGATCTGAGGCTGGAGGAGATACGACCCCACCTGAGCCCACACAAAAATCTCAACCCACACTGTATCTTCCAGTCACCCAAGCATTTGGGAAGCAAGAGGATGATTACACAAGCCCCCTCCAGGCCGAAGCCATTATCCTTCCCCAAGCTGGAGCGGAAGACACCCATTGGCATCCCTGTTAACAGTGAAGGAACAATCACTAACTCCCCTATTGCCTCTTTTTCTACCACAAAAATCTCTACTGCTATCAGTAAGCTGCCCGCAGTGGACACAGCCACCACCTATCAGCACACGCTCTGTAACAATACAAAACCCTTTGCCAAGCCAACAGATTAATCTCTCCAATTCCATTTTTGGATGTCAAACAGGGAAATCAGAGGATAGGAAGAAGCAGGGGCAGGCCAAGACAAAGCAAGGTTAGAGGTAGAAATTGCTACAACTGTGGTGGGGGCCGACATTAGGCACGGGACTGTACTGAAAGGAAAAATTGGTAGGAGGGATGATGACCACCAAGTGAGATGGGAAGCAAGACTAGATGCTGGGAAGTGAGAGTAAAGGTGTTATTTTGTGCTTATAATGTATAAAAATAGTAAAATAAAAAATGTGATGACTTCAAATTACAGAAACAAAAGTCTAGCATAGCTAATCCAATAGGGGGCAAACAACTCAACGTCGGTAAAGATTGTCCACAGCCATCACCCTGATTAGGGAGGAAATTGGCAGGGATCAAGAAATGAGGATTTTAGTGTTGCTGCTGACTGTAACGTTAGGTCTGATAACAGTGTGGGAGAAAAGGGGGACAAATAACTAAATTAAGTAGATATCAGCACAAGTCAAACGACAGGCAAATGTTATTGTAATGCATGGGGTTTCTAGCAGCTAATAGAGGTCATGAGTGGGGATACATGCTAAAACACAAAATAAAGAGTCACCTCACCACTGTAAAGAAAGTAAGTAAAGAACATAGGGTCATAAGATCTTTGAAAAATGCTGAAATAGGGGACAGGGGGTTGGATGCATTAGGCATTTGGGCATCAGGCACCAACCCATTTGTAGTGTTTAAAATACTGATACAGATCCTGGATCCACACACCAGTTTACACTGCAACACATACCACAAACCTCACAAGGGTAATGACCATAAACATAACAAACGCATTAGAGACAGGTTACACTGACAAAAATAATGTTAGATTGTGTGTTTTGGACTGCCTGCCAAGCTAATGTTTCTAGTTGCGGCGTGCGCATCCAGCTAGTTTAGCATGTATGCTCTGGTTGTTAGCTTGCACTTCACTGCCCCTGTGTAAAACTTGTTTGCATTATTTGTACCCACCCGTAAGACCATAACCCCTCCAAAACATATCATGGAAATTATATCTATTTTTATAGGAATGGGCAAGGTCAGGACCTGCGTGACTGAAGCGTGTGCAATGTCCCCCAGGACATAACACAAGCTAAGGACTCTTACCTCAATGATTAGTTTATGCAGATTAGTCTGAGAGCTGGACTCCCCCTGGAATGGAAAGGAACCTGTGCACTAGTTTCCTAAAAATGGCTTTCAAGTTTTTTATCCTCCCAGAAATTAAGCAGCTGACCCAAGCTGTACAGAGTGAGGAATCTGAAGAACAAAATGGGAGTTGTATTCCTGAGAGTCTGGAGGTGGGTATGTGGATGCCATCAGTGTTCATGGAGAGTGCCCGATGAGTTTAAAGCTAGAAATCAAACAGAAGCGGGTTTTGAGTCAGTCTTTTCCCAGAGGGTGACAGTTAATAAAAATGTAGATTAGATTAACTGCCTTAAATACAATCAAAAGAGATTTGCCTGAAAAAATTGGTCCAGAGGCTGATCGTCACTGATCTAACCAAAACCATCTAAATGTAAAAATGCCGAGTGCAAGGATTCTTTGGCCATAAACAACTATAACCTAAGACAAAATTAATTAAGGTGCACCATGCAATGACCTCAATGACCTTTCATTGAGGTCATTGCATGGTGGGGTTTGGGGGGTCATTTCCCATACATATGGAATATGTAATGGAGTGGAGACTCTGGGATGTTACACCCATAATATTGCATTGTAGCAGTCATTAGTGGTGTGCGATACTGCTGATTTTGGGGAGAGCAGTGTATCATGACTTATGGCATGAATCATCATAGGTTTGCAAATTCTGAACACATTTTACTTGTTACTAAATCACTGTGATTCTACAATAATGAGTTAACACAATATAAGCACATCTTTCAGCCTTTCACAGAAACTGGAGACCTGAAATGTGAGCGGGTATGAGCTACAAGCTATAAATGAGCTATGAATAAAATAGACCTGACAGTCAACACAAAAATGTTCAGATATTTTTAATTATGGATGTTTGACGTATATCATTTTGAATTACACAAAATTCAGTAAACACAGATAATAGAAACAAAGAATTGATCCTCCCACACTAGCACCAGTATTGATCCAATAACAATACTAGCATTGTTATTGATACTATCAATATTTGTATGAATTTGCCCACCTCTAACACTCACTGGAGTTATTTATGAGGAAAGCAGCACCAAAGCACCAAAACTCTACTTTAATATTGCCCAACACTAGAATTTTAACTCTCATGAATTTGCTGTATGATATTCATATTAATAATTACCTCTGCAAAGGAAGTTATTTTATTTGGGCTGATTGGATGGAGTAAATTTAGATCCGGATCTGGATCTAGAGCCACGAAGTTTTGGAGGTTTTTTTTTAACTGTTGTTAGACAGGGCAAACAGTTCATGTTTATACTTTGAGCTGAATTATGCCAAAACAAAACACACACACACACACACAGGATGACCAACTAACAGCGAAGAAACCAAACTGCTGGCTCACATGGCAAACACTGTCACCAGAACAATGCCGAAGTTACCACAACAGTGTGCCAAAGTCTTACACCTCTAAAAGTGCCAAAAACTCACAGCAGCTTACATTTGATTGTGGATTATAAAACAGTTAAAGAGAAAAAGAGGAGAGTCCCCACAATGGTTCAGAGAACAATGAGCAACAAAGGGAAGTGATAACAGACAGGATATCCTGACAGTACAAGTGCTGCTAGCACGTCACAGCAAAATACTGCCAGGACAAAGCATACAAGCAGTCACAACAAAGCCCAAAAAGATGCCTCCTTGTAAAGATATTCATTCTTAATTTTTAAAGCTCAAGTTATTATATTCTAGACAAGCCTCCACACACCCTGTGAAGTGAAATGAATTGGAGCTGTAGTTGGAAATGTGTCAAGTTCAGTGAAGTAATTCAGACCTGGAAATGAGTTCAGCTGGGATCTATGGATTAAACTAAAGTCATGTAAACCAAAGTTAAGACAAGGTGTGTTAAATCAAATTTACAAAATGCACAAGCACAGCTGAATAAGAGTTGAATTCAAAATTGACTTTGAAGCTGAGCTGAGCTGACTAAAGTGAGGAGCAAGTGGAGTAAGTATAGTTAGTTAGGTCAAGTCAGTTTTATTTGTAGCACAGTTAAAATGACAGGAGTGAACCCAACATGCTTCCCAGACAAAGACAAATCAAATAAAGACAAATAAAATCCAGCAAAAGAAAAAAGACAAAATAAAAGAGCAGTAAGAAAATGTTCACAGTGGACTTCACAAAACCACAAGCCACCTCATGCTTCACACAGAGAGAAGTTGTGACCTAGAGGAAAGATCTGAGGCTGGGCTGAGTCCAGTGCAGTGAAAGGAAGTGGAAATATGCAGAGCTTACTTAGCTATGCTAAGCTGAATTTAATAGAGAAGAAAGGAGAGGAGTGCAGAAAAATACAGGCGAGTAACCTGAGTTGTGATCATCAGAGTCCAATTAAGATGCCTCGGTGTTTCCTGGCATCTTTGGATTTATTTATAATTCTTATGTTGGACTAATCTTCACATAATGTGATTTTATTCACCGAAAGTAGACCTCAGTTCATCAGCAAATTATGCTCGCTGGAAGTATTTCTGTGTGGCTGTAAACACAGAAAAAAGGAGGAAGCATCTGGCTTTCTGAGGACACAAACATTTTGCACACATTATGTACACAAACACACACATACAGTTTTTTCAATAACTATTCTTTCTGCCTGCAGGGACAGCAGTCAGAGTTTTGATTAGAGCAGCGGTTGCTATCGTGTTGTTGAGCCAACAGGAACCCAGTTTTCATGACCCACTCACCTACTACGTGACATCATGACTCTTCTCCTTTATATGCATGTGTGTGTGTATGTGTGTGAGAGAGAAAACAGCTCTTGTAGTAATGAGTTTCCCAGGTTGTGAGCTGATTATGTTTTTCCTGAGGAGGGTCATTTGTCGGCATGCTGACGTCCAAGCTGGAGTAGCACCTGCTACCTCTGTCCTTAATCTGAAAACGTGATCATGAATTGGCCATCACGTTTTCGGTAAGAGCAAACATTTTCTGTTTGACTGTTTTCATCTTGTCCACGTATTAATCTCCCTCAGTATAGCTCTGATTTACTGCTGTTCTGGTTGAGCCCGTCTGTAACGGTACTACAGCTGGTAGAGACAAAAAGATTTAACTGCTAGAATCTGGAAACTGCTTAACCTCTGCCAGGTGACCTATTAAGGTTAGGATTAGTGTTTGGTTCCTTCCTCGTTATAGAACATTTCACCTCCATCCATCCATCTTCCTCTGCTTAGAGAAGCCCAGACCTCCCTCTCCCCAGCCACCTCCTCTAGCTTATCCGGGGGAACACTAAGGCGTTCCCAGGCCAGCCGAGAGATATAATCTCTCCAGCATGTCCTGGGTCTGCCCCGGGGCCTCCCCCCGGTGGGACCTGCCCAAAACACCTCACCCAGGAGGCACCCAGGAGGCATCCTTGTCAGATGCCCGAATCACCTCAGCTGGCTCCTTTCGATGTGGAGGACCAACGGCTCTACTCTGGCTGAACTTCTCACCCTATCTCTAAGGGAGAGGCCAGCCACCCTTTGGAGGAAGCTCATTTCCGCCACTTGTATCTCGTTCTTTCGGTTACTACCCACAGCTCGTAGGCATAGGTGAGGGTAGGGACATAGACCGACCAGTAACATGAGAGCTTCGTTTTTACACTCAGCTCTCTCTTCACCAAAGTCCACTGCGGCCGCAGCACCAATCCGTCTGTTGATCTCCGGCTCCCTTCTCCAGACAGTTTGCCCACTTAACGCATAGCTAAAACTACACTCAATCTCACCCCAAGTCCCTGATGTATGTTAAGAGATTAACTGTCCAATCTGATTCAACGAAGCTCAGCAATCCCTACATCATGTTAGTCACTATTTTAGTGGTTTGGAGCTTTGTAGAAGGTCTTTATTACAATGGCTCTTTCCTACCTCCACCCTGTTTGTGTTTATTTACTGTGTGGCATACAAGTGAGTGAATCAGCCCTTCTTACCCCCCCCCCCCCCCCCCCCCCCCCCCCACTCCCTAATAGCACTGCTCCCCTTCTGTCTACAGTCCGATGTCGGCATAACTAAACCTAAAACACTGATGTTCTGGGACCCCACTGGTGATAGAGTAATTACTATAGGTGTGGTCCAGCTTCTATCAGCATGCATCATTTTCTCTACAGTAAACACACACACACACACACACACACACACACAGGGTATGTTAACTTCTGTTTTCCCATTAAGAAGCTGATAAATACGGAGCCCCACAAGGGACATGGGAGAAAAAAAATTACGATGAACTTTTGCGAGATCTCACAAAACTAACTCGGGATCTCGCAAAAGTTTTGCAAGATCTTGCAAAACTTTTGCGAGATCCCTTAATTTTTAATTCTTAATTTTAATTTTTTTAATTTCTTAATTTTTTTTTCTCCCATGTCCCTTGTGGGGCTGCGTAGATAAAGGCAAATCAATAACTGTCTCTGCTTTGCTTCTGGGTTTCATATTTTAGAAATAAAAAGATATTTGTAGAGTAGGAAGAATGATGTATACTTGGTAAAAAGGTAAATCCTCACAAAGCTCCAGGACCAGACGGCATCCCAGGCCGGCTACTCAGAGTGTGTGCAGACGAGCTGGCAGAGGTGTTCACCAACATCTTCAACCTCTCCCTGAGGCAGTCAGTGGTCCCCACGTCCCTCAAAGCATCCACCATCATTCCCGTTCCCAAAAAATCAGTGGTCTCCTGTCTGAATGACTACCTTCCTGTTGCACTGACATCTGTCATCATGAAGTGCCTGGAGCGGCTGGTTAAAGGTCACATCTGCTCCTCCCTCCCTGACACACTGGACCCTCTTCAGTTTGCCTATCGGACAAACAGAGCCACAGAGGATGCCATCGCCCTGGCAACGCACACTACCCTCACTCACCTGGAGAAAGGGAATACATATGCAAGGATGCTCTTCATCGACTACAGCTCGGCATTTAACACCATCATCCCCTTGAAACTTGCCACGAAGCTCGTCGACCTTGGGCTGGGAACACCAATCTGCAGATGGATTCTAAACTTCCTCACAAACAGGCCCCAGGTGGTGAGAGTTGGTAAGCACACCTCCTCATCACTCATCCTAAACACAGGTATGCCACAGGGTTGTGTGCTTAGCCCCCTCCTATATTCCCTGTTCACACATGACTGTGTTGCTAAACACGTGTCCAACATCATCATCAAGTTTGCGGATGACACAACCATCATAGGCCTCATCACAGGCAATGATGAGACGGCCTATAGAGAGGAGGTGATGGCACTGTACGAGTGGTGCCTGGAAAATAACCTGACTCTCAACATCAGCAAAACTAGAGAGATGATAGTGGACTACCGGAAACGACCAGTCAGAGAACACCAGCCCATCCACATCAACGGTGTCAAGGTCGAAAGGGTCAGCAGCTTCAAGTTCCTTGGAGTCAACATCACTGAGGACTTCTCCTGGACCCTTCACACAGACACTGCTATCAGGAAAGCTCGCCAGCGGCTTTACTTCCTGAGGAGGCTGAGGAAGTTTAGCATGAACGCCAACATCACCTCAAATTTTTACAGGTGTGCAATTGAGAGTTTGCTGACGAGCTGCATCACAGTTTGGTACGGAAGCTGCTCTACCAGCAGCCGTAAAGCACTACAGAGGGTGGTGAAGGCAGCAGAGCACATCACTGGCACGAGGCTTCCTGCCATTCAGGACATTTACCTCCAGCGATGCCTCCGTAAAGCACACAGCATCATCAAGGACCACAGCCACCCAGCACATCAGCTGTTCTCCTTGTTACCATCTGGCAGACGTTACAGGAGTCTGTCTGCTCAGACTACAAGACTTAAAAACAGTTTTTACCACCAAGCCATACGACACCTCAACCACAACACTTAAACACACACAACACAGCACTCAGAAGCTACCCTGCAGCTTCACAAGTACTCTGTTTAATCTGCACTGGTCACATCACTTTATTGTTATTGATATTTATATTTAAAAGTGCAATACTGTAATTTTCTGCTGCTCATTCCTGTGCAATATCCCATCTGCCCTCCCGTCATATTTCTTTTCAAGATTTTCTTATTTAATCACTAGTGTACATATATTTATATTTATAGATACATATATATTTAGTCATCTTTTCTCTTTTACCATGTCTCTCTAATATTTTGCTCCTTACTATTTTTCTATTTTTTTACTATTTTATTTTATTTTATTATATTTTATTATATTTTCTCCTACTGTATCATGCTGCTGAGTGACTGCTGCTCGTCAAACACATTTCATTGCAATGTTGACCCTGTGCTAACTTGCATATGACAAATAAAACTAAAACTGAACTGAACTGAACTGAAAATGTACAGCAAACGAAGGGATCATTTTTAAGACCACATTTGACTGCTAAAGAGATTGAGTCTATCCATGTTTAGAGCAGGGATAGCCAATCAGAGGCAAGGACTTTCTCTGACACTCACTTTGAACTTCAGCCGGTAGTTATGACTAAATCCATTAACTCACTACCATGGGGAATTTGATATTTGTATTAGTAGCAGCTGTATCTAATAAAGTGGTGAGTGTATGAAGGTCAGTCCTATGCGAAGCAAAAGGTTTTTTTTGGTGAAGCCAATATAATACAATTAAAAATAATAATTGCAGTGAGGTACATAAATATATAAAGGCATCACTGACTATTGAAGGCATCTGTCTTCATTTAATGTCACTGAATTCAAAGTATGGGGTGGAAACTGTCAGTTTTAAAATCTTGACTTCACTGAGGGCGTTTGAGGAAAGACAAAATTGGAATCCAGGGTAAGCATTTCAGTCATTTCACTGGCAGATTTAGTTCACTTTCAGAGAATCAACAGAATTCAAAATGTTAAACTGCTCAACCCAAACTTTAATATGACTAATTAAGTTAAAGCAACAAACTCAGACCTTCAATTAACACATACGAGTTGTCATACAAGTAATTTCTGAAGATGTTGTATTAAATATATTTGTATATTTGTATCAATATATGGGTTCTAGAGTTTAAGCCATCCCACAGACTGAACTTAGGTTCGCTGCACACAGGAGCGTGCCTGCTGATGCACGCTTATAATTGGCTGAGACAAAGATGCATTCGCAGCTGATTGGCTCAAAGTTTGTGGCTTCTGTTTTTTCAGGAGGCTGAGCAGCAGCGTGATAAAAGAGCAGCCCGAGAGCGCACACTGTAAAAGGCGTCAGGACGGGACAGTAGAGAGCAGTCAGCAACCAGAAGACTTCCTCACTTCTCCTCCCACACAAAGAAAATCAGAAGAGCTACAAGAAGCCATGCTCACCGCTTGCTTAGAAGTCCTGGGCTTGGCGCTGTGCGTCACGGGCTCTCTGCTGGCGATGGTCGCCTGCGGGCTGCCCATGTGGAGGGTGAGCGCCTTCATCGATTCCAACATCCTGGTGGCTCAGACCCTCTGGGAGGGACTGTGGATGTCCTGCGTGGTGCAGAGTACCGGCCAGATGCAGTGCAAAGTGCATGACTCCATGCTGGCTCTCGAGCAGGATCATCAGACGGCGCGCGCCCTGACGGTCATCTCCGCAGTCCTGGCGATCGTCGCCCTAGCGGTCACGGTGGCCGGAGCGCAGTGCACCAACTGCATCAGGGATGAGACGACAAAGGCGAGAGTGGTTCACGCCGGGGGAGTGATCTACATCATCAGCGGACTCTTCGTGCTCGTCCCGCTCTGCTGGGTGGCCCATCGCATCATACTGGACTTCAACAACCCCAACATCCCTTCCTCCAAGAAGAGAGAGATCGGAGCGGCAATCTATGTGGGCTGGGCGGCCGCCGCGCTGCTGCTGCTCGGCGGGACCCTGCTGTGCTGCTCCTTCTCCCAGACGGTCAGGGGCGCAAATTCCATGAAATACACTCCAACCAAGACGATCGCAGTGAACGGGGAGTTCAACAAGAACCTGTATGTGTAAACTAGAAGACATATACAGGACACGTTGATTTGTAGCAGTTTTGCCAGAATCTCTGAAAGATGCGGTGCCTCTATACATACTCATGTGACGTACTGAGGGCGCTCATTTGACACTTAATGCGGCTGTAACTGTAACTCCGGAGCAGGATCGTGTCACATATGCGAGTTACTGCTCTGAATATTGTGTAGTATTTTTCAAATAGCGGAAGTAGTCAGCAGTTCACTCCTGAGAAACGCAGTTTAGGATTGAAAAGATGTTGAATGTGTTGCCAGGAGCTTTTAATAACCATGTGGCTGCTGAGGCTGAGTGCTGAGCCTCGGCCTCTGAACGGCTTCAGTGTAAATATGTTTTCCTCTTCCTCTCTCAGTCAGTGGACTTATTTCCATGTTTGTGAGATTTCGCAGGGTTGGCAATAATTCAAACCCTGCGCACCCAGGCTCTAATCAAGGGGACAGTTTGCATTTCTCCTTATGCCTTCAGGTATTTTTTAGAGTACTTTTTCTAATAAAGAAGAAAAAACACTTGTCTGCCTTTACTATTTATATCTCGGTCAATCAATCACTACCCATTTGCCTGCTGTTATCAAAAAATCGTGAGGAAAATATCTGAACTATTTCAGTTGCAGAAAATTCTAAGGTCCGTTTTGTAAGTGGCTGTGATTTAAAAGCAAATTAAAACCTTTCATAATAAAGTGATTAAAATAATGTGACAAAACAAGTGCTTCCGATTTCTGTCCAAAACAAGAGTGATGAAGAGAAATGAAGCTGAACTAGGACCAGGATGTGTGTTCGTGTAATACCACTTTGGAACACAAGGTGGTGCAACAGTTTTCTCCCCCACCTAACTACACTCAGTATGTTTTATAAGAATATTTGTTAGCTATTATAATTTTATCCTGTAGGAAAAACACACTGAAAGAGCTAACAGACGATGAGGCATTGAAGAAAAATCCAAAACAAGGTGTTGCTTCCTTTTCGGGGGGACAAGAGAGCCCAAAGCACACAAGCAAAATGCCCTCCACAGCACAAGAGAGCCACCACACCCTCTTACTGAAGCACTCACAGTTTCAGGGCTTTAATGTGTTTTGTTTCCCATTTGGACCAACAAACCAATCCAACCTCTTCCGTCACAGAGCAGCCTAACCCGGGATGGGATGATTACTGGCTGTTGGTTTAGGCATCTCAGTGGGTGCTTTAAAAAGATCTAGACTGTTGCTGTTACTGTACTAACATGATGGTCCACACTCTTTGATATTACCATGAGCTTCACTTCTTTTATAAAGGTCTTCTGGCCTTCTGGTACGTTCATAAAGTAGGTGTGACAGTGTCATCAGCAGGTTTGTCTGTAAAGGAAACTAAAAATAGAAAAATGATGGCAAATAATCAGATTCCTGGTTCTTACACCCTAACAGAGTGGTACATGGGAGAGCCATTTGAATAGTGCACCCAGCACATCATTAGGGTCTGTGCAATCAAAAGGGTGCAACTCCAGCCACAGGAAGCTTGGCCTAGATCTGGGAGAGTGGAGCAATTAGTGCCCTCATGTGCATAAACAGAAAAGGAAAACATGCACACAAACACCATCAGGACAACAACCCCACACAACACACACACACACAGTATGTGGCCAATCGCACGAACATTTCCCCTCTGACTGAGATTCCAAGCAAGTGGAACAACAACTTCCACTTTTCAAAAAGAAGCCTGTTTCTGGTTTTAGTGTTGCTTAAAGAGAAAGCAGCGAAACCCAGTACACTGTAAATACTATTTGTGTGTTTAGACAACAAAGTCTAGAAGATCAATGGTGCAAACTTGGAGTTAGCTCAGAACTTTAAAGACCAAAAAAAAAACCCAAACCCCTGACAACTGAACGTAATTACCTGAAGATAAAAGGTTCTGAAAAAAGAACTATTTGATTAAACACGTCCAAGCACATTAAAGCCAGAATTCTATCCAAATGATATAAAAGCTAGAAATGACAAGGCAAGAACACTATTCTCCTGCATTCCCAGTGCTTCCAACCATACATCATTCTAAAACATGGATAACACTGGGACTAAGCTCACCACACAATCAACATGTTGCCACTGATATACTAATTATTCAGTGTTCAGAAAGCATTCACGATAGCCCAAGAGAGCAAAGACAGTCATGAATGTTTTGCATGTTTATATGGACTGTATATAAAAGATGGAGCCCTGTCTTCTTTGTCTTCCAGCTGTTCCCTTTAGCGGTTGCCACAGCAGCACGTCCTCCATCACTACTGTGACTTCATTTATAAGTTTCATAGGCCTGTCGTAAAGAAACAGGGACACTGTGCTCCATGATAACTTCTAGATCACAATTATGACTGACTTCAAACTTTAATATGAGTAATTTAAAAACTGAAACTGTCTGCGATCCAATTTTTGAGCTATGAAGCTTCAATTTTAAAGTTGGACATACTAACATGAGAGTCTGTGGGGACTGATTCACTTTTAAGGTGGAAGTTTTTGGCAGTAGTTGCAGTTTTGTACCCTTGGTACCAACTGAGCATCATGTAAACCCCACAGCCTACCGGAGCATTGCTGCTGACGTCTTTTATGTGACGGGACAACATTTACAGTTTTCCTTCACTCACAGATCATTTTTATGGCATCAGCAATTCTTTATTATCAACATCGGCACATCATGCATTATGATAAAATATGTACAAGCCACTGAGGCACAGGAGGTATGTGAGGCAGATATACAGGATTTTATTACACAACCTCTAACATTCACACATAAATCAAAAAAAGTGACCTCCTTCAACCCTTTATCTTGACAAAACTGTAGTCGGCAAGGGGGAGTTCGCTGATCTTGTGTCTGTGATTATAGTGCAGTGATTGATGACTCAATCAGTAATTAATGAGCCACAGATGAAGGCACTCTGTCGCCCACTGGTGTTTTAACCTCCTCATAGGAGGCCAAAGAAAAAAAAAAAAAAAAAAGAGTCATTTGTCCTCCAGTTCATGTATGACACCCCATCAAAGGTGGGTAATATTCATGATCCCAGAGGGTTTCGTTACACAGTGTTTGCTCATAGCACCAACCCACACTGACAAGTCCAATAGTAACTAATGAAAGTAAAGGTCGTCATGTATGGAGAGAGAAATATGTCTCAAAAGGGTTGCAAACACGTACAATACACATAATACACTCTGGGTGTGTTCAAAAAGTACCTTCCTTTTCCTATTCCCAGCCTCTCTTCCTTCCTACTACTTTTCCTTTTTTTAAAGGTAGGAAAATTGCTAAGGACTTAGGAAAAGTAAAGCGTGGTGAGCTGAGAATTGGAACAGCCTTTCGCTTGTTTCTCCTCATTGGTGTGACGACGAATGTCCGCTATGTTGAAACTACAATATGCAGAGGATAGATTACAAAATGCGCACCTTACATGGCCACAATGTGTTTGAACACTGTTGTTTATGGAGGTCGAATAAACCAGAACAGCCTGTGAAAAATATCCCACGATTACAAAGGTTGGCAATTTCAAGGAGGAGGAAGATTTAGTGCCAGACTAATATCTACAGCAAACGCGTTAAAAATCTGCTGGGTTTAATAAAGAGACTCAGTGTCTGTTTGTGACTGACAGTTGTAAACAGGAGAATTTTTGTGGCCGGTCATACGGTAGATGTATTTGTATGAATTTGACATTCAGGAGAATTTTTAATCAAGTCACGCAAATGTGAATGAAAAAGTCTGTGACAAATAAAAGTACCAGTGTGTCACAGCTACTTCACACACATGGCTCAGCAATACAGTGACAGGGACGGCTGTTTTCAAAGAGGCACTCGTATTAAACATGAGGTCACACTGGATTATTCTGGTCACTAGGCCTCTCCCTGCTCTAAGCAGAATGCTGCTTTTCACTAAAGTGAACTGGCTGCATCTTTGTATAGAAATTACAGCGGTTCACCCTGCGACGTCAGGTGAATTCCTATAAAATAGAATGCATCTTATTTTCTTATATTTTCCTGCTGCAATCCAGTGGAACTTGTTTCCTCCTCCATGTTTATGGCTTATTTGATTGCCTTTAATTGTTTTAATGGTCACATGGAAGCAATAAAGGAAGCACAGAAGCTCCTTTCCTTAGTATTTGTATTATTATTACATGATCTTAGTATTATGACCACCACACAGATACTTCTGGGTCACATCTCTCAGTGAGGAACCTTTATAAGCAAAATACTTTTGGAACACACTCTGCCTTTATTCATTTTCATTTCACCAATTATTTTGTAATTTTTAGTGTTTTGCAATTTTCATACTTTTATTTGTATTTGTAAACCACTCTACAGTGCCACATTTCCTCTCCTGAAATTTGAAGCTCAAAGTTTTCTACTATATTTCAGGTCTGTTTGAGATTTGATGCTTCTTGGCGTGGATTTTCCAAGTCTCTGGAACTGCATTCATATCCAAAAGAGATCCCCCGTTGTTTTTTGACTGTGGTGGGGAGTGCTGTCCTTTAGCAGCTTTGATGAGGTTCTCTGTGGTGGTTCATATCCTAAAATCACTTAGGAAGAAGATCTACTTTTATCATTGGATACGAGTGTGTTTTCAGCCTTCTTTTAAATGTGGGTGAACTGACGCTTAGGTCAGGCTAGGTGGGCAGATTAGTAGATTTGAACTGGTTCCCGTTTTTCCTCCAGCCATGACGGCATAAAATACCCTGAAAAATGCCATCTCCAATCTAACTGGCGTCAAAGTTGCTTCAAAGCTGTCAAGTAAGATGAGAAAGGCTTCTTTGTCTTAAAGGATGAGGTGGAGTCTGAGCTGACTGATCACACATCAGAGGTAGACAGACAGCGATAGCAGTCAATTTATAACTGGTATTCTTTCAGCAGCTGGCCAGCGATCACCAGTCTCTGGATCTCGCTGGTGCCTTCGTAGATCTCCGTGATGCGGGCGTCACGGTAGTGCCTCTCAGCAGGCATGTCTGTCACGTAACCCATCCCACCCAGAACTTGGATCGCCTGATTTGAAGTGCAAAAAGAATATACGACGATAAGAAGAAGGGTCTGTATGTGTTCATTTCTTGACTCTGCATTACTACTGCTTTGTTACCTGGTGTGAGCAGAAAGTTGCAGCTTCAGACGCTGCTAGTTTGGCCATTGCAGCTTCCTGCAGGAGAAGAAGAGCCAACAGTGATGTCTGATATTCTCTATCAAATGCAAACCTTAACTCAGAGGTGACAGTACCTTAGTGAATGCTTTCTTTGAGTCTCGAAGAAGCGCAGCCTTCCAGGTGAGCAGTCGAGCGCTCTCTATTGCCACAGCCATGTCTGCCAGTTTGAACTACATGTATTAAAAGCATCGAGAAAACTACATTCAGCACAACACTGCCAAGCACCATATATACTGTATGCCCTGCAGTGAATGGGAGGAAGGTATACAACACACACACCAGCCACTTTATTAGCTATGCCTTGCTAGAAACTAGATGGACCATTCTACCCCTGCAATCTGAATGCAGCAGCAGAATACTGTACTGAAGCCGTTTCTAATTTTGCCCTTGAATTTCTTTTCAATTCAGTTCAAATTAGTTTTATTTCTATAGCTCCAATTAACAACAGTTGCCTCAAAACCCTGGAAGATTTCTTTGTGTAAGCAACTAAACTGGATAAACCTTTGTCTGACTTATATTAGCTAATCCTAGCTTACTTTCTAACCCAAATGATTCACCAGCTACCCAGCATCACAAGCAAATGCCCATCTAGTCCTTGCGTAGTTTGTGTTTATGCACTAAATTCAGGAGATACTCCAAAATCATACCTTTAATATGCTAAATGCACAAATCTCCTTAATACAATAAATCAATTATCTAACAAAACAAAGCTCAAGTCATTTAGGAACAATTCCAACTCCCCTCTAAAGACTTGTATAGATATTTTCAAATAAGACACGACATCCTGAACCATAAAGAATGAGATATCAATCATAAAGCTCCGAACAACATGTTTCTCATATATAAAAAAGGCTTATAAATGAGCCCCCACCATCCATAACACAGTGGAAACAGAGATTGATACATTAGATGAGAAATGGAGCATCTAAAGTTGATGAGTACAACCTGGTCTTCCAGTATAAATATACTTCTGGCTTTACTTTGAATATCTTAAAATAAAAAGCTTTGTGTTTTTAGCTTACTATCAGAGGAAACGTGACATCAAGGCTTCCCGTGAACTCGAATAAATGTTCTTTCAGAGACAACTGCTACATGCTAAAATCAGGGCTTTGTGTGGAAATGTGTCCCAAGATAAACTTCTCAACATCCTGGCAAGCAACAGAAGTGAACATCACTTAGAAAGGTTTTAAATACAGTAAAATAACAGTTGTTATAACTCTCCTGTTACCTGAATGGCTTGCAGCTTGCCAATGGGAGCTCCAAATGCAGTTCGTTTGTGTGCGTAATCAGCAGCACATTCCAGAGAAGCCTGAGCGATACCGAGAGCCTGAGCTGCAATGCCGATCCTCCCGCTGTCCAGCGTTTGCTGTGCAACACAAAGATGGGAGGTTACGGTTACTTTTCCCCCCCATGTATAAAATGGGAAAACTGTAACAATGCACACAATTCTGAAAGAGCCAAGAGAGAAAAGGCTTCACCTTGATTTATATTAAACCATGTCAAGGATCCATGTCCAAATATACAATGGTCTCCAGTGATCCATCAAGTATTTTTAATAATTTGATTATAAAGAAAAAAAAAAATCTTGTTTTGATGCTGCGTTTAATGCACGTCTCTGTACACGCCACTTTCATCATGGAAATGCGAATGCAAGCATTTCACCCACACCCAATATTTTTCATATTTAAAAATATAAAAATTAAATACCATCATAACGTCTTGCTTTCAGTGGCACAAAAACTTTCCAAACACGGGGCAAACTCCAGAATGTTGATATGCTTTATGCCTTATTTTAGATTACATATTTACCTTATTTTATTTGGCTTTGACACTACTTGAGAGCATGTATATATTTTTGCATTTAAGAAAAAGTTTTCTCTAAAAAAAATCTAATAAATAAATAACATTTAACATGGCAGATAACCACAAAGGGTTTGTTTTTTTGACAAATGAATCAGATGAGGAATGAAACAAAAACCATTTCTAAAATGGAAATCAATGACCAGTTTGTTTTGAAAGACCTGTATTTTTTTCTCTTTCGAATATTTATCATTGCTGATTAATAAGGCCAAAGTATTTCTTATCCAATTACTCCATTCAGATATCGATTACTCAATTACTAAAATATTTGATAGCTGCAGCCCTCCGAGGGCCCATTACCTGTATTGAATGTTTTTTGCTAAAATCCAAATAGATTACAATGTAACTTAAAAAACACCGATGTGGCTTCAGTCAGTATTTTGCTGCTAACATTAGTGAGTAAGTAGACCAAGTTTTGCCATCTACCCATGCTGTGTAAGTGGGTAAGCTAACATTAACTAACAGTAGCCAGGAAATGTCAGGTATTTTCTAATAAAGCCTGTCCTTCATTTCCTGTTGTTACAGGACAATGAACCCATCTTGTTTGCAAACATGATTCCCAGCAAATACATGTTAGTGGAAATACAAGCTAGCAGTAACTTAGCTACACAACATACATATGGTATGTCAAGTCCAAATAAACCTTGTTCTCACTGTAATGACAGTATATACACAAACAAGTCTCCCAGTTGTTATATGCGCGTGTTATGTGCTACTAGGCAGGAGAAAAAGAGGAAGACCCAAAATGGAGTGAGTCACAAATAAGATTGAATAAAAAGACTGAATGAAATTCTAAAAATGCAAAGTCTGTCTCCACCAGCCTTTCACATAAAAAAAAAAAGCATCATTGTCTGTTTCATTACATCTCTACAAAGAAAATATCCAGAGCTAACCATGGCGATTTTGAATCCTGATCCACGTGGGCCCAGCATGTATCCCAGTGGTATCCTGCAGTCCTCCAGGATAATATTAGCAGTGGATGAGGCCCTGATGCCCAATTTGTCTTCCTTTTTCCCCAGAGAAAGCCCTGGGTGTGGCATGGGGACAAGGAAAGCACTGATTCCCTACAGAATAGAAACAGCATTCCCCATCATTACAGGTGTACATCATCTCTGCAGTGAGAATGTGGAAATGTGCTGCGTCATGCCTTGTGTTTCAGTGTCTTGTCTGTGGTGGCAAAGACAATGGCAGCAGAGGCATCCCAGCTGTTGGTGATCCAAGCTTTGGTTCCGTTCACCACCCACTCATCTCCCTCCTGATGTGCTATGGTGGAGGCTGCACCCGCATCACTGCCATTGCCTGGAATTTTAATTCAATTACTTTAGTTTGATGAAAGAAAGAAAAATATGTGCTAAAACGTGTCCAGACAACCCTTAAACATATATCACATCCACATATATTAGCAGCTGTTGTTGTGAATTGGTGTTATACAAATAAAATTGAACTGAATGCATTGAGTATATACAATATATACGTCTTGATGCATTCTCAATCATCCAGGAAAATAAATCTCCAAAAGTTGATTCTGTTCATCTGGACGTAGCGTATTCTGGGAGAAACGTTTCGTCACTCAAAAAGGCCCTGAGTAAATGTGGTTATCCCAGCTGGACTTTTGTCAAAGCTGGAAAGGCACCCAAAGAAAGCTCCAGCCGATCCAGGAGAGAAGGACAACCGCTGCCCAAGCGAAAACTTGTAGTGATCCCATATGTGTCAGGAGTATCGGAACAGTTGAGACGCATTTTTTCGAAACACCGTGTCTCTGTGGCTTTTAAACCCCAAAACACGCTGCACCAAAAATTGGTCCACCCCAAGGATCGGGTCCCCCGACACAAACAGAGTAACATAGTGTACGCTGTTAAGTGCCAGGAGGATTGCCAGGATTTATACATCGGGGAAACCAAACAACCTCTGGCGAAGCGGATGGCACAACACAGAAAATCATACATGATTCCAAACATTTTTTACAAATAAATAACTGAAAAGTTGGGTGTGCGTAATTATTCATCCCCCTGAGTCAATACTTTGTAGAACCACCTTTTGCTGCAATTACAGCTGCCAGTCTTTTAGGGTATGTCTCTACCAGCTTTGCACATCTAGAGACTGAAATTCTTGCCCATTCTTCTTTGCAAAACAGCTCCAGCTCAGTCAGATTAGATGGACAGCGTTTGTGAACAGCAGGTTTCAGATCTTGCCACAGATTCTCGATTGGATTTAGATCTGGACTTTGACTGGGCTGTTTTTCTTCTACTACACGACTCAACATTAAAGCAGACTTTTGTGTCAGACACGTCGCATTTACCTGGCTCACTGAGGGCAAAGCAGCCCACCTTCTCTCCTGTGGTGAACGGCTGGATCCACTGCTTTTTCTGCTCTTCTGTACCAAACTTTAGTATCGGTCCAATGTACAGAGACTATAGGCCAAATAACACAGAACAGGCAACAATCAGAAGACAAACACAGCCATGTTCACGCTCGGCTCTCTTTGCTGGCAGATTGTACTCACATTGTTAACAGAGACCACGACTCCGGTGCTGGCACAGCCTCTACTGATTTCTTCCATAGCCAGACTGTACGCCAGGTAGTCCATCCCAGCTCCACCCAGCTCCTCTGGTACTTCCATGGCCATCACACCCATTGCCCCCAGTTCTTGAATCTGGACGGCCAAAAGAATATTTACAGCTATGCATTTACTGACCAACGCACTGAATCTCTATTACTATCTCGCACTATTATTATTCTTCATTATTCCAAAGTTCTTCCACTTCTCAGTTTTATAATGATTTTAAAAGTTCTGTATTTCATGAACTTCCTGGTCCCGGTGCAGCCTACTCACAGTATAAGAACCAGGACAGATGGATATTAAAGATGAACTCAGAAACTTTCAGGATTCAAGAAAAAATTGAAGTGTTGGTATCTTTAGACACAAACTTATGATGAACTACACATTTTGTCTGATAATAGTCACTGTGCAGCTTTGTGTGGGTACCTGTTTAGCAGGGTAAACATGCTCTTTGTCTAGTCTGGCAGCGATGGGGGACAGCTCTCTGTCAGCGTAGTCTCTGCAGGTCTGTCTGAGTATCTGATGAGTTTCTGGTAACTCTGCGAGCTGAGACAGGCTTCGACAACCAGTGAAAAACGAGCTGAGAGCTGAGGAAGAGAAGAAGAAAAAGGTTTTGAATACTCAATTAATCAACTTTATCAATATTTAGTCATGCTTGTGGTGTGTGCTATAGGTGACAGCATCATCCGACTAGCCACTTGGATTCAGACTGAAAACCCTCAAAATCTGTTAAGACATTCAGCAGTCAGTTAATAAATTACTTCATAGTGAGTGTAGAAACCATCATGATCCCCAGAGGACGAACCCTGCTAACTTTGAAGGACATTCAGGGCCAGCAGCAGTTACATAAGCACGTTTTCCAAAAGTCATGTGACCCTTTAATTAATTGGTTTGATGGTAAGACTTAATAATGAGCCCCAGCTGCAGCTTCAAACATACCCCGGGCGAGCCAGATGTGACATCTTATTATTACAAGTGTAATGATTCATAAAGTTCCATTTTCTTGCTATGCTATTACGTGAACTGTCAGGACAAAGGACAGCTGAAAGTGCAAAGCTCATTAACTACACTGACATTTCATCAGTGCTATGATGCATTAACAGTGCTTGTTGTAGCAGACTCACAATAACACATCTCTGGAAACATTGCAGCCTTAACAGCCTGAAAAAGAGCTCAAACATGCCCATATTATGAAGAAGGTATCTTACCGCCACATCAAATTCCATCTGTTCAATTCAATTTTATTTAATGCATCAGAATTTGGTGGAAATTTTGTCAAAAAAAAAAAAAAAAAAAAAAAAAAAGCTAGGACGGGATTATAGTTCCACTGTTTTGCATCCCCTCTTTTTTCCTGTGAACTCAGGAGAGCAGATGCTGGACCTTTGTCCACTTCTTGTCTGATAGAGGATTCTAGCTGCTCAGTAGTCCTGGGTCAACTTTGTCCCATTTCTGGTTTCATGTTCACATCCAAATGTTTTTAGTTGGTGAAAGGCTGAACTCCAAGGAGGACATGCTGTTGGAATAGATGCAGGATGTGGTTCAGCATCATCTTCTGTGTTTAAGACCTGTGCAGCAGCTGCCAGTTCCACGAGCACTTTTGATAAAAGGCTTCTTCTCTGCATTTGGACAGCACAGTGAGCCGTGTTCACAGACAGCAATTTCTGGAAGTCTTCTTGGGCCATGCATTGATTTCCATCACAGAATCATACTCTGTTTTAATGCAGTGCTGTGAACAGGGTGGAGACCAGTGTCAGGGATTTGTGACAGAAGGATGGTTTGGAGACAGTGGCACTGACACAAAGATAGGAGACTCATCTAAAGATGTTCAAATCTTCATTGGGAGTGAGCAGGATGGACAAGCTTAGAAAAGAGGACATCAGTGGGACCGTACAGGTTGAGCAATGTGGAGAAAAAGTTAAAGAGGTAAGGCTGAGATGGTTTTCGACATGCGTATCATGAATACATTGGACAGAGGACGTTGAAGATGGAGCCGCGAGGCAGGAGGAAAAGAGGAATTTCTCAGGGAGGGATGTAGTAAAGGAGGACATGCAGAGGGTTGGTCTGACAGAGGAGGATTCTGGAACAGGGTGAGATGTAGGCAGACGATCCACTGTGGCGACCCCTACAGCGAGCAGCCGGAAGAAGAAGACAGGACACCGGCTCACCAGTAAACGTCACGTTATTTAGGTAAAAGGTCGAGCTCACCATCGCATGTTTGACACTTCTAAAAATCCTGACAGAAAGAAATCTCTCTCACTCAGACTCTGATAACACAGAAGTTCCTCTGGAACTTGGATAATGGAGTCGGTGCTGTTAAGAGTTATTGATCACAGCTAGACGACTTTAACTTGTAACCCTTTTAGCCGAGGAGCTAACAGTAACAAACATGCTTACCACCAAGATACGTCGCCTTTTATATCAGTTATTCAAAGCTGGCAAACGTGTGGATTTTTACTGCCATATATAGTGTTCAATGATGGAAACATATGTTTGGCATAACAGAAACGTGTGACCAGTGGTTATGTGTTGGGCTAAGCTAACTTGGTTTGATATTGCCGTTCGTCCACAGCTAACATTACAGAAATATCGTCTTCTAGTGACAGGTAAATTTTCTTCTGAAAGTCCTTCATTGTTCGGTCTTTTCTTTCATAATGTACCCACCTCTTCTTGCTTTGAAAAGTGCAGCCATGTTACCTTCCTCTCTGCTCGAAGCACAGTCCTCGAGTTCAACAGCACTGTTATGAAGCCCACTGCTGCATTCACGTACTGTCGGATACTATTATTACAATTGCGGGGGAAGCGCTAAACCCCCTTTACTTCGTCTTCTTCTCCTTCTTCTTCTTCCTTCTTCTTCTTCTTCGATGTGGTCCATTACCACACCTCAGCTCCAAGGCACTTGGTGCATTACTGCCACCAAGTGCCTTGGAGTGTGGACAAGAATTCGCTCATACCAAATAATCAATAAATAAATAAAAATGAAAATAAACGAAATTTAAAAATTGCCTTCCATATAAATTAGTCTGTTTTAGAAACTGAAATAAATACAACTTTCACAACTGGAGTTCCTTTGCAATAAATCCTTTATATCTAGCTTGTTTTTCCCCAGGATTTGGAATTAGTTGGCTTCTTCCTTCCTGATAATTTTGTCAGTGCAACAGACCATGTTCAGTGGTTTCAGTAATTCCACAGTGACTACATTTCCCTGTTTGATGTTTTCCTATAATGAATAGTGAGCTGTTTAACCCAGCGTGTCCAAATCTGAATCGAGATATAATTGTCTCTTCTCTCCTGGTTCTCCCTGTGCTTCTCATGTTCCCTGTCTCCCTCCTCCTCTCACTGCTGTTGCCATCTTTCCCTCATTTTCTGTTTTACATGCTCTTCATTCCAGCTTTACTAATACTGAATACTATTTAAATCAACTGGATCTCCTTTAGCAGCCTTCTTTGCAATTTTATCTGTCACCTCATTGCCAATAACACCATAATGTGCTGGTATCCATACGAATTTAATTGTCAGTCCCATGATATTTAATCTCAATTAAAATGTCTGGTATTTCTACACAATATATCATTAATCATTCTCTCTATTATTTTGCATATTTTAGAAGTCAGTGCTATTGGTCTATAATTATCTGGTTTTGTTTCATCTTTCCCTGGTTTGCATATCGGGACCTTCCTTAACAGGAAGCCCTGGATGACCATGGAGGTCTAAACAACAAAACAAAAAACTGCCCACTTGGTGGAAAAATGCACCATGTCGACCATGGAAGAGGGGGAAGTTTTAGGAGTGATGGCAACAGAGAGAGAGAGAAAGGGAGAGAGAGAGAAAGAAAGACAGCAGAAAAAGAGAGAGATCGAGTTTTGAGAGATTTATGATGTTTAGAGTGTGTAGTTAATGTGTTGTCTTGTGTAGTTAGTGTGTAGTGTTGTGGATAGTTTTGTGTTGTGTGTCAGAACAATGAGGCGACTGCTGTCTCCAGGTAAAAAACAGGAGTGATACACCTGCTGCTGTCAGACCTGCAGGTATCAGGCTGTGATGTTCTCCTTTAAAGTGGACAGAAATATTTGGAGTGGCACAAATAATTTGTGTAACATCTTATTGAATGCAGAACAGCTGATTGTTCTGTAAATAGTTTGAAATGGTTATTTAAAAAAGGGTAAAAGGTAAATGGTTGCAAATAACTTTGTTGTTTGCAAAACTTGTGCATATGACTTTAAAATTGACAATTTATATTTGCATTTAAAGTTATGAAATATGATTCATTAAACATGTTTGTGGTTGTTACAGTAAAAAAATAGAACTTTTTCTACTCCGATTTTATGTTTTTTGTCTGATTTTAGATCAATTGTGTTAATACAGTATGTCAAAATGAAAATATAGCTATAAATTCAGACATGTGAGGTTGTGCTGAAAAGAATGATACCAAACAAGGCAAAGTAAATAGTTTTTAAAGGTGAAATGCAGAGGAAACATCAAAAGTAGTCAAAAATGGCCAATTATACCCTGGACCCCAGAGGGTTAAACATTTTTTTTAAGTAACGCAATAGTTACTTTTCAAGTAATTAATTACTTTTAGAATCTTGTAACTCAGTTACTAACTCAGTTACTTTTTTGAAGAAGTAACTAGTAACTATAATTAATTACTTTTTCAAAGTAACTTGCCCAACACTGCAGATGACACAACCATGGCAGGTAGGGCAGCAATAATTCATCGAGTAATTCAAATAATTAGGTTATAAAAAATGCAATACTTTGTTTAATGCACACCTCTGTAGCACGTTAATGTATTAAATGATGTAAACCCAAGTGTTTCACATTTGCAACAAAGAAACCAGACAAAGACAAAGTGGATGAGCAGCTGGTACACTCTCCACTTGTCTCAGAAATGTGAACGTTTTACACATTAAGCACTATTGCCAGAGTAACATTGCTATGGTTACTATCCTGACTTTGTTTGTTTAAGCATTACGTTGCTGTCAAAATCAAATATACAGCAGATTAAATCAAAAATTCAGTCAAATAGTTCTTTAATCTGAGGCCATGGTTCTCAGCCGGAAAAGGGTGGAGTGCCCACTCCGGGTCAGGGATGAGTTCCTGCCCCAAGTGGAAGAGTTCAAGTATCTCGGGGTCTTGTTCGCGAGTGATGGGAGAAGGGAGCCGGGGATCAACAGACGGATTGGTGCACCGGTCCATTGTGGTGAAGAGGGAGCTGAGTGTAAAAGCGAAGCTCTCAATTTACCGGTCGATCTACGTCCCTACCCTCACCTATGGCCATGAGCTGTGGGTAGTGACCGAAAGAACAAGATCGCGGATACAAGCGGAGGAAATGAGCTTCCTCCGAAGGGTGGCTGGCCTCTCCCTTAGAGATAGGGTGAGAGGCTCAGCCATCCGGGAGGGGCTCAGAGTAGAGCTGCTGCTCTTCCACATCGAAAGGAGCCAGCTGAGGTAGTTCGGGCATTTGACAAGGATGCCTCCTGGGCGCCTCCTGGGTGAGGTGTTCCGGGCATGTCCCACCGGGAGGAGGCCCCGGGGCAGACCCAGGACATGCTAGAGAGATTATATCTCTCGGCTGGCCTGAGAACGCCTTGGTGTTCCCCCAGATAAGCTGGAGGAGGTGGCTGGGGAGAGGGAGGTCTGGGCTTCTCTGCTTAGGCTGCTGCCCCTGCGACCCGGCCCCGGATAAAGCGGAAGAAGGTGGATGGATGGGTGGATAGTTCTTTATATTTTATCATGTTGCAGATTTAGCTCATTTGCTCTGAGTCTTCATGTAGGTCAGTTGTAGAAAAGTGCCCGCCTAGAATTTCCTGACTTTTCAAGTACCGATGATGTCATGTCTGATATCACTAGGGTAAACCAAGTGGAGGGGTGTTTCTTACCTGTTTTTTAATACAAGTGTCAATGCTTCAGAAACCTTTATTTGGCCATCACTATCAAAATGTTTGCTGAGTATGTTTACCTGCCACCTGGAGTCAGACTACTTTGCTCACAGCACAAGCAGACTCCCAATGTATTATAAGACTGTCAAGGAGTCAAACAATGGGAGACCACACCATTGTAGAAACACAAAAAAACACAAAAAGATGTTCAAAGCACCACCTTGGTAGCCTGATATCACACAGATGCTGTCAACTGAGCTCTGTATAATGGGCAGTCATAATGAAGCAGTTCATTTCAAGCTGCTCTTCACACAGCTTTTGCTTTTAGCTACAAGAAGACACCAAATATAGGACTATGTTGACGAGCTTCAAGTAATGAACCCTTTTTCAATACATGCTTCAGAAAGCTTCATTTGGGCCATGACTACTCAGTCACATGGTGCTTTATATTTTATATGTTGAAGATTTAACTCATTTGTAGGGGTGGGAAGGTTGAAACAGACGTTTCGATACTGTATCGAGCTTCAGAAGCACAGATGTTTTGAAACACTGCTCCGAAGTGTGATTCAAAACATGTGACCACTTTACCCCAGTTTCAACTGGGGCATACCTGCTGCTTCTAGGCATTTCCAGGTGCAAGGATTCCCTTTTTCCTTTTTATTTACCAGAGTCTTTTGAACTGGGCCTTGTAATCACTGAATTAATGCAAACCGCAGTTTGTTTTACGCAGCAGAAAATCTGCAGTAAGCCTCCAGAAGTTGCATTAAAATATGGAGATTTCAGATTACAGATATACTAGACTGGTTAAATCATACAACTTGCTGAAGGCTAACAGCAGCCGTCCAATTTTACATTGAAGTGATACTTTCAACAAACACGTGGGAGTCTAAAGGGTGGTATTGCATGTTACACCATATTAATTTTAAGGCTTTTGCAACAATTTTTAAATTGAAACTGTATTCTGCTGTGTGCACCCAACTACAAAGCAGAATACAGCCATTGTAAGCGGGGAAAAAGTAATGATAATTTCTATGTAAAGTACCTATGAGCGATTGGATGTGATCGTTATGTCCAGTATGGTGGACAGCTCTTAAGCGACATGCACATGACATCATGTGCAAAACCTCTATAACAGCATGGTACGCTGACTGCACAGAGAACCACAAGAAATCCCTCAAACGAGTAATAAGAACTGCTGAAAGACATAATTGGACTCCCTCTGCCCTCACTGGATGTTCTTTTCATGACCCGCTGCCTCTGCAAACAATATTGTTCAGGACAAAACACATTCTGGGAACTAATTCAATTTTACCGTGCACCAGGTTGCAAAACAGTTTTATTTGCCCAGTACCATTACAAAACTGAACTGTAATGGTAATGGTACTTCCCTTGCCCAGAACAACTGCAGTGTTCTAAGTATTATTTTATAACTTGGATTAAATTTAGTTAAAAATTAAGTATTTAAACTTTTGTGTAAATAGATCTGTGTGAATGTGGGTGCTGATCTAGAGGACGCACAAGCCAATGTCGTTGTGCTGTAGTTTTTATCACACTGTGCAATGACAGTAAAGGTGATTCTGACTCTGAAAGTCAGTGCAAGCTATTTTGTAAACCCATTGGTTTATTTACTATGAAGAATATCTTCTAGTTACTTTATTTTTAATTATCCGTATTCCTGATATTAATTTGTGTAAAATTCAATCACCACTTCTTCTTCTATACTGCATTTATATCTATTCTTGAATTTTAAGATTCGAGAATAAACTGAATACTGTCGAGTCTTTTTAAAAAAGTTAAAAAGCCATGCCAAAAAAAGAAATGTAAAAATAGTGCAACTATATAACAAGACTAGAGATGGCACGATACCACTTTTTTTTATGTCCGATACCGATGTCATAAATTTGGATATCGGCCGATACCGATATGAATCTGATATAGTGTTTTTTAATCAATAAAACTGTTTTTTAACATCTTGCTGCATTTTGTATAAGTTCATACTCAAGTTTAAAAACAAACAAACACTAAAGCTATTCTGTTATACCTGTATGCAAAAAATACACTGCACCCAAAATATTTCATAGTTCAGCAATACTAATCAATCAAATAAACCTAAACCTACTCCATCCTCCCTATTCTGGTATTTTAAAGAGTAAGCAACCTAACTAATAGGGTTGCAAACTCCCAGCAAATAAAAAAAATAGGGAACCACCCTCCACCTCATGATGCTTAATTGACATAATCAACTTTAATTTGATGCAGGGTGAAGGAAAATGCACAGAAATAAATTATTTTTCAAGAATAATTAAATAGATTCAACATCTTTCTTCAACAGAATTGCAGACTGCACAGATGGTATCTTCACAAAGGAAAAAGTACTAGCTTACTAGGGTATATTAGACTTAACAGTTACTATATACAGTAATGGACTTCTATACATTTTACATCAGATTAAAACTTTGGGTGTAAGATTCAGATAATTATTTATTAAAAGCTAGATATTTTAAATGAGAATAAGAAAGAAAAGTATTTCTTTGTGCCCCCTTTTCCCTGTTCATGCCCTATCGGCCCCCCTGGCTAAACTTTGCTAGATCCGCCCCTGCACAGTTACCAGCCGTCAGCTACATAGAAAAAGATCCTGGTGTAGAAAGTAATATTAAATAAATTCTAACAACAGATTATCAAGCTCTTGTTCAGCAGCTGGTTTCCTCTTTCTGGCGCGAAGTGGGCGATAAACAAACAAGAGAGACAGACTCGTGAAAAGCCGATCAGCTGATCATTAATCAGTTTCATGATTTAAGTAGCAGCAGGAGAGGGAGGGGGAGAGAAGAGGTAGTCGCTCCATATATCGGTTGTTCAGCTTAAAGCTGGAATGCTTTACAAACATTCAGAGATGAACTTACACACTTGCTTTACTTCTCTCTGGGATAACTTCCTCGGAGAAAAAATGCAGGTTTGGTAGCGAGGCTCCAAATGCTCAACCAGACCGCTGACAGGTCTTGCATGCCACAGCACACTTGAGCACACTGCTCCAACATGCTACGCTTATGAGCCGAGTTACGCCATGTCGCAAGTTTTGTGAGCTGCTTTTGTGATATTTAATGGATCGGATTACATTTTTTATTTCTCTCCGATATCCGATCCAGTAATTTAGGTCAGTATCGACCGATACCGATATGTAATATCGGATCTCTAAACAGGACCCTCAATTGCAGTGTTAAATCTAGCATATCAAAATTGCCTACGCTTCATATATTTCTGTTACAACATCATCCGAACATTTTTCTGAAAAATGAATAAAGATAGTCTAGGCAGGAAGTGTTAGGTTTTTCACAACATGTTTATTTTTAGCACCATAAAAAGTCACTTAATGTTGTCCAGTGTGTTTGCTCTCATTCTGTCTTTCCTCTGGGATGGAGCGATGATGTGGAGATAAAGGAAAGCACTGGAGACTGGAGAAAGGGCTTGTTTGGAGAGATAAAAAGCTGAGAGGGCTGCATGGCTGCAACAGCACCGGGCAGCCAGCAGATGTCATTCACTTGCTGGCGGAGGTGAAGGTGAAGCATCCTCTCTGGTGGAACTGCATGTCCCTGATGCGGCGCATGGACTGGATCTGGGGCTGGAAGGCGCAGAAGTCATTGTAGTGTCTGTAGTCACCGCACTCAAACAGGTACTGGTAGCCTCTGTATCCAGGGTACTGGTAACCCACCCACCTGAGAGAGACATGATAAGGTAAAGGTCATGGTTGTGTGTTTATTATAGGATGTCCATGTAGTGTACTACTGGCTGATATCCATACAAATAAAAAAAATGGTATATGACATTATAGGGTTATAATATAAGATATATATAAGATATAATAGAGAATAAGACAGTTATAATGCTAAGTCCTAAGAAGTTTAATGTTTACTGTTGAAGTTCTTGTGGTGAAAAGATTCTACTGATCACCTAGGAGACACCAGAAGTGAATTAGGAGGTCTGGAGGTCATTGGAGATACCAAGTCTTAATGAGGTTTTCTGATGAGTCCATAAGGGATTTAAATGCTTAAGTTAAGGGTTAAGTGGACATTTGGGAGCCTGAAGAGTTCGGTTAAGGAGGTTCAGTTAGTCGTCAGTGAGGTTCCTGGTTCTCCTTCCAGGGATCTCTTAAAGGATTCTGAGTTTCTTTTTAGGAGAACCTGGGGTTCTTTTACAACGTTTTAGTTGTCTGACAGAATGTTCTGGAAGTCCTTCAAGGGGTTGCAGTGATAACTAGGAGATTCTGAGTTCCCCTGAAGTGGATTTATGGGAGCATTACCAACTCCAATAATGAAGAATTAGATTTGTGAATGTTCTGGTCAGGATGGCATTTATCTAATCCAGAGAGTACAGGCTTTCAAGGTGTATGATAAAGGCACTGAAGCTGTTCTGGAGGCTTTCGGTCAGCAATACAAATGAACAGATTTGTATTGGCGACTTAGAGGACATAATGAAATGAAGCAAATTTTCTGGCTAAAAAAAGATTTGTAAACAAAAGGACAAGCCTTTCAATGACATCTCATCCCACTTGTTATTTGTAGTATAATCCAACAAGTCTGTGGAATCCTCTTAGGTGTGTCTGAAACCATGTTGGCAGTCCATTTTATATATGGAAAATGTACTTTTTACTATAGTAATATGATGTACTACAAAACTGACTTCCACAGTGTGTTCACAGGCCTTAACACAGGCCTGCACGTCGATGATATTCGTGATACTCTGCTAATTTGTGTTTTGTTTTGGGAGAGAGCACAAGTACTAAACGTGTCTACTCACGCTCCTCCTGGCACCCTCACGCTGCCCACTCTGTCGCAGAAGCCATGCGCCCAGAGTGTGGGCACATCGTCCTCCTGGATCTCCATCTTGTTGCCCTTGAAGTCAGAGAGCTCATACAGGCAGATCTTGTGCTCCATGCTGTCCTGCAGGTAGGAAAGGAAGAATAAAATGTAGTCTCTATACAACATACATTACATGTGCATTCTCTGCTTTTTCATTCATTGCATTTTGTAAGAAACTGTCTGTGGGTGGCAATGTTGAACTGCTTCCATGAGCAGTTAGTGGAATCCATGAATGGATTTTGTGCTAAATTAGGGGCCAAAGCCTACTAATGTCATGCTGATGATGTGATATACTATAGTATCAGCATGTGAAAAATATTGTTGATTTTTTTTCTTTAGGAAATGTGTTGATAGTCACTTAACCTTTTCAGTGCTTTTTCAAGCATATATGTCAAACTTTTTCCTGGTTCCAGTTCGTCATATTTGCTGATTTGCTGCTTTTCTTTTCTGTAAGTTTAGCTCTGGACTGTTAGTCAGTCAAAACGTAGGGTCTGAGAATTTAAAATCACTATATTCTCCCATTTTATGAAAAACAAACGAAGAAAACAGCTCATTTTACCATTCGGATGGGCCTGAGGGACATGAGGCAGTCGCTGCGGTAGGAGTTGCTCCAGGTATCCCAGCGAGGATACTCTCCCTTCTCCAGGATGAACATCTCCCCACGGAAGTTAGTCTGCTCAAAGGCAACAAAGCTGGAGAACGGGGGACACCATGGACAGGATTGGGAGGGGGGCAAAAGGGTTAAGTGGGGAGGCACAGGAAAAGAATTGGAAGAAAGATAAAAGTGACATATACATGAATAGAGAAGATATGCAGGCAGCTGCTTAAATCAAGTGTGTGTGTATTCACTTACGGGCCACACTCCACAATGATACTACGCACTCTATCCATGCCACGGTCACACACGTTCATACACTCATTCTGGACCTCCATCATCCTGCCCTGGAAGTTCTCCTGGTCGAACAGCATGATCTGCACAGAGGACACATAGAGTCATAGCTGTTTCTTTACACTATGATTTATAGCTTTAGTTCATGTGGAAGGTTTAAAACAAATTTTGGATTTGGAATCATTTTTGGATGGAGCATGAAAAAAAGGCAACTTCTTAAACAGTAATTTCCCCTTTAAAGTCCTCAGCACTGACTGAACTTACTAATTACTTAGATTTCCAAAACGACCTTATACTTTAGAAACATGTCACTTTTAACATGGCTACGTGTAAAATGATGCCAGTATTAAAGATTATGAGCTTACAAATATACATTATTTTTCACTGGACTATAGTATGAGGTCATTTAATTTTTGCTCCATCTCAGAGACATTTCTTAAGCCCTGTGAGGCGGTGGCTTTCACAGAAAGAGTCTAAAGTACATAGGTACTCACATCAGAAAGAATAGCCTCAATACATTTTGGATAAAAACTAATTTTGTACTGCTCAAAGCATCAGTATCTAAATTCAAAGTGGTTATTTTTGGTCTTTTAACCAAGTTTCTTGCTGTTCTTTATCATTCACCTCCATAGTATCGGAAATTCTAATGTCTAATTGAAACCTTCAGTAAATAAACATATAACTTCCCTGCTAGGTGAAACACATGGGACAACATGTAGTCTACTTTCTTTGCCCTTTAGGAAAAAATAAAATGCAGACATTCTGTCTCTGCAATGACTCACTCTGAAGGATCCCATGCCAGGCTCGCCGGTCTTGGTGGCCTTGCTGGAGGCAGCTGGAGCTGGGGCTCCCTTGTCCTTGGCATCAGTGCCCTGGCTGGAGGCGGACTTGGCAGTCTGAGACATGGTGAGGGGCTTCAGGAGAGTCTGGGTGAGAGATGGAGGAAGACAAGGGGATGAACAGAAATAGAGGTGTAAATCGAAATGACAGGGTTTCAGAGGAGAAAGTGAAAGGGAAGGAGAAGTGAGGTTAAATGTGGCCCAGGCAAGGTGTCAACATAGACAGAGGGTTGGTAGGCAGAAGTGTTTGGAGGGTTTTGGACTAGTAACACAAGTCTGAAGTTTATGTTGGAGGTTCATTTGGGTGTTGTTTTGGCCTTTCCCCGGGACGGTGGAGTTTAAGCTGGGAGCGGTGGGCAGGGAGTGGGCCCTAGCTCTGGATGTGTGGGTGTCCTACTGTACCATGATGGATGCTCTGGCCTGTATGTCTGTGTCTGTGTGTGCTTACCTGCGTCAGTATAGCTTGCAGTGCCGTATGAGGGAGGCTAGCTCGTGCTGGTCCCTTCAACGCTCAACCCAAGCTTTTATACTCTGGCAAAGGCCAAACGTAGAGGCTCACAGCACAATAGAAAGCCTCTCGTCATCACTGTTGCCCTGGACCAAAGCCAGCAGGTCATCGCATAGCCTGGAAACACTGCTGGCCCCTCGGGCCTGCCTGTAAGCATTTTGCTGTCAAAGGAAACCACTGACACAGCATTCTTTGCTGTGTGTTGGGCTGGTAGGCCTGTGAGCTGTAGTCGCATGTAGAGTTGAGGAATGCAAAGGTCCACAGGACACAAAGAGGTAATCCACACTCTCTGTCACCTACACAGAAAAGGAACACACACAAACACAAATACAACATATTCTTTAACTCAGACTTTCTACTTTAAATCACCGCCATTTCTTGATTTTGGAGAATCACCACAACAGAAACAGACAGAAAACAAAAAAAAAGGCAGTGATCTATTCGTTCATGTTGATCTTCTATGTGTTCTCCATACAAAGAATCAAACAGCATTTCAAATGAAGTGTTTTGGTTTTTTGGACATTTTGCTGTTTAAACATTATTAAACTTTAAGATAATTGAGTTACTGGAGATTCTCTTTCTCCCACTGACATTCAGGTTCACCAGAGCTGTTCCACTAAATGCTTTGGCACTGCACTAACACTTACTACTGATATCTACTTCTAGTTCTGGCTAGTGTTAGCCAATTACTTAACAGATGATAAACACATTCATATTGCAAAAGCATCTTTCCAATCAACATCAGGTTTGGCATCTGACATTTTCCAAAACCAGCATCATGTTTGTTTAGCCAGATATTAAATCTTTAATTCTTGTACCAGAAACCAAAGACAATTTGTGCTACTCAACACAGGACAGTGTTTTCTTGTTGTTGTTCACAGGACACAATAATCGTATATCACAGTAACAATCATCATCATCATCATATACAATATATAATGTATTCTTATATAGGTAAGGAAAGAGCCAGAACTTGAGTTTTTGTTCTGTGCGCGCTGTTTCTGTAGCTTCTCATGTGTAACACTCTGAATGTCCAGACATCTTCCTTTCTCTGTCACAGTTTCTCTCCGCAGTGTCCATGTTAAGATGTTTTTGTGGAGAACCTGCTGATAAATTTGGGCTTTGACAGTAATTTTACACTTTTATTATGAATCCAGTGCCCGTGTAAAGCAGGTGTTTGTCAAAGAGAGTATGGGCAGCATTTTTTCAGTTATTCTGTGGTATCGTGTTAAATCAACAGTAGAAATGTAAATCAATGCAATGGGATGAGCCAAGTAGGGTAGAAGCCTGGGTTTTACTAGCCTCACCCCAACCTTACGATTTACATTTTATCCATAAACTCCAGTACTGTCATTACAGCCGGTACATTTAAAAGATAAAGGGGGCATATGCAGCATGTTCACTTCCTTTAACTTTGCTAGGATAATATTGAGTAGTTCTTGACTGGTGGGTAATCTGGACAAAAAAGCACTGCCACACAGCTGTGCATGAGAATTCCTCCTGGTCATCTTCAGAGGTTGAATAAAGGTCATTGTTGGTGGTAATAATTATGGGATTATGGCAAATGGATTATGTGTGGATTATATCACTTCAGCTGAGATCATTTCCACGATGGAAGCAGGATTAAATTGCGTTTGATATGTGAACTAATCCTGCAGTGTAATCTGGGTGGCTTCCATGCTGTGATTATATTTGTTGTTATTTCTGCTGCCCTCTTGGTAAGGTCTTTCCTGAGAAAGAGATTTTTAATCTTAGTCAGACTTTTTCCTGATATTTCAGAATGCTAACACAGACATGGTTTCATTTGTAAGAATGAAAAGTCACCAGCATTTTTAGCAAAGTAACTGATAAAGACAACAGGAGACTGACATTAGTGAGTATTCAGACAGCAGGATGGAGTATGTGGAGTTTAGTTGAAATAAATGTGTTTGGGGTAATAAACGAACATGTCACTAAATGGACATTGTCTTGACTGTGGTCTTTTTTCATACAGAAGAAAAGAGTGGTGCAGTGCTTACTGTAAAGAAAATACACTATTGCTGTGATTCAGTCCCGTTATGGAGACTTTACATCTTTTCATCTAGCCTCACATATCTGATCCTACTTGGCAGGGCTGACTTTAAACATTTTAGCATCAAGTGGGAAAAATAATGTTAAAGACTGCACCAAAAGCAAGTGCATCTTCATAGATCCACAATGCAGAAGTTTCAAATGCAGAAGTAAGGAGCATTAAAAAGCCGGTTTACAGTCTGGTACAAAAAGCAGAAACTTTCAATACTTCAGGCTTGCTGTGTGTTATGGCACACCCATGAAGCTTGAGTGAAATTCTAGTATTTTATTAGTCTCTTGCTACTAACAGGTATGTGTACCTGTGTGTTACACCTGTACCTTTTGCCAGTGAAGCTGACAACGTAGCATAGCACACTTTAATTTAAATATTGTAACCAAAGAGATTTGTTCCTTTAATAGTTAGAACAAACCATTGTGTGAGCGTTCCTCACTAATGATAGCTAATGCTAGTGCTGCTGACATCATTAGGAGGAAATAAAAGAGAGCAAGAGCTTATATCTGTGACTTTATTTTATGATGATAATGATTTTGATGATGATACTTGCCAAGTCTGAAGAAGATTGGATGAGTGGTTCTCACTGCTTTACACTTTTAGGCAGAAAACACACATGGACTTTTAAATGCATTGACCACTGTCATTTTTATCTTCTGACACTGCCACAAAATGTCCTGCCAAATGAAAGGAACCTATTGATTTTGACCAGCCCTTGGCTCTTTCATTCTTGTTGGTCAATTTTCTGATGACTGCCAGGGGTTTCTCAAGAAGAAAATATTTAGTCTGTCTTTCAGAGGGGTTCATTATTATCATGGCTGATTACACAATTTTTTCCCCTGGTAAGTGAACATTGTCCTTCTAATGTAAGATGAATCAGATCAGTTTTTTTCTTGTGTTGTGTAGAAAAAAAAATCTGATGAGGAAACCTGTTTGATATTTTTGAAATTTGACTCTTTTCAGGCAGGAATCATTTTTGTCTCTGTTCAAAAAGTTGATTCTGTTAATCTGGACGTAGTGTTTTCAGTGGGAGAAATGTTTTGTCACTCTTATAAGTGACTTCTTTATTCTCAACTGACTGCAGGTTTCCCCAACCTTAATGATCATGAAGTTGACCCCACAGCCCATGGTTAGTCCATGGTGCTAGTTTCAGTTATTATACAAAGGTACTGTTTATAAGGATGGGGAAAGAGTCACTTGGATGAGAGATGAAACATTTGCCCACTGATACATCCAGATGAACAGGATCAACTTTTTGGGATTTGCTGGATCTGGATGATTGAACGTTCATTGAGACTTTTGGTCTCTCTGAACTCCAATTTCTGTTTTGATTTCAGAGAAATGAACTTTGATTAAGCCAGGTTGTATAAGAAGATCTGAGGCAGTGAATTATGTCTAAAAGTTGCAGATAAGCTGAAATTCCTTTAGGCTCACTGGAAATAAGGACAAATTTGTGCTGTCCATACGAGTGCCTCTGCACTCCTGTTTACAAGTGGTTGATTATGTAAGCACTTAAACACACACACACACACACACACACACACACACACACACACACACACACACACACACACACACACACACACACACACACACACACACACACAAGACACTCACTAACACACAAGTCCTAGCTAGTGTATTACACTACAGCATGCAGGTTAAACCTGTTTTTACTATTGAGGGCTTTTTAAAATTTTGTCATTAAATTGTTGAACATTTCGTAAAAACAAGGCTTTGTTACTGTAATTATGAATATAACAAAAAAAATAAAACACACAAAGAAAGAGTGCTGCTATGATCTGTGTGATCAACCACGTGTTCTTGCTAGAACACTTCAAATGACCAGATTTGAGATTTGGAGACGTGTTTCATGTTAGAAAGCATCCTGGTGTAAGTATTAGTGTTTGCCATAATTGGATGAAGGACTTCCTCTGTACTGGTTAGATTTCTCACTGCACACATTGGAGGCTTTCATAAGAATACTATCTGCACTGAAAATCTGCCCTGACACATGCATGAGGTTGCTTTTTTTCTGGGGTTTTTTTCACCTGAAAGTGACATCAAAGCGACTGAGAACAGATTCCAAATAATGATCTTGCAAATAAAAATCCTTTGTTATAACCGTTTTAAAAACTTGAGGTCTTTTGCCTTAAGACTTAGCTTTAGGCTAAATAAGCTATATATCAGACAGAGCCATCTAGTGCTCTTCCTATTTTCTGACACTAAATTGCAAAAAAAAAAAAAAACATTCGTCGAAATTAGTGCTTTAACTCTGGTACCAACCTTTTTTAATAGATATAACAAATTAAGGTCTTTATGTCCCATATTAAAATCATCAAAGGATCTTGCGATTCTCTTAACTTTCTTTCTGTTCAACTATTTTCAAACATATTGTGGAAAAAAACATCCTCTGAGTCACCATCAACGCTTCACTGCTATTACCAACATGAACAGGCATGCACACAGAGCTCATTCTGTCTGTGTGTGTTGGTCTCACATCATCAACAAATTCTAATGGTATGACAGGTCATTATTGTATTTGCAAATTTCACACATTTAATGGCAAAAATGAAGCACCAGTTAACTGAGAAAATGACTGGTCTTTACTTGCAGACATAAATTGAAATAAAGAGTTAAAGAGCTTCCAGCTCCAGCTTTTTTCTCTTCCCTCTGTGATGCCGTTGGCTCTCAGTATTTTCTCCGCTTGCACTCTATGTTTCATTTCTTATATTCCTGGTCTCTGTGTCCACTGCCCCCAGTGATAATGTGGTGTCTGCACTTCTGGCCCTCCATAGATTAACGATGCTTTTGTCAGGTAGGGACAAAGAAAAGCCCCTCCCTGCTGCTGAGCCGGGGCTTTCAGCATGGACCCCTGCCAGGGGAGGCTTTAAAAGGGTGGGGGCGTGTGGCTCCTCTCACTCTCACGGCAGGACAACCCAAGGGCATCAAGCAAGGTGAGTTCCTGTCCCTCGCCCAGCCGCCACAGCCATCCAGCACGGTCAGCCAGCGTACCACAGCCAGGGTATAGCATCCCCCATATTCACACATCCATATCTACTCCCACTCCAAACACACACCATCCAGGCTGAAATCACTGCACCCAGTGGCTGCGATGAACAGTGGTGATGATGGAACAATCTTAGAAATGGGCAGAAAAACTAGAAAGAGAGAGAAAAAAGTTAGAGTAGCCAAATGAAGCCTGTGGCCTCTGTGACCCTCTTCTGTTTGGTATCCAAACTATAAATAGACGCTGGTGCTTTCCATCTAGCAATTACAAATTCAGGCTGCTTCCAGTATCCTGCCCATTATGTGTAAAGTACACACTGTACCTGCGACACAGACTTGTTTTTTCATAGGTCTGACAATAGAATCGATCTCCTGTTCTTCACTTTTTGGATTTCTGGTTCACACATCTGTCTTTACTGGTTAGCTTCTGGCTAGTTTCTGCATCAGAATAAAATGACTGCTTACCTCTCAGAGTGTGTGGCTTCCCTGTTGTCACTGCTGTCTATTCATTGTTAGCACTCGTGGATAAAAGTCTTTCTTCCTTCCAGACAAGATGACTCACCATTGCACCAAGTTCTCCGGCCACTGGAAGGTGAGTCTGCAGATGGAAGAGCAGCTTTATTCATCAGCACCTTTGAATTTTCCCTCAGATGTGACCACGAGCTGCTTGTTGTAAAGCGCCTCATACAGTTGAGCATCAGGGAGAGTACCCAATGAAGTCACACCACATTAGGACGCTATAAAGACTTCATTAGGATTGGAATATCACACAGCTGTGCATTAGGGCTTGTTAAAAGTGGTTTATCTCCCAGTTCAGAGCGATTCGCTTAGCTAACGTAGTTTTATATGTTTGAGGTGAGCTGCTGAAGTGATTTCAGACATCACACATCAAGTTTAAGTGGATGGTGTGTACAGCCATCAGCTGCATGTCCTTTTTCCCATTAGATCATTGTCTTCGATGAGGAATGCTTCCAGGGACGCCGCCATGAGTTCACCTCTGAGTGCTGCAATGTGATGGAGTTTGGCTTTGAGACCGTTCGCTCCCTCAGGGTGGAGAGTGGAGCGTGAGTAAACAGATATGTGCGCACAGATAGAGCAGTCTTACATGCAGCAGAAAACCATCATTAAGTGACATACGGTTAACATGACAGGATGTTATTAACCTCTGTATAAGTGGATTTAAGGACTTTTGGGATGATGGAATAATCTCTTTTTTTCTATGCTTCCTTCCAGCTGGGTGGGTTATGAGCATGCCTCCTATCAGGGACAGCAGTTTGTCCTGGAGCGGGGAGAGTACCCCCAGTGTGATGCTTTTGGAGGTAGCAATGCCTATCACATTGAGAGACTGACCTCCTTCAGACCCATTGCCTGTGCTGTAAGTTATCGCTCAGCTTTTTTTTCCACTGAAAAACCTCCATTGTGTGCGAATGCTGCTGTGACGGACAAATCAATAATGTAGACTTGCCTGATCTGAAAAACTACTCAAATGTATTCTTTCTTTACCCCCCCCCCCCCCCCCCACCTCCAGAACCACAGAGAGTGTCGTATGACTATCTATGAGCGTGAGAACTTCCTGGGCCGTAAGGGTGAGCTCAGCGACGATTACCCCTCCCTCCAGGCCATGGGTTGGTGCAACAATGAAGTTGGCTCTCTAAGGATCCATTCTGGAGCGTGAGTGTCCCCAGCTGCTTATTTGCCTCCTTATTTCCCCCTCCTCATCCTCTCAGCAGTTCAAAAAATAACCCTACTCAGATTTTCACAATATGCTTTCATAACATTTGCATTTCCACGTCTGTCAATTCTCAACAGATTTGTCTGCTACCAGTATCCTGGTTATCGTGGATACCAATATATCATGGAGTGCGATCGTCACTGTGGGGAGTACAAACACTTCAGGGAGTTTGGCTCTCACTGCCAGACCCCTCAGATCCAGTCCATCCGCCGTATTCAGCAGTAATAACTTACACCAAACCCTTTCGAGCATGTGACCCTTCACCTTTGACCCCTGCTGCTTGCCCGTGCTAAATAAACTGTTTTTCTTAAACCTTACTGACTTCCACCAGTGTATGTGCTTATCATATGGACATACTAAATCACTTATACATCACACACTTGTGTTTTCCTCTGAATTGCGATCACCTCTGTATAATTCACATGACGGTGTACAGAGGTTACCTGCTAATAAGGGTGAATGTGAGGAAAAAAATGTCATTTAGAACCAAGTCTTTAGCTTATTATGTAAGTGCTCGATGTCAACCAGATTAATAAATGTGAACCAAACTGTAACAAATATTTGCAAGTCCTTTCACATATCTTTTTCTAAGATATGTGCTAATCAAACATTGCTGTCTTATTAAAGAAGAAGCTGCTTTCCTTTGTGACAGTGGGCAGCCCCGTGTGTTTGATTTGGCAGAATCCCCCCTTCCTGGCACAACTCCAGGGGGGATTTGTGTCCACTACACTATGGTTGTGTTGTGATTTTATGCTCAAAATGTGCTTTAAAGATATCACCTGCAGTTGTCCTAGAGCCAGGCTTCACTATTGTATAATACCACACTTCACCACAAGAGCAGCGAATCACATTAACCTGTGGACTTTAACCAGGCAGCTCATTAAAACATATTTTCATTTAGAATAAAAGGCAACACCTCCCAGCACATGGGGATGAAACACTGTCCTTTCAGCTGCTCTCAAAATTTCTATGTGGTTACCACAGCCCATTTAATTTATTCACCACATTTCAACACAAGAAAATTACACAACCTTCTGCCTATACATATGACATTGTGCAAAACTCAGAAATACAGTTGCATTTATTAGAATTATATACCGAGAAAAATAAAATAAAACGCTGGGACTTTTTCCCTCTGTTTGGCTTCAGTTTCATACACCTTGTCATTGTTTGGAAACTCCCAAAGATGTTTCCACTGGGGACCTTGACCACAGTGCTGCTGGAATTCATGCAAAATTTGCTGAAATAAGCAAGACCCTCTAAAAACAGGCCTCGATGGCAGCGTGACATTCCAAACACGTTGTATATAGTTTAGCATTAAGAGCGCCTTCCAACAGGAAAGGTGGTTGTCAAGTAAATGATAAAAAAAAGGAATCAAAAAAATCACAAAGATATTAGTCTGTACATTAAATAAATATGACAGTCATAGCTTGGTTTAAATTATATTTGAATTTAGCCATTTAAAAATGATTAAAATATCTGTTTTTATAGTGATAAAGCCATTTTCTGATTCTTACCAAATAAGGGAAAAAATATCTTTTAAGATATAGATTGATAGATAATTGATAGTTGATTGATAAGTGATAGATAAAAAATAACATTTCCTTCCTTTTTCCTTCAAGAATGTTTCCTCTTCTGGCTCTTGTTCTGTTCTCAACCAGGATGAGCCCACACTGCTTCAATAATGTTGACGTTGCTTTGAAAGGTGTTTGGGGCCACTCTTATGCTGAAAAAAAAGAAAGATTGGATATTTTGCAGATGCTATAATATGGTGGATGCCAGTAGCGGTTTTAGATACGGGCGACACGGGCGGTTGCCCGGGGCGGCATCGTGGTGGGGGGCGCCATCACCGGCATCGGCAAAAAAAAAAAATGCTCGTACTCATGCTGCCCCGACGTCAGCCAGCGCATATTGGGAATGGCATAGGCACCGATTGGTTATCTATCGCCCATTTGCTGGGAGTAAGGGCGCCCTTCGTTTGCGAGGAGCGCCTGCTGCTTGTGACACAGGGAAGAGGGGGCGGGGCGGCAGGGGATTTTCTAACCGCAGCATCTAATAACCAACTCGCAAAGTAAAACAAAATAAAAACAAACCAACAAACACAAAAACACCAGACATTATAATACAGATTTATAATTTTCACCGATGTTTTTTTTTTATTTTATCTGTGTTTTTTTTTTAATTCTATACACGAAAAGTGAGCGCGAGAGCCCTCTGCGCGCCTGCTCGCTGCTGAAGTCAAAGTAAACTTTATTGTCATCTCCGCTACAGTCCAGTATATAGAGAGACGAGACGACGAGGCTCCAGTTACAGCAGTGCAAGTAAACAAACAATATATATAAGAAGAGTAAGAAAATAAATATACACGTTAGGACTCGGGGTAAAGGGATCAATAACAATTTAAAATGTAAAATTTACAGTTTATTGATTTAAAGTCTCACACACAACCCGTCGAAAGGGGCGGTGGGCCCTGCTGCTTCCAAATAGACCACATTTCATTTATAATGTTGTAAATCCAAGTCCATTATGGATTCATGATATGAATCCTGGGTTGTGTGAAATCTCAGAAATGCACCCTAGACAAAGTGAATCTGTGAACTAAGGTGTAGGTGTGTTAGATCATGTTGTGGTGACCCTCGGGTTGAGGGATGGGTGTTCATACTGGAGTGCAAAATTAAAACCAATGGAAGATGGACAAGAAAAGTTCAAAGCCATCAGGTCCTCAGTTTAGAAAAAAGAGAAAAGAAGAGGAAGAGAAACGAGTAAAAGATACAGGTAAGCAGATGTGTCATTGGATAATGGCAGGTCATCCTGAAACAATCAGAATCAGAATACTTTATTAATCTCTAAGGAAATAATGTGCGTTACAGTTGCTCCAAGAAGAAATGGTAAAAATAGTAACAGTAACAGACTAAACTCCAAACAATACATTATGTTACAGTTTTTAATATTAATTAGTCATTGTTGATTTGTCCTGTTCTCATTGTATGACGAATTATGATGGCTGTTAGGTAGCCGTTTGCATACTATGCATACTCTCTCTCTCTTCATATGTGTGTGTACAACAGTTTTATGTTAATGTACAATCCTTAATATGTTTTGTGTGTGTGTGTGTGTGTGTGTGGGGGGGGGGGGGGGGCGCCAGAGGGAGTGTTCGCCCAGGGCGCCAAACAGGCTAGGACCGCCACTGGTGGATGCAAATCTGATGGTACAAAGTTGACAAGCCCTCCAGCACCAAACCATGACAGTCCCCGCAGTGTTTTTCAGATGATTGCAGACTTTCACTGTTGGACCTCTCTCCTGACAGCCTCCATCAAAAACTTGCAATTTGGATCCATTCCTCCATCACACCTGCTGCCACTGAGTTTTAGTCCAGTTTTGGTGTTCTGGTGTAATTTAACCTCTTTAAGAGAATTAGAGAGATAGAAGCCAGTACAGAAATATCAGCGGTAATAATTTTGATCTTTAACCTCACAGCCCATGACATAAATCAGAGGGAGATTTATGTCATGACAAGAACAATGTCACAGGTCTAATGAAGCTCACTGTGCTGCCACCCTCCCTTTACATTTTAAGTGAGTCTTTTTTTTTTGTCACTCAGACCCTATGATGGCCCCTGTGTGCAGTTTTCATCCAAAACAGCCCTGCTCCTGACGCCCACCTTACCAAAGTGTTTCAGAGAGCTGGCCAGCTGAAGCCTCTTGGCCCGTCCACTGAACTAAGAGTATTACCATGTGCGGCCATGCAACGGCACTGCATCTCCACCTGAGCAACGCACGCATCCCTTGGCGGGTACGTTGACGCAAAATACACTGCTGTAATATGAACTGTCGGAAGCTACTGTTCGTGACTATTCCAATTCAGTGCGAACAGCAGCGGCGTGGGGGGCAGCGGGGTAATGTAGTGCAGCGGAAACAGAGCAGGCCCGATCAAAGAGCTCTCTTTTCTACAGGCCAATCCAAGCTGTTCTCAGTGAGCATCGTTAATCACCGCGGACACAGCGTCCTGATTAGGTTAGCTGCACGTGCATGAATAGGCGCGGATTGCGCCTTGTTTGTTTGTAATACGTAAATAAACAGAGCGAAACAACACCTTCCTCTCTAAGCACCTCTAATAACGCGCTTCCGTTCCAACAGCCGAGAGAGCCGCTCCGTGTTTTATGAGCCTCTCCCCGCCGCAGTGGGAGGAAGTCGAACTACAAAGCAGACAGAGCCACTGTGCTAGCAAAAAACACCAAAAAAATATAGAGAAGGGGGCTTTAAGCCACACATGTGCCGTACTAGAGGCGACGAACACCTTAATTGAAACAAGCGGACTTGACCGACTGGCACTCAGTCAGAGGCTGCGGAAGGAGACTCGTTCAGAGGCTTGGAGCATTTAAGCAGCCGAGTGGCTCTGCGAACGCCGAGAACCTGGTTGGCAGGAGGCGCGCGGGGCTGCCGCGAAGCAAGAAGACCTGATCTGAACGTTCAGTTTCACACCTCCGAGGCGCGCGCCAGCGTACTGTTAACCTCATCACTATAAATATTGTTTCTGTTTTTTTTTTTTTCTTACACTGCACGGACTAAAGAATTTGACAGTTTGCCTCGCCGCGCAGTCGGGCAGCCAGCGTTTACAGAGAGGAAGAAAAGTTAGCGTTTACCAAGCAGACTACTGGCCAGCGCTCCCTCCCCCTCCTCCATCATCAGCGTCACCCTCACCCCCACACTCAGTAACTCTGTGCTGGGTCTTTAGGCAGGGAGGGTCCCCCTAACGTTCGGGGTAACCGAGGAAGCAGCTATGGGTTATTGTTTTTAATCTCTATCCTCGTTCTGACTTCACCGGACTGTCGAAGACTGTTTAGCGGAAACGCTGCAAGACTTCCCCAATACGAGTCTCCAGTGTCCTCGCCTCGGCCGTTAGCTTAACGTTGCTGAGAAAATCGCTGCTGTTTGTCTGCCTGCAAGTGACTGTCTTTGCAACGGGATTGATTTTATATGTCTGCTGAAGCGGAATAGCCTAAAATAAGAGTGTCTGACTGGCCGCTCTGTATCCTGGTGGTTAGTTAGCCTCGTGGCTAGCAGGTTTCATTTTGCTAGCTAGCGTGGTAGCTAACTAGCGAACGAACCCAAATATCTATAGTGGCAGCGGCTAGAAACCAGTTAGCTATGTACCGCTGGATTTGGTTTGTGATCGCTTGATTCAATTCCTTTACACCTGGACAGAATTTGGCGACAAACCTCTGTCAGCAGTTTAACCGCATCTTTTCCGGTGACTTTTTTGTGCGTGATTGACGAGACGATAAGGAAGGTTTGAGCCTTAACGCTGCACAGGAAAGCAGCAGCAGGGGCACAAACAGCAGCGCTGTGTGGATACTCTGGAATGCAAATCATGAATCCTGGCTTATCTCTAACCTCGGCTTGCACGCTTTTATTTACGCCAGGTCGCGCCTGACAGATTAGCGTTTTGCTGCAGGAGCATAAGACTACAAACGGGCACCTTGATGATCCACATCTAACCCGTTCAGCAGTGTCTCACCAGCCCCTCTGCACTGATCGTTAAGCCTGTCTTCTCACGGCGTGGCTGATTTTGTGTTGCAGAGAGGAGCAGGCAGTCCGCTAAGATTAGAACATTTTTTCGACAGTAGTGTTTACATTTTAAGGAACACCCCCTGCCCCCTCCTTCCCTCATTCCCTTCTTCCTGAAGCACATGCCGCACTGGAGACAGACCAGTCGTTTGGACACAGGAGGACCAGGCAAGTCCCCGGAGACCTGTAGAGCCTGACAGAGCCCGTGTGTGGTGCATCGCACCTACCTGTGTGAGAAACATCACAGGTCCTTACTCTCGCCCCTTGCGCTACATGGAATCGCAAGGACGGTGGATCTAGCGGGCCTGCTTACTGCAGATATTTCGACTAACCCCTACCCTATGTCTTCCCTCGTAAGTTTCCTCTTTTACGTGACAACGATGGTAGTTTGAACAGACTTGGAGCTGCAGACAACGCCGCCGTTTCCCAGCAGACGGTCAGCGCCGTCGTCCATTCATCCGGCCCCCACAGCGCGCCTTGGCCCTTGATGTGGGTCACATCTGGCCGAGGACGTTGTTTTTAAGCCCCTAAATCAGAAGCCACCCTTCCCGGCCCGGTTATTTAATCGATTTGGTCGTCCCAGGGTCGAAAGATGGCGGACCTTGAAGCGGTGCTCGCCGATGTCAGTTACTTGATGGCGATGGAGAAGAGCAAATCTACTCCAGCGGCCCGGGCGAGCAAGAAAATCATTTTGCCTGAGCCTAGGTAAGCACATCCATAGGGGCTTTGATGCTGGGCTTTTGTGTGTGTGTGTTTTTGTGAAATGGATGACATTTTCTGTGCATGCTACGCGACCATATATGGCGATGGAGGCGTGCTTCCTCTCAAACCTGTGCCTTACCTTTGATGGGGACTGAAATGACTGTAAAGCTTTTTCTCACTTTAGGTTTCTAAGAACATGCAGCAAACCCTGGCCTCGTAAAATCTGCATTTCAACCATCATTTTCATAGAGCTTAAAGTTAACACGAAGTTAATCCAATGATCCACAGTGTTGGAGCTACCTGCACATTTTGCTTGCCATCATTTCTGGTGTCCATTGTTTGTCAGACATGTTTTCTTTGCTCCCGGGCTTTCTTGACTGAAGGTCTGATCCTAAATCTGTGTCTTGTAGCCAGTGTAATTCATTCTTTGAAGCTGCTGAGTGTTGTCGGTGCTGCTGTTAATCCTTATGATGCATCTTTATTATCACTCTATACAGCTGTTGATCTCGTCTTTGCTGTTTGCAAGCATCCAGCTCACAGAGGAGGGTGTTACTCAAGACTAAAGCTAGAGTCTTATTGAAATAGTACACCCCCACCACCTCTTACCATTTGTATATAATTGTACATCCTTTTGTCCCTGCAGCAGAGGCTTGAAAGTGTCGCTTCAGTCCAGGTTGTAGCGTGCAAGTTTATTGAAGGGGATGTGGTTGAAATTTGGTTATTGACATGGTTGCTTTTCATATGAGGTCTGTGAATATTTCACAGCACCATTTGAGTTCAGTCAAATGCTAACTGTGTGAACAGCAGTTATGTGTGGATTAGATGTTAGCTGGATAGTTTGTACCACTGTCACTGATCTGATCTGAGCTCATTGTGCTTCCAGCTATTACCTTGTGCTCCACATTTCTTAATCACAAACGGGTTTTTCCTTACGGTTTTGAGGCTGGATTCTGGGGTGTTTTGTATTTATTTCCATGTTATTTTTTTCATATGAAAGCTGCAAATGTCAGATTGACTCAGAGCTGGTCCTGACTTCTGTAGTCCCTTTCAGAATTCTTCTTTCCTGCTGACACAGTCACATCTGACACCCCAGTGCGTCCACTATGACTCTTCCTCCTTTAGATCACTTTGTCCATCTGTTGACATGAGAATTAGCTGATATATTCAGAGTGAGCTTTAAATACAAGCTATAACTAATATAAAATTAATACATCTTCTTATTGTAGTACACAGTATAACTCTGAGGTCTATTTTTTTAATGCAACATTTAATCTAGAATCTTAATATGAAGTAGGGTGTATATATACAGTTGTCTCTCTCTCTCTATCTATATATAATCTATATCCATCTGTGTATCTGTGTATATATGTATATTATAACGACACCATGTGTTTGTGCACAATAACGAGTTAGGCCTGGCCATGTCTGACAGCAAGAGCTGTGTCAGTGTCCTGTGACGATGTAATACCAAGAGAAGAAGCTCCTACAGCAACCTCAACCAAAGCACAGGGCTTTACGAAATGAGCAAGAAATCTGGTCCGATTAAAGGTGGAAACAAAAACACGTTTCACCACTGCATGTTGGCGTAATCAGTGTTGGGGTCATTATTTAAAAAAGAAATGTATTAAAAAAAATGCTTTTCTCAAAAATAATGCACTATATTACTTAAGTACTCCCAGGAGAAAGTAATTCATTACACTACGCATTACATTACTTTCATCTTACTTATTAAAATGCCCTGAAACACATTGTCAGTTAACATTTTATCTAATTGTCTTTGTTTGACACTTTCAGATTCTTCATTCTGTATTTTTTTTTGGGTGAGCTGAACAGATTTCTGTCACATATAAATTTTGGTGATGTTGAGTTACATATGGGTGGCGTACATTGAATGCGACACATTAAAACAACGCAAATGGAGAACATAACATTGCATCCACGGGACTATGAAAGGATCATATGTAGATCTGTATTTGCACATACCTATGTTAATAATTTCAAATATATTTACTGTTGTAAATTTTATATATTTAGCTGCTCAGCTTTAAGTAATAATCCTCTTCCAATAATCTGTGTAATTGGTCAGACGCTGCCAGCGCCAAGCCTGTCATGTGAACACGCTTGTGCCTTAGTGACTTCACAACCAGCTTCATGTAAGAGTTATCCTGATTGCCATTGTTGGTGTAAGTGGATCCAGATAACAGAAAGATACCCGGGGTATCTTTAAGTCATTTCATAGTGCAGGTGCCTGTGACTAGCTAATGTGCTGAGGGGAAAAGAAGACTTTCAGTAGTAAGAAAGCAATAAACAGTTGTAGAACTAAATATCAGTCCTGTCATTTATAGGAAAATCTGCACCTCATAGTGCGGTGAGAAATATTATCCTACTCTTTTCTTCATTCAGTGATGGAGGTGTGTAAAGTTTGAGTTAGCAGTAGAAGTTCAAAAAAGCATAATTTTGAATTTGTGTGTCCAATAATGTTGCTCTGCTGGTACTTTATCTTTGTTAATCTGGCGGCCCAGCAGAAAGATACTTGAATACGTGCTGCTAATTTTTTTTCCAGCTGAAATGATTACATGAAAGCATATTCTCTGATAACCAATTGAATGCGTGTACCTTGATCGTTGTTCATGTAGAGTGAATTAGGTCAAAAATCAGTCCTTGCTCCCTGTAACTCATTGATGTATTTACATGCCATAACAGCAGGAGGGCCCCGCCCTCTTGGCAGACTTTAGACACCTTCAGTGCACAAACAAAGGCTCTGAGGCTCTGCAGAGAGTTCCCACCTCTGACAGGTCTGGCAGCAGTGGCCGGTGATTTCCTCTAACAGTCAGCTTGTCAGTGCTTCTGAAATGGGCTCAAATTAAAGCACTTTCATTATTTGTAACAAACCTAAACAAGTGAATCAGGAGCTTCATGTTGTTTCTGAAGCATCACTGTTGTAAAAGGTTGTAAGAAAGTTGATGTGCTGTTGTTTTCAGTTCATTCCAGTGTGGTATTAAAAGTAACTCGCAGAACCTGAAGCTCGTCTTAACCGTTAATCCATTACATTTGAGCATTCAGTCAAAGAATAACACAATAATTATGACTTGGAGATTTATGGCCCTTAAGCACCCAACCCTGCACTAACTCTGTGTACGTGATGGTGTGGCTAAAAAGGGCAGATGGAAAAAAAGTTATCTGGGTGTTATTTATGCTCATTCTATCTTCTCTAAACGTACACGATTGAGTAGAGGGCGATTCAGAGACGGTGTTTGTGGAAACCAGTAACTGTGAAACGCTCTTTGTTTCATTGGCAGTGAAGGAGAATTAAAAACAATGTAAACCCAAAGATCAGAACTGGTATCATTTGGTTGCAAATTTTGTCCAATTTTATTTTTCCCCCAGAACAAAATAGTTCAGTTGCGAAATAATTTGTCTCCAGTTTATTTTAGAAAACACCAAATCAAAATAACAGTTCTCTCATGGTGCTTAAAGTTCAAGCTGATAGTAAGTATATTCTGGTCCCTCTGAAGCGCTTTCAGAAAACATGAACAAATATACACAACAGAGCCAAAGAGAGCAAACTGCAGTCTTGCAGTAGCACATACACGTGCGTCAGTTACTAAACTTTTGGGCCCTCTTTGTGGCTGTCACAGATTTTAAAACATAGGCTTTTGCTTTATTTTAATGTGTGTTCCAGCCTTTGCTTTGAACATTGTTTAATAATTGAGACAATACCTTGCAGAGGACTAAATCTGTTTAGGGCTTTTAGATAATATCACACTTATATTTTATAGCAGCAGATTGGCTCATTGTTTGTGGACTGCTGCGTGGCAACTGTCAGTGATGATACAAGAACACTAACATGTACCACTACAACAGTAAGTGCGTCTCCCATACAAAGACTTTACCTAGCCAGGCCACAGGTATATTTGGAGATCCATACATCAGCTGGAGAGAAGACCCAGTCCTCAGTAGGTGGATCAGAGAGAAACGCAGCACTGTACAAATCTATAGCAGGAGTCAGTTCATGGCAGACATGGCAGCTTCCCTCCTTCAAAAGAGCCGCTCAGCAGTCAGACTCAGAAAAGGTCTTAGCCAGCTGTGTATTTGCGATGATTCATTCAAACATTGGTTTGTGCATTGGTTAAAGTGTTTTTTGTGATTAACCTTTGTGGTATTGTCCAAACAACTGGTGCGTTTGCCTGTTTGGTTTGGTTCTCCTGGTGTGGTAATGTGAAAGCTGCTGCAGTTTGTTGGGAGTGGAAACACAAAGCAAACACAGGACTTAGTGATCATGTGTGCAGCATGTAGCGTAGGTCTGGTCAGTTAACTGGATTTTTGAGTTTGTCTTGAAACAGTTACTTTTTGTGTTGATTTTTCATTCTGAAGCTTTTCTATGTTTCTGTATGGTGTGTAATTATCGGCGTGCACAAAAGTATAACCTTCTGTGTTTCAAACATATTTACAGCACAGTACTGCAGTTGTAATCTCAGACATGACTGGTAATTGTGGAGTATAGTCTTTGTTATGAATGACATCCCCCATCATTCATTCATTCATTCATATGGAATTTCTAAATAAATGCCCAAATAACTGCCACACATGGCTCTAAGATTGCTATCACATGGCAATTCTTGTTTTAAGATAAATATTAGCTGCTGTGTTGCAGCTTCCCTTGGACCTCTGTGTTTTCTGTTTCTGGCTCAGTGGCCATTTAGCATCAGTCCTTGGTTTGGTGGCTTCTCAACCGAGTCCTGTGTCTCACAGGTGAACGAAGTGTGACGTCTCCTCTCCCCTCACTTAGCCTGGAACAGCTCACGGTTCTCGCATAGATTTAATTTCTATGTATTTGGAACTCACCAAAGAATTAATTTTCTATATTTGTGTTTTTCTGTAGCACATAAGGTTTTGAGTGGTCAGATTTTTTACTGAGATTTTACTTCATTTACCTCGTAGAGATGTGACGCTTTTTCCGATTCTTCATTCTGTATTTAGGCATGAGTCGAACAAAATGCTGTCACATATAAATTTTGGTGATGTTGAGTTACATATAGTTGGCGTACGTTGACACATTAAAGAAATGCAAATGGAGAACATGGACTATGAAATGATCATATATAGACCTGTATTGGGATGTACCTATATTATTATTTTCAAATGTATTTACTGTTGTAAATTAGTCTGCAGTTGTCACCTTGTGGTGGAAAAATAATATTTAGCCATAATTAAGCCTATATCTTCAATCTCACCTGGGAGTGAAAAGGAATCTTTAAACTGACAGCCCCCAGCATCCACCCCACTGATGACAGATGATGCAACATCTGACATGCGCTGATGAGTTCCAAATTCATATTTGTGTGTGCGAGACCAAGTACCGAGCTGAGTATATTATTAAAACAGTGTGGTGCGGTGTATACACATAATAAAATCAAATGGTCAGCAACCATTTTTGCTGGGATTAAAATCACTTGAACACTGGGTTCCATAAACATGCTGATTTTCCAGCAGGTGGAGAGCCATGGTGCCGTTTCTAAATTGCAGACCCTTACTTGATTGGATGACCATTAGCTGCTTTTTTTTCCAAATCTGTAAATCTGTATTAGGAGGAGCTGTAGAGGTTCTTAGAAAAATGAAATGGCAAACCCAGGTGCTGGTATGTTATTGATCAGAACTGAGCTGCTCTGCCGTTGCATAGGAGCACTCTGTTAGAGTGGATGACCTTTGTGCTCGTCTCCACAAACAGAGCAAAGCTTTAGCACTCAGTGTAGACTTGCCAGTGAAACTGTATGCCGGGCTAATTGAGTTCACTCATTAGACATTTAGTCTTCAGGGAAACATGGAGGCTGCAAGTTAATCCAAGGATTGGCAGCTCTGCTCCATGTAAAGACCACACCAGGTTGAATCCTGTAACAAGCGGAGGCGTTTCCGTATGAGGAAACAAACCACACAATCGATCATTAGTGTAATGTTTTTGTGAGAGTGGTTTATCAAATGATTCTGTGCTAGATATGAGCTTTATTATTTATTACATTACACATTACCATAAAGGAGCCGCAGAGATAAAAGGTTCAGCTAATGGACCCGTGAAAGCAGTGTAACACAGCTGATGAGTAAACCAGTCAGTGAAGCCAGGCTGAAAATGTGCCTCCAACATGTCAGTGAGGACATTAAGAGAATAAGCTGTCCAATACAACTGCATGAATTATAACTGTAAACACAAACAAGTTTGTGATGAAGAGCTCTGGTTTGTATTTAAGTGGACCTGCAGAGGCACTGCTTATTTCCTGAAGTGCTCATGAAGTCAGCTTGAATACACTCATTTATATATCCCATTTGACAAAGTTAATGGGAGTTGGAAATAATAAAGGATCAGACTATTATGTAGCCTGACACAGAATGCTATCTTGACAAAATTCAGTGATATAAACTTGGACTTGACTAACAGGGCTGTATCTGTGTCTCACCCACATGCTTCATGTGCATCCTCGATTACTGCATTTCCTCAAAAAGTGGTGAGACCGTTGGATGTGCCTGTAGGTCATAGTGTTTCCAGCCCTTCCTCCTATCTACCGCATACCTGGTAGAGTCTGTGACTGCAGGCTTGGGTTGTGCCACTGAATAACAAGCTAGAGGATAGTGATCAAATGGAGATTGCTAATTTAATATGCCTTTTAAAACTTTATTTTTTAAAAATTTATACATTTATCTTTTGTTTAGTTCCTAGTTTTTAATTTCCTGTCCGCACCATTACATACAGCCAGTACTTGTTTGTGTGTACGCGTGCACTATAGAGAGCATAAGAGCTGGACAGAGTATTTGTGGCATCACACACTTTCTGAAGCTTCTTTCAGCTGCAGCCATTATGGTTCTTTGGAGCCAGAAGTGAGCTCATTAGGATCATGTTCGCAGCTGCGTGCAGAAACTGAGTAGGAGATTTATAGACACACATCTTCTAATTAATGTAAGTGCAAAACTAATAAAATGGAGAAATGTGACCTGGCAATACTGTAGCACAACTTGTTGGATGGTCTGTAGCACAACTTGTTGGATGGTCTGTACCAAACAGCAAGCATGACTTAGCTCAGATGAGCCCTTAGAAACACTAAAACAGGCACCAACAGCACACACTGTGATGGGGTCTGCTTCAGTGACTCAAAAGCCCCATTTCCATTAGTACCATCTTGGATTGAATCGCCACGGTTTTTAGGCTTTTCCATTAGGTCATAGTACCTGGTACTAGGTATTTAAATAGTACCTGCTCGACCGGGGTTCCAAGCAATCCGAACGGGTACTAAAATGTGACGTCGTCAGATGTCAGTGGCGTTGCTCGACGAGTCGTGAGAGCATCATGTTCACGAACAACCCAACTAATATTCTCCTCAGTTTTACTACAGTGCTGGGGATGTTCCTTTCTGCGGGAGTCTGTTTTATACACAAAAGCCCAGGTATTGTCTATGTGTTGGAGTGTGATTGTGCGTATGTTGAATGTTTTCAGAGGAATGTGGAATGGTTGAATGGAATGAATCATGACAAATGTGAAGGGCAAGTAAAAGAGACAGGCTTTTCTGTTTTAAAAAAAAAAAAGCAGAACTTGATTAAAAGTGCGTGCGTGCATGCGTGGGAATGGGCAACCAGTAATGCATGCACGGCTGTAACAGTCGTGCATGTGTGAAGCTTCCTGCAGCATACTTGCAGAGGCCGGAAGGTTGCACTTAAATGTGGCACTTTGGAGATAGCATGGTGCTGCCACATTCTCAGCGGGCCACGCTGAGTCCTCTGGCAGTGAGGCGAGACTTTGACGGCAACACTGGCGGCAGCTGAGAAGAAAAGTGTGGGGGATGGCGACAGGATGACCTGCTGTTATGTTACAGAGATCAAGTTAATGCTGACGGAGTCTTAGCCAGAGCTGGCCTCACCAGTAACGGCCCTCAGCCAATCACATCTTCCAATTCCTGTCTCCAGCTAAAGTACAAAAAACAACTGCCTTCTCTCTATGAGACACAGAGTTCAGGGTGGTGTCTGTGCATGTGTGCAGACGTGAAATATTAAATATGAAGGGAAAAACACACTTATTTAACATTTTTATATTTTTGCAGTGGTGCATGCTGGTCATTGTTGTATAGTCGAATGATAGACCAGCACGTCATTCAGAATCCCGTTCCTCTGATCTTATTTATGTTGTTTTTCCCATGGTCTGTGCTGCTGGGAACATGCAGCAGGGAGCGGAGCAAAGACGGGCTCAGTTTTACAGTGGACAGCAGTGTTAGTACATATCACTGTTTTCCTTTTCAGTATAAAAAGACGTCAATATGCCGAAGCCTCCTTGCTAACACAGTATGAGTCTAAATGAAAAGCTCATATTTGATAACACTGCATAAGCCCCACTGTTTCCCAGCTGAGCATTGTGGTTGTTACTGAGAAGAAATATTTGGTTAGCCTAATGTTAGTGTCATGCAGGCAGGTCGGGCTTAGACGAGTTGCACACATACTGTTTGTGGATTCAACCCAAAACATCTGCACTAATGCTGACATTTGGAGGATTCCTGCTGAGTCAATAAGGAATCAGACCTATAAGTGGAATCTTTAACAGTTTTCATATGAATAAAATCCATCCTGTGTGTCATTGTTGGTCTCTGGTGAGACTGCCTCTATTGTCAGTAGTCTGTGTTGTTCTCTGCAGCCCAGTTGAGCATGCTTTGCCACATGGACCAGTTCTCCACCTGCTGCTGTTTCAAAAATAGGGAGCATGTCTTTGATGTCTTTGTCACGCTTGAGTCATGATTAGGGTTGGGCCATTTCATACCGTTCACGGTAATACCGGTATAATGTTGGGCAACGATAAGAAAATGAAATATCGCGATAGAATATGGGTAAAACGCACATGCGCAGTGCCTTTGTTTTCATACGCACATGTCGGGAAGAAGCATGGCGGCGACGGAGAATGAGAAGGGCGAAAGTGGATCGTTGAATAAAACGGATGAACCAGAATTGGTTTGTAAAATTGCTGCAGCTTCAGTGTGGAACTGGTTTAGCTTTCGTCCGTCAGATACACAACAAAGCACTATTTTTGGTAGAGCATGCTAGCGGGCCGTTGTTATTACCGTGTTTTTTTTTTGGAAAATACGGCGCACTTAAAATCAATCCTTTGATTTTTCTGAAAATCGACAGTGCCCCTTATAATCCCGTGTGCCTTATGTATGAATTCTGGTTGTGTTTACTGACCTCGAAACGGTTTTATGTGGTACACGGTGCTCGAAAATCTGTCAGATGTTTTAGCACGACTTTGCTAAGCTACGAAGCCGCACCGCTTGATGGATTGTCGGAGCATTACGGCTATCGTAGGCAGGAGCCTCGCGGAGTGATACGTACTGTGCTTCAACATAATATTACCATATTGTTTTGTGGATATTATACATGGTTATGCTGAGGATATGTTGGCCAATTTCCACTGGAAATGCCTTTTGGTTAAACTGTCAGCAAGAAATTTGCATTTGCACTGTTAAATTTTTATATAACTTTAATGCGATTATTTTTTATTTCTATTTTTTATTTTTTTCACTGATAGATGCATCATTTCAACTGTGCTAACCAGTTGTTGCAGATCAGTTTTTTAATTTTGCAGTTTGTACTCTGCATTGAGATGTCATTAAAATCTGTTGTTGAGCCAAACAGTAAATTGTGCAAGAATCCCATAAGCTCTTAATCCCGAAAGTGCCATTGTTAATATTTTTGCTTTTCAGACAGCACTGAGATATTGCTATTTAATACAGCATTTAATGGACTATTTCTATCCAGTTATAAAGTAAAACCACTTTTTCCAGAGAGAATTAATCGAGAATGATTGCAGATCTGAAAATTGCTCAGGCTTTCTTATAAGTGGCTGTCTTTGCCCCTTCTGAATCCACTTGAGGCTGAGCAGCAGCCAGAAAAACAAGTTTTGGCAAAGTGAGTTTTCCTGTTAAAGACAGTAATTACATGTCTGCAGGCTCAAATGAGCTGAAACAAGTGTTCCTTCCACCTACTCAGGTCCTGTTTGTATTGTCAGGTATAAACTAAGCTTTCTTGAGAAATATTGACAGAGCAAATAAAATGTTAGTTGTTGCTCTCCCACAGCGTGTGAACTACAGACATGGGCTGAAAATGTCTGAAGCAGGTTTGAGTTGGGTCAGAACCTTGGCACTGTGCAGTATGTTATCAGCACAGTTCAATTACATGCCCACACAGCCGGCTACAGAAATGCTAGTGACAAGCTGTTAATATGTTAAATATTTACACATGTGCATACTTCCTGGAGCCTGGAATGGTCACCAGCACAGTGTTGTCATAGCGTCAGAGTGCAGATTAACAGCTAATGAAAGCAGGCCGTTTGTGCTTCTTACACTGGCACTGACCTACCGCCAAACGGGGCCAAAGCAAATGCAGAGACATGATCCGAGTTAACCTATTTCAGAATCCTTTCCTGTGTGTGACCTTTTAATGCAGAGCTGAAAGTCAGGCCTCAAACATGTTGGTTTTGTAACCCCTTTACCCACCTGCAGCTTGTTACTGCAACTAGCATCACTTCTGCTTAGTACAGGCTGAGCTTAAATGTAATAGCAAGTGTGTACCAAACCTGTTCTTTCTGCAGTGAAATGCAGTCAGGGGGTGTAGCGAGGTAAAGAATCAGGTCACCTAACATTGGGAGGGTCTCTGCCTCCAGGGTGCTACTTTGTCGCTGCAGAAATCACCGTTGAGTGGCTTTGATAAAGGTTGCCGAGGAGGCAGCAGAAGATTTTGTTGAATTGTGTTGTAATGGTTGTGCTAGTGGGTGCTGAGATTGATGATGGTCAGGGTGAGTGGTAACAGCTTGCCAGTTAAGGTGATGTTTGTCTTATTTCCTCTTTGAGGTCTTAAGTTCTGAGATTCATAAGAAATGAAAGCTTCCTCACAGCAGGGGCATATTCAACCTGTAAACACGCCCGACACTTGCAACACGGATGTATCCCGATGCGTACGGGTGATCGATCAATCATCATCAGTGAGAAATCAGGAGGTGATATTTCTGTCTGCTGTACTGACTTGAAAAAAAGAAATTGGAGTGTAATGTAGACACGCTTGTTTATCTCGCCTCTAATTCCAAAAAACGTTGTGTGAGGGGAGGTCGTGGCGACACACTGACACAAGACTGGAGGAGATGTGTGCCAGCTATTTTACACCTGAACGCATACTTGAACAGGTTTAATGTGAAAGTAGAGTCAGAAACGTTTAAGCTGATATCAGTCGTCTTCTGTCAGCTACATCCATCATTGTTATATGTCATCTAAAAACCTAAAAGTGTCCCGGGTTTTTAGTATCTCTGCTTTGTGGCTCATTGGTTGATCCTCAGTATCTGGATGTACTGGTCCCACCGGCTGGTTATCATACTTAAAGATGGAGAAATAGGATGTATTATTATTTCGATACCTGCCCAGTGCAATGCTAGACTTTTGAACACCACCTCTTGCAGCCACGGTCCTCCTCAGAAATGTGTGGGGACTGTTGAGACTGTGGACAAAGCGGATAAAGACGCACAATAAGTGAAGGTAGTGCCTACAAGCGTTAACGCTACATTCATACCCTTCTGACACCATGCCACTCACAGATTGTCAGTGTCATGGGGATGCCTGTAAATAATACTGCTTTATTTCTGTCTTTTTGCCCACAGTCACTGTCAGTCACACTGCATTTCTACACTGGGAGGCTCTTTGTTTTCTGATCTGCTCCGGTCATCTGCTCCCGTGAGCTAATGCTGCTGCTGTTATTGGGGGCTGCACTGGTAAAAAACAATGAAAGCTGCCCACATCAATGTCTATGCATCTGTGACACCATCATGACAGTGTTGTGAGACTGTGCTTCTGAGGGTTTATCTTTCTGCCACAAACGTGTGTTTGCTCAGTGTTGTATGTGGCATTGCAGTGGGTGATCTTTCAAATCTTGAGCAGTCAAATGCAGATTATGTGCCTGGTTTCTTCTAACATGCTCTTCATTTGATTTTAATGCACTGTGTTTCATTAGCAAACTCAATGCTAACCTCACTAACTAGATACAGTGTAGCAGTCTCTCTCTCTCTCTCTCTCTCTCTCTCTCTCCCCCCCCCCACCCCCCCCACACACACGTGTTTACTGTCCAATAAGGCATGACTTGTACAGTAAATATTACCAGCTGCTTTTATGTGGTGCAGTTTAGCGCGAATAATCCAGAGTCAGCTGCTAATGATTCAGTGGGGCACACAAACCTCTAAAAGAGGAAGTGTCTACTTCCTAGGTTCTTGTTCCTGTTGCTGTGGCTGCAGTTGATGTTCATTCCCACTTTCCCATGAAAATTAGCCCAAACAAGCCCAGGATGCAGAGCACTGGGCTGCTGGCTAATTTTACCATCTCAGCTCTGGCCGTTACAGCATGTTTCTCACGTAATGCCATGCTCACGTTGCCTGAGAGTTGTCCACCATATTGGGTGTGATGTAACGTTGAACAAAATTTGTGTATACCTTAGTCTTGTTGTTGGTGTCTGACTTGCTGTGGCCTGTTAGTGTTTCCACTCTCTGGTCCAGATAGGTTCTGTTGTATTTTCAGAGTAATCCTCCATGGGGAGAAACTGCTAATGTGCTCGTTTATTCAGGGTTCAGCTTGCTGTAGTTTTTGCCTTTTTAAGTTGCTCTACAACATAACTAGATAAAGTTGTGTGTGAATAAGACCTGGGAAGTCTGTATGCAGTGAGTATTTCCTTTTCAGACACCTTTCTCACTCAACATGTGTTAATAGACCTCTGCTGAATCACACTTGTTATTAATCTCTGGCTCTATTCCACAGCATGTCCTTCATCCTGTTTTCTTTCTCTCACCCCAAATGGTCGCAGCAGATGGCCCCGCCCCTCCCTGAGCCTGGTTCTGCTGGACGTTTCTTCCCGTTAAAGGGGAGATTTTACTTCCCACTGTCGCCAAAGTGCTTGCTCATAGGGGGTCATATGATTGTTGGGGTTTTTTCTCTGAATGTATTATTGTAAGGTCTACCTTACAATATAAAGCGCCTTGAGACGACTGTTGTTGTGATTTGGTGCTATATATATATAATTGAATTGAAAATTGAATTGTAGCTTGCATAGCACCCCTTTTTTCAGGTGGGCATGAAGTCGTTTAGTTGTAGTCGTAGCTTGGGGGTGTGTGTGTGGCTGTCTTATGGTATGTATGCTGTAATTCATGCAAATGTTTGATGGAAGTGCCTTTTGTAGCCAGTGGACAGTGCTTTGGTTGATGCTGGGTGTGTGCACTGGAGGTTTAATTTGTTGTTTTCATCTGTAGACAGAAACGACGGATGTTAATCGACTTATTATTTTAGCGCATCATTTCCTTTTTACACATGAAAAAATTTAAAGCCTGCGTTTTTTTTTGTTTGTTTTTTTTTATACATATTCTAATGTGTTTTAGTTAACTCTTGAATATGAATCATTCACATGCTTAGAAATAGACTGAAAATACAATTTCAATAGGAGAGTGCTCAGTATTTTACACTGATACATTGTTGAAAAGCTAACTATTGTGGTGTGTCCCATTTATGAGTTATGCACTGTAATGCATTGAGAAATGATGCACAAGTCTGATAAGGTCGCTGCTATTGTATCATCATCTTGGCCACTGCAGTTAAGGGTTCACCTCGCACATGCTCGGTGTGTGCATGCAGAGGTGTTTGTAGGTGAAGCCTTCCTCTGCTGTTGTTGTGTATCAAGTGAGCTGGTGAAGTGTTAATGGGCCTATGGAGGGGGCGCTAATTGATTCATTCTCCCTGCTCTCATTTTCATTAACACCTGCTCCCAGGGTAGCGTGTATCTCTCCAGGTTCTGCTGTAGCCTCCCTTGTGTCCTTGTCCCTTTCCTGCTGTGTGGGGACGGGAGAGTTCCAAACCTGGGAAGGATCTCTGACTGGAGGCTGGGACTGCTGTCGCTGAGCTGCTGTTGCATGTAGCTTAGTGAGCTGCTAACTGTGCTGCATATTAATCTGCTTCTTCCTCTCCCCACCACCTTGTGTTCACAGCATTCGCAGTGTGATGCAGAAGTACCTGGAGGAGAGAGACGAACTGACATTTGACAAAATTTTCAATCAGAAAATTGGTAAGTCTCAACCTTTTCATTTTGCTAAAGCGTAAAAGAAATGCATACCGTAGGTTACTAGGATTCAGCAGCATTTCTCTAGAGAGGAAGAGATGGCTCCTGTAGCAGGAAGTTCTGCTTTTTCACATCTCACATTACAGTATTATTACTCCAAAAATCTCCCTCAGTGCAGAAAACCAACAAAGAAACTATTGGAGAAGTGGATGAATGTATAGCAGAACATATTGTGATGTGTATGCATTTAGGATGCATTGTTGGAATGTTTTATTTATTTTTACTTATTTTTTTGTTGTAATGATGATTCATTCATTCATTTTTGAAGTCAAACTGAGAACATAAACGCCATTGGTCTCCAGTGGCTGAAGCTTCTAATGGAGTTGCTTTTGGTTTTGGTTTCATTGAACTTGTTGGGACATGATGTGCGAACAGGCTGTTAATGGTAGCTAACACTTTACTTATGGTACAGTGTGTTTAAGCATTAGCATTTACCCCATATGGGCCCTGTGACCAGTTACTTAGGCACACTTTACACTTTCTGCTTTGAGGTTTCATTTAGCTTCCACCCACAGATTTACTAACAGATACACACTGCCGCTTTTCCTATTGAAGGTGTCTGTGAAGGTTCTCAGTCATCCAGGTCATCGTAGTCAAAGGAGCTTGCAAAGAAAAGCGTCTGGACTTCTTTAAGTTACTTGAAGACGTTTCACCTCTCATCCGAGAAGCTTCTTCAGTTCTAAGGTCAAATGGTGGAGAGTCCCAGATATAAACCTAGTGGGAGTGTCCCCCCACAGAGGGACAAAAGGACCCCCTGATGATCCTCTAATCGCCTGAGCCAAGGTGTGGAACTGGGTGTGGGTCCCAATCAGCCAGAGTTTCGGGTGAGTTCATTGTGAAACCTGGCCCCACCTTATCATGCGAATTCCTGAGGTCAGATGGCCCAGGATGTGAGTGGGCGTTAAGGCGTCGGGGAAGGGATCTCAAAACTGGATTATAGTTGGTGTCGTAAACCACCGCCTCTGTTCAAAGATGGTCGCTCACAGTGGACATAGATGGCTTCTTTCACTCCTCTTTCAAACCATCTGTCCTCTCTGTCCAAAATGTGAACATTGGCATCCTCGAAAGAGTGTCCTTTATCCTTAAGATGCAGATGGACAGCTGAATCTTGTCCTGTGGAGGTCGCTCTTCTGTGTTGTGCCATGCGCTTGTGAAGTGGCTGTTTGATCTCTCCAATGTAGAGGTCTGGGCATTCCTCGCTGCACTGTACAGCATACACCACATTGTTAAGTCTGTGTTTTGGCGTTTTGTCTTTCGGGTGAACCAGTTTTTGTCTGAGTGTGTTTCTGGGTCTGAAGTACACCGGGATGTCATGCTTGGAGAAAACCCTCCTGAGTTTCTCTGATACACCGGCTACATAGGGGATGACAGTGTTGTTGCGTCTGTCCTTCTTATCCTCCCTCGCTGGTGTCTGATCTTCTTTTCTGTGCCTCTTTGCTGACTTTAAGAACGCCCATTTAGGCTAGCCGCACGTTTTGAGTGCTTCCTTTACATGTGTGTGTTCCTTCTTTTTCCCTTCAGGCTTAGAGGGAACATGTTCTGCCCGGTGGTGTAGGGTCCTAATTACTCCAAGTTTGTGTTCCAGAGGGTGATGGGAGTCAAACAGGAGGTACTGGTCCGTGTGTGTGGGCTTCCGGTAAACTTCGATGTTGAGGTTGCCATTCTCTTCAATGTGCACGGCGCAGTCCAGGAAAGGCAAACAGTTCTCCTTTGTGTCTTCCCTGGTGAACTTGATGTTTTTATCCACAGCGTTGATGTGCGCAGTGAAGGATTCCACTTCTTGTGTCTTGATTTTGACCCAGGTGTCGTCTACATATCTGTACCAGTGGCTGGGGACTCTTCCTTTGAAAGAGCCAAGAGCCTTCCTTTCCACTTCCTCCATGTAAAGGTTGGCTACAATAGGTGACATGGGGGAGCCCATGGCACAGCCATGTTTTTGTCTGTAATAGCCTTCATTGTATTTGAAATATGTAGTGGTGAGGCAGAGGTCTAACAGTGTGCAAATCTGATCGGGTGTGAAGTTGGTCCTGTCCTCCAAGGAGCTGTCTTCTTGTAGTCGTTTTCTGACAGTCTCCACTGCCTCCGTGGTGGGTATGCACGTGAAGAGAGAGACTACATCAAAGGACACCATGGTTTCATCTGGATCCAGGGTAAGTTTCTGGACCTTGTCAGTGAAGTCGGTGGAGTTCTTGATGTGGTGTGGGGTGTTCCCCACGAGAGGAGCAAGGATGGTAGCAAGGTGTTCTCCACCATTTGACCTTAGAACTGAAGAAGCTTCTCGGATGAGAGGTGAAACGTCTTCAAGTATCCTATTGAAGGTGTTTTTCAGTTTTTCTAAAGCTTTGCTACCGTGGTCCAACACTGTTTGATTGGTTTGTCACTCCACCACTTGTAATGTCCCAGTAAAATAGAACAGTTAGTTGTGTTTGCCGTTAATTATAAACAAAAATGAATAAATCACTCCACTGTTATTGTCAGCATTTAATTTGAGTGAAGTAAGAGATACTGGATTTAACTCTAGCTCTGTGAGTATATGTGTAACAGGCTTCACTATTTGTCTTGCTGAAAGGAAAGGCTTTTAGTAACTGCAGAACTACAGTAACCACTCCTTGTGTTCACAGCAAAGCTAGTTGGTGTTGCCTCAACTGTCTCAGTTTATCTACCAAGCCAAATCTGTCTGAGTGCTGTCTGTCAGACTGTTTGCATTGTAATGCCCCTTTTCCAGGTGAAAACTACAGGTCAAGCGAGATTCTATCTAAAGTCACTGCTCCAAAAGCCAGTGAAGGGTTCCTGTGCACTGTTTACATGATCTAAGGAGACTTTCTCCATAAAGGAACAAATAACACTGAGCTGTTAAGGACAAAAAATTATATTTTTTGGCAGGAAAGGCAGCTTCAACATAGGCATGACTGTCACATACAATACTTCACTCAGCACGTGTTGACAGCATTGTTTTTCAAATGTTATGTTACCTAACACAACTTCAGACCAAAGAAACTGCAGGCACCACTGTCAGTGCTTTTCCCCCTTCTATTGCATATTTGCATACAAACTAGAGATGGCACGATACCACTTTTTAATGTCCGATACCGATATCATAAATGTGGATATCTGCCGATACCGATATGAATCTGATATAGTGTTTTTTAATCAATAAAACTGTTTTTTTTAATATATTGCTGCATTTTGTATAAGTTTATACTCAAGTTTAAATAAACAACAACACTAAAGCTATTCTGTTATACCTGTATGTAAAAAAAAAAAAAAAAAAAAAAAAAAATACACTGCACCCAAAATATTTCATAGTTCAGCAACACTGATTGATCTAATGAACTTAAACCTACTCCATCCTCCCTATTCTGGTATTTTAAAGAGTACTTAGCAGAAATATTAAGCAACCTAACTAATAGGGTTGCAAACTCCCAGCAAAAAAAAAAAAAAAAATAGGAAACCACCCCCCACCCTCCACCTCATGATGCTTAATCGACGTAATCAACTTTAATTTGATGCAGTGTGGGGAAAAAATGCACAGAAATCAATTATTTTTCAAGAATAATTAAATCATCTTTAAAACGTCTTTCTTCAACAGAATTGCAGGCTGCACAGATGGTATCTTCCGAAAGGAAAAAGTAGTATAGCTTACTAGGGTATATTAGACTTAACAGTTACTATATACAGTAATGGACTTCTATATATTTTACATAAGATTAAAACTTTGGGTGTAAGATTCAGATAATTATTTATTAAAAGCTAGACATTTTAAATGAGAATAAGAAAGAAAAGTATGTCTCTGTGCCCCCCTTTTCCCTGTTCATGCCCTATTGGCCCCCTGGCTAAACTTTGCTAGATCCGCCCCTGCACAGTTACCAGCCGTCAGCTACGAAGAAAAGGATCCTGGTGTAGAAAGTAATATTAAATAAATTCTAACAACAGATTATCAAGCTTAAACGTGCTGCTGTTCAGCCGCTGGTTTCCTCTTTCTGGCGCGAAGTGGGCCAAAAACAGACAAGAGAGACAGACTCGTGACAGAAAAGCCGATCAGCTGATCATTAATCAGTTTCACGATTGAATTAGCAGCAAGTTGAGGCAGTCGCTCCATATATCGGTTGTTAAGCTTAATGTGGGAATGCTTTACAAACATTCAGAGATGAACTTACACACTTGCTTTACTTCTCTCTGGGATAACTTCATCGGAGATGAAATGCTGGTTTGGTAGGGAGGCTCCAAATACACACAGCCGCTCTATCACGTGAGCACACTGCTCCGACGTGCTACGGTTATGAGCCGAGTTATGCCATGTCGCAAGTTTTGTGAGGTGCTTTTTTGATATTTAATGGATCGGATTACATTTTTTATTTCTCTCCGATTTCCGATCCAGTAATTTACGTCAGTATCGGACCGATACGTAATATCGGATCGGTCCATCTCTAATACAAACATTTCCTCGCTTTTAAAGCTCAAAGCAAATGCTGTCATGAAAAATTAATTTGCTGGTAAATATTATCCTCTACTTGTTAGCACATAGCTCAAAGCCCCTCTTTGCTTAACTACACTCTGAGAGAGCTGGAAGCATTTTATCTGGCAGAAGGCTGCTCATCTGTGTCTGACACTCTTAAACAGAAATCATCGCCTGTAGCAGATTAAGCTGTCGCTTATTAACATTAATGGGATAAATGACTTGATATAACTGGATGGTTAATGCGGAATGTTTTTGTGTTCAGCCATGTTATGTAGCATCAATCAGTAAAATCCCTCTTCTTGACTCACTCAAAAGTGATGGGATAATAAATACGATCTTATAACTGTTGACCACTTTTTGCCCCAGTGTTGTTCAAAAATAAACCACCTAATAATATTCCTGAGGTAATTTTTCAGTCCTCCTTTGCCACAGAAGCAATTTGTAATACAAAGACTTCTCGCACTTGGGTCTAAATCAGGATTGGGTTCAGCCTCAGTGTGGCATTACTCTTTTTCTGTGCTAGTTGTGCAGATGCTTACTGTCACTTCTCTGTATGGAGTTATTCATTGTAAGGCAGCTTTGTTTGTGTTTAGAGCAGTGACTCAAGGTAGAGTGTCACATTTCCTGTTTCCTCCTGCCCTCCAGTTGGTAGCAGCGTCGCTGTGCTGGCTCCTCCGAGTGTTTCCATTCTGAGCACACGGGCTGTGTGCCAGTATTTGTGGCGTACCAGGGGACCACAGCTGCCCTCCAGGCTTCTAGTAGCTTTACTTACTTTTCTCTGATCTGTGCCCTCTTTGGGAATAGACTGCGTTAATTTTCTCTGCCTCCTTCTCCTTGTCTTCAGGTCTCTTCTCTGTCAGATTTGTTGCTGTCCTTATCGCAGTCTCTCTTATTTTCTCTTTGCCACCTCATACTATCACTCAGGCTGTTGCACATTGTGTGGGTGTGCACATGCTTTATTGGTACCTTTGTGAAACTTAACACTCTTGCAGTAATTTAATAATCCTTATTTTGGCCAGTGTGTTAATTGTCTTCAGTAAGTTGGACACTGCTGGAAAAACAGTGGGAAACATGTCTACACACTTGCAGCCACCACGACCACTGTGACCCAGTGCTTAGTGGAGTCCTGCTTTTAAGGCTCAAGATGAGTGTAGGGATGTGGTTAGTGTTTTGAAACCAGACACGATAAGCAAAGAGCATGCACTGTCTGGCTGACACACGGCATGCACTGAGGCTAGCAACATGTCAATCACGTGGTAAATCAAACCCTGCTTTATCCTCACTCTGTTTATATCTATCAATCTAGTTTATAGAAATAAAATCCAAGTGCTCATATTAAGCAAACATGGCATTTCACTATTATACCTACAACAAACAACCTGCCTGAAGATCTTTGTGATGGATGCTTTTTGGAGCTTGCATTATACATCAGCACCTGTGGGCAGAACTGGCATGAATGCCAAAAACACACAGTTTACCAAATAGGTCTAATGAGGTTGTTTAGTTGAGCTGACTATGAAAATTCACACTAACATAAAAATCCCTTTAAAAATTTTCAGTCAGATAAAATCATATAATACCACAAGCCTAATTTCCTATTTGATGAGTATAATTCATTGTATTTTAGTATGTTAGATGCAGTCACCACAGTTACACGTCCAAGCTTGCTGAACAGGTGATTTAATTAAGGACTCTCATGGACTTCTTACTGTCAGCACTTATTGTGATTGTGATCACAGTAAGTGCTGCTGTCGACTGTGAAAAATCATTTTTTCCTCTCCACTGTTTTCATTGTCTTGGTCATAATGCTGGCGCTTCAGATCCTGGCATGTCAGAAAAGGTGCTCTGACTCCATCATAAGCTACAATACTGAATACATGATATTCACGGACGTGCTGTTAAATAAGTTTTATAGTCCTCGCACATCTATTTGTAGTTGCAAATGTGAGTAAAATGTTTGCATGAGGGGGGTGGGGGGTGGGGTGGCTGGGACAGTGGTAATGTCAAAAAATCAAAACGCATGAGAAAGCACACTAGGCATTAGTGAAAAGAGTGAGCGTGTATGTGTCAGTGAACAGAAACTCTTGAGTTCTTGAGAGGACTGTTATGATGAAACACTTGCAGGCGTATGCAGCCTGCTTTACCTGACGTGACCGGCCTGGCCTGCACTGTATCATTTCAATCACTGGAACCAGGATTATATTTTTTAAAAACACAGCAAAGTCTCATCGGAGTGAAGCTGCTGCAGATACCTTCTGGTGTCATCTGTGGTGGCGTTGAAATCTCAGTTTATATTTTAGTGCCTTTGTTGTGTTTTCCCATCACTGATAATGACCAGAGTCAAGTTTTAATTTTATCTACGTGTGTCAAATCATTCTCACAGGATGTTGCAGAAGAATCTTTTTGGTCCTTCATTTCTCCTTTCTGCTTAGCTCGCTTGGTCCTCTCGCATGTGGAAGTACTGCCTCTCAAACAGCACTGCGTTAGCCAGGCCAGCTTAGGGAAATAGTTGCAAGGCGTGAAGCTTGATGTCAGCTGTGTGCTGTACACATTTGAATGGCAAATGTGTAAGTTTGCATGTTTCAGTAACAAGATAGCTGTCCACAGACTCCAACTGAGCATCACGTGGCTACGGAGGTGTCAGCGTAGCAGTTTCAGCAACTCGTATAATATCCAGAAAACCCAGAGCTGCTGCGTTACTATCTTAAAAGTGCAGCAGATAAAATTCTCCCTTTTACGTGTGTTAACTGCTTCTCTGAGGAATGCACTTCTAAAAACAGTGACTGTAACCTGCACGAGTCCTTAGTTTTAACACAGATTTCACTTTACGGACTTTTCATTTGCATACCGTCAAAGTAAGGTCTTCCCACAGAGACTTGCACATACTTTAGTTATCAGCCTGCCTCAGATAAATCTCTGCAGCCATGATTTTAGATCACACTAAACTGTGTGAGCACAGCAGAAATGTTCTTCTATGACAAAAGTCCAGTTTGTCCTCTCACTTGATTCTTAGGAAAATGATGCCTTGTTCCACGTCCAGAGTGAGAAATGGCTTTAAATTTGTTGTGATATCCTGACAAAGATCTATCAGGCACAACCAGTTTGGTGTATTTCACTTTCGTTTGAGGTGTGTTCAGGGATTCAGCTCACATGGGTGCCAGGTATTTTTTGGATTCATTTTGGGTTTTGTCACATGTCAGTCCTGCTGCCTCCCACGCTTTTGGCATCAGAAAAGGAAGTGGATTTTTAATCAGCAATTGTAACATTGCAGTATTTGGTTGGATTTTAGCACCCTCAACAGCCCTCGTCCTTGGGCTCAACAAGCCTTGTTGACTGTCATGACAACCAAGGTCGGGAAGAAAGCACTTCAGTGTTGCTGGAATTCTTTTACTTCACGATGAAGAAACCATATCAGCTAGTTTGTTTTGTGGTTCAGACTTTTCTCTGCAAGAAAATTTAATACTGACAAGTGAGAGGACTTGAGGTTTGTGCTTTACATGGATCAAACTAGTGTAAGGTTACTGTGAGTGTCCTTTGCTGTCTTCATAGTCCATGACTTCTGAGCCCTGAGGGGGTAAGACTCTGTGGCTTTTTTTTAAGGCTGTGTCAAAAAGATGAAAAAAGGGTGTTGAGAAGGTCTACCTGGCTTTGCATCAGCTGGAGAGCGCGGCTTTGGTGACTCCTCCCTGCGATGTCCCTGGGCCAGACACAGTCAGGGTCAGGCAGGATGGACCCTTATGTAATGGACATGATGTCCTCTCTAAATATAGCAGGCATACTGCTCACTACTTCATCTTGAATATGTTTTTAAAGGCATATATTTGGTTTTCTACATGGTCTGAAGCATGGGATGAGAATAGTACTAGATATTTATATTTAGTACAGTTGTTAGTGCTTATGGTACTTAATAGCCTCTTTTCCATTAGTACCTATTCGAATCATTTGTTTTCCATTACAGTCGAGTACCGCCCAATGTCATTGGGTCATTGTTATAGCAATGCGTCTGGTGACGAAATTGGGTGAATGTCGAGGCAACGATATATCTGCTGCTTGGGTCTGTGGCTTTTTGTCAAGCTCGGGGACTACAGCGTTGTATTTCCCTCATTGCTGGTTCTGAGAAACCGTCCTACTTTGGCAAATCGTCCTATCGGATGGTTACTTCTGAGTAATCCTACCCCTAGCCCTAACCACAGCCCTAACCATAACCATAACCATACGAAATATTCACAATGGGTTAAAAAAAAATAAAGTAAATTTGGGTTTCGTGTTGTGCGCATGCGCAGAAACAACGGGTAGGGATGGTTTGTGAGGTAGGATGGATTCCCAGACCACGGGTTTCAAAAATGGTGGTTTTAATTTTCGTGAACGAGACGTTCCAGTCAATCGGTGGCATGCAGTCGGTCAATGTCACATTTTAGTACCTGCTTGGATTGCTTGGAACCCCGGCCAAGTAGGTACTATTTTAGTACCTGGTACCAGGACCAGGTTCTATGACCTAATGGAGAACCCTGAAAACCGTAGCAAACCAAGGTGAGTTAATGCGAGTAGGAACCGAGTAGGAGCTTATGTTCTGACTAAGGAAAGTTTCATCTGATGATGCCTGTGACAGTGGCTTTTTGGTATGAAAAAAACTTTAGTTTTCTAAAGTAACTGCAGCTTTTCCTCAGTGTACCCGCTAGGGTAGGGCAATATGGTCAAAAATATTTATCACGATATATTTGAAAATTTGCCATAATGATATAACTGACGATATAATTGACGTGAGACAAAATACTTTACAACTTTATTAGTGCAAAAACCCCCTATCAATGCATTTTCACTTAAACAAGCAGCTGTTTTTTTTTTTGTTTGTTTGTTTTTTTTAACTTGCTGACAGTTTAACCAAAAGGCATTTCCAGTGAAAATTGACTGACATATCCTTAGCATAACCATGTATAATATCCACAAAACTTTAAAAAGAGGTTATACACACACAATACGGTAATATTATGTTGAAGCACAGTACGTATCACTCTGCGAGGCTCCTGCCTACGATAGCCGTAATGCTCCGACAATCCATCAAGCGACTTTGGTAAGCTTCGTAACTTACCAAAGTCGTACTAAAACATTTTTTGACAGATTTTTGAGCACCGTGTACCACGGCGCTTGCATGCTCTACCATAAATTGTGCTTTGGTGTGTATCTGATGGACGAAAGCCAAACCAGTTCCACACCACTAAAGTTGCACCATTTTTGCAAACCAATTCTGGTTCATCTGTTTTATTCAACGATCCGCTTTCGCCCTTCTCATTCTCCATCACCGCCATGCTTTTTCCGCGATGTGCGTATGAAAACAAAGGCACTGTGCATGCACGTGTAACCCATATTCTATCGTGATATTTCATTTTCTAATTATTGCCTAACATTATACCGGTATTACTGTGAACAGTATGATATGGCCCAGCCCTAGTACCCGCATCACTCACTTGCATCCACGTTTCTGCTTAGTGCCAGACACATTTGGGCTGGTTCCACTGTAAATGTAAACACATACGAATGATATGATATGGCACAGGTCTGATAACAATATTAGACCTATCGGGTAGGGGTGGGTTTAAAAAAAAATTGATTTCCCATTTCAAAACTATTTTAGTTTCAATTCAGTTTTATTTATACAGTGCCAGATCGCAACAACAGTCACCTCAAGGCGCTTTATATTGTAAGGTAGACCCAACAATAATACATACAGAGAAAAAAAACCCCAAATCATACGATCTCCTTCTACTGATCCCATTGAGATTAAAAACCTCTTGTTCAAGGGAGACCTAGCTAAGATACCTTTAGAAAAAAAGGAACATTTTAAGCCTCATCTTAAAAGTAGAGATAGTGCCTGTCTCCCGAATGCAAACTGGAAGCTGGTTACCCAGCCCTACTATTGGAGTCCTAGGTCTTCCCTCCTTCCTCAGAGCACTCTCCTGTTTTTGTTTTTTTTTTTTTTGTAAAGAAAGGTTGAAGCACGCAGCTTCAACTGCTGTCAAAGTGGGACAAAATAATGTTGACCTCCATTTGCGGCTGTAGAGAAGGTCATATATTGGTCACATACTGTTCTATAACAGTCTTCTCCATTCTGAATGTTAAATATCCTTGGGCAAGATACTAACCTCAAGGTGTTCTCCAACGCATTCACCAGTGTATGAATGCATGTAAATGTTAAAATGGAAAGCACTTGCATGGAAAGAGCATAGAAAAAAAGTGCCTGTATGAATGGGTGAATGAGGCAAGTTGTGTAAAGCGCTTTGAGTGCTCAGAGTAGAAAAGCACTATACAAGTACCAGTCCATTCCTCCTTTTATGTCAGCTGGTGCCATATTTTTGTAGGCAGTAGATCTGCTGCTTCTCGCCATGAAAAGGACTGCTTACTAGACTTTGAGGTGTTTTGGGCAGTCCTACTAAAAAGAAGCCCTGGGAGAGTTTCTGTCTACTTGGCAATACGTTGGGGGTAGTAAAGAGTTGAGAACAGTGCAGGTACTAACCAGCAGTAGGCAACCAGATAAAAATATCGCTGGAGAGGGAGAGAGTTTCTTGTGTCAGTTGAAATCAAATTGAGATCATATTTATCTGTATAAACAAAGATGGCCACAGGAATCAAGCCTAATCAGAACAGTGTACTGTTTGAGTGTTTGGGTGGTGGCTATAGCTTGGAAAAGGCTAAGCACAAATTTAGCAAACAAACAGCCACTGGTCAGGACAGATGCCATACAGTTGCCTTTTGTGTTGGATTGCTGCCCATGTGCTTTGATCAGCCTCATGTAAAGTTGAAACTGGAGCCAACACAGCAGCTACTACATGTGCCATTCCACAAGCAGCAAGGCTAACACTAGCTTGTTCTAGCTTGTGTCATAATGCTGCACCACTTAGAACTGTTGCCATCAGGGGAATAGCACTCTGATTTCCACTATTAAAGCATGACTGTTAGTGGTATCTCTGTTTCAACCTGACTGACCTGTATGCGTTTAAAATCATTTAAAGCTTTAGAGGACATTGATTTAAAACCTGACGCTAACACAGTGTGTTAATAAATAACCTGAAGTAAAAAAATGAACGTATGGACTTTTGTACTTGGAGGCTAAAGAGGGTGTTCAAATGAAGAGAGGACATCTGAATGGCTTATTGGAATTGCTGTGTTTTTTGTGAAGTACATTACAGCGACCCTCCATCTTTCAGCTCCTGCTCCATCTTCATTTTTGAGCCCTTTCCTTGTCTTCATTCTTTCCCAAAGTCCTTCCTTCTCCTTTTATTTCTCTCACTTTTGCCTTGGCATTCTTTTTCTCCATCTGTCAGACTTCTGGAATGGATGATGGAGAGTTGTGGGTTGCCTAGCAACTACAGTTGCCACAGCAACGGCACCAGAACTGCTGCTTTTTCTTGTCGACTGGGAGAAATGAAATTGATTAAAGGGGGAATAAAATAGGTGATGAGAATTGGAGAGTGGGGAAATGGAGAGGAAGATGTGAAAGGAGAGCTCTAATGGGCAGAACAACATTTATTCCTGTTTCTGTTTCCCAGAATGCAGCATTTGTCCACGATAGGAGTGTGTGTGTGTGTGTGTGTGTGTGTGTGTGTGTGTGTGTGTGTGCGCGCATGTCAACACACTGTCCTCGCCTCCAGTCCAGTCACACTATCTTCATATCTGAGGAATCTGATGACAGGCAGTTAGTTAATGTACCACAGCAAAAATCAGGATAAGTATTAATGTCACGTCTTTATAGTACAAATTTACTGCCATTGCCATGTAATGATCATTTTAAACATACCCTTAATTATGATGGTCGTAAACTCCAGTTGCATAGCAACTTTATACATAAGATGTTTTTGTTTTTTTTCGTAAAAAAAAAAAAAATCAGCAATAAAACCATTTTTCGTCCTTTCTGTAAGCGTGTGTAGGTAGAGCTAACACAGCTGTACACAGCTGTAAGCCTCTAACATGGCCTGCAACGTGGAATTAACCACGAGCAGTCTTACAGTCGACCTCCACCAGCGCTCTATATCTGCAGCTGGATTAGTCTCTTGAGAACATTAGCAATGTATTTGCCTATTGTTCTTACTTCAGTTTGATATGTGTTTGCAAACACATGGCACACAGTATCTATATTTTAAACCATCTCCAATTCAGTAGTAAAGAATATTTCTGGTTCCCAATTAACTCCAAATCTGTCCATAATGTGTGTTTTCAGACAAATATGAACACTCTATGACCTCCTCAGTAGAGGCAATAAATAATAATGGTAATAATAATAATGGATTGCATTTATATAGCGCTTTTCGGGGCCCGCAAAGCGCTTTACAATTCCACTATTCATTCACTCTCACATTCACACACTGGTGGAGGCAAGCTACAGTTGTAGCCACAGCTGCCCTGGGGCAGACTGACAGAAGCGAGGCTGCCATATCGCGCCCCTCTGGCCAACACCAGTAGGTGGTAGGTGAAGTGTCTTGCCCAAGGACACAACGACCGAGACTGTCCAAGCCGGGGCTCGAACCGGCAACCTTCTGGTTACAAGACGAACTGTCAGAACTGCATGTGTGCTTGCATGTATCACTGCACTTACTTACACACTATCTTGTGTGGTTGAAAGTAAAACTAATGCATTTAAAATGGACTTATTGGTGCTGTCTTACACATTCCTGTCTACAGCAGCTTTAGCAGAGCACACACTGGAGCATCCTTTAAGAAAGGAGAAAATCTCATGTTCCACAGTTATTAACGAGAGCATTCAAGTAAAAGGTTCAGCATACAAATACAGATCTGCTGTTAATTGATATATGGGTTGTCTTCGGCCACAGCCTGTCATTTTTCTGAGGTCACAGGAGGGAGAAGGAAACAAGTTACACTACATAATTTCGGGTTTTTAGGTTGGGTTTCTTTTTTTTTCTTGTAATGAGGCAGTATTTTTCCATTGGCTTTTGAAACATGGTTGTAAGAACTGTAGAGGTTAAATAAGATGTGCTTTTTTCCATCCATTTCTAAATATTGTAGTATTGTAGTATCTGTCTCCTGAATCCAAACTGCATGCTGGTTCCATAGAAGAGGTGCCTGAAAACTGAAGGCTCTTCCTTCCACTCTTTTAAATACTCTCGGAACAACAACTAAGCCTGCAGTGTGAGAGCAAAGTGCTCTAATGGGGTGATATTCTACTGTAAGGTCATTAAGAGATGATGGGACCTGATAAGCTCAGGTAAAATATTTATTGTGATTTTTAACATCCATGTAGATGCTGAAAATAATGGCGTCAACATGGCATTTAATGTATTATATTTTATTATACTCAATTGGTTAATTTTAAAATTTAAAAGAACACACCCACCACTTCAGAGCAAGATCTAGAGTAATCACACGAGATTTTGCTCTGACATATGTCATAGAAATTGAACATTTAATAGTATTCCCTGAAAACCCTCATGTTTGCTCATTTCCTACTAACATTTAAGTTTAAGATAATGATTACACAGCAGTGGGGAATACATTTCATCACAGTACTTGTCTGTCTGGAAGTGCTGTAACTAAGTTTAAGAATATAATTCATCCACTGTCATCTTCTTCAATGTCATGTGCCAACACAGGAGAGCAGCTATCTGAACTCTGCTCCTGCAGAGGTTGATTGTTTTATTAATAGTTTTACATCTTCCCTGCATGTGATTCATGGTGGGAATACTTTACTCCATGGTATAACGCTCAGATGGGCACCTTACAGCAAATAACTTATAAGCTGGAGTGGAAATGACATCTAATTTAGAAGATCTTCATTTAGACTGGAAAAATAGATTCCTCTGTTAAAAGCCGACCATAAAGCTAGAACATCTTACTATTCATCACTAATTGAAGAAAATAAGAACCATAAGTTTCTCTTTAGCACTGTAGCGAGGCTAACAAAAAGTGTGAGCTCTGTTGAGCCAACCGTAACTAATAATGACTTTATGAATTTCTTTACAAGTAAAATTGGAGAAAATACTACTCGTAACAATCTGACAGACATGACATTATATGCAGCAACTTTCAGTGCCATTGATACTTACTTATACTTTTTTTTTTCTCCAGTTGATCTTTGAGTTCAGTAATTACTTCCTCCAAACCATCAATGTGTCTTTTAGACCCAAATCCTAAAAGACTGCTCAAAGAAATCCTACCATTGATTAATGTTTCAATCTTAAATCAACCTATCTCTGTTAATGGGATATATATCACACGCCTTCATGCTGGCAGCAGATAAACCATTACTTAAAAAGCCATCACTCGACCCAGCTGTCTTAGCTAATTACTGAAAAATCTCCACTATTACATAAAGGATTATATTGAGTTCCACAGGGTTCTGTGCATGCCATAAATTTGGTTTGCTTATACATCCTTCCCATTGCCAATGCGTTTGAACAGGACCTCCATCAATGGCAACGGGCGCACTTTTGGAATGACCAGCTGGTTAACTAGTTGGCACTCTGGACAAGACATGCATCACCGCTACCGCTGCACATCGGCCAATAAAATCGGACCATGACTCGATCCAGTGTTTTGTCACACCCCATGTGACTGACCATTGGGTTGTAATGAGCTGCCTGGAAAATAATTTTCTGGCGGCTTTTAGGCATCAACAACCGAGTGTGCTCCTCCTGTTTTCGAGCATCGCAACTCACTCAATATAACCTGTCCCTAATTAACACGAAGTGCAGGAATGTCAGCCCCGTTTCAGGGTGCACCACCCAACTATTAATGCTTATTACCTGGTTGAAAGCTGAGCATTGGGTGTCGTCCCAAGACTGCTCCAGTGGAAAATCATCTGTGGAGTGGGTTACTGGAGCCGGTGGGGCCTCTTGAGAAGGCCCCCCTATCTTTCTTCTCGCGGGGCCAGTGCCCCACATGCCCCTACCGGCCACGATCGCACTCCAACACACTGCCCCATTAACCTACCGAACCCGGGCCAATCCCTGCCAATTCCCCAATATCCAATTTCCACTAACACTAAGGCATATTTATGAATGTCCCCATGCACACACTTCCCAGGGTTTGGTGGATCAGGATCTGCATACAGCCTGAATCCACCAGAGCCTGGCGTGTACCCCCTTGGCACCTTACTGGTACACGGTACGTCTCTCCTGAACTGGGGGAGGGCGTCAGAGGGCCAGTGACACAGTACACCTGTCCCACCTTCATTAATGGGCAGTCCCAATGGAGATGCCAGGTTGCCCACACCGCCTGCCACCTGGGCTTCCCAGGACAGCAGCCAGAGAGCCTATCTTGGGGCTTCCCATGATGCACTCTTTTTTTCTTTTTTGCTTGTTTGTTTCTCTTCTTCTTCACTCACTTTTTTTTTTTTCTCACTGTTTATACACCACTCTGCATTTAATAATCAGTTATTGATCTCTGGCTGATCTCTCTTCTACAGCGTGTCTTTGTCCTGTGTTCCTCCACCTCTCCCCCAACCAGACACAGCAGATGGCCAGCCATTCCTGAACCTGGTGCTGCTGTAGGTTTCTTCCTGTTAAAAGGCAGTTTTTTCATCTCACTTTCCCCAAAGCACTTGCTCATAGGGAGTCATCTGATCATTAAGGTTTTATCTGTTTCTCTGTATTATTTTTGGATGTTTACCTTACAATATAACACACCTTGAGGCAACTGTGGTTGTGCTTTGGTGCTAAATAAATAAAATTTAATTACTATTGCACTATAATCCTGCTGCAGCTGGTACCTTGTTTCGATAAATTCAGTTTGATTTAGCAAGTACCAGTGACAGTAGCTCTCATAAATCCTACTGCCTGCAAGCTGCACACATCGATTCTCTATCATCAGAATTGTTATCACAGATATTCTTAAAATATTGTTTTGAGGCTGTATCACTTGTTCCTATTTGGTGGTAGGTTTTATTGTGGACTATTTGAACTTGCTCTGTTACTTAGTTGGAGAATAAAAGCCTAAGACAGTGCGGAGCTGAGCTCCAGACCATACACACGAGTTTAATAGTTTAGCACACTTGCATCTTTTTCTAATAAGCTGTAATCTGAGCAGTGTGCTCACTAAGTATTGATCAACAATATGAGCTAAATCTTGTTCTGCTAAATTGATAGGAATTCATTCAGTCTGATGTTGCTAAACTGAGGCCTTTAATGCTGCATGGGCAAGTTAATACCTTCCTGTTTGTCCTTTGCACACTACACAAGTTTCAGCTTTTTTTGTGTGTGTCTCTAGTTAGATTGTTGGGTTGGAAAGCACATGTGTAAATCATAACTTGTGGACACTGCACAAATTATGATTTACACATGTGAGAATGTTTATCCAAACTCTAAGGCTAAGTTGTTGCGTCACGGTGTTCATATGTTGACATCTGCTGCTAGGATTCGCTCAGCAGGTGCCAAATGTTCCATGATATTTAACTTTGCAATGGCTCATGGATATATATGCTAAACTTGCTACAGTATGTTATGCACACACTGGCATGGTAATGAAGTCAGAAGCTACAGTGAGAGCTCATACCTGTCTCAAGGCTTCAAAGGCCCCACTTCACTCTGCACCTCAACCTCTTGTCACAGTCACTTGTATTTATACCCATCGTTAAGGAGCAAGAAGTCACTGGAGTATTCTGCTAAATGATAGGTGTCGCCACTCAGACAATATCACCACCTAAACTCTGATAAGGAGGAGAAGAAGTCAGAGACTTTGTCTTGTGTTTTGTCTTGTTTTTTTCCCCCTCACAAACGCTCAAGTTTTCAATACTGTTTCATCATCTCCCTCTGTATATCTGTATGTCTCTGAGCTTCTGTGCTGGAACATCAGTAAAGTGACGGTAAAAACCGACACTCATGCGACGGCGCCAGCGGTGCAATGTGCAGGACTGGCTGAAACACAAAGATGTGTGTGACACATAAGTCTGGTACCTTGTTACATCTGGAGAGTATGTGCTGTAAGTCAGAGGTTTTGGACCCCCAGACTATGAGTTTGCAAAGACTGCATAGATCTTATAGGGTCACAACTACAACTAGTTTCCTTTTCACAAATTATTTTCCATCCTTACTTTCCACGTTCACCAATGTCACACAGACATTAACATGGCTATATATATATATATATATATATATATATATATATATATATATATATATATATATATATATATAGCTAGCTAGCTATATATATATATATATATATATATATATATATAGCTAGCTAGCTAGCTTTGGGAGTATCAAAAATGTCTTTATGCAAGAAAAAACCTTGGACTTGTATATGCTGTGGTAAACTTTGACTTTTATCCTTCTTATTCATGCATGCACAGATGTTTCACAGAATGTGTCCTCATGAAGTGCTGATAATGAAAATATGTTAGTAAAAGCATAAGGGAACCCTGTAGTCTTGGGTAAACACATTTACTAATTTCATCTCTGCATTCCTTCCACCTTTGCTGGGCGATCGTGGCTCAAAGAGTTGGCAGTTCGTCTTGTAACCGGAAGGTTGCCGGTTCAAGCCCCGGCTCGGACAGTCTCGGTCGTTGTGTCCTTGGGCAAGACACTTCACCTACCACCTACTGGTGATGGCCAGAGGGGCCGATGGCGCGATATGGCAGCCTCGCTTCTGTCAGTCTGTCCCAGGGCAGCTGTGGCTACAACTGTAGCTGCCTCCACCAGTGTGTGAATGTGAGAGTGAATGAATAGTGGAATTGTAAAGCGCTTTGAGGGCATCAAAAAGCACTATATAAATGCAATCCATTATTATCATCATCATCATCATCATCTTCGGGTGAAATCAAACCAACTAAATGATAAATGCTGATGTTCTTATTTCAAGTCTGGCTGCTGTGTGTCGCAGCTCTAAATCAAATATACAAAGGGCAAAAAAGGGCAACTTTAAACTTGAGCTCATCGAGGTTTAATTGGATCTGATCGATGTTTGAGTATAATTTGTCAAGTTCTGCTCCCCAGTTCTCAGCCCATGGTAACTGCCATATGCAATTCTTCCATCTTTTCAGCTAACAGAAGGCAGAATCAGTGGATGGATTTGATGGAGGAACCATACTAGTTTTGCTTATACATAATTTGGTGTTCTGTGTGTTCAGTGGTTTTGAAGGTTCATAGTTACTGAAAATTAGGTGAGGGAGTAGTACGAGTCTTGCAAAAGAAGCAGTACTGAAGTTTGGTGGTATTGATACTTAGGACTATTGTAACAGACCACACTTTTGTTCTTTAACACTGGCTGTTAAAATCAACTTTCCTTTCAAAGAACCTGAAAGTCTGGTGTTTTCACTTGTCCTCACGCCACACCATCTCGAAGAGAATACAGATATGCTGATAAATCATGGGATTAGCTGACACTGGCTTTGTTGACTGATATCAGCAGATGAGATGGTATTTAGCAGTGTAAGTGGTATCTGCTGTTTCACACCAGGTTTGTGCTGGATGTATGCGTCTATATATAATCGGTTTGTATAAGCTGGCACAGCCAAGAATAATCAATGATAACAGCTGAGGCAGTTTTATTAACAGCATTGCATTTATTGCCTTTATTGAGTTCTAATTCATTTCAGGCATGCAGGCGAGAAGACCTACACAGACTTTGAGCAGGAATGCAACTGTGTTCTGCATAATTTGGACATGGCATTTGAAAAAAGCTTGCATATGACTCACTTGTGCAAAAGTTGGGCAGGACCTGGAAGATTTGCTGTGGTACATGGAACTATGAATTCTGCTGTCTACCAAAACATCATGAAGGAGAATGTCCAACCATCTGTTAGTGACCTCAAGCTGAAGCACACTTGGGTTCTGCGGCAGGACAATGATCCAAAACACACCAGCAAGAAAAACAAAATGAGGACTTTTGAAGTAGTCTTGCCAGAGTACTGATCTGAATCCAATTGAGGTGCATGACCTTAAAAAGGTGGTTCATGCTCGAAAAACCCTCCAGTGTGAGTGTGAATTACAAGAATTCTGCATGGATGATGAGTGGGTCAGAATTGCTCCACAGCGCTATGGAAAACTCATTGCCAGGTATCACAAACTCTTTATTGCAGTTGTTGCTGCTAAGAGTGGCCCAACTATTTTTTAGGTTTAGGGGGTGTACACTTTATTAATAGTGACAAACATACAAAAACCAGGAAATCAGGAAGGCGGCAAAGACTTCTTTCACCCCACTGTACTTGACCCCTAACAAAATTGTCTGTGATACTATCCTGAGTAGATGCAGTAATATATTATACACAGGTTACTTTCATGTCAAACAGGTGAAGTGAACTTCATGTATGCTTAATTTCTTCAAAGGAAAGCAGTAGTAACATCCGTGACAACTAAACTGCTTGCACATAACTGCCTATGCATATGTAGAAGCCCAGGTTACCCTCAGGATCCTCAGCATACACAGTGACTGTGCTGTAAATAACACTGAGAACAGCAGCCTGGGGTTCAAATGATCAATAGTGCATTGGAAAACGAGCCCCTCCAATGTACTGCTGTAGCCATTTTCTGCTGGATTCATTCCTCATGCTGTGGCTGTGCCGTCTCTGAAATCTGCTGTGTGACATCACCAATCAAAACAAATTGCCAGCACTGTGGGATTAGCATTTTAGCAGGTTATGGTGTGGGTGTTCAGTCTGTGTGGGCAGGGTTAGCAGAATACTTAACATTGTTTGCTAATCCTGAAGCTGTACTCCAATGAATGTCTGTCACATCATGCAGTATATGCACACTCAAATGCACCGCCGACTGGTGCCGCTCACTCCCACCAGTAAAGGTCAGCGTATGTATAATGGAGCACATGCAAGTCACCTCTCACTCAAATGACCCTTCAATAATTTTATTATTCTTACCCCTCAGCCATAAAGGGAGGATGGGCTGTTTTTGTCACCTTGCCAGTTGGGCAGGCAGGCAAAGTGAAGCATTTGTGAACTAAATGTCAACAGATTCACAAATTACCCACAATGCCACAGCTCATTTTAGCGAGTGGGACTGGTCCCTTCATGTCAGATCAGCTTGTTGTGGATGCTAACAAGCAAATACAACAGGCAGATAGGTGGCATCCATAACTCCTCACTAATGGATGTTTGGTGCCACATTTGTTTAAATGTTTAAAAAGTCTGCATGTATCGTAAATCTAAACTGCAAGGTGGGGCAGGATCCCTGTGTTACCTACAGCTGTACGTGTACAGAGTTGGAACACTGCAGCTATACACAGCGTGGTCAGTGTGTGTGTGTGTGTGTGTGTGTGTGTGTGTGTACACACAGATGATGGAAGACTGAGGCAGTCAGAACATGCCAGCTTGATATTTTTAGACAGTTCAGGTGATCTCGCTAATGAGACAAAGCTCAAAGGAGCTGGCGCCTGAAGTAAGTGTGTGTGTGTGTGTGTGTGTGAGAGAGAGAGAGAGAGAGAGAGGGTGGGAGAGGCCATTTGTTGAATTAGCTGGGCAGTGTTGAAGTGTTCAGCGATTAAGTTTAATCCTTGAGTCTTGGTGATGTAAGGCCTGACGTTTTTTTCCCCCCCTCTCTCCTAATACCTCTCCTGCATGTTTGGTCCTTGCTTTTGAAAACCTGTTTTTGTGTGTGGGAGGGGGTTGATTGTGAGGGTAGGAGGGAATGCCCTGTCCATTAGGCTGTGTAAATACAGCATGTGTGGATGCATATGAGGACGTTTATTCGTCAGACCGGAAATGATGCATCATGTCTGTAGGGGAAGATAAAACGGAAGGGAAGAAGTGACAATATATGATAGTAGACGTGAGGCCAAAAACAAGTGCCCTAAACTGAATCAGTGAGGACGGTGAACTGAAACAATAGCTGCTTTCTAAAAGCTTTAAAGGGAATTTTGTGATGTCCAGTTTCTGATTTGTGTAAGTAAAGTGTAGAGCGTTTTTTTTTTTCTTTTGTCTGAACCAAAGAAGAAGCAGGCCTGTTAATACAAGCCTGATTCAAAGGCATGTTGTACGATATATCGTACTCTGATTTAAGGCTGCCACAAACGATTATTTTGATAGTCGACTAGTCACCGATTATTTTTGCGATTAGTCGACTAATCAGATCATGCATCCATTGGATGTAAAACGTACAGCTTATTGCATCAGCATCTGCTCTTATATAACTATCATTAGCTTACAGCCTGAAGTGTTTAAGGTATGTGCTAACTAAAAATAAAGACAAGATGATAGTTTATTAAATTTTAATGAAATTTGCAGATTGTTTCGGTGGAGTTTAATGAACTCAGCCGTCCGCTCCTTGCTATCTAAAATATAACAGGACACCGGAGTGAATTTTCGAGCATCTCACACTTCTGATAATCAGTTGCCTGCTTGACGTTTATTCAGCTGTGTAAAAACTATAACTTTAATCTCAGCCAAACCGATTTACTCAGGAACAAATAAAATACTGAAAAAAGCCAAACAATATAATTTTTAAGTTATCTAAGTCACTCATATATCATGTTTAACCTGAGTAGCGAAAGACGGCAGTGGGTTTGAAAACGATTTGCCGGGAGTCCGGCGTTCTCAACGGCTCTAGTGAGCCTTGAACCCCGGTTAGCTATCGAGCTGGTGGGTAACAGACGGTTTTATATGCGACACATGCTTCTCGCACAAGGCCTGAGCTTGTCTACCAATCAGAAGGTCGCCATATGTCCATATGTTGAACTGTCCTTGAGAGAGATCCTGAATGCTGAGTTGCCCCTGATGTATCTTTCAGAGTGTGCGTGTGTGCGTGAGATTGTATGATAAAAGAATGTATGAATGTGTGTATGTGGTTGGCTGGGTGAGACTTGTGGTAGAAGTACGAATCCATTTCTTCAGACACACAGCTCATTTTGAGATGATGGTTGATCATTTTGAAGATGGGCAATGGTCCATTTATTAGAACTTCAGACTCCTGTTGATAGATGTTGTTGATCAGAACCAACTTTTCCATCATTTGGCCTGAGTGGAGCTGACAATGAGTCAGTCTGGGCTGGATTTATAACACAATACACAAGCACATCGTTATGAAAATATAGGAGGGAAATAAGTGAATTTAAGACACATCTGTGTCTTACAGGACATGTGGGAGGGTGAGAATGAACGGCTTATATTTGTTTAGCCATCTATTTTTGCTCATACGTGATACTAATCGGTAAAGCCAAGATGCAAAGTCTTGAGTGTCAGCATTGCATGTGTACCGGTTTCTGTGGACAGTAGCTTGTTATACCTGCCAGTCTCGTGCCTTCATTTGTCTCCATCCCTAATGTTCTGCTTCAATGTGTGTTTGATGGGAAAATGTCGCTGACATTCTAAGGCAGGCAGACGAGGGCCGTAACTGCCTCACCAGGCCTCCTGGAAGTGCCACAGTCCACTGACAGTCTCGTCTCTGTCGCTCTACACCATTCTTCACACACTGCTGATGGCCACAGAGGCTATTACCATGGCAACAGTGCCTCTCAACCCTGCAAGCCACATGGAAGTGTTTTTTTTTGTTTGTTTTTTTAAATCCCCCCACCCACCTTCTCTCTGATGATGTTTCGAGTCTTTATTCGATAACAGTGTGAGATGTCTGTCCATTGTTGGTGTGTTTGAGAGCGGCGCTGTACTTTTATCCATGTAATCTCCAGGGCCATTTTCTGTAATTATGAACTGTGTGTGTATGTGTGTTGGTACAGTTGTAAAGTGGTGAGTGGAATTAGTTGCTTTAGTGGCCTTTCTTAAGAATAAGACAGCTTCAGTCTTTCTTAAGGCTCATACAGTAAATACAGCTGCTTGGGTTTCAGCTCTGCGTTCTGCCAAGTGTTTACGCTGTGTGTGTGTGTGTGTCTCACCTCATGTTGGCTATAATACTATCATGTATTTACAGAACAGTCACATTGTGCCTCAATTTTGCTTTTGTATGTTTTATTGTCTAGTTTTATACCAAATAATTTCCTTATTGCCTCTGTGCTTGTACATTCCACTGTCATATATTCTGCTTATTTCACATTTCTTTGATATGCTTAACAACTTGGAGGAATTAAAGTCATTATGATTAGAGGCATGTGAGGTACGCTGATGAGCATATCGTACAGATTGTTGATAGACACATGGTAAATGGCCTGTATTTGTATAGCGCTTTATGGTAAGTCAGTAACTACATCAGTGCGTTACTTCCCTAACCAAATGCCCAATGACACAGAGTGTCACACGTGAATCAGCTGTAATCCTAAAGCTAACACTGGTCGGCACTTTTGGTAATACCATTACTATGTTAATGAGCTATAAGAGGATGAGGTTTCATAAACTGTTAAAACTGTTACATCCACATACATCAAAAAAAGAAAGTTAGACGAGGCCTGTTATAACTTTGACTTTAGGAGAAGTCGAAGGAGATCTGCTCGTCCTAAGTTTATGTTCTGTCTTATGTTTAATGTTTGGACTCCACTGGAGAGGCTAAAAACATTGTTGACCAGCAGACTGATAAATATTGCTGTTTAACTGAGATGTATACTCACTTTCACTCACTGTATTTCTGCTTTGTGTCTCACAGGCTTCCTGCTCTTCAAGGACTTCTGTATGAATGAAATAGATGAGGCTGTGCCTCAACTCAAGTTCTACGAAGAAGTAAGTGTCCCATGCCCTGCGAATTAGAGTGCACAAAAGGGCATGGATGACCGGTTTGGGGCCCGTAATCCTGCTAATTCAGATTGAGCCTTCCGCATTCTGTGGTGTCGCTAAGCTGTGTGTGTGTGTTTTCTGTTTCAGATTAAGGACTATGAGAAGCTGGACTCTGAGGAGGAGCGGTTGAGCCGCAGCCGGCAGATTTACGATGTGTACATCATGAAGGAGCTCCTGTCCTGTTCACACGTGAGCATGCGGCCTTAATATCCACATTTTAACCACAGGACTCTGGTTCAAGCACACGCAGACAAACATGCACACACCTCATGGGCATCTAATGATCCGCTCCCTAATATTCCCTTATGTGAAAGCCGAGGAATCTGAGAGGTTTACGACACAAAGAGATCAGGAAAGCCACATTGTTGAAAAATATCAGAAAGAGACTGGTCAGTGGAACCTGGGATCATAAATGGAAACCAGATGGTTTTAGTAACATACATTGAATCCCATATGGTAAATGGCCTGCATTTGTATAGCGCTTTTCTAGTCCCTAAGGACCCCAAAGCGCTTCACACTACATTCAGTCATTCACCCATTCACACACACATTCACACACTGGCGATGGCAAGCTACATTGTAGCCACAGCTGCCCTGGGGCGCACTGACAGAGTGCGCCCCAGGGCAAATTATTAATATCCTCGATATTAATAATTTAATCTACAATTAATAATTTACTAGTGATTTAAATCTATACTATACTGTTGTTGGACCAATCCCGATCCCTGTAAAGCACAGTCTACTCCAGTCGTCACCCTGCTTCTTCCTCTTCACCCGGCTTCTGGAAAAAGTCTAAACACACACACTTTTGTCCTGCTTTTGTCCTCATGCAAGGCAACAATTTGGGATGTAAAACAAGCACAGTGCATGCTGCGACTGTCTAAATGGAGGAAGTTATTAAACACCCACCACCCACGCAAACCCAGATATTGGTGTTGCTCTCTGCAGCAGCGTTACAGTAGGGGTCGCACATGCTCACAACAGAGAAAACAGAAGTGAAATTAATGGTTATGCTGCATTTTTAATGGCCTTTGGTTTTATTTCCTCCTCTTTGTCTTAGCCATTCTCTAAGAAAGCAGTGGACCATGTGCAGAGTCACTTGGCGAAGAAACAGGTCCCCCCAAACCTTTTTCAGGTAAATACTATTTGATCTCTGAAGCTGCACTTGTCTGACTGCTCTTTTAAACATGTAGGAAAAAAGAAAGTGAAGGATGGAAATAGTTTGATTTGATGATTGTAGACCTTTTACTTGTTTTCAGCTCAGCTCATTGCCCCATATATTTCAAAGGAAATGGTCACTTGTTGTGTTTGATCCCACATACTCCATTAGTACCCTGTTGGTGGAGCCCTGACCCCAAAATGTGACTGAAGAAATGGTGCTTCCATTATTATTGTGCAAGTTGTTTGATAAGAGACACACACAGTGATATCCTGCCGCTATTGACAGAATAAAACTGGGACAAAAACTCCTCAGTCAGGTTTCGAAACCCTCAACGGTCAAACAGAACAAACATGAAACTTCCAAAACTTGTTAGTGCTGCGTTGATACATGCATTTAGAATAGGTGGCAGTAAGAATGACTGGACTGTGAGCAGGGCAGGAGTCATGCATGTGTTAGCATATTTGTGGTTTTGTTTTGTAGTTGTTTTTTTTTAATGATGCCACTCTGCATCACAATGAAATGTAACATTTCATTAACAGACAAGTTTGTAGGTCTACACTGACTTTTATAAAAGGCAAGTGCCGCTTGATGACCTGAACAGGGCCAAAACAAAATATCAGAACAGCAGCATGCAACACTGCACGTGCTCCTTTGAAACAAAATACCTGTAACACTGTGTGTGTATTGAAGGAACATTTTAGGATCATAAATCACTTTGGTGGCTTTACTTAGGTTCTGAAAACCCCGTGGTGGTTTCTAGAGGAGCACTCATCTCCACCTTTCAGGCCAATTTACCAAAATAAAAAAATCCCCCCACAAAAACACCACCTATTTTGGGATTTATTTATTTTTTCTCCATTCTTAATTGACTGGTGTGGTATGTGTGCGTGATTGACATGTCATGTCCATGTCAAAGAGTGTCTATAGCACTTGAGTTGTACCAGATTCCCTTCTGCGCTCAATATTTGAATGTTATTGTTTTCGTTCATGCTGTTGGTAATTAAACTTTTACCATGGCATCGCTTGCTAAAATGCCACCCAGGAAAATAACATGCAGAGCAACACAGACAGGAGCTGTGTTTGAGCTCAGTAAATCTAATCAGCAACTTCCTCTTTTAGACTACAACATGGCTTATTTTATGGATATAAAATTATACCCAGTAACTCTAAGATGTTATATCAACTTGTTAGTATTTCCTCTATATTTTCTCAGTCCTTGGGTTGTATGTGCAGCAGTAATACAGTGCCACTGTGTTACAACTGCACAAACAACTCAAAGACTCTTTGAGTCACAAACAAGATGTAAATGTTCAGTGGGCATTTCTGTGAAACAAGTTAGCTCACAAATACAAACCAGGTAAACAAGGCTGAGCCTCAGAAACAGTAAGTGAACATGCAGTCCTGCCCACTCAGGAAAATAATTCACATACACCTGCAAAGCATTTTTGTCCACACACTTGCTGAAGTGTGTGTGTGTGTGTGTGTGTGTGTGTGTGTGTGTGTGTGTGTGTGTGTGTGTGTGTGTGTCTTTAGCCATACATCGTGGAGATCTGTGACAGCTTGAGAGGAAACATCTTCCAGAAGTTCATTGAGAGGTAATCATACTAGATGCATTTTATTTTTGTTTCTCTTCCTCTTATTTTTTCAGCGGGGTGGTAGCTGACATCATATGTTGACATTTTGCTTTTTTCCTCCAGTGATAAATTCACTCGTTTTTGCCAGTGGAAGAATGTGGAGCTCAACATCCATGTGAGTATGGGGGACAGGGGGATTCTCCCAAAAGTTGACTATGACTGTTTTATCTTATCGACTTAATGGGTTTGTAAAGAACCGTGTGGTTCTTTAGCAATTTCCCTCCATCCAATGAAACACACCAGAACCCACCCACCCAGAGTTTTCTGTCTCTGAGAGGAAGGCCATGTTTTTCTTCAGCTTGAGTTAAAGTCTCTGTGCTCCTCTCTCCTCCCTCAGCTGACCATGAATGACTTCAGCGTGCATCGGATCATCGGCAGGGGCGGCTTTGGAGAGGTGTACGGCTGCAGGAAGGCAGACACGGGAAAAATGTGAGCTCCATAAATGTATTTAAAGGCACACTCGGTGCAGTTACCTCTGCATGTGTAACCTGTGTCTGTCGCTCTGATTGTCAGGTATGCCATGAAGTGTTTGGACAAGAAAAGGATCAAAATGAAGCAGGGGGAGACTCTCGCACTCAACGAGAGAATCATGCTGTCATTAGTGAGCACAGGGGTGAGTTACACACCATGTTTGCACCAACAAAGGTTTTACTTTTTTTTAAATACTCAGCATGTTTTTAAAAATGCAATTCAGTACATTGCAATATGGTATACCAGTAAAACATAGTTACTCATACAGATCTCACTTATTCTAAACTCTAAAAGCCACCAACATTGTTTTATACTTAGGAGTGATTGGCGGTGTTTAATATATAATATGTCTCAGTGCTGCACAGAGACTTCCTGTATGGAACAGACTGCTTTGGTTTGAGCGCACAGGTTAAAAACAGCCTGAGAGATTTTCCTCTAAAAAGACACTACTTCCAGAAACTACAAACAGAACTTTGTTTTCTGTCCATTCTTCAGCTCACCTCCCCTAACACTTAGCCCATGTCTTCTTGAGTGGGCAAGTTAAATATATGTGTATGAAATATTGTTAAACAGACTCCACCTTAAGCAGTAAAATATTGCCCACCATATTCTCACTTTGACTTTGATTTCCACATCAGAAGAAAATTTTTTTTTATCAAAGAAGAAAACTGATCAAGTTGATTTTGGGGGAAAATAAAGCACAATAGCATCATCGGTTTATTTTCTCTACAGAAATTCTATTCATTCAAATTCCCTTGATTGTCCACACCCATCCTGCAGTAACTCTGTGCTCCATCAACAAGGCCCCCTGAGAGACTGAGAATCTCTGCTGTAGCTGCAGAGTGGTGTCAGTTCAGACAGGCCACCGGGCAAAGCTCAGCTGACATCTTTCTTCAAATCCAGTTAGGAAGCCTCTCATCGGACGCTCTGTTTAGCCTACCCTAACCCTTTGCTTACCCACAGTTGCTGAACACCTGCAAGCCGTTTTGCACCCCATGCCCACTGAAGTTGCTTCCTTCATGCTGAATCTGCTTTAACTGTTGTCATATCGATGATATTATATCATCGATGCCTGTGCTGTTCCTGCTGGGTCATTCAGGGGATACCTCAATTTATAGCCCTGATGCCTAATGTCAGTGTCCCTGAGGCTACAGTGGTCCTGAATGAAATCCATCTTTCTGATTTAAAAATCAGTTTTTGTGCTGCATGGCTGTGTTTTACTAGAGGTTCTCAGTTCTTTTTCCACTACTAGCTGTATAACCCATTTTAGGAAAACCACAAGAGTAAGGTTAGCTGGGAGGAGTTCACTTGTAGACTTTAAACTCGTTCTCTCTGCATCTTCCTTCAGGACTGCCCGTTCATTGTGTGTATGACGTATGCCTTCCACACGCCTGACAAGCTGTGCTTTATCCTGGACCTCATGAACGGTAGGATGTCCCACACCTTCCTTCCTGCCTTAGATTAAACTCCTGCCGAGTCCAATCTGTCCTGAGACACAAAGATTGGATTACTCGGACTGCCAGTCGCCACTCAGGCCATTCCTCCCTCAGGGGGTTGATAGGATTTTGATCTCATTGATGACGCCTCACACCACCTGCCTGTGTTAGATTCTTTTGCATCTAAGATCAGCCTCCTTTTGAAGTCACACCTCAATGTTAAGTAGATCCTGTTCAGGACTGGCCAACTTTCAAAGTCAACAGTCACCACCAAACAATGTCCACTGCTCGCTATTTAAACTTCAGTTATGCTAATGAATACAGATAATCATTAGCTCAGTGAGACAGCTGGAAAAGAGAAGAGTGTCGTAGAGAGCCTGCCATTGATTTTCATTTTCTCCCCCACGAGAAGGTTACCACAACTTATGGACAGATATTGATTTAAACTGAGGTGTTTTGATGTCATGCACTTACTGTGTATGTTTGTGTGTGTGTGTGTGTCTCTCTCTCTGTGTTCAGGGGGTGATCTGCACTACCACCTGTCTCAGCACGGCGTGTTCAGTGAGAAAGAGATGCGTTTTTATGCAGCTGAAATCATCCTGGGTCTGGAGCACATGCACAACCGCTTTGTCGTCTACAGAGACCTCAAGGTAGACTCCCCCTGATTCCAGACGGAAATCATCCTGAACACAATCATTCCTTTAATCAGCATATTCTATGATGTGGCCAACAATGAGTTTTTCCTGTCAAAACTTAAAAGCAGCTTTTCATACAATAAATTCTGAGGACTCACTTTATGCATAACCTGGAATCTATTTACAGTGGACTGAGGTGAAATTTATACCCAACATCCAAGAAACCCTCAGGACAGCCTCCATCTAAATAACTCAGGTCCTACCAGCTGGTGCATTACTGAGCTGCATTACATATAGGTTTCCCTAATATTTTGCCCCGTTAATGTATACTGATCTGTAGCAGAAAAAAAAAAAACCCAAAAAACTTAGAAGCTAGCTGTGGTATAGGGGATTACTAGCTACTACCTCTGATTGACTTAACCGGGTGTTACTGCCGACGTCAATCGTAAGTCTACGGAATTTACATTTGCCCTTGTCCAGCAGTTTAAAATTTCCTTCAGTGTCACCTGCTCTGGCCCCTGGAAGACATTTGACTATGGTTGCTGGTGTCTCTAGCTTCACATCATGTCTTAGAACAGAATCGCCAATTTGCAGAGTTTGGTCCACACACATGAATGGGGTTGATGGCATACCGGGGGCTTCTTCTATGCTTCCTCCTCACCGTCACCCAGTCATCCTGTTTTCTCGGCTGCTCACGACAGTCTGTTGGGGCAGAGCTAACGGGGCTACGCTACCTTCAGCTGCACCTGCTACAGGGGCCTGGCTAGCTGCAGGTTTTTTAACAATGCAAGCTGCGTTTCCAGTTCAGGGACCTTAGCCTCCAGAGCTGCAAACAGGTTAATTCCATTACAAGTATTGCTATTTCTAAAGGAGGCCGATGAGTAACTAAACATCTGACACACAGAGCAGGAAGAGACAGGTCAAGAGGCCATGTTGCCATTGCGTCAGCTATGAGCTAAACTGGCAAACAGTCATCTAAAGCAATGGAAAAAATATTGTAGTAAACAGCGTGTTTTGCACAGCACTAAATAAAGGATGGGAGTATAATAATATAAATGACAATAAATAATAAATATAATATCGTCATCCAATATAGGACTTGAAATAAATCAGTCCAGCAATTCACCTCACCATAATCGGTGTCTGTGGCTTATTACTGCGGGGCACTGAACACATGCTCTCCACGTTCAACTTTCAACTTACAGATCCTTTTTTTGTATGTGTGTCTTTGTATCGTTCATCTGTAAAAGCAGCACCTTTCATATTCCATGCAGTCGTATAAATCCGCCTCTGAAAATAGTCCCTCAACATATTTGTCCGGCTTAGCTAAAACTGAAGCGACCAGCTGTTTCAGGAAATCGCTGAGTGGTTTAAAAAGGTAATGACCACATACAGCATCTGAGCGTTTTTCTACTTCCCGGGAGTCGCACAAAGCAAGAAAACACAATTTTGTACTTCATAGGATTTATTTACCATCAGAAAAATGTTTAATATCACCAGAGTTTTAATCCTTTGCTTTAAAAAAATCAAAACAACCAAAACTGCAATGATTATAATTAACTGCACATCAGAACCTGTGCCATGTTCCCTTTAGATAACAGTTTGATATTCAGGCTGTAAAAGGGGGATTCTAACTTTTTAGATGAGCACCCCTTAGTCCACTCACCCACCGCTGCACCTCCACAGCTTCCACGCTTCATAGCTTCATATCAACCAATTTGTCAGCTGTCCTCTGTTTTTTCTCCGATTCCCCTGTTTGGACTGGCTGCCATCATAATGGATATATTTTGCTGGAAGTCAGGGAGCAGTTTTAGTGCTTCAGTAAACAGTGCAGTTCAATGCAAATAATACTAAGGCAGCATTGGACAGAAAGAAAGAGAGTGAGCTCCAGATGTGCCAAACGGCGGAGGATAACCAGGACAGGAGGCGCTCTTACTGTCTGTATTCACACAGAATCTCTGCTAAGGAACGGAAATTGTAACTTAAGTCTTGAATTAGTGAGCTCTCCAACATTGTATCCTATGCTTTATTGTGTTATCTCTCACATTCTCCATCACCCTCTCATCACTCTGCCTATGTGTATGTCCTCCCTCAGCCAGCTAATATCCTGTTGGATGAACACGGTCATGTTCGTATCTCTGACCTCGGCTTGGCCTGCGACTTTTCCAAGAAGAAGCCCCACGCCAGCGTGTAAGTTCATCTGAGTTTAACTCTGCACAGCATTTGTGTCTGGGGGTAGGTGGGTGGGCTGGCTCATAAATGTATATAAATCTATATTAATATGAAATACAGCTGGCGCTGCTCGGGGTTCTCTCTGAACATCTCTCGCAGTGATTACATTTTAAATGGGTCGGACTGTCTCAGCTCGCTGCACTTTGACAAGTGGAGAGGATTGTGCCGACCTGATGGATCATGCATTAAAGGGCAAATAAAAAGAGTCTGTGGTGAGGTTCCCAAGAAGCGAGCTGTATTAAGTTACTGTTAATGCAAGTCAAACATTTCCTGCTGCTGCAGCTTCACATTAAAAGCTTTTTAAGTGGTGAAACACATTTTAATTGAATATGAAGTAACCACAGGAAATGCATTGTGTTGCTGCGTACTCTGCTGATTAATGTGCTCCTCGGAGATTGTTAGTGAGCAAAAGGACAGCACTGTAATGTCTTGGGCAGCGAGTTGTCAGAAAGAGACGCTGAGGAGGACAAACATCCCACTGCAACTTCTTGTCCATCCAGTCAGCGATGTGGGTTGAAATGATGTCTTCATATTGGTTGGGTGAGTGGTGATATATGATACACCACGATTACATGAAGTGTTCTTCAGTAAATCACCGCTAACTAATCAGTTGCAATTCAAAGATCAGTTTTCTGCCCATGATTGTGGTGCCTTTAAAGCTTTGTGTGTCAGGTCCACAAACATAGTGGTGGACTGCTGTCCATCACACGTTGACATTTTAAGTAGCTGTGCAGGACTGGCAGCGTGCCCCTCAGTCGACTTGAGATGGAGACTGGCAGCAATGCTTGAGTGATTGATCCCTAATACGTCAATGAATTGCTTCGCCCTGCATGGATCATAATGTGGAGCTCAGTGAGCTCGCAGCAGACATTCAGCATCTTTTCATTACAGTTATTATCACTGATACTTTTAACTGTCTACTTGTACATTGTTGGAAAATATTCTTTCTTGGATTCATTTGAATATTTTCAGACATGTTTTCTTGGGCTCTGTTCATTGTTATTTTACATGATTGATGCTCCATTTATGCTAATGTTTATAGCTCTACTCTCCTGCAAACGATGAAAGCTAAACACAAGGGCCTACATTGGGTTCAGTTTCAGTAAAATGGATTTCTGCAAAGAGGTGTAATGAATTGGTACTTTAGAACGGTGTTAATAACTAGATTAAAAAAATGTATAATAAAAAGAATAAGCCCAGAAGGGCTGACTGTCCTGAACATCTTTATAATAATTATTGAGAGAAATACCAATTTCCTGCATTCATTGTTTTGACGTGTGCTGTGCTTGTTGCAGTGGCACTCATGGCTACATGGCTCCAGAGGTTCTTCAGAAGGGGACGGCATACGACAGCAGTGCCGACTGGTTCTCCTTAGGCTGCATGCTCTTCAAACTCCTCCGAGGGTAACCACTCAGGCTTTACTTGTTCCTCTCAGCGCATCTATCCCCCTTGCTGCACTGTCCTGACTTCCTGTCAGCTTTCAGCCTGCTCTGCCACTCTCAGTAAACTCTTCGAATCTGCTCGCTCGCCTTTCTCGGCATCTCTCACCAGCCTGCTTTCTATTTGGTGTGTGTTTGATCTTGTTTGTGTGCAAGCCTGTGTGTGTGTGTTTGTTTGATCTGGAGTGTGTAAATGCCAGAGGTCTGGGTACAGTAGGTCAGAAATCCGGTAAAAGCAGCTGTGTGTGTGTGCGTGCGCGTGTGTGTGTGTGTGTGTGGGGTGTTGGGCGGGTTTGCTTATCCTGAGTGAGCAAAAGAGAAGAGCAAGTGTGACGTGAATCCATTGATGTTCAGATCCATGTGTTTGAACACTTTAAAGAGGAAGAGTGTGTAGGCCTTTGGTCAAAGGTTGTCTGCGTCTTTCAACACTAGAGTCCAAATTCTCAGAGCTGGATGAGATTTTTTTTTTCTTTCTTTTCTTTTGGAAAACACTCAAAGCAAGATGTGGTCAGTATCATTGTTTTCTTCTTTTTACACACACATATACACACACACCCCCCCCTCCCCTCCCAAAATATCACTCCATCAATTAGTGAACAGTCTCTGAAATAATAATTTTCATCCTGTTCCATGCCCATATTTAATTTGACACACTACAGGGTTTTGGCTAGGAAGACTGGCTTCAGGTTTAATAGACGTTATTTTGCATATTTTTGTATTTTTTCCACACTGTTGACGATGTGTTACCTCTCTCTAGTATTATCTCTTTCTGAGCAGCTGATACATTTTCGTTCTTGGCTTTACTCATCCGGACATCCTGGCTTCCGAGAAATTATTTTTTTTCTTTCACCAACGCACCACTACCTTTTTTTGAGGGAGTGGGGAACACTAGCATATACTGTACTGCCAAACCTAATCAATCCATAATTTTCATGTTTATCTAACTTGCGCACTATTTACTGTAAATCTACTTAGAAGCGGGCAAGAAGCCAGCTAGCTGTAGCTTACTTACTGCTGCACTTGTTTCATAACTTTAGCAGCGAGCAAGCCAGCTTACCTGCCAGAAGGGTTAAAGAACTTAACTAGCTAGTAGAGATAAGCATTGAAGCTAGCAGAGAAGCTAACATTAGCCAGAAGAAAGCAATCTAAATAAAGTTCTCTCCAGATCCGGTGCCCTGCCTGTACCCCCCCCCCCCCCCCCCCCCCCCCCCCAAGTCAATATAAGTGACAATTTTTTTTTTTTTTTTTTTTTTTAAGTCACCGCCTCTGTTCTAATTGAAGCTATTGTGTTCCTAACCTTTTAATCCAGTCCTTTGACTCGTGAACTTTGTGCAAGGATGGAACTATTTTTGCAGTATGCACTAACCTGTGCCACATTAGAATGCTTAAGCTAAAATGTGGTTCATCATGAATCTTAATTCAGTCTGATAGTGCCAGTTGGATAGATGGTGTAGGAAGTCCGGCTGTTAAAGCATTAAAAAACTCCTACTTTCTTCAGTGTTCCACACCAGCTGCACAAACACTCATTAACATCTACCAAGTCAGCATTTGAAGCTGCAGGTGTGTTGGCAGCGTCTGTGTAATTTACCTGAGGGAGTTTTTTGTTCTTGCTTCCAAACACCTCTTTTCTCACTCCATCCATCTCCACTTCTGCTGTTCCTAGTCATCGACAGTGTCATCACCTCGCTCTCTGTCTCTTCTGTTTTAGGCACAGTCCCTTCAGACAGCACAAGACCAAAGACAAACATGAGATCGACCGCATGACGCTCACCATGGTAAGATACATCCACACTACATGAGAGAAGTTGCATGAGAAGGCAGAGATGCGTGGGTGTCTGTGTGTAAACACATCTCAAAGCACACATAGGGGATCGTGTGTGTGTGTGTCTTTGCTTTACCCTAAGCACATGGGTTTGGCCTGTTTGGCTTACAGTAATTCCAAATGTGTACACACTCATATATATATTCATATATAGGTGCGTACTGCACTGTGAACAAACAGCCTGAGCAGAATCTGTTACTAGTCTTTCCTGCTCATCTTTGACAGGGTTGTATGTAAGTTTTGGGATCAGCTTTTAGTGTCTTTGCCTGTTGACCTTGCTTTTTTGTAGGTGTGCAGATAGAAATGGGAGCAGTATCCACTGTCACTCTTCCACTAGGAGCAAATCTCGTAAAATAGCTCACTGTTTACAGGAACACAGCTGGATGAGCGAAAGTAGCCATTAGCTTGATCATTGTTTGCTGTGGGTTCAAACTTGTACACAGATCAAGTCCCTCTAAAACAAAATCATTCCACTGTGTGACTAAATGTAACTCTTTTTAATTAGTACCTAATTGACTCAATTTTGGTTGTTTTGAGTACCACATAATGTACGTGGGGTCGTTGTATGCGACACAAACACAACGACAATGGAGGATGTCGAGTCAGTGGTGTACCTGCTGCTAAGTCTGTGGCTATGTGTAAGACTCATGGACCGCTGTATTGGTTTGTGTGCGGCCGTTTCCCTCGTTGCCAGGTTTCAAAATCGGCAGTTTTGATTTTCATGAAGTAGTTGCTCTGTTGGATCCTGGGCTGAGCGGGTACTGAAAAAGTACTCGGTACCAGGTACTAGTGGAAAAGGGCTATTATTGTACCTTCAGTACTGCATTAAAGCAGAATGAAGAAACAGCTGACACCATTTTGGCCAAAATTTAAATAATAATAATGTATATTTTATTGATCCCCGTGGGGAAATTCCTCTCTGCATTTAACCCATTCACTCAGTGAAGCAGTGTTGATGTGTTGTTTTGAAGAGATAACAACTGAGTTGAAGTAGGGCTGGGATGGATTTAAGTGTAATACTACGTTTGCATTGTGGGTCTATGAAACTGTCCTTAACAAAGCCTTTGAGGAAAACAAAAAGCACACATCCAGAAACAGAATGACACACCCACTGTTAATACACTGCCCCCTGGTGGTGAAAGTTCAACTCTGCACTGGGTAACTGCACCAAGCATCCTTAAGGTTTGCTAGATGGGGTTGATGAGCAACATTGCACAATTAACTATTATTACACAAAGTAGCTTAGAAGGACTGGAGTCTACTCTGAGTGTTTTTTTTCTGAGGAATTTGATGCTGAGCGTGTGGGATGGATGGTGTCTGCTGAGCCCACCCACGACATGTCTGCTTTACCCTCCTCACATCCACACCAGACTCGTGCAAAGGCGACATGTCATGTTAGAGTGCAGGCAGGTTCGTCGTGACAAAGCACAATGTGAATGTTCACCACAGCCTGACGCTCATCTCTGCCTGCCAGCTGCAGCAGCTGTCCATCACAGGGGAGTGGAGCCAGAGATCTCTCTTTGTTTGTGTGTTTTGTCAGGACATGAAACAGTTGAATTGTGACCGTTCTCCATCCCTCACATACACTGAGCATGCCTGCTAAACAGTGAAAGTATGATCTTTCATATCATAATAAATCCAGATTAGGATTTTAATCCAGCCACTTAATCTGGTTTTATCCCCTTAATCCTTGTCTGGGTGTGTATCTGTGTTTCAGAAAGGGGCTGGGAGAGGAGGAGGATTGCGATTCATTCGTGAACAGACTAAAAATATTGCTCTATATGCCCCAGTGTTTATTAAACGTGATGAATGGTTTCATTACATAAACATGAAGGATGGAGAGCACAGTGAAAAGGCTGAGAGCTGAGCAGCCAAGACAGGAAGAGATGAATGGAGCAGATCTCAGTAGATGGGATGTCTGAACTTTGAAACACCTCCATGAAGCAACTGAGCAAAAAAATCCAAGGGTGGAGGCTGACTTGGGTTGTAGCAGGGGACTGTATGAAGAGAAATGGGCAGGTGCTAAAACGGTTGTTGACTTATCCCACTTATCAACCCTGTCTGTCCGGTGAAGGGCAAAGAGTATGAGTTACTCTCTGCCTTCAGATGAGACTAGAAGAAGAAAAGGGACACTTGAGTCATGGAGCTTTCCAGACTTTTAGAGGAAAATGAAGGGTGGTTAAAAATAAAACTTCAAATTTAAGTTTGCTTTTAAGGGAAGGCTGTGCTATACTGTGGGGAGAAAAAGTGAGGTATAACCACATGCCACACTTTCTGGATGCTGCTCGGCTCCATTTTTTCACCTTTTTGGGGGCAGAACCTGCAGGGACGCATTTCATGTGTAGAGTCCCAAAAGCTAGTTGGAAGAGATTCTTGGAGCAAAAGACACCAACTCGTCTGCAGGTTTCATTTCAAGCTGAACTTTGTCTGGTGTTAAACATAAACTGATACAGCTATTACAAATATTGTGAATGTAGGAAAAGCCTTTTAGTATTCACATCATTTTATTAATTGGTTTTATAAATACTCTTCTAACAACTGTAACTGCCTGAAGTTCTGAAAGTTCATTTATGATGATTTTAAATGTAGGGTAGCACAGAGCCGTTATTCCATAGTTTAACCAAATTGACACAACCAGTGCAGATGTACACGTAGTTAAGACACTGCAGAATTATCAGCAGCACGTATTAAAAGATGTGAGAGAATGGAGTCGTGATCATGATGAGTACATGCAAACTTCTGACCACAGCTGTATAATTGCTGATCTAGTTGTTAACACATTTGCCCTGCACACAAAAAAAGGCTTCTTTGTTTCTGGGAGCAGACCCAGCCTCAGGGGGTCACTGAGTATACTCCTACTGCCTAGATTGTTTTTTTTTTTGTTGTTGTTGAAAAGTTTGTGAAGGTGGACCATAACAGCCGTTACTTTGGTGACTGGTTTTTAACTTTTGTTTTTAGTGGCCTCAGCTGTAATGGTATATACGCTTATTCCATTTTTATTTACTCTTTTCAAAGAAACCTTAAGAACTCTTTCAGCTCTTTATCAGTCATCAGCTGAACATGTAGTCAGTGCAAACGTGACATAAAAATATTACGTCAGTAAGATCAGTGAGGTGAAAAGGTACTGCTTCAGAAAGTTGTACTTTTTTCATAATGCCTCATTGATATGTATTGGCTGTACCAATTACTCTGAGCATTCTATCTACACGTACTCTGTCCTTCATAGATGCAGAGGTGCTGGCCCTGAGTTGGTTGCTTTTATAACAGCTATCTAAGCCTGTCAGAGGAGTTTGGGTGTTATTTTATTTTTAAGCAAAGTGTTCACTGCAAAGTTCACTACTCAGTTCAAACATCTCATTCTCATTCCCTCCTCTTCCCTTCCTTCCTCCCTTCCTTCTTTCCTTCCTCTCTGTTTCACCCGCAGAATGTGGAGCTGCCAGACTCTTTCACTGCAGAGCTCAAAGATCTTCTGGAGGGGCTGCTGCAGAGAGATGTATCCAAGAGGCTCGGCTGCCAGGGCCGTGGGTATGATCTGCACGCACTGCACACACTTATTTTCATATTTTAGTGAGGACCTCTAAGGGTACGTTCACACTGCAGGCGAAAGCACATCAAATCCAACTTTTTTTGACCCTATGCGACCCATATCCGATCATGGTATGACCGTGTGAACGGCACAAATCCGATATTTTCAAATCCGACCTGGGTCACTTTTGTATGTGGTACTGAATCCGATACATATCTGATGTTTTAGTGTGTGACGTCTTCTTTTGCGCATGCGAGCCGCTTTGAGGGTTCACACTAGAGCGCGTTTGCTGTCACATTTTATTTGTAGTGTGAACAAGCACACAAAAAAAATTGGATTTGATCAAAAAATCTGAATTGAGCATTAAGACCTGCAGTGTGAGCGTAGCCTAATTGACATAAAGCCGCTTACCCTAGCCATTAAAAATGAATGCCTAAACCTAAACTAAACATAAACTAATTGTAACCCTAACACTAAAACCACATTTTGAGCCTCAAAAAGGCCTTCAGACACATGGGGATGGGCACTTTGTCCCCATAAGTGACTGTTGGTCCCCACAAGTACACACAGGCTAAATTTCACTTTAACCTCTGTCATGTATCAGTGTTTATATACACAGACATGCAGATAAATTCATCAGTTAGACAAATTTTGCTAAATGTGCTCATTAAGTCTGATAACACTGGGTGGTGTAGTTTGCAGTCCGCTGGAGACAAATGGTGGTGGACATGAAGTGGACTAATAGAAGCTGAGTTCATAACTAATTTGATCATTGCTGTCATTTTGCATCAGCTTATAATTAAAGCCAAGGGATGGATCTTTGTCTGCTTGGGGTTAAATGGCAGAATTGTGTGCGTTTGTCAGAGGGCTGTATTATGGCAAACACTGCCACCTAGTGTGGATATGAGAAGTAACACCGTTTTGTGTGTGTGTGTGTGTGTGTGTGCACGCAGAGCCTCTGAGGTGAAGGAGCATCAGTTTTTCAAAGGCATTGACTGGCAGCAAGTTTACCTCCAGAAGGTAAGTGAGGTTCACTTCTGTTGTGAATCAGCTTTATTCTTTGTTCTCTCAGGATTTCTTGCCTGGAAGCTTATAATCCAAGTCTGGTTTCCATGATGGAGCTGATTAATGTACAGTGTTTGATCAGACAGCGATCACATGGTATACAACTCTGATCTATACTATTATAGCTATAATGCAGGAGAGGTCATGAGCAGGTCTTCAGAGCTATGCTGACAAAAGCTGCAGTAGCTGCTGGTTATGTACATTTATAATTGTTGCTGTCATGATTAGCAAAGAAAAAAAACTGACAAGTCGAGCCCACTTTGAATATGACATTATATCCACAAGTCTGATACTGATACTCAGTATCAGATGAGGCACAACTATTCGTGCGATAAATTAATGAGTTTTGTGAGGTTCTTCAACAGCAGAAGAGTCTAGCTGATTCTTGCCATAGTAATGAGTCTGTGACGTCTGTTTCTGTCTATCAGCCTCACATCTCTACAGTAATTATTTCATTCACAGCAGAAAGTGGGGCTCAGCCTTACAGCAGGTTTTACTCGCCTCACCTGTTGACGAGTGATATTGTCTCCAAGGCCACAAACTTATCTGCCAAAGTTTTTGCCCCCAGTTCACATACTATAACTGGCCACATTAATTGTTGCTCTGCTTTTGCCATCCAGTTCACTAAAAATCTACGACTTGATGGCATCCATTGCTGGGCCAATGTTTACTTAGGAGTTAGCAGGTAGTGCTAACTTCAGTGGGTAGGCTTTCAAATCAGTGTGAACAACCAGACAAAAAAAAATTGGATTTGATCAAAAAATCGGAATTGAGCATTAAGACCTGCAGTGTGACCTTAGCCTTTGTGACCCTTTGACTTAGGGTCAAAGAGCAGAGTCTTTGTTAGGGTTAATATATCATTCAAACTGAAAGCCACATACACTCTTGGAGTTTTGCCTCCAATCAGGTAAACTAATGGAGGCTAACTAACTGACTAACTCTGAATTGGACTACATTAGTCCATGCCAATTACTGTTGCTATGGTTACCTTGAGGGAAGAACTGCTACAGGACTGTTGCTTTGCTAACACTCCTGTTTTGCTTTTATCGTCCTCTCACTTGTTTCACGTTTTGCCTCTTCTTCTGAAATCCATGTGCCTGTTCTCCCCCTCTTCCTCTGTCCAGTACTCTCCTCCTTTAATCCCTCCAAGGGGAGAGGTGAACGCTGCAGATGCTTTTGACATTGGATCTTTTGATGAAGAGGACACCAAGGGCATCAAGGTAAAACAATCTTACACTTCCATCTCCTCTGTTTATTTTAATTCAATTTAGTTTTATTTATATAGCACCAAACCACAACAACAGTCACCTCAAGGTGTTTAATATTGTAAGGTAGACCCTACAATAATACATACAGAGAAAAACCCAACAATTATATGACTCCCTATGAACAAGCACTGTTCATAGGGATGCTACTTTTAACAGGAAGAAATCTCCAACTAGGCTGAGGGAGGGGCGGCCATCTGATACAACCGGTTGGGGAGAGAGAAGGAAGACAGAGATTAATAACAAGTAATGATTCTATGCAGAGGGGTCTATTAACACATGAGTGAGTGAGAAAGGTGACTGAAGAGGACATACTCAATGCACCATGGGAATTCCCCAGCAGCCTACACTTATTGCAGCATAACTACGGGAAGTTTAAGGGTCACCTAATCCAGCCAAAAGGAAGTTTTTATGTCTAATCCTAAAAGCAGAGATAGCGTCTGTCTCCCGAATCGAAACTGGAAGCTGGTTCCATAGGAGGACCTGGAAACTGAAGGGTCTGCCTCCAATTCTACTTTAAAATACTCTAGGAACCACAAGTAAGCCTGCAGTGCAAGAGTGAAGTGCTTCTCAGGGAGTTTTTAGGACATCCTGATAATAACGAATTACAGTAGTCCAGCCTAGAAGTAATAAATGCATGAAAGAGTTTTTCCCATGTCACTCTGAGACAGGATATTTCTAATTTTAGAGATATTGTGCAAATGAAAGAAAACAGTCCTATATATTTGCTTTATATGTGCATTGAAGGACATATCCTGGTCAAAAATGACTCCAAGGTTTCTCATAGTGTTACTGGAGGCCAAGGTAACGCCATCAGAGTAAGAATCTGGTTAGATACAATATTTCCAGGAATTTTAGGGCTGAGTACAGTAACCTCAGTTTTATTTGAATTTAGAAGCAGCAAATTAGAGGTCATCCAGGTCTTTATGTCTTTAAGACGTTTCTGCAGTTTAACTAATTGGTGTGTGTTATCTCTCTTAATGGATGGATAAAGTTGGGTGTTATCTTCATAGCAGTGAATATGTATGCTATGCCTTCTGATGATAATGCCTGAGGGAAGCTAGTTAACGTTAAAGGGATGGTTGGCTCAACAGTGCTCTGACGTTTTGCCAGCCTGGCTGCAGTGCTGAAGAGAAACCTGGGGTTGTTCTTATTTTCTTCAATCAGAGTTCAATAGTAAGATGTTCTAGCTTCACTTTTTTTTTTTCCAGGTTAAATTATGATCTTCTAAATTTGTGATAGGGCATTTCCTCTCCAGCTTACGAGTTATCTGCTTTTAGGGTGAATGTTTGAGTGTTATCCCAGGGAGTCAAGTACTTCTGATTTGAGGCTCTATTTTTCACAGGAGCTACAGTATCCAGTGCCATACTCACTCATATAGTGAGGAGGTAAAATTATTAACAAGATAATTGACCTCTGTTGGAGGAGCGTTCAGGTAGCTGCTCTGCTCTGTGCTGGTACAGGGCATTGAAGATGATAACGGCACATGAATTAAATTCTTAAACTTAGGTACAGCATTTTCAGAAAGACATTTACTGTGATGAAATCTACTCCCCACTGCTGTGTAATCAATTATTGTAAATCTAAATGTTTTTCAGAAATGATCAGACAAGAGAAGGTTTTCAGGAAACACTGTTAAACGTTCAGTTTCTATGCCACATGTTGAAACAAGATCTAGAGTGTGATTAGATTTTTTTTTTTTAGATTTTGAAAGAATTCAATTGAGTCTACTAACAGATTAAATGCCATGTTGAGGCTGTAATTTCTACATGAATGTTAAAATCACCCACAATAATTATTTTATCTGAGCTGAGAAGAAGTCTGAGAAATCAGACAGCTTCAGTGTGTCCTACCCACTGGCTTTTCTTTTGTTTTTGTTTTTTTTCCCATTTCAGTAATTGCGTTATTAATGGATAATCCACTTGCTGCTGTTCTTAAAGTGCAGTCACAGTTTACCAGCCATCCACACGTTACATGTTACACGCTGTACTCAGAGCAGCTTCAGCAAAATGTAATCTTACTTTGTTAGATTACATTTTGTGACCGTAGTCCTCGTTCTGCAATGAAAACCTTCTGCCAGTGCACCCAAACAGCAGAACCAAACAATGACTGCTGTTTGTCACATGTACTTGTTTATCAAAATGTTTGCAGAGGAGTGCCTTATAAATTTCGCACACATGTTCTTCCTTTAACACACAGACATGCAATAAATCTGTGGAAAACACGGCTTTATTTGTTAAACTAGGTAGACTTTTAACCATAATCTCACAGACATTAGATGTTCTTAGTCCCATGATGTTTATGTTTCAATTCCCTTCATGTTAGATTACCAGAGATGTGACACCATGTGTGCAGTGGGCTGCTGTGTTCAGCGATGTGCTGGTTTCTAGTCATACAAAGTGTGCAGAGAGAGTCAGACAGCAGCTGTATTTTTCTCTAATGTTGGAAGTTCACCAGGGCAAAGAAGAGCTGATCAGAATGAAACGTCTTACTAAAATTACTAAATCTTTTTCCAGGAAATGAAATTCCCAAGAGCTGTAGTGCATGTTCACAGCAGGGCTGCAGCCTGAGAGGTTTAAATAAATTAGCCACTTGATACAGCTCAGTGACATCTCTGCTTCCTGATTTGTGTCAGACACGCCAGCCTGCTTGCAGCTGCAGGTTTTTAAACATGCAGGCTTAGAATACTCCATCTTATGCAGGCTTATTTAAGTATACTTATTAAAGCATACTTAAATAAGCATAGACTCTGGTGGTAACTTGGACATGAACTAATTAGATTTTTTGTGCGCCAGAGTTAAAGGTCAAGGGGAATCTTACTTAACAAGCACATTAATTATCGCTTTTTCTCCACAAATGTTGAAGTCATTCTATTTTGTGTTGAGTGTGTGTCAACTTAGAGTGTGATGTCATGTTGTGCAAAAGCACGTTTCTAGCCATAATTCATCTCCGTATCTCAGGAGTGGAAGGTGAAAAAGATGTTCAGTGATCTCGCAATCATGAATTCAGAATGTGGTGGACAAAGCACATAGAGAAAGTGAGTTTGTAGAAAGGGTTCATAGAAAGCTGCTGTATAACATTAGCACCAGTCTCCTGGTTACTCTGCAGCAGCAGTTTCCTCTTTCATTAACATTAATGTTGCTGCAGTTAACATTTATTTGTTCTCTGTTGCTCCAGCGCACAGAAATGAAACACAAGAGTGTTTGTTTGCATTTTCCCAGATTGAGCTGGTCTTTAGCGGGGGACTAATCATCATCATCATCATTGTTTATTTATATAGCACTTTAAAAACACACAAGGCTGACCAAAGTGCTGAACAATAGAAACACAATAGATACCATAAGAATAATAAATACGATAAAATAATAAACATAGCGAAAACAATAAAATATAAGTAAATACAAGTCAGTCAACCACTGAGTCAAAAGCCAGTGAATAAAAATGCGTTTTCAATCTGGATTTAAAAACCAGCACTGATGTCGATTGCCTAATGTGAAGAGGAAGATTAATCCAAAGCTTAGGAGCCACAATAGACTAATTATTCAAAACAACTGCCGGATAGTAAAAGTTAGAGCATTAACACACCAAGGAAGGTGTATAGCCCCAGTCCACCCTGGTGTGAGCAGATAGATTACTGCAGTATGATTGATTTGAATAGGTTAGAGATATTCTGTAACACAATACAGTTGTACAGACTTAAGCCTCCAGGATCTCCGACATGGTAGGATTTATTGCAGGCCATTTATATTAGACTGCTTAGTATTGGCTGTGTATCAAATGATCTGCCAGCAGAATGTAGATAAGTAAGAAATCCATTTCTAAAGACTTCATTTTAGTAAAAAAAAAGAAAACAAAAACAAAGAAGAAAATGTCAGATCCCAGCAGATTTAAGACACCTGTTTGGCATTGGACATGTGGCGGTAGGTGGAAGATTTTTACTATCAATGATGTAATGTTTCCAGATGTTGCTGCAAAGAACAGTGAACTAGACTATTTAAAGGACTGTTTGAGCATTTTGGAAAGCTGATTTTTATTTATTTTTTTGTCCCCAGACAGAAAGCTAGGCCTCAGGTTTCCCTAAGAGCAGGAGGAAAGATTTAAAGCACAATACTCTGAGATAGAATAGGGCTTAGCTTCCGGTGACCATGTGCTGTAAAACACAACACAATGTCAGAAAAGGCAGCAGCATTTAGGGCCAGTGTTTGGTTCATTGTTTTTTCCTGTGAGTGGATGTTTCACACGGTCGGGTCTGTCTCTGGTGACAGGTCAGTGTCATTTCCTCTTTCTGTGCTGCTCTTCCATTTGAAGAGGAAAGTCTGAAATCCTGAGTAGATTTCCAACTTGGAGAGTCAGAGAAGAATTGACCTCACAGCCCAAGATGGCTGCAGTTCATGTAACATTTGTATTGCTGCTGTTGTACAAACTTGACCAGGCGCCATCATTTGTACTTATATTAGAGCTATTTCTTATATTTTGTAAACTTTGCAACATATTATATTAGGGCTGTTCGATATAACGATATATATCGGATGACGATATAAAAACGTCTATTGTTTCATTTTACGCTATGTTTGTTTCGTGGTGTCGCAAAATAAACTGTTTACGGCAATATTTGTTCATCGTTTTGATGGTCACTGTAGTGGCTATATTAATTTCTTAAAGTTCTCTCTTTCTCTTATATTTTATATAACCACACTATGTACGGACAAGCGCCTGTTTTTATGCGTTGTGGTTGGCAACAACGACGGTATCACCATCGTGTGTCCGTTTGTTTATGTTCCACATAAACCTTTCACAATAAAGCTCAAGATCCTGTTGAGACTTTTCAAAATAAACTGAATCACGTGAAAGAGCAGATTATTTACGGATGAGAATTAATAAAGAGCCGCCAGGTGCTAAAAAATAAACCTTAGAATCAAACGTTAGAACAATCTTTTCCCCGCAGCACGCCGTGTAATAAATACAAAGAAAACGGTGGCCTTTACAACTTATGTCTAAAAATGTATCGCTTCATGCATCGGTTAAAACACTCGACTCCAGCTACATGACGCGCAGCTGGAAACACTTCCCTCAAGTTGAGCTGCCCGAGATTCACAGAATTTACAGAAAATGTTACATTTTTGTGATTTATATCGTTATCGGGACGATAGAATTCTTATATTGGGATATGAGATTTTGGTCATATCGCACAGCCCTATATTATATTATTTAATTTAGCTCAGTCTGTTACTGCTATTCTCTTGGCGCAACTGTAACCACATAATTTTTCTTAGGGATTATTTAAGGATTCTGATCACGATCGGACTGTAGCTGCAGTTTTAAGAGGAGCAGACAGGAATTGTGTATTATTGCTACATATGGATGACTGGCTCAACCTTGCTAGAGGGCCAAAAATAAAGGCAACTTTACTATTGAATGCCTTCAACAGAAGGCTGAAATCATAAGGACACATTTTAACATCAGCTCCAAACATCATCAAACAAAAACTGAAGTCTTATATTTTTTTGATTCGATGTTTTGCACCTCAAGGCCGCTGTAGGAATTTGTCACTTAGGCTCTACGTCTTGGTTTAACTGTATAAGTAAACATGCTGCCCTCTGTCTGTCTGTGTGTGTGTGTGCGTGCGTGTGTAACTTAGCTGCTGGACAGTGACCAGGAGCTCTACAAGAACTTTCCTCTGGTCATCTCAGAGCGCTGGCAGCAGGAGGTGGCAGAGACAGTCTACGAAGCTGTCAACTTGGACACCGATAAGAATGAGGCCCGCAAGAGGGCTAAGAACAAGCAGCTGGGCCACGAGGAGGGTAATGATAATAACGGACAAATCCACACACAGCCCAGTACAGATATCCTGTCAGTACACCTCCTGACTGTGTGTCCCTTTGTGCAGACTATGCCTTGGGGAAGGACTGCATTATGCATGGCTACATGCTGAAGCTCGGGAACCCGTTCCTCACTCAGTGGCAGCGCCGATACTTCTATCTGTTCCCCAACCGTGTGGAGTGGAGGGGAGAGGGCGACACTCGGGTGAGTCTGCCTCACAGCATACACTTTAAATTCACTGCACGTTTGTACGTCATGTGAGCGCCTATCATGGGCTGAGGGCTTTCAGCTTGTTCATCTTTTGGTCAGTGTGTCTGTCTGTCTGTCTGTGCTCATTCCACTCTGAAGGAGAGGTGGCTAAAACCTCTGAAAAAGCAGAGAGACTGGGTGAGTGTTACCACCGGGCTCAGGTCCCTGCTGTGTCCTCAGCACCCCTGCTGTTTAGAGTTGTAGTCTGCCTCCCCGCTTGAAAGTTGGTAGTCAGTCAACTTCAGTTTTTTTCTTTGTCGATCTGGTTTTATGGTACTGCAAATGTGTCCGTCCACGTGCACAATTCTGGGTGGACCACCCACCCCAAACCTGCTCCCATGAATTTCTCCACAGTCTGGACTGCACATCACTGGAAGCAGATTATGGAAATGTCTGCTCGGTGTTGATTGGTTTACAAGTGGGCAGGGAGCAACAGGAGAGGTCACTGGGAACAGGAGAATAAGAAGAACACTTAAAAAAACGTAAAGATCAGAAAATAAAGCATTAAATGCACAGAGTGTGGCTGCAGTGTTTAACACTCAATTTCACTTCAGCTCTTTGTATGTTTGCTCTCCTCCGCGGCCGACGGACCACCAACAGCACAAGCAAGAGTAGCTCACTGCCACCGTCTGACAACAAAGCTCACTGCAGGCCTCAGACCATCTCAGACTGCAGCTATTAGCCTAACAACACAAGTGAAGGAGCACTTGCACGGTCTTGATTGTGTTAGTGTTTCCATGAAGTACACTGCTTACTTGTGTGTAAGTGTAATGTGTGCACTGTACTGTACTTTCATCAAAACTAAAGGGAAAACCCAGCTAGGCTCTATCTGAGAGACTTTAAAATAAACAAACAAACAAAACAAAGAAAAAAAAACACTATTTGTGCTTACACTGGTGTGTTTTACATGTTAATTACCATGTGGTCATATCTCTGTGTTTTATACACAGAGCCACCTGATAGAAACACATATGATCCTGGGACTTTTCCCCTCCTGGGTGCTCTCTATTTGTTATGCTGAGGGTTCTTTTTGAGGCGAACATGTTTATCCAACACACCCATTTTGGTAGTTGCAGCGGTCTCCCTCCAGGAATCTGCTGACATTTGTGAGTCCTTGCATTGAGACTGTTGTTTGTTGCCTCACTTAAAAATTGTGGGGGAAAAGTAGTTCGTAATGGTTAGGAGGACTTGATGGTAGGTGTGGATTTAAAAAAAAAAAAAAAAAAAAAAAAAATTCCAATTCAAATTAATTTTAGCTTGAATAACGCAATATCGATTCAGTAAATCCTGAATCGATATTGCGTTATAAATTGATTTCAAGTGTCGCAAGTGTCAGCTTTGTTTTTATGCATAGATATAAAAATATTGATATGTACTGATAAATGATCAGAATTATAATATTTCTGACTCTGTGAATCAAAATTGAATTGAATCAAATCGAATCAGGACCTTGTGAATCGGAATCTAATCGATTATAGAAATCAGTGACAATACCCAGCCCTACTCCGTGGCACAGAACAGGGCAGTCACACCAGCTGCGGCTGTGATGCATCGACGTGTAGTAGGGTTTCAGAGGGGTTTGCAGTACCAGCGTAGCTACAGCAGAAATTTAACACATAAGTCTAAATTCTCCATTACTCTTCTTCATCATGAGTTCCTCCATGACTGTCCTAACACACCCTGAAATCCTCTGTGCCAGTGCTTTTTAGTGCTTTAGGGGTAAGGTGTACATCTCTGCAGCAGCTGTGAGCCAGAGCCAGAAGTCTTGTTGGTGAAATCCATCTGAACACTTTGTGATCACTCAATTATCTTTGCAGCAAAACCTGCTGACGATGGAGCACATCGTAACCGTGGAAGAAACGCAGATTAAAGACAAGAAGTGTATCCTGCTGCGCATCAAAGGAGGGAAACAGTTTGTGCTGCAGTGTGAAGTACGTCCTCTGGCTGTTGTATGCTTTAGTGCTGTAGAGGAGATGAATGAAACAAGCTGATGTCTTTTTTTTGGTGTATGTGCGCAGAGTGACCCAGAGTTTGTGCAGTGGAAGAAAGAGCTGACTGAGGCGTTCACGGAGGCCCAGAAACTTCTGCGTCGCGCTCCTAAAGTCATCGGGAAAGGCCGTGCTGGAGTAGTGGAGCTTTCCAAGCCCCCCCTCACACACCGCAATAGCAATGGCCTGTGAATACACAAGAGCACGCATATACATAAAAACACATGCACTCACATTGACAGACACAGACACACACACACACACACACTGCATCCCACCTCCCACCCCCTCATCAGCTGCAAGACACCTGCCCACATCACCTCAGTGTGTGTGTGTGTGTGTGTGCGCGGTGCTGATGGCACACACACACAATGACGACCAATCAAGAGCGATATAGTGATTTCTTTTTTTTATTTTTTGGGGGGGTAAATGTGTGTGCGTTCTGGGACCCTGCCAGTCAGTAAGAGGAAGAAAGGATTTTGAACCATTGGACATTTGAAGAATCCCCGCATGAACTTCACAAGGACTAACGGCTGCTCCTTTCTCTGTTTGCCCCTCCTCAACCACCTCCCACACCACACCCCTCGCTGTTGAAATCACATTAATCAGGAAGTGTCCTCCCACTCTGTGTGCTCTCAGCAGTCTAATGGACTCCTCCACAGAGCTGATGCTCAGGTCCAGAAGAGACCAGGCTACCACAGAATGTAGAAAACAAAGGCTGGTTGTCCTCATCCATCCCTCTGAAACATTCCTCCCACTGTTACTGAAGTGCAAAAAGTGCCAACATTAATATTTTACTTGAGTCACCTGAGCGCCCAGGAGGATCCGCTCTGCTGGCAGATGGCGTGCCATCCCAACCTCCCGGACCCTCACAGTGTATGTGTGGAAGGCTGTTGATCATTCCAGCGCAGGTACAAGAAGCTTCACATTGGCTCTAGCCACCACAGAGACTGAGATTCCATTGGCTGACAAACAGCAGCTGGTTGCTATGGTAGCCATGAAGATTGGCGTACATGTACTGGTAACCATGGACAACACTGTAACTATAGAGGAGCAGGAGGGAGGCAAAGACTATAAAGACAATACAAGCACCCTTTTGTCTGCGCATCACTGTTTTACTTCAGTGTGTTAGCTTTATCGCAACTCCTCTGTCTGCCTTTACAGGATTTTGTTGGTGCGGGGTCTTTCAGAGGTGGCAAGAGGAGGGCTGGGGGCTCACTCACAGAGCTGCATTACCTCAGTTGGACAGTGCCAGTATGAGTACATCAGAATGTAAGAACCTGTTCCCAGGCAAAGCACAAGAATCAGCAGTCTGTTCCCGCTCACACATTGTCCATGCAGGGCAACAGCTTGGAGCAGTCAGCTGTTGTGGGCAGACTGTGTGCAGGGAGGAGGATGAAGACAATAAGCTGAAGCTGATTAAAGGAAAAATCCACCCTCAAATACCCCAGTTAGATGCATGGATCTTCTATATGAGCTTTCATGTTCATGCTATTTCAGGCTTTTTTATTTTCTTTTTCTTTTTTTGGTTTTTAAGTGGTTGAAATGTTCACATTTTATCCAGTTGGTGTTAGCCTACATTTCTCCAGAGAGCAGATAAATGCAGGTTCAGAATAAACGAGAACAGAATGATCTGTGACTTATTTTCTTTAGATGTGCAGTAAAGTACTGAGCCTGCTCTGAGCCTGAGCAGGCTCCTGTCAGATTTACCACCAGGCCTCATGTTGAGGTTACACCCAGGGAATGCAAACGCATTTGTCTTTGAGAAGCTCCACACGATGATGAGTCTACAGGCTCAGTCTGGACTGCACTGAACACTTAGCCGAAGTGCGGCGGCCCTCAGTTTTTTCACATTCAGTCTCAGCTACAGGTGGGCCCGATGTGAAGTTTGTCACGGCCTTTGGTCAAAATTCTGCTCATGGCCAGCCTGGCTCGTGGCATTTTGCCCACAGCTGGGCCGCACAGCCACCGCCGGTGCTGTGACTGAGCCCTTAGTCCTAGAAGCAGCCCGGATTTGGGCCAAATGTGTCTGCTGTCAGAGAGCTGCTGCACTACATCAGATCCATCATGTCAGAGGACACAGATGAGCACAACAAGTGAGCCAATTCACTGCTCTTTAAATATATGCTCAGTTTGTAGCCAGTACAGTGTTCTGATCCCCCTCACTGCCATCTGTCTACGTTCCTCAAGTAGGACCATAGCTGAGCTTAAAGAAAGCTATGTCCACGAGCATTATCTGCGGACCTACTGCAGTGTTTCAGGGTGGACTTTTCGTCTGTCTTCTCACGGTGTTATGATTTTTTCCTGAATGTGACACAGTTCAGATGAGGTGTATGGGTTTGTCTAAATTATTGGACTTTTTTACAGTTTGGTGGGGAACCTCACCAGGGTTCAAGGCGAGGGTGGCGCAGTGGCAGTCCAGAGTAGTGTGCAGCAGAGGAGAGAGAGCAGTTTACTTCAGGGGTTTTCTTTTCCATCCAGTACAGTGTCTTCATCTGTGATGTCCATGCATTTCCAGAGCTGTGATGTGTGACTTGAGTTGGAAAAAGGGTTTGTTTAGGGTGCTCTGTGATTCTTTTTCTTTGGAGCCTTTACCAGTCAGGGGCAGATGTTATCGTCTTAGAGAGAAAATGTGTCACCTCTCCAGGTGTCTTTTATTTTTGTAAACCAAAATGGTTTTTATTGAAATTTCTGTTGTTGCACCTTTTTATCCCAATGTGTTACTTAATAGATGTTAAATGTGCCAAATAACTGTTGCTGATCGAGTGGAAGCCTCCTTTTCTCAACTTTTCACACCTCTCACTACCAGGTCTGGTACAGTCACACGCGCACACACATACACTCACACTCTCACAAACACAACATTGATGTGGGAGTTTTGGTGGAATCTCTGAAGGGTACAAAACTGTGACCAAACATTTTTCCGTAGGTGTGTGTGCGCGCACTGGCTTGCACACCACGATGCCATTGAGACTCACACCATCTAGCTCTGCATACTCGTTCCTGAACGTTTTCCTCACACTGTGTGTACGTCGTGTGAGTGAGTGCGTGTGTGTGTGTGTGTGTGTGTGTGTGTGTGTGTGTGTGAGAGAGAGAGAGAGTGGACGTGAGCCTTGGTATTGCTTTGTATGTTCAGCAGTAGACTTTTTATTTGGACGTCTCACAGATTTTCTGCTCAGACACGCTCAGTATAAGGCAATTTAAAAAGGATGGCGTATAGGAAAAAGGAAAAAATCAAAGTATATATAAATATATATGTGTATATGAAATGACAAAATGCTCTAGGTCTATTTAAAAGATTTAATGTAGAAAACAAAATGGATTTGTTGAAGGGAGGGCGGGGTTTGATGTGAGTATAACTGTTCGTGGTGAAGACTTCAGCTCGAATCTTGCACATAAAGACTTATTAGAGATATTGTACCTGCGAGTTTCAGATGATGATCTTTGTTTCAATGCCGGACTCTTTGCTCTTTGATATTTATTGCGTGTGTGGTGAGCTCTCTCGCGCTGTCTCTCCTCCACGCCGACGAGCTCTCGGCCGAGTGCTCACTGTAGAATCCTCCAGTGTCCGCCCGTCAGAAACTCTCCTCCTTGTTTGTTTTGTTTTGCAGATGCCACAGACAAACACAAATACTACTGGCTTTGGGCTATTGAAATTAAGGTCATAATACTGATATGTAATTGATAATATTCATTGATTATTATAAAATTTATTTTATTTCAATGATTATTTTGTTTTTGAGACAGGTAGGAAGTTTAGGACTGCTTGTAAAAACAGTTCATGAATAAAAATTCTTTTTCTGTGTTGCCTCCTGTCACTTTTGCTTTTGTGTCTAATTATTATTGTAATTACATGACCCTCAAAATAAGTGTTTGTGTGTGTGAATTAATATATATGTATATATGTTCAGTCTTAAGGTTCAGTTTCAGGCTTAAAACAGCAACCCCTTCACACTCAGATTAATGAATGAAACAATGTTGAATATCAGATAAAGGTGTCTTTATGCACAGTGATCCAAGCAAAGAAATCCCTAAATGTTTATTCTGTACGTAGCATTTTCATTGGGACTAATGTTTCATCACTCATGCAAGTGACTTCTTCAAACTGAGACAGAGTTATGATCTGAATGCACTGATGCAGAAAGAGGGAAGTCCCAGATGGGTCGGACACCCTGACATGAGCTAAGAACCTGCGCAAGACGGGACTCAACCAGAAACCAACAGACCCTGCAAACCATGACCATGTTGTTAATGTCCATAAAAACAAACTGTCACCACCAGGGGGCACCATTTTACCATCCTCATGATAGAAAAACTTCCACGAGTGGCCCTGCAGTGCAGGCACTACTGGCCTTTGAAATCTGGAAAGATTAATAAGTAATGTGCAAAATGTATCAAGATTCAGTTGAAACTGTTTTTAAAAAGAGGATATTAAATGGATGATCATAGGTTAATCAGTTTTAATTCTGGATTGCAAAAGAACCGATAACATCTACAAGAAAGGGAAAACAAAGACTTGAGGTTGAAGGAGGAATATCACCTTGAAAAAGCAACCATGAGGCAACTTTTGTTCTTATTTGGAGCTATATAAAAGGAGTCTCAGCTACCTACAGATTGACAATTACTTTTAACGTAACTTTAGAAATGGAACAGAACTTATTGAACACCAGATCATCTCAAACTTTTTTTTTTTAACATGGCAATGAGTTCACTGCACTCTATTTCCTCTGAAGTCACCAGCTCAGTCCAACAAATGGTAGGAATGCTAGGAATGGTTGTGTGATGTCATGTTAGTGTGGACCCAAATCCCAAAGGAATGTTTCGAGCCACTTGTTGAATCTGTGCCACGGAAGGATAAGGCAGTGTTAACGGTAAGAGGTCCAACCTGGTGTTGGTATGGTGGTGAGTGTGAATGGATAGATAACAATAAGTAAAAATACAAAACTTAAAACACAGAATCAGCAAAGTTCAGGATTTATTGTGGGCACCGTGTTTAGAAAGGGCTACATGTGGAGGAAGGAGTGAGCTTTGGTCACCACAGCGCGATGTGCTCTAGATGTGCTTTATTAGCAAAGAATCATACATGTCTAAGAGGAGGGTTGCTCGTACCACACCGTCCCCAAAGTCATCAGGAGGCGCCTTCTCCTCACTGCTCAGTCTTCTTCAGCTGTAGTTGTCAATCAACTCAAGCAGCTGATGCACTGCAGCTCTGAACATGTGCATTTGCGGCCTGCACTCATTATACCCCTCCCCCTGGTGTTCACACAGCTTTAGAAAAAAAACACGTTTTCATGCTGTTACTATGTTTGCAGAGGATGATAACGTTTCCCAGTGCTGGAGATCCAGATTACTGTACTTGTGGCGTCTGGTGAAGGACAGGTGAATGGCTAAAAAGAAAAAAGTAAAGCAGATCATGTTACAAGCAGTGGCTTCACCTGACAACAAGCTTCTTTGTGTCTCATGCAGGTCTCCAAACAGGGTCGTTTAGAGACCCTTCCTCCACCCTGTGACTCCAGATATTTATAGAGGAGTCGTCTGTCAGTGAAGCCATGCTGCTGGTCTGTGTGTCGCTCTATTTCTGACTAGTGCTGCATACCCCCTCAGTCAGTCTTGCCCAGTCTGTGCGACTGTGAGTGTGTGACAGGGGGACTCTCATTTTGGCTCGCTGGATTTGCCATTAAACATCTGGAGCCTTTAGCTGCTTCTCTACAGTTTTGGAAGGTATGGCTGTGTTTTGTTCTATCCTGTTCGCTGTCCACTTATAAAGTTCCTGTCATGGGTTTTATTTATAGATTGGAGCTGGTTTAGAGAGAGCGGGGCTTCAGCGGCCTACATTCTGTAATACCGCCGGGCTGAGATTTGACATTGTTACATTTAGATAACACTGGCTCAGACGCCGCTGTCTACTTCACCAGAGGACTGGTTTTTACTGTTGGCTCGATTTTTATTGTCAAGCATGTTTCTGTCTCTGGTGTCTTGTTAGGAGAAGTTTTCTGTTGAGATCATAAACTCATTTTGTCGAGCAAGGGTCCTACAGTTGAAAAGATTTAGCATGCCACCCAAGAACCTGTTGGATGCATTTCTATGTCAAAACAGACTTTTAGGACAGTTTTAAAATCATTTAGAAAGTTGGTTGGTAGTTTTGATGTGATTGGCACAATGCCTGGTCCTTCTAAAACTAGCTGTTGAGTTGTTTACAGGGACTGACTAAACCTGCCCCTAGTATGCTGCTTACAGGCAGAGAGCAGGATCTCATACTGTATGATCCACACCACAAGGCTACTGGAGCGAGGTACTAGACTAGGTATTAGACCACTTTTTGGGTTATGTTTGGGTTAGCTTGTGTTGGTAGTCTGGATTGGTGATTAGTTGTGATCTAGCTTCGCTCTTCTCAACCTCCTCCCCTTGAACCTTTTTAAGAAGTCAACAGGTTGAAAATCAGTTGGACTGATGAGTTTTAGTTTTGTACAGAGTGCTGGCACCTCGGACAAACACGCATCTGGGTCCTTGAACAATCTGATGACCACACTGACACAAAGTTCTAATGATCAGCAGTGAGCAGTGCACAATCAATGCAGTCCTGTAAGAAACTAAATACACCTTTACCGCTGTAGGAATGAAGAGTGTAGCTAGCATCCAGGTCCTGCTAATCCAGGGGTGGGCAACTCCAGGCCGGTGTCCTACAGGTTTCAGATCTCACCCTGGGTCAACACACCTGAATCAAATGATTAGTTCATTACCAGGCCTCTAGAGAACTTCAAGACATGAGCTGTATCCCAATTCAGGGTCTGCAGCCTTAAAGGCCGCATTTTAAGGCCGATTACGTCACCGCGACGCGACGAAGGTTGTCCCAATTCGAAGGCTGCTCGAAATGCGGCCCTCAAATGCGTCCTTCATTTCCCTGAATTTTAAGGACGTGGCGGTGTAGACTTCGTGGCCCAACATATCCCAGAATGCATAGCGCGGCGGTGGGTATGGATAATTTTGCCGGCGGATGAGGGACGCCCGAAGAGTAAACTAAGTAAGTACTGAATATTATGTCACTTATCTATGTGCAAATGTTTAATAACGAAGAACATTAAAACATTACTGTTGGCCACATGTCGGCAAAGTTATGTGACATTAGTGACGTTTGTACTAACTTGGTTTTACAGCCTTTACTTTAAAATATACGCCTTTCAATAGCTGACCTTAATCTTACAGAGAATGATCAAAGCTCATGTAGAAACAAACAAACAAATGAACAAAAGATTTTCTCCTTCATTTCTGTCAAACAAAGCTGTATGAAACGTTTCCAGCTGGTAGTATCATGGTTGCTAGGCAACCTGGGCAGCGCAACGGAGGCTAGACCGTCCCATTTCACAAGCCTCGCACTTCCGGCCTTAGCGGTCTTTAAGTACGCGGCCCTTGAGGATCGTTGAGGCTGCGTACTTTAAGGCTGCAGACCCTGAATTGGGAAACAGCCATGTTGAGGAGGTCGTTTAGCCATTTATATCAGCTGTGTTGGATCAAGGACACATCTAAAACCTGCAGGACACCGGCCCTCGAGGCCTGGAGTTGCCCACCCCTGTGCTAATCAAATACACTTGATTATCTGATCAGCAGTAATGGTGAGCACTTTTATAAAAGCTGAGGTTTTGACAGTTTGTTTCTGTGGCGCATTCGAATGTATGTTGTATACCAAAGTCTTCCCAGGAGTGGGCGCCCCAGCAAATTTACCCCAAGTTTAGACCATCCATGCTCTGAGAAACTGCATAAAACTCAAGAACTCCACCTCAGACTCTACAAGTTCATAGCAAACATCTCAGACCAACTGCCAGCATGGTGGTGGAGCGATGAAGATTTGGGCACCTTACAGTCACTGAGCAGAACATGAACGGCTCTGTATACCAAAGTGTTCTAGAGTCAAATGTGAAGCCGTCTGTCTGACAGCTAAAGCCTGAATGAAACTGGGTCATCAACAGAACAATAATCCCGAGCACAGCTTGCATAAAAGGAAAGAATCAGTGCTGTGGCAAGTCCAGACCTCAACCCGATGGAAATGGGGTCATGACAAACAGAACTGCAAAAAGACATCAGGATAGTGTTTGAGGCCAAGGGCAATGGGAAGGCACAACTTTTTTCACAGTGTAGCTACTGATTAGTAAAACTTTTAACACAGATTTACGCTTTAACAATATGTGTGTTTATGACCCTATTAATCACAGCAGACCCTTGCCTTCAATGCAGTGTTGCAAAAAAAGGTGGATAATGACAAGATTGACTAAGGCCAACACATCATACAGAGTAGGTGTGAGGTGACCTCTGAGCAGGAGCACGACGAGACAGTTTCTTAAAAAATAATGACGTCTCAATAGACACAAAGTGGCAGTGAAGTATGTCAATAATGGAAAAGTGGATCATGATGGTGTGTGTGTGTGTGTGATAACTGTCTTTTACTGAAGATGATCTAATTTACCTCAGTTTTCTTTCTTTCTTGTCAGATTGTTCTTCTCCCTCTGTGCACACGCACATTGCCATCATCACATCTTGCTGACAGACGCGTGACCCTCCACCTCCACAACCACTTCACTCCCCTTAACCCTCTCCCTACTGTGAAACCATGGCACTGTCCTCACGCTTAAAACTCTGGGAGAAGAAGGGAGGTGCAGAAATGCTGTGTGCTGCATTAACTCTAATAGCTGGTTGTGACTGCACACATGTGTGTGTGGGTGTGTGTGGTGCTCTGATCACATAGTGAGTGCTCCTCTGTTCTAACCCTGAGTCATCGTAGCATGTCACTGCTGTGGTTGGTGTATTAGTCATTTTGCATGTTCAGTGTTTGAGCTTTTTACAGCCCCATGCTGTCACTTGACATTTGCGATCTGAATCTGCTGATACTGATATTTCTGTTGAGATACAAAACACTCAGCCTTATATGGCAGTTTCATCACTCAGTTCATTCTGCTTATCACACGCTACCGAAAGACTGTACATAAAAGATGGTCATGCTTAAGTTTAGGTTTTTTGGGGTTGTTTGTTTTTTTTATCCATTTTGAAGCCTCGAGATTAGCCTCCATTTTTCAGCCTTTTTTCAGGTTGATTGTAAAGATATTTTTATGCTCAGTGACTCCAGCTTACAACACCATTAGTGGAAATCCTTACAGAAAAAAACGAAATTGTATGTCCCAGCTGATCACCGACAAGCTACAAAGTCTTTCCCCACAGTTCATACAAAAGGAAAGTAGGAGACAGTGATAACTGGAAACTGTTTTTCAGACTGGATTTTAAATGTGTTACAATATACTGGCAAAAACACGGAAGCAGAGTATTCTTCTGCTGGGTAAAGAAAATACATGCTATCCTTTTGATGTGACCCCTCATACACCTGGTCGTACACATGATACCATCTCATAGGATGTCAAATCTCTGAAGAGATTCATACATGCTAGTGGATTTTCAGACTGTCACTGGGAAAATACTGTTAATGTAACTACATTGTGGAGCACAGCAAGACAAATGGAAGGCATCAGATATCAAACTGATTACAGTATTGGTTAACTGACACTGCATTGCATACACAAGGGTTTTAACCAAAGCAAATATTCTTACACAGTAACATGTTTCATGTGACTGATATGTTATTACAGTATACATAAGTAGATTAGGAATCGCTGTCATTTTAAGCACAGTCCCTTAATTACTGTGCAAGTTTGCAAATGACATTGAATACTGGGCAACATGAAAATAAATTTTTTCTCGAATTCTGCCCCTCCTAATGTTCTTGCTCCATGCAGGAAAAACCTTTAAAAGCTGCATTTGAAATCAACTTGAGGCCTTTTACCTGCTTAATTTCTTAAAGGTTTAATAAAGAAATGACCCGCACTTGTCCATGCTTCTGTGTCAAATAAACACCCAAAACAGGAACAAGTGTATGAAATCACTCTAATGCCTGAGCAGCTGATGTTCGGCTTTTCTGTTGAAGCTCATAAACTGTACATCTATTATTGTAGCTGAATGTAGCTGTATTATTTCAGATCTGGTGCTGACAGAGAAACAGTTGTGACATCTTCTGAACTTACTGTAACTGTCTGGGGGGTTTTACTCTTGGATTAGCTTGACATAAAGCTAATATCCAGCTTTATTTAGTTTAGAAGTAGAACTACAGGGTTTCTTATCTTTAAAGAGAAGATTTAGGTTTAAACCATCCATGGAACCTCTGCTCAAATCTATTCTAATGCAGTCACAAGTTCATGCCAACTGCAGGGTTTTACAAAGCTGGCACATTTTCACTGGTTAGTCGTCCAATTTTGAATCTCATAAAAAGCTTTGTCAAGCACACTAATGTGCATCCCAGTCTAAATTTTGCATTAGGACCAGATTTGGTACATGGTATGGGTAATGCATTACTCTTGACTGCTGCTGAAACAAAAACAACTTGGCACTGTACAAGCAAATTCATCAGCTGACTTCCATCTGCCACATGCTCACATCATGGCAAGGTAGTCCATTCAAGTCAGGTATAATGAGGCTCCTCCCAAAGTTTTTCATGATCGCACACTGTAGCTTCACACAGAATGCACTGACCTTTCCCATAGTCCCTATTGTGTCAGCAGGTGATAACTATTAGTTAAATGTCAGGCCTGTGGGCCCATTTCTGCTGGTACTTCTCAGCCCTTCATGCCATTCATCAAAGCCACCACCTCATGTAAAAGCTGGGGAAACAATAAAAGGCTTTTAAAATTGTTATCATCATTGAACACAATGCCTTTCATTGACTCAATGTGCTCACAATATTTTCTATTTCACCGAATTTCTTTAAATTAATATGTTTTTGACAGATTTTTGGAGTTTAACAATCCAGCATAGTGGCACCACGTTTACCACAATGCCTTTGGTGTGAGACCAGACATACAGCTTCCTTCTTTTGCAGAGCACCTGTCTATAAATTACAGAATGATTCCTTCACCTACATGAAAATAGCATGAGGGAAAAAACAGCTTACTCGAAGGCCCTGCCTCTCTGTGCCTTGGGTTCACTCCTCATCTCTACACCAATTCCAAATCCTCACATCTCAGGCATCAATCTAACTCTGTAAACAAATCCCAATCACAAGTCCAGTAGGCCATAACTTTTTTAGAATTCCAGTATTTTCACTACTTTCAAGCACCTGTCCTCTGATGTGTACCTTCCTATTGTGTGTCTTCCTCCAGTTTTGTTTTTCTTCTTCTTTTTTTATATACTCCTCTTGTCTGTTATTTATTCCTGCTGACTTACTATTTCTATTTTTATTCCATACAGTTGGTGCGGAGCACCCACAATTTTGTTGTACATGTACAATGACAATAAAGGCCTATTCTATTCTATCCTACTCAAATTAACAGCCGTTTAGATTGTCACACATTCTCTTATTTGAAAAATCCTCAGGTACCTCATAGTTGTTTATGACCCTGCATGGTGCTAAAAGTGCTGAAGGAAGCTAATTACAAAAAGGCCTTTAAAGGACTCACATTCATTTATATCCACTGTGCCACACACTGCCTCCCCTTTTTGGATTTATTCTAAACCCTGTGGAGCAGTTTTGATGAACTCATGTTTGAGTGTTGGTCAAAATAAAGTGTTTGATAAGAACTGTAAGAAATCTCTTTCGCTTTCCAACACATTTGTCATACATTGTCAACGTATGCATCTGACTTGTTTAACTCTCTGCTGAGCATGCAGTGCATGCCTAATGTGCATGCCCAATGGACTGCACACTGCATCCAAACCATACAATGACTTTCTATTTTGTTTGTTCTGCCTGAATCATCAATGGACCAAACTACAGATAAAGGAGGAAAACAAGCCAATTGTCACAACGGTACCACCTCCGCCTCTGTCAGTTCTGCCAGGTGGTTTCCTCAAGCAGCTCGTCAGAGATTCAGAGAAAGAGACCAAACATAAAGAGCCAGAGGTCAAAGAAGAAAGGCCAGTAAGTCATTCAAGACTTCTCTAGGCTGGGGAAAACAATGTCAGTAATGTAATGACAGCCAGAGAAGGGCCAGATGGGCTTCTTTGGATAAAACATATTTTCTCTAGATATTGCTAGCTTAGGCATTGAGAGATTTAATGGAAGAGATAACAGAATGTATGGATAATAAAAGGTACACACTTGGAGTTTTCTTAGATCTAAAGAAGGCGTTTGATACTGTTAATCATGAAATTCTATTAAAAATTTCATGATTAAAAAAACTGGAAAGGTACAGGTTTAGGGGAGTGGTTTTGGACTGGTTAAAAGGCTATGTAGGGAATAGGCAACAATATGTACAAATAAATGAATATAAATCTAATTTGATGGATATTGCTTGTGGAGTACCTCAAGGTTCAGTATTGGGTCCAAAAATGTTTATTATGTACATAAATGACATTTGCAGAATTTTGCAGATGTGCTAGAACAACTTTAAAAAGTATGTCTATCTCAATAGCGGGAGTGAAATTATGGAACAGTCTAACAGAAGAAATAAAAGAAAGTAACAACATAAACCAGTTTAAAATAAAATATAAAAAACAAATTAAAAAAAAAGAAAAAAGAATGATGAAAACAGGGTTAACCCAGGATGGTAATGTTGTTGGTAATAGTATTTTAGTTTAGTTTGTTTCATAATTTGTGAATGTGCAAATGTAACCATGTATTTATTTTTATATGAAAGTAACTATACTGTGGTGGGGCTTGTTTATCTTTTGTTTTGTTTTTTGTTTGTTTTGTTTTGCTTTACTTTTGCTTCATATGTTGTTTGTTTAATTTAAGACTAAAAGAAAAAGAAGAATTAAATGAATGAGAGGTAAAACTTGAGGGGGTAGGGACATATAAGTATATACTTCTGCCTACCTCTTTTCAAACAAAAGAATGGAATTATATTTTGTAATGATTGTGAATGTACATGTTTGAAATAAACATGAACTGAACTGAACTTACCTGTTAAGGCAGATAAACTGCTTTTCACCTAAAATAGTGGCTAGCTGGCTAAGCTAATAATACTTGCTTAATAATGTTGTTACTAATGCTAATCATTGGAACACTTGGAAGCATTTAATATCAAAGCTATAGAATTCACACTGAAGACACAACAAAAGCACCAGCAGACTGTGACACATCACCCACTATTTCCAGTAGTACTACTACACACAAGTACAACGCATGCATAACCTTCAGTTAACAGTCAAAGGAGGCCTGTTACTTTTTTCTTCCCACTACAGCCAAACAAACTGAGTGACAACCTGGTGCAACAGTTTCTCCTCCCAGATCAGACTCCTCCAATCCTTGAGGCAGAAATGTCCCTGCGGACAGAGCAATTCAGCAACAACAGCGACAACAGCAAACCTCAAGGACGCAACTCAGCACAGCCAGATGGCAGGTCCTCATCTCAGTGCCACATAGTGACTCCTGACTCCGGGGGTAAACCTGAAACCAGACCAGAGGTAACACCAGAGCCCCCAAAGCAGAAACTGCAACAGTGGGACAGAAGGACTGAAAAGAAGAGCAAAAATATGGAGGAGCATACAAAGAAGGAGAGGATAGAGGAATTTGGGCAAGGGAAGGAGAAAGAGAAGGGGATGGAGGAGAGGCAGGAGCCAGAGGGAATGCAAACAGAGACAACTGTGACAGAGAATGCCAGGAAGGAGGTATGTATGCTTTTGTCATCCGGTCTTACCGATAGTCTGAGGCCTGCAGAATACTTGGAAACTCTTCTACATTAAAATAATATTTTTAATGGATTTTTCCCCCTTTTCGTGACACCGTTTCCTTTTAAAACTAACTTCTAAATTCCAATAAAAATGTATCTACTTCATGCCCTGCATTCAGATCCCTCATCTGCCTTAGTTGAGACATTCACGAGACATAGACAGTAAAAAAAGTGGATGTAGCTTTGTGGTTGGAAAAGTAAAGCCAGTGGGGAAGTGCCTTAAACTTGCATTCTGTCTGGAGGCCATTAGATGGCGACACCTGTGGCGATTAGTTCATTGTTCTACTCGTTGTGGATCATACTGAATAAAAATAAACCTAATTTGTAGGGTTTTAGTTTATATGTTTTTGATGATACTGTATTTGACACAGGAGGATTAGCTGTGATGTTTTCAGTTTGCTCAATAGCTAATGACTTGTCAGTTGCAAGTCATGAAATGAGCATCTTTTTCTCAGCAGTGTGCACACAGCGAGTGACTTTTCTTTGTTAGCGTTAGTCTCCTCAAATTTATCTGAATTGTTGTGGTGTTTTTAAAGAGAAACCTGAGTTAATGCTGCATTATTTTTCCTTAGTAATCCTGCAGTGCTCCCCTATTGACATACAGCACATTGTTTGCAGATCACCCTGCTATCGCAATATCACAATAATTTGCCCATCTTAGTAAAGTCTAGTAGCATATGAAATTAAAAGATCAGATTTTCTTATATTTACCTGCTGTGATCCAGTGCAGCTACTTTCCTTCAAACTGTTTATTTCTATGAACAAAATAATATGCCCTCCATAATAATAATAATTATATAATATTTTGTTCATGCAAAGCAAAGACTCAACAAGAAGTAGTTTTTATTCCACCAGTGTGATGGTCAGATTTCAGATGTGAGTGTAACAAACTGTTGTTAAAAACTCAAACTACATCAGTTATGGCATAAAATGGAAAATGCAGTTACAATTAACATTTGGATGATCTGGGGACTTTGGTCATTATGTCGATGGTTTTTGTGAATTGTGGGATGATCCATCACAATGAATTATGAGACGGTGATTTCTCATCTCCTTTCATAACGGATGGTCCTCCTAAGCTAAAGGAAGCAATAAAGGAAGCATTGATGCTCCTTTCCTTAGTATTCAGAGAATTTGATTAGATCTTCTAATGGCTGCCACATGGATATTTCTGGGTCACGTCTCTCAGCTAAGAACCTTTAAAAGCAAAATGGATTATTGGAGCTCACCATTGGATTCTTGCAACCATGATGGCAACAGCATAAACATTCATCTTAAATCTTCAGAACAGTATTTGAAACCAACAGGTGACATCATGGTGGCTACGTCCACCTTTCATACTGTCTGGTGTGACAGTGCCCATTTATGTAGATATTAAATATTACCATTCCATTCAATAGAGAAACAACAAAGTAATCCAAAACTAAAGGTTCTTTTAGGGTTTTTTTGTATTTGCATACTTCAGTAGTTTGACCTATGTGCATAGTGGGAATCAAAATGTTTACAGAGACAGACAAAAGTTACATTTAAGTCATTTTAAGATCTTTAAATCTCAGACAATATAATTCACTACCTAATCCACTGTCGTTCTGTCCAACATATGATGAAAAGCCTAAACAAAAGGAAAGAAACTAGTGTGACAGTTATATAAGTAATTATAAAAAATGTACATATGGTTGATCTGTCGTGGTGAAGAGAGAGCTGAGTGGAAAAGCAAAGCTCTCAATTTACCAGTTGATCTACGTACCTACCTTTAACTATGGTTACAAACTATGGTAGTGACCGAAAGAACGAGATACAAATGGATGAAATAAACTTCCTCAGAAAGGTTGCTGGCTTCTCCCAAGAGATATGGTGAGGAATTTGGCCATCTGAGAGGGGCTCAGAGTAGAGCCGCTGCTCCTCCACATTGAAAGGAGCAGGTTGAGGTGGTTCGGGCATCTGACAGGGATGCCTCCTGGGCACCTCCTGTGTGAGGCCCCGGGGCAGACTCAGGACACGCTGGAGAGATTATATCTCTTGGCTGGCCTGGGAACCCCTTGGTGTTCCCCTGGACATGCTGGATGAGGTGGCCAGGGAGAGGGAGATCTGGGTTTCTCTGCTTAGTCTGCTGCCCCTGGGACCTGGCCCCAGATAAGTGGAAGAAGATGGATGGATAATTTTCCTTATTTACACGTATATGTTTTATTGTTGTCCTCATTTATTCTATAGTCTTCTGTTTCTATGTCTGAAAGCTGAGCTTTGAGCTCACAGGGATTATTGACCTCATTATTTGAAAATGTAGCAGAAAATAAAGAAAAACACAACACTTTAAATGTGACTTCACTAGAAGTAAACTCTGAAAACAATGGTATTTAATGCTGTGGCACACTGCAAATGGCTTAAATGATCATGCATTATAGAAACTGTGCAGCCAAAAAGTCTTTAAGAGTCACTGTTCTTCTCTTTGTTCCTCTCATGCTGCTTTCTCTCAGGTTAGGGATGTGTGGTATGAAGCTGGAACTGTGTGGTACGTCGACAAGGATGATTTCATCCGTGGTATGCATTGAAAACAACACACACTACAGTATGCATGCTAGCTATAAGTACATTTTGAAGAACATTTAACCTCTAACAGAAACCACAGTTACACATGGATGGATCTATAACTGCTGACTCATTCACACAAAAAACAAGTCTTGATTGTAGCCTTGAAGATCCTTGATATTTCCACACCTCAGTTCACAGTGTGTCTGTATGTGTGCTTTCAAAGACATAACTTCATTTCTCCTCTTTTCAGCTACTCAGCTGAAGCCAGACGAAGGCACACCAGAGCTGTCCGAGGGCCGGGTGAGGGTCCGGCTTGAGACGGACGGCTCAGTGCATGATGTCTCCGAGTATGAAGTTGAGAAGGTAGATCAGACTAGAAGTGTCCATCCATCCATGGTTCTATTATTGTCCAAGTCATGTAAGAGTTTGCACATCAACTTGTCCCTTGTTTCTAATGCAAAACTTTCAACAACCCTTTCTTTAAGAAACAAACCAGATGAGAATTTCATATGACAAAAAGGTCAACATTTAAATGTATCAGCAGAGAGTAATGCATAAATCTCCATTAAAATTTGGAGATTTAGCACACATTTGCTTAAAGTTAAAGTTTTTTATACCAGTCCTGTTACAGTGATGTTACAGTGATGTGAAATTTAAGGGGATGGTCTTTTAAGGATATGATTAAAAAAACCCTGCAAACATTATATGAAGCATTTTTCATTGTGCCCTTTTTTTTGGTTTGGGAAGCTAATCTTGTAACTGGAAGGTTGCCGGTTCGATCCCCAGCTTTGTCTGTCCTGGTCGTTGTGTCCTTGGGCAAAACACTTCACCCTACCGCCTACTGGTGTTGGCCAGAGGGGCCGATGGGGCGATATGGCAGCTGTGGCTGTGGCTTATAATGTGCTTTGAGTGTCTAGAAAAGTGCTACATAAATGCAATCCATTATTATTATATCAGGAAGAATACAAAATCATCTGGTCCTCAGTAGGTTTTAAATTGGGGTACATGCAACCTCAGATGAACTAAAACACAGGACATAGGACATATGACAGGACCTTGTCATCATTCATTTAACAGTTTGCTACTCACATTTGCGGTAAGACAGAAAAGGCTTCTTGGAAGGGTTATAAAGCCATATCCAAACAGTCTGGTGTCCATTATTCTACATTGAGAAAAATAATTTTATGTTACTCACAAATGGAAAACTAGTGGAAAACATTCACGACATTCACCAGTCTTGAATGTTAAGGTAAGAGGTTAAAAAAAACCTCTTCTCCCTAAATACATAAGAGAACACATCTGTGCTTTGCAGAGGTGCATCTAAACTGTTGTTGTTTGTGTTTACTTACACAGCATGTCTTGTGGAATTTACTGGAGTCAGCAGCAACAGCATAGCGCAGTCATATCAAGTCTAGTGACATAAGGCAGGAAAAGATCAGTAAAGAAACAATTTCCCCAGCCAAAACACAAATCCAATGAGAAGTAGAATACGTTCAGCATGGTGAGGTTCAGACGGTGTTCCTGAAAAGAACCACGTGAAGTTTGTGGTTCTGGAGAATTACTGGAGGTCTCAAGGGACATAAGATCACAATTTATTCAAATTGGATGAAGAGTTTTGGAGTTTCAGCTCCTTAACATATGCCACTTTTGAAAAGGACCAAAAATATTTGGACAATTGAGTCAAAGCCTATTTCATGGGCAGGTGTGGGCAATTCCTTTGTTATGTCATTTTCAATTAAACAGATAATAGTGCTGGGGTTGATTTGAAGTGTGGTGCTTGCATTTGGAAGATTTTGCTGTGAAACAGACAACATGTGTCCAAAGTTGTCATGTGTGGCTGTGTGACACTTTATACTTAAAGTGGCAGCTTTAGTTGCTGGGAAATAATCCATAAGGGGAAGCAAAACTTAAAACACTGAACACAGGACATGAGACACAAGACAGACATGGAGATGTAGACTTGACCAGGAGAAGACACAGGAGATGCACGACATACAGACCGGGAGACTAGACAAGAAAACATGTAACACAGGGGAGGCAAAGAAACAAAATCCAAGATCTAAAAATCACTAAAATACAACCAGACACTAACTGAATCAAAGAATATTAATAAACAAAACCAAAACCACTGAGTCACAGGACTCAGGACCAACACAAAAGGAGCTCTCCATGCAGGTGAAACACGAAAAACAAAATAAACCCATCCAAGAAATTGCTAAATTGTTAGGAGTGGCAAAATCTACAGTTTGGTACATCCTGAGAAAGAAAGAATAATTTCAAATAATAATTTCATTTATATAAACAAAACTGAAAAACTGAAATGATCTTAGTTTTTGGTTAATTAGCATTTTGTTTCATTCAGGATGCTGAATTGAAATAGTTTGAAAATTTGTATAGACATAAACATATTTTGGTTTGTCATCTTATCTTAATCCAGAACAATAACAGCAAAAAGGCAGCATTTTTTAATAACTCTATAAAGCATCTCCACTAAGACAGAAGAAAACAGTTTTCACAGGGTGTAATCTGTGTGAAATCTGAGACTAACTCTTTCACATTTGAACCAATTAATGGAGATGCTGTTCCTCCACAGTGTAATCCACCAGAGCTCGACCTGTGTGAGGATCTGAGTGACCTGCAGAGTGTGAATGAATGTGGAGCTCTGCACACACTGACCAGTCGAGCTAAAGCAAATCTTCCACTGACACATGCAGGACCAAACCTGGTCAACTTCTGGCCCCCGTTACAGACCCACAGCAAGGTAAAATTTACACACATTTACAGATCAGTAACCCTATGAAACTACAAAGCTTATTAAGTATGTGCAACATTTTTATGTTTATCTTCTTTTTTTCTCTATTAGACCCCAAAGTCACGGCGAGGGGAGTCTGTGTGGGATGCTCCTCCTGCCCTGGCTGCCCTGGTCAAACGGGTCTACATGTCTATGGTTGGCACCAGAAGGGATCACAGTGTGTGTGCATTGGGACGCAGCGGGACGGGCAAGACCACGGCATGTCAGACCTTCACACATGCTCTTATCAAACAAGCTGGCACAGCAGGAAAGAACATGAGTGGTGAGCGTTGTAAAAATAAAAACTGTTTAGGTTTTTATAGTGTTAATGATCAGCACTAAAACTTGAAACTGGTACTAGTCTGTCATTTCAGTGACTGTGAGTGAGTCGCTACAACTATGAATCTTAAATGAATCCCAAAACTATATTCAACAAACGTTATATACAGCGTTAGCTTTTACACATCAACATGTAAGAAAAATGATGAAAAATAACCTTTCAGGGAGTTTGTGGATCAAAATTTCTCTGTAACAATGTGAGAGACTGACAGTATCACACAATAAAGATTACTTCAAGTTAATACAGCTAATGTAAGCTATTAAATTGTGAGGTGCAAGTAGTGTTTTGTTAAATAAACTATGAGTATAACTATGTGTGATATGTCATGTGTTACATTCATTCAAGTAATTTTAAAATCTGCTGAGGAAGGATTATTTTTAGTCTGTCCTGAGAGGTAAAACCGTCGATGTAATAGAGGGTGTCCTGTTTTTAGCGAGCCTGTAGGTTCATTTTGCTGAAATGTTTGCTTCAGCTTGTTTTCCTCAGCTTTCCACACTTCCCTACTGTGATTATTGCTATTTCTTTCACTAGTGGAGCGTGTTCAGGCTATGTTCACTATCCTGAGGTCTTTTGGCTGTGTGAGCTCTAAGCACAGTGATGCGTCGTCTCGATTTGCTATGGTTTTCTCATTGGATTTTAACCATGCTGGACAAGCCGCTGCTGGACACCTACAGGCATGTAGCCCAGACACGAACCCATGTAAGTTAGTCAAACATGGCTGTGTAAATTGGGATTCTTGACTTCTGTTCCTTTCCCTCCTCTGTGTCCTGCTTCTCCATCATTCAGACCTTGATGTTGGACAAATGGAAAGTGTGCCAGAAAATTCAGGGAGAAAGTAACTTCCTGGTCTTCTCTCAGATGCTGGCAGGACTCAGCACAGAGATGAGGTAATCTCCAGTAAAAGTTAATAGGCAGATTTGTTTAAGAACTGCACTATATATTCAACATATTTAATGACGCAACCGGAAATTTACCTTCACATTATGGAACGTTACTGGCCCTCAAAGTATATATTGTAGGGTTGGACTCAAATCTGTCACTTTTTTAATTTGTCCACATTTTCCCCAAATCTTTAAGCCCTCATAACTTCTTATGTTCTAGTTGTGGTCCTGCTGAAGCAGCAGCAGCTGAAGGTGTATGTTTGCCACATAACAACCTATTTTCCCATTTCTGATTCTATATTAGGATCGAACTGCAGCTACACCAGCTCTCTGAATTCAACTCCTTTGGTATTGTTCATCCCGCCAAGGTACAGTAAGTGCATCAGAAGGGTCTCTTTTTTTTTTTTTTACCACTATATCACACGTCATGGTATAACAGGCAACATAACCGTAAGTGGAGAAGTACAGCACAGGGCAGTTCTGTTTTGCATAAACACAGGTGTAATGCTATATTCAGTGGCAACTGGGAAATATTCATTTGTAATATCTGGCCTTCACATTTTACGATGTTCTGTGGAAGACGAGCGTTCACAGTGACCTTGCGTATTTGCTGATTATCAGAAGAAGAAACAAAGGAAGTCAGGAGAAAGTTGTGTTTTTCCCTTTTCCTCTAAAATGGAAATCACTTTCAGACTTTAGACCAAATATTTCTGGAACTGCTGTAATATATGACAACTGATGGCACTGCTGCGTGAATGCTGCTTTAAACATGTGTTTTTCATTAATGCCATCAAGTCTTTACAGCAGAGCGAGTAACTAATTTAAACGTTGTATATTTTGCACTTTTGGGGGCTTTTCTGTCACCTGTTCTGTACACTGTGTAACAGCCAGAGCCAGAATAGTCACAGCACAGCTGCAGCTGTGGTCACAGCCTCAGAGACAGCTACTGTTCAGAAAGTGTTCTGATGTATGGAACTACTTTGTGTTGCTTTGCATTGGGAACCATTAGTGTGCTGGTCCAGTCCCTGTTTAATAAACTGTAAAGAACTGCTCTGTGGATATTAAAGGAAAGAGAAAGTACTGAATTTACCCAAGATATTTAAACCTACAGGAAATGTTAATAGAAGGCAAAGAGATGCAGATGCAGCATTTTCCTCAAAAAGGTTTAAATTTCTGAAACAAAGTTCTTCAACATGAAATAAGAAATCATAAATATTCCTTCCCCTCCTACAGAAAACAAATAAATAAAGTGCAGCACTGTCTAGATGGGAAAACAAGTAAAGTAAATCAAACCACTAATTATAATAAATAATATTAATTTTATTTCTCCCCAAATATCCTGAGGCTGAGCTTGCAGCTTGGAACTCACCGGCTCTGGGTGGCCTTGTGCTTGCGTAGACTGCACAGAGTGAGAAATGGCTCTCCTGAGAGAACCGTGGTTCTATTAATAATCCTTCTAGTTGAAATGAGTGCTGGCGAATAGCCCCAGCCGGGGGTTTCACCCACTCACAATGTGGCTGCTCATATCTACTCGTACTATAAGATAATGCTGCTGAGGAACACAAAGGTAGTCAACAAAACTAACCCTTTTGTATCTCTGTAGATCATAAATCTGTACTTTGTGTGGTAGCTGAGAAAAACTAAATAGGGACACAAGCGTTCACTAAATGTATTTGGATGGGGTCGCTGCATTTGGCACAATGACAGAAGTCAGTTAATGAACAATTTTAATTTAGAAGATTGACCAACACTTCTGCTTCAGTTCAAATTTCTGAGTGTCCCTTTGCCCAGCATGCTTGTGTGAGTATGAGGATCTGAGGTAATATAAATGGAAAAATGAGCCAAAACATAGAAAGTGAAGTGGTCAAACCACATGGGAAAAGAGTTAGACTGTGATTGGAGATAAGATGGAAAGATGTGACTCAGCTGTTCCCTCACCTCATTTAATTGTCTGGCTGTCAAAAACAGAAAAGACAGACTGTCCCCTCTCCCTTTCTTACTGTTCTTAGGTGGAGGAGAAACAGCGTGCATCCATTGCTTTCACAAAGCTGCTGAGTGCCATGGAAACACTGGGCTTCTCACCCGGCGAGCAGAAGGCGATATGGCATGTTCTGGCTGGTATTTACCATCTGGGAGCTGCTGGGGCCTGTAAAGGTAACATAGTGATTCACTGTGAGTCACACAGTGTTACTACACACACACACACACACACACACACACACACACACTCTCATACACACACACCTCCTGTCTGTAGCTCAGGAGGTAGAACCATGGGAAGGTTGCTCGTTCGATCCCTGGCTTGGACAAGACACTGACCCCAAGACACAGAGTGATTCTCTTTAGGAAAGCTTGATAGTGTCGAGCTAACCAGTTACTTTAAATTTCTCACTCATTGCTGAGCCGACCATCACTAATGTTCAGTGCATGCTGTCATAATCACATCCTCTTTGAGTTTCCCTTTGGTTGTGCAGTGGGCAGGAGGCAGTTTATGAACTTTGACAGTGCTCAGATGGCAAGCAGTGTGCTTGGATGTGAAGGTGATGATCTGCACACAGCAGTATTCAAGCATCACCTTCAACAGCTTCTGCAGAGGGCCACCGGGGGCAGCAGAGAGAGGAGCGGTGCCGCAGAAACGGAGGAAGGTGAGACGCGCACACACTAAAGCCAGCATGTGAAAAACAGCAGCGGAAAGTTTAGAGAGTGTTTGAGGATCCTGTTGCACACTATCAGTGCTTTCAATCTCAGCTGATCATTACAAAAAAAAAAAAAAACAAAGCTTATGGAAGTGAATAGAGAGATTGCTTCATTAATATATTTTAGTGGTTACAATTTTTCATTCATAATTTGTTTGATATTTCATTATTCAGCTTACTGCTATGTTGAACAATAAAGGCCATCAGTGCGGACTCCAACTAAACACAGCTCACTATTCTCCAACAGTTTTGATTGTTTAGAGGGAACTTTACCATTTTCTGATCCAGTGACAACTTCAAGCATCTTGTTACAAGGGCTAATGTGTGGCACCATCTGGTATATGAACTGGTGTTTATAGAACGGGATCTTTGGTGGTCAGTACAATATAACACATCAGCACTGCAAAGAATTTACAGAATTAAAGCTACTCATGTAAGCCTCATTGCCTTTCCACCACCCAAAAATCTTTCCTTCAGCCAAAAGATATGATCAGCAGAGCTGATTAGTCCGTGAATAATTTACCCAACAACACAGGAGCAGTTTGCTGCTCAGAATGTGACAAATATCACCAAAAGGTCATCAGTGACAAATAAAATTAAATGAAGTGGTGACCTGATGTGTGATATTGGAGACACATTCAGTTGCTCTGAATTTTGAATGGGTGCCTACATATATTTTACTTGTAGCATTTGTTGACTTTCTAGTGTGAGAGCTGACACGAAGCCTCACAAGACTTAGCCAAAGTGCTATCATAGCCCTGCTTAACTTCTAAAAAAAAGATCAGAGGCCCCAAAAAGCAGGGATAAAGATACCTGCTTTAACCTCTTAGAGGTTCCAGATTTTCTTTGAGTTGCATTTTTAGAGAAAGGACAACGTGCTGTAGGAGTGGATTTATCCTGATAAAGCCTTTAAGGATAAAGGAGAACATTAAACAACGCGAGTAGAAAAGTGTGTCCTTATTCACTTTGTTGTGCGCAGGTCCGAGGCTAACAGCTGCTCAGTGCCTCAATGGAATGGCTGCTGGACTTTATGAAGAGCTCTTCACTGCCATCGTGTCACTCATCAACAGGTCTGCATGCATCTCATTAAATACACGATCCACAGCCTTATCACAAGCTCTCAGTCTGCCTTCATAACTGCTGCCTAACAAGGCTTCATGACTTTAGACTTTGTTTTACAATGGCTTACTGTGCTTTTTCTTATTATCTTTAATATATTTTCTGCTACAGTGATTGAAGACTATATTAAACATGGCCTAAATTATCCCTGCAATCAATCTAAGTCTTAAAACTCAATTTCTGATCACTTTTATACTCTTGGCTCTGTATGATGTCACAAAGAAGGGATATCCCTAATATGATGACTTCAGGGTCAGGACCACTAATGCCCACTGTTCAAAACCTTCTATTTTTGAAAGCAGCCAGTAAGAGGGCAGCTGGCTTTTAAAGAACATTAAAACAGACTGCTCGTTTCATTGAGGGGTTGCCTAATGGCTCGATATGAGATTATAAGGAAGGCTTCAAACACAATAGTCCAAATGTTTGTACTCCTGGAGTTGAAAATGAGGGGAAATAAATAAGAGGAGCTAATGTTGCTTTCTTTTTCTCGAGCTACATCTGTGGGTACCATTTACAAAGTTTGCAGACAGTCTGATGCATTGATCTGTACTTCTGTTTCTAGCTTCATGTGCTTATAGCAGCTGCCTGTTGTTTTGTGTAATTACCACGCTACTGAGGGGGGCCTTATCACATGGTCATCCTTCCCTCTACTGTACATTCATGCATCAGATATATGAATGAATAACAAACATATAACGAACTGTAAAACTCAATCAAGCTGTGTTTTGTGGGCAGGGCGCTGAGCAGTCAGCAGCTGATGCTAGCCTCTGTGATGGTGGTGGACACGCCAGGCCTGAGGAACCCACGACACTCAGCAGAGGAGAGAGGAGCCAGCTGGTCCGAGTTCTGCCACAATTACCTACAAGAGAGGCTGCTGGAGCATTACCACTCACATACGTTCACACATACACTCGAGAGATATGCTCAGGTAACTCGGTGTACAGTTACACAGAAATTCAGAAATGTGAACAGAATAGGTTGGTCCAAATGACATACCTGTGCAGGTATAGGGATGTCTGGGAGAGAGGGCAGTGGACTTTTTGACTAGTCTGTTTAACAAAATCGTGAAGAGTGAGGGGATGCCTGGGGAGTGGAGAAGAAGTGTGCTAGTACAGATTGTCAAGAACAAGACTAGTGTGCAGAGTTGTAGTAACTGCAGAGTGATAAAGCTGATGAGCCATACCATGAAGATGTAGTAAAGACTTGTTGAAGCTAGGTTAACAAGAGAGGCGATGGTCAGTGAGCAGCAGTATGACCTCATGCTGAGAAAAAACACTACAGATGTGATGTTTGCTTTGAGAGCATTGATGAAGTACAGAGGATATCAGACATGATAGAGTACCAAGAGAGGAACTGTGACAATGTGAGGAAGTCAGGAGGTACAGACAAGTATGTGAGGGTGGTCCAGGACATGTATGGGGACGGAGAGGCAGTGGCGAGGTGCCTGGTACAAGTGACAGATGGGTTCAAGGTGGGGATAGGTATCTGTGACCTATAATATCTGCAGATGACATTAACATTTCCAGCAAGAGTAAGGAGCAGGTGGAAGAGAGCCTGAAGAGGTGGAGGTATGCTCTGGAGAGAAGAGTAATGAAAGTCAGTTAAAGAAAGACAGAATATGTGTGTGTGAATGAGAGGGAGACAGACGGACAGGTGAAAATGCAACAAGCAGAGATACTGAAGGCAGATGAGTTTAAATATATGAGATCAACCATCCAAAGCAACAAACAGTGCACAAGAAAGGTGAAGAGTCCAAGCAGGGTGGAATGGGTGAAGGCAAGTGTCAGGAATGCTTTGTGACAGAAGGATAGCAGCAAGAGCTAAAAGGAAAGTTTGTAGTAGCGAGATGGTAGATGGTAGTGAGACCTGCTGTGATGTATGGTTTGCAAATGAGGTGGCAGAGCTGAAGATGTTCAGTTCATTGGAAGGGAGTGAGATGGACAGGATTAAAAATCAGGAGTTCAGATTCAGAGAGGTGAGGCTGAGATGAATGGAGCATATGCTGATGAGTGGTAGTGGATATATCAGACAAAGGATGATGAAGATGGAGCTGCCAGGCAGGAGCAAAAGAGGAAGATCACAGAGAAGATCCATGGATGTAGTGAAAGAGGACATACAGAGGTTTGGTGTGATATGGGACAGGGTAAGATGGAGGCAGATGATCTGCTGAAGGTGCTTCCCAAAAGGAAGGACTTGAAAGAATATACACCTCAGTCTCATCGATGCTGTAAAAATAATGAGTACATACAGGATAAATAAAGTTTTATGTAGACATTCATGATCACAGGAAGATCCTAATTGCTTATAATATCCCTCTGACTTCTTTATTGAGGTCATGAGGTTAAAATTGCTGGTTTTGATAACAGTTTTGACTCTAACATTGAGACACCGATCAGAACATTGAATCACATGCACTGTTTTTCAAGTTTCAAGTTTTTCAATGAAACATTCTATTGACAAAACCTTAAAGAGATTCAGTTTAATCAATAACTCATCTAAAACTCATCTACAACAATAAAGGAAAATACAGTAAATGATGACAGAAATCACATGGGCATTTCCTTTGAAAAATTCACAAAAAAGAAAAAAATATTCAAATAAAATACTGTAAATACAGGTCCGAGTGAGAGTTTTTATAGCCAATCCCTCTTTGGAGCTTTAAAACACAAGAAAATCAATAAAATAACAATTACACACATTAAAAAACAGAATTGCAGACCAGAAGAGATCTGTTTCTCACATGTGCAAGTGGCCAGAATGGGATTCACACACAGAAATTTTAAAATGTCAGCCACACTGGAATGTGTCCAGGATCCTTTCTGCTCAGCCTTTACTAACACCAGCTTTAACAAAAGAGTACCAGTTTTATCCCCTGAATTTAAGCCCTAACTGGTTTTCACTAAGTATGCTAACATCTTTGGGAGATCTTCACAATCGTGATAGCATGAAAGATGAAAGATTAACGAAAGATCTAACAATAAAATTGTTAGATCTACAACAAATATGTTCCAATTTGATGAAAATGACACACAAAAATGAGTTAAACCGATTATTACTGAGTGAGAAAAGTGCATAGGTGAGAAAAATACATTTGCCGGAACGATTTTATGTTTTGTCTGCTGCAGGAGAAGATCCACGTGGAGTTTGAATGTCCAGAGACCAGCCCGGCCGAGGTGGTCTCTGCCATTGACCAGCCACCTCCACAGGTACGCAGCAATGTGACGTAAAAAAGACGTAAATGTGAGCATGAGGATAACAGCCATGACATCTTACCAGGAGTCTGATGTTTTCAACTTTACGCAGGAATCTTAAAGTTGTCTCATTTAAATTTCTGTCGTATAATGTTATATGATAATAGTTCTAGAGACTCCAGAAATAACTTCTGTCTTGAACGCATGAGACTACGAGGCTTGTTGAGACTTCTTGTTTTACCTAAAATCATCCCCTGCCCTGATGCAACAACCCAAATAACAGTTTATCAAAAGTTGACAAACTTGTCTGAGTTGGGTTTGATTATTAAGGGAGGGAATAGTTTCACCAGCAGCATCTACAACTGGAGGTTATGTAGCCTGAGAGGCGCACCAATACTTTTCCTCCTTGTCATTATTATTACAGTCTGTCCTTACTACTCCCCTTAAAAGAAGCCAGAAGAACAGTGCTCGTTTGCCAGCATTTATCTTGTTCAAGAAATTACATGTACTGTGACTTTTAGCATAAAAATGTTTTTCTACTTCACTTTTCATTGTATCCTCCATCTGACCAATAGAAAATCATCATGCTTTAACCCAATGTATGCTTGAAAAGCACGTGTGTGTGTTTGTTTCAGGTCCGCGCAGCAGATGAAGACCCCAGAGGTCTTTTATGGGTTCTGGATGAGGAGATGGTGACGCCAGCCTCTTGTGAAAACAGGGCCGTGGAAAGAGTGTGCCAGTATTACAGCAACATGGGTAAAAAATACACTGCTAGTGAAAACTTGAGCGCCATATAACTTAAAGAGTATGAATTAATTGTGTTTGTTTGTCCTTGCAGTGCGACAGTGTGAGCAGCTGCTGCAGTGTGAGGTGAAGCACCTGATGGGGTCTGATCCTGTCCGATACGATCTGGCTGGATGGTTCAGCCTCATCCAGAACAACCCATCTGCTCTGAACACCATCTGTCTGCTCCAAAACTCCACTGTGTAAGTCAGAAGCCTGGGGCTGCCCCACAAGGATGCCACGTCTAAATGAATATCTTCTAGTAGGCTCCAGTTGGCAAATGGCCCAGGGAAAATATTTTACTAAAAGAGTGGTGAAAGCCTTTCAAACAATTAAAGGGTTGTTAGATGTCATTAAATGGTCAGAAGTCTGTATATCCAAGTAAAACTAATTATTATGACCCTGCAAAAGGAACAGGTTTTAATGATAGAAACAGTGCTAATAAAATAGGACAGTTTCCTTTCCTCTTTCAGAAGCTACTGTCTCCTTTTAATCTTGGTGTTTAAACTGAACATATGCACATAGTTGTACTGTGTTTAAATTAGATTAAACTGAGATAAGAAAAGTTTTTATTAACCTTAGGGAAACAAATTCAGGTGTTTTGGCAGCACAGAAGAAAGAAAATGTAGAGAAGGGGAATGTTTTTAATAACTTCTCCATCTGGACACTTTCTTGCTAAGAAAGCATTTTAAAAACTAGCAGTAAGCACAGATATTCATCTCAGGAAGCATGAACCACTGCTCCAGGACTTTCGGAATTCCTTGTCCAGAAAGTTTTTATATGACTTCATGGAACAGACTGCCCATATACTGTTGATGAAGTAACTAACAACTGTGAATTAGCAGGTATGAACAAGTGTGGTTCATCCATACACGATTCATTTACTCACAGCACATACAAGCTACACACTTGTAGTGATGTCAAGTAAAATGTCAAAAACATGTTTTTGACATCCTGTGATAGCTAGGTTCTCTCTCTGCCCTCCCCAGAGGGGTTGTGAAAGCCATGTTCACCCCAAGAATTTCTCTGCCCCCCCTGTGTCGGGCTCTGGGGGGACTAGAGGGTGGCAGCCAGCGCTCTTTGCAGAGGAATGGCACCATCAGGAAGACATTCAGTGGGGGAATGGCAGCGATACGCAGACACTCCCAGTGTATTGCAGTAAAACTCCAGGCAGTAAGTTTCCAGAGCATTCACTATCAAATCCTCATCTATTTCTGTAGTGTAACTGGATTCCTTCCCTCTTTGCTGCTTTTCCCACCATGCAGGATGCTCTTATCAATCTGATCCGTCGAGCCAGGCCAGTGTTTCTGCAGTGTGTCAGTGCAAAGTCTGACAATGGAAGTTTTGACATCCCAGCCCTCAGGGTGCAACTGCACTCCACACAGATCCTGTCAGCTCTGCAGCTATACCGCATAGGTATGCATGCTCATGCATTAATATTTCAAGCTGTAACACTGTGTGTAAACTAAGTACAAAGCTATTAGTGACCATTCTAGGGTTAGGGTTATTGTTTTGTTGTACATGTTTAAAAGGCAAATATTCTGCAAGTTAAATATGTTATCTTTCAGAGTAAGTCACATCTATTATTTGGAATCTATGACACCCAACATATACATTAATGGCAAAACAACTAGCAGCTTGGTATCCCGATATCTGGAAGAAGCAACTCCTATCACAACTAGAGACTGACAAGGTGAACACAAAACCTGACATCACGTCAACTGTTGTTCTTGGTACCCAAGAACAACAGTTGTGTTGAAGGTGTTGAGTGCGAGAGTGACTGACCTGAAAGATAGGATCATAGCTAAGAGAGAGAGTAAAACGTGAAGGATCAAGACCCCCGAGTGTTTTTTTTTTTTTCACACAGGGAGACACACACACACACACATATCTGTATATATATATATATATATATATATATGTTCTCACCCTTTTTCCAAATATTCCTGATGCAAATTAAAAAATCAATCTGTGGCCATGTTTGTCTGCAGGTTATTCAGAGCACATGACTCTGGGGGATTTCAGGTGTCATTTCCAGGCTCTCGCTCCTTCAGTCATGAAACGTTACGCTTCAGTGTTTGTCAGCCACGATGAGAGAAAGGTCAGATGGCACATGGCAGCAGCTCCCTTTCTTGTTCAGCATCATGTCTGTGAGTAAACATCTTTTTTGTGTTTGCTTATGTGTCAGGCAGTGGAAGAGCTGCTGGTTGAATTGGATGTGGATAAAAAGAGCATCCTCGTGGGTGCCAGCCGGGTAAGAACATGTTTGTACTCGAGCAGCTGAATTTATTTCGCGCTGATATGGCTCATACATTTTTCCCCCGTTGTGCGTTAGGTGTTTATGAAGCGAGGTGTGTTGTGCTATCTGGAGCAGCAGAGGGAGAAACAGGTCACTGGTTGGCTGGTCCACCTACAGGCTGCCTGTTTGGGACATCTTGCCCGTCAGAAATATCGCAAACTCAAGGTACTTATGTCTCTGTGAGCTTGCCTTCTGCACTGCTGACTGGAATTGATGGAATTGATACAAATTTCTCATTGGCTCCCCTTTGAGTGTCACCACTATCGCTAAAGAGCATATCAAAGAAATTACACAAAACCTCTCTGAGTAGAACACTCAGCTTTAACATCATTCTGGGCTCTTGGCTAGCTTAGTGTTAGTATGCTGTCTGCGCAGACGTTAACACTTAGCAGCATAATGTGTCTGTTTCTGTTCTGGATGCAGTTTGAACATTGCACTCTTGTCCTGTTGTGCAATATAAATAAAAGTAATGTCCTTATCCATGGTGTAGACTGCGGCACTACTTTCTTCCTCCGACTCATGAACTTAAATCAACTGATTGTAGTGCGAGCGCAAGAACCAATAAGTGGCATCAATAAGTAAGCTGACTAACAATTCCGAAGAACTGGGCTACTGTTCTCTATAAGAACAGGTTCTCGATTGCTACTACTGACTAATTGAACCGCCAAATTTCCAATTGGTAGCCATAAGTGCCCCGTGAGATATTTTTAATATATACATGATCACAAACAGGAGCTTTGACCTGTATGTATTTTAAATGCAGCTGTTAGCATTTCCTTTAACTTTACAACTTTTGTGTTTCTTTTTGAGAGTTGTTGTTTTCAAACTTTTTGTGGTGCCTTTTTTTGCACTTTTTTTTGTGTTTTTTCTTTTTGTAGGTTGTACTTCTTTGTGGTCGTTTTGCATCTATGTAGCGGTGTTATGCTTTGCATGGTGGTTTTAGATGGGAGTTGTTTATTTGTTTTCTTTGCTCTTCGTGTGTTTTAATTTTTTTTTTAATCTCTCTTGGTGTTTTTTCCTTTTGGTAGGTGTTTGTGTGTCTTGTCGGTCATTTTGCATTACTGGAAGTGTTTTATGATTTGTGTGGTTGTTTTGCATCTCCTTGTCATCACTTTTAGTCTCTTTGTGTCTGCTTTATCTTTTACAGTTTTTATGTGTTTCTTTTTTTATGGATGTTTGCACTCCTTGACCTTTGACCTTAGCAAGTAATCATTCAAAGTGCATACATTTACACTAGTTATTGCATAAATTATTGTACTAGTATAATAGTATTTCAGTTTAAGGTAATATCACTTTAAAGTGAATGTGTCATTACTTTTTCATTCTATAATTGTTGGTTCAGGTCTCAATGAAACTTTTTTATTTTTAATTTTTTACATTTTGTTGCGATGGCATTTAATGGTTTTATCTGTCGCTTTAAAAGGAGACTGAGCTCAGCTGCAGGTTAAACTCACACATTGTGTGTGTGTGTGTGTGTGTGTGCGTGCCCGTCTGTCTCCAGGTGCAGCAGATGGCAGTGAGTTGTCTGCAGAGGAACCTGCGGGCTCTCAGGGTCATGTCCAAGTGGAGTTGGTGGAAACTTTTCTGCAGAGTGCGTCCTCTCCTTGATGTCAACATGGATAATGAGAGACTCAGGGCCAAAGAGGTACATGATAACAATTATCAGAAGGTGTTCAAACACTTTGTGAAAAAATGTATTTGCTTTTTTGCAGTGATTTAGATGAAACGAATGAAGACTGAGTGATTGATTTTCTTGCTCAATGTCTCCAAATGAAGGCAAACGTATACATGTGTATTTTAGTAATATGTTTCTTAAATGTATATATATGTATTAGCATTAATCTTTTAGCTTTAGGAGTTAAATGGACAAATGTAAAAGCATCTTAATCTGGTAAATAGCTTACACATCTTAGAATATCAACTTATTAACATTGCAAAGTACAATAGTTTCCGCTGTAAACTCTCTAGCCCATGCTTATCAGGGAAAGACAGAGGGTTAGATAATGCGTTTGTTGGAAGGTAGCAAAGCATTTTTTGGCAACATTCAGATGACACTGTAATGCACAAAGTGACAAATGTCTTCATGTATTGTAGAGTCCTGGATGGAATATCCTATACACTGTATCGGTGCTTCACTAAATGTTCGCAGAATACCACAAGGTGGGACTCTTACAAGGCAATGTCCTTAACACCACTGTGGATGTGCTCAGAGCTGTGTTAATGTGTTATTGTATTTTTTCTTATATGTTAGTCTTATTTAACTGTAATGCAATGAAATGGCAAGTGAGCAGAAAGTACTGTGCAAAAATATTGCCTCACTATTAATTATTTTATATTTTGATAGGAAAAAAAGGGGAAGGAGTGCACCAATGTATTGAAACATGAGCAAACATACATTGAAATATAGTATATGAGACCAAAACAATGTTTTTGAGAACATTAAGAGAAGATTACACAAGGTAAAGTCATGTCCTGCTCTGTGTGGGTGAATCGACTTTTCCCAGCAATTTCCAGGACTGATCAGTAGGTGGTGCTTTTTGCCATGTCGGACTTTTGTCTTCATCGTCACTGCTCAGGAGCAGATTATATTTTCAGCATAAAGTGCCATTGACCATTTGGCCTAGTAAAAGGTACACACCACTGTGAGAGTAAAATGAAATATCCAGGGTCTGTACAGACTGTATGTAATGATGAACATTGCCACTTTGGAGTCACTGGTTAGTGAAGTCCTTTTATGAAGCCTCAAGTGAGTGGTGGTTATGATTGAGAAACTGCAACACTCATAGGCTGGTTGATTATTCCAGTCTTATAAATGTGAACATTTAGTAATTTTACATATGAAAACTGCCTAGCCATGCCTCAAGGCTCAGTAAACATAATTACATCTTTTTGTTGAGAGCAAAAGTTGCTGTGGGTTCTCTCTTAGTTAGAATAGACACAACAATTTATAACTCGAGCTTCTATTGCTATAATCGCTGATTTAAACTTACATACCTGTGGTTTTAATTTCATGCAAAGTAATTAAGCAGTCCATCTTAAATGACAAAGTACCAACGCTGTCTGAATTGTTTTTGAAGCTATATTTTTGTGCACTCGAGACAAGAAGAACAATTATAAGGCTGTGTAGTGTTCATAATGGAAGTTCAGTGAGCTGTAGCAGTGCCAGCATCTAATAGGTGGATTTTGGTTTCAGTGAACGAGTGATAATAATCACAATTAAAGCTGCAAGCAGCGTTATGAGGGCCCTCGCACCCCATCGCGTCGAGCCACGCCCAACACCTAAAACCAGCACGTCCGATCTGATGTCACATTGATGGAATTCATGCATTTAACCACCAGCTAACATTTCATCTCATTCAATCATGATTATAGTCCTCCCACTAGGTGGCGCTGTAACCATTACTGACAAATGGCATAACTAACATTTCCGAGCTTGAGTCTCATCATCCCTGCGACCTTTGGGAGAGATTGGACATGGTGTTTTTGAATGACAGCAGATTACTGCTTTTTGGCGAGTGATTGAAATCACATGCCGCCATGACCACCCCGTTTCCCGGAACGTAAAAAGCTTCGTAATTTAACATCACAAATGTCTTTAGATTCCACACACTGGAGATTGTGTCAATCTGATGAAAATCCTTGGAGGAGTTCATCAAAGAACGGTGCCTGAAAAGAAGGGAAATTGTCACCAAAATTAATTTCAAAATGGCTGACTTCCTGTTGGATTTGGGATATTGCTCCAAGAGACTATATTGTACATCTTGATATCTTCTATAAGCTTACCAGGTGTCAGACTCATAGATAAAACACAGAGCAAGGGCTGATGAGTTGAAATTTTGTAGGGGGCGCTGTGGAGCCATTTTGCGCTATTCAATGAAAATGATCACATAACAAGAAAGCCCTCATCACATTGGAGGTGTGCGCCAAATTTCAAGACTTTTTAAACTTTCCAAACCCCTCAAAAGCCACTTCATTTTTCATGGTGAACCGAGCAGATACAATAGGGCCTTCGCACTTTTAGTGCTCGGGCCCTAATGATGTTTCAGTCACAGTGAGTCTTCTATTTTGCCATTTTTGTCAGGATGAAATATCAGTTCTGAGACGACGCCTAGAAAAATCAGAGAAGGAGAGAAATGAGCTGAGGCAGACTGCAGACAGCCTGGAAACCAAGGTTTGTATTCTCACACAGACACACCTACACACACACACATGCACACAAACAAACTCATGTTGTGATCTATGTGCAGGTTACAGCTGTGACATCTGAACTGAGTGATGAGCGTTTCCGCGGTGATGCCGTGGGCCAGGCTCTGGATGTGGAGAGGGCAGAGAGACTTCGACTCAGCAGGGAGAACAAAGACCTGCAGGTGAGACAAAAAAATCCTGTTACTTGTTACTCAGTTTACAAGTCCTGTTACTTACCTCGTTACTTCTTTAACTATAGGCTCGCCTAGATCAGTGTAAAGTGACCATGGAAACCCTGGAGAAGCAGCTGGAGGAGGAGAAGCAGAAAGCTCAGGCTAAGGAGAGTCAGAGAGGAGCAGTGACAGGTAGAGAGTAGTCCTAGGACCAATTTAGTGTTGTTCTGCATGTTTGCCAGGACCTACACAGAGGTACATGATTTTTGAGTGCCAGGAGTGTTTTCTGAAGCCAAAAATATGTCCACCTAAGCCAATAAAAAACAGCTTCTTCCCAAAGTACCACTGATAGCTGGAATTAACCCTATAAAGTTTAAGCCTTCATCAGCGATGACTCCAAAACAAACCCTGTCTCCAGAAAACACATTTACTTTAAAGGTTATCAAATTGTTCTCCGAAATCAAAATAATACATATATATATAATATATTATATAATTATAATTATATTATATAATTATATAATAATATATATATTTTTGTCTTTCTCCAAAATATAGACTAAGAGTAAGGATATTACCTAAAGCCTCAAAACCCAGTCATATGATTCTTCTGCTACGTTTCTCCAAGACAGAAAGCAGAAACCAACCAATGTTTGGGGAAGAAAAGTTAAAAAAAAAGTTAAAATATTTTTAAAATGCTCTGTAATCATCTCTATTCATTATGCCTGGTGAACAATCTGTGGCTCAGCTGTATGAATGTGTGTGTGTTGGGTGATGGGATTTATAGTAGAAAGGAGTTTGAGTGCTCATATTGACTAACAGGTGTTATATAAGTACCATTCCATTTACCATTTGATTTGAACTCACCAAAAGAACAATCTGCAAAACTCAAAAAACGAATCAAATTATTCATAAATATCTTATTTTATCACACGGGAAATCTAGTGTTGAAATAGAGAAATGTCACAACATATAAAGTGACTCCAACAAAGTCATATCCATTCCTCCACATCTTGCAGAAACTGAACTGGTCATGCAGCTGGAGTGCTGCCAGACTGAGATGGAATTTGTTTGCAGACGACTGAAACAGACAGAGGAAAAACTTGAGACAGAAAGACAAACTCGACAAGAGCTCGATGCCAAGGTGAGACAGGATGCTGAAAGGTGAACGGAGCACTGATGGGTGATTCGTTTCTAAAGTTACTTATTATTACTAAAGTTATGATTTGTAATGTTACTCTGTTTTTGTGAAGGTGGCGACATTGCAGGCCCAGCTGGAGCAGTCCAGGAGGAGTGTGACAGAGGTGAAACGTCACTGTCGTCATTTGACCTCTGACCTTCAGGATGCCCGGGTCCTTACTGACAGTCTGCAGAGCCGCATGCATGAACTGGACCGCAAGCAGAGAAGGTTTGTTTTAACCCCACGCTGTATAACTTTTTTTCATATCAGCTGAGATTATCAATTTCAATTCAATTCAATTCAATTTTATTTATATAGCGCCAAATCACAACAAATGTCGCCTCAAGGCGCTTCATAGATACAGAGAAAAGCCCAACAATCATATGACCCCCTATGAGCAAGCACTTTGGCGACAGTGGGAAGGAAAAACTCCCTTTTAACAGGAAGAAACCTCCGGCAGAACCAGGCTCAGGGAGGGGCGGCCATCTGCTGTGACCGGTTGGGGTGAGAGAAGGAAGACAGGATAAAGACATGCTGTGGAAGAGAGACAGAGATTAATAACAGATACGATTCAATACAGAGAGGTCTGTTAATACATAGAGAGTGAGAAAGGTGGCTGGAAAGGAAAAACTCAATGCATCATGGGAATCCCCCGGCAGCCTACATCTATTGCAGCATAACTAAGGGAGGATTCAGGGTCACCTGGTCCAGCCCTAACTATATGCTTTAGCAAAAAGGAAAGTTTTAAGCCTAATCTTAAAAGTAGAGATAGTGTCTGTCTCCCGAATCCAAACTGGAAGCTGGTTCCACAGAAGAGGGGCCTGAAAACTGAAGGCTCTCCCTCCCATTCTTTCCTTCAATGTCGCCTGCTCTGGCCCCTGGAAGACAATTGACTATGGTTGCCGGTGTCTCTAGCTTCACATGTCTGAGAACAGAATCACCAATTACCAGAGTTTGACCCCCAGCGGGTGTGTCACCGAGTGGGGAAAAACGGTTAGACACATGAACGGGTTGGTGGTGTACCTGGGGCTTCTGTTTAGGACTACGCTTCCTCCTCACCGTTACCCAGCCTTTCCCCAGCTGCTTGGGGTCTGCCGGGGAACAGCTAGCGGGGCCTACGCTATCTTCGGCTGCACCAGCTACAGGGGCCTGGCTAGCTAAGGGTGAGAGCAGGGTGCAAAGCCGAGTCTCCAGTTCAGTAATCCTGGCCTCCAGAGCTGCAAATATGCTACATTTGTTACAGATATCATTACTGCTAAAGGAGGCCGAGGAGTAACTAAACATCTGACACAATGAGCAAGAAAGTGCAGAAGGGACAGGTGAAGTAGCCATGGTGCTAATGGGTCGGCTACGAGCTAAGCTAGCGAAACAGTACAGAGACAGTGAGTGAATACTTTGGCTATAAATTAGGTAGTGAGTACACAGAAAGTGTGCTTCGGATGAAGCACGTGAAGATTATACTGTGAAAAAAGAATGTATTTAAAAGTTGTTAATTAAACTGCTAAGCAAATAAGCTACTCAGAAACACCACTGTGTTTGAGCAGGAACAGGAAGCGATACTATACCACAGAGCGAGCGAACACCAAGCAAGATTGTCCTGGGTTTTCAAGAAGAGCACGGGATTGTCAGCGTCACGCAGAGAAAAAGCAAGACTGAAAGAAAACCAGATTATGATTTGTCATATCAATATACAGCTGTGTATCTTTGTATCTTTCTGCATTTCTGGTATAATCCTTAGTTTTATTTTGTGTCATGTGTTTCTGAATGTCAGTTCCTTCGAGTGCCTGTGTGGAATTATTTGTCTGAGTTTATTTACTACTACTACTATTACTACTAATAATTATATCTTCCAAGAAAATATTTTCCTCTCACCCTCTGATATTATTGTTATTGTTTTATTTTTTCTGTTGGAAAAAACTTCTAGGTTTTCCCCCTTTTTTCTTTAATATTCTAGGGAGATTTAACTATGAATCAAGACTTTGTCTCTTTTCTGCTGCTGAAATTGCAACTACTAGAACACAGAACACCCCCTTGTTCAATTAATAAAGTTAATTTTACTTTTCCCACCATCAAACAAATGAGATGTGTCAAAAAGTGATACACTGCCAAAAATTGTCGATATATACTTCTTTACAAATATGATGTATAATCATAGTGAATACAAAATCCTCATGCTGTTTGTATGCGTTCATACAGGTTTGATAACAAGCTGACTCAGGCTCTGGAGGAAGCTGAGTGTGAGCGAGAGCAGAAGGACAAAGCCTTTCAGGAAAACACAGCGCTGGGAACTGAAATATACAAATTGCGCTGCAGCCAACAGGTGGGTTGGCCTATGTGTTGACTGTGTGTAGATTTTTATATGAACTGATTAAAAGATTTATGCTATTTCACAGTAATGTCATGTAATGATGAGTTTGTGGTTACTTCAGTAATTGTGCAGATGCCAAAAGCTACAGTTCCTCAAATGTACCATATTAAAAAGCTTAACAACATTAAAAATCATCCTGATTTGGTCTTTGTCCCTCCCTTTTATACAGCTCTAAAATCCAGTTAAGCTTTTTAATAACTCACCTGACTGGATAGCCTCTAAAACCGACCTCTGGACTGTGTTGTTTGTGACAAACAACACAAAGCAACATTAAAAAATAATGGCATCAGCTGTGCTTACAGCTTATACAGCTATGCTTGTATAAGATTCAAAATACACAAACAGATGGTGATGCCACTTTTGTTGCATACATCTGTAGACTCTATGTAATATTAAATAGTCTTCAGAATTATTTAGTGGATTTACATGTGATTTTATGGAGTAGTATCCAAAAGTGTCCAACAGAAAAACAGACTGATTCAACAGGTTAACCTGGAAGAGAGTCTCAAATGTAATGTGGAAATGACAGCTGTCACGTGTAATTCATGATAGGCTGTTGCTCTGATCAAATCAAACAGACCATACTGTAGGTTGATGACTCTGAGACAGCTATGTTACAGAAACTGTGTGGAGTTAATGTCACATCTGACCCAAAATGTTGATGCTGGACACTACATGAGTACAGAATGAAGGCTGACCTGCTGCTGAGGAGACAATTAGCTTGTCATGTATATGTCTGTCTTCATTATGAACATGTAAATAAAAGTAAAGAACAAATGATTAAGGATAAAGTTACAAAGCATCTGACTCTCACTTTCAGGGTGATATCACTATGCTGTGGCAAAGAAAAGTTACATCGGTCCCAAAAGTTAGAAATAGTTTAGTTTAGTTGGTTTAGCAGCATTTTGATTTTTTATGTGTTTGTGTTCCTACATGATATTGTGTTCTGGATCATATCCCAAATTGCAAAATCTGCCAAACTTCCTTGAGCTAGCTCATGCTGACTAACCTGTGCCAACTTCCAAGATGCTGCACTGACCAATGGACAAAGATGAAATGTATAAAGGAGCATGAGAATGAAATGTCTTAAAGTCAGAAACTCCAGTGTTGTGTGGATGTGTGCAGGAAAGCCAGGCAGAGGTTAGCCGTCTGCAGAAGCAGAAGGAGGACCTGTGTGCTCAGATCCGTGACCTCAGCCTACCTGTTGACCTTGCCTCAGAGTCACTGCCTGCCCTCAAGAAGCAGCTTCGCCTCCTGGAGAGCCAGGTCAATGAGAAAGCAGAGGAAATCGCCAAGCTCACTGCCAAAATACAGCAGCAGCAACAGGTGATACAGCACACACAGAATATATTGCTGTCCCTGCTGCTTCTTCCCTCACCATTGTCTTTGTCCGTGTCCTTTAGATCCACATGCGGTTTGAGATAGAGGTGGAAAGGATGAAGCAGATCCATCAAAAGGAGTTGGAAGATAAAGACGAGGAGTTAGAGGATGTCCACAAGTCCTCTCAGAGACGAGTGGGTTTAACAAATACACTTACAAACTGACTGTTCCACAACCAATCATTTTAACGTACATGCTTAAAAAACACGTATTTTTTAATTTGTTTTATTTTTTAATAACAACAAAACCACATGACTTTAAGGTTGGATAAAGCACATCACATACAAGACAGTTTGTTGAAGTTTTGCCAGCAGATCTTAAAATGAGAGATTCTTTAAAATGAACGTTTTCCACAGAAACAGGCTCTTTCAGTGAGATCACTAGAGTTGTACAACAGCAGTTACAATGCACTGCAGACACCAGTGGTTTTCCCTCCTCGCTAATGTGGGACTGTGACATTCCCTGATTATTGATGATGCTGTGCAAAGTGAAGTAGTTAAAATGTCTGACCATTCTCCTCTGATTTCTGACATCATCAAGACATTTTCATTTGGAGAACTGCTGCTCACGGGATATTTTTTTTTACAAATTCTCTGTAAACCCTAAAGATGTTTGTGTGGGAAAATCCCAACAGATGCCACAGTTTCTGTGGCAGCCGGTATAGTATTAGTCAAGTCACATGGGAAAGATTATCACATAAATATTACAGAGCAGTAATTCTGCTTTAGGCGCTGTCACGGCCTTTTATGTTCCAAACACCAAAAAAGTCCAAGAAAAGGCCGTGGGTGGCAACGGGAGGTTTGTTTTAGAACGCACTTCTGACTCCATTGTTTAAAAATCATATGTTGTTTATTTCGTGGAAAATTATAAACAAAAATCAACCAAATAACTTCTTACAACTTAAAATTAAACGAAAGTTAACTTAATTTGCTTTAACAACTTCAAAAGTGGTCAAAAAATCATTTTCTAACCCTCCCGTCTTCCCATCAGACATTTGGCAAACAAAAAACCATCTTTACCACACCCCTCCAGGGTGCTCTTAATCCCCTGATTAATGGGAGGGTCCATAAGCTCCCATTCACTTTCCAATCACTTTCCAAAAAACTTTTCCAATAAAATGAATTACAAATTTACATAACAAAACTAGGTCAGCATATTCTTACAACTTTAAAGAAAAAACAAAAATGAATACAAATTGCGTTTTATAAACATTCAACAAAAATGGCCACAACAGGCGCTGACATCATCATTCCTGGTAGGAAAAGCCTTATCCTCATATTAAGACTTTTGGGAGAGATGATAAAAACTTCTTCCACACAAACTAAACTCAGCTCCTATAAGCAGGGCAGAAGAAGCTTCTGAAATTTTTGTAAGCCCTCTTCCAGCAGCATTAGCTGTAAAAGCGAGTAAGCAAAGCTCTTAGTGGCTAAACATTTATCATAGATACCTTTTATTACAGGACCAGTAGTTGCTCCTGGAAACTGTAAGGTATACTAAAGTCACAAAACATCACACTTGGCTATAAACTGCACCACTGTATGCCTAAGGTTGTGCTCTGATGAAGCCAACAAAGCTACATCATCTACAAAAAGCAGGGATGCTACTTAATCCCAACAAGCTCCCCATGAATATCACAAACTGAATCAGAACCGCCTGACACTTACAAATTCATCGTGTGTGTCTGTGTGTGTAGCTGAGGCAGTTGGAAATGCAACTGGAGCAGGAGTATGAGGAGAAACAGATGGTGATTCATGAGAAGCACGACTTGGAAGGACTCATTGCAACTCTGTGTGACCAGGTAAAACACACACACACACACACAGACACACACACACACACTGCTTGTCTGCACTCTACATTGACATCTTCACCTTTCTGCATTCCTTCCTGGCTGAAGAATTGTAAAATATGATTACTACTATAGTTAAACAAATATCTAATACATTCCAAAAAAAATTTTTTTTTACAGACATCATGGTAACAACTACATGTACACATACAACTCTATTACTGGAAAATTGTGCAGAGATCAAAAGTAAAAATAATAATGTTACCCATCAGTGTGAAATGATTAATATTACTGCTGCATATGTTTAAGGTTGAGCTTATTTGAAATACTTTGTATTCTGTTTAATGTCCAGCATTGTATTTTAAAAGTCATATGTTTGCACTGGCTGTCGTGTGAGGACCATATATCTCTGAAAAAAAACCTAAACTAAACAATTGTTTATGACCTCAGAAACACAGGCCTAAATCTTGATTTTTTTTAAAAAAGTATATTAAAAACATCCATAAAAAATAATTAGCTGAATCGAAAGACTTGAGCAGTGTGCGACATGGCTTACTGTTAATATCTACAGCGGAATTGGTCTCTGAATGTGGTAATGAGTGTCTCGTACAATGTGTGAATCTGAAAGTGCTGCTGAGCCTGCATCTAGTCCAGTTGCCTGTTATATTAGAGCAGACAAATTGAGATCATCATGGTTACATTTTTCCTTGCTAATGTACTAAATGAGTTACACCTTTTTTACACTCCATCTTCTCTACATCACACATTTTAGCCAAGGTGGTTTATTCATGATGCGCATGCACAAACCACGAGAAAAAAGAAAAAAGTTGCTGGCCTCTTAGGTTACCCAACTTCAGTCATTGTTAATGGGAGTTAATCAACTATTGTGATAGAAAATAGTGCATAGCTCAGAAAGACTTGGAGAAATCACTGTCTGTGAACACAGCTCACTGTGCTGTCCAAATGCAGAGAAGAAGCTACAGCTGATCATGTGCTGCAGAAAGATTTGATGCATCTCATACTGACTTCCAGCCTTGTCCCTTGTGCTCAGAGACTCTGAGTCTTTTGATGACATTATGAGTATGCACTGTACAAACTGTTCCACAGTTTGTATGTGCACTTTTTTTGCAGACTCTTCCCACGTTTACTTCTGAGTAACTCTGCCTCACTAAGATGTTCTTTTTATACCCAGTCATGTTACTGAGCTGCTGCCAGTCAACCCGATTAGTTGCAAAATCGTCCTCCAGCTGTTTTGCTTTAGTACCACATCCATTTCCTTTCCAAACTTTTTTGAGACGCGTTACTGCCATCAACTTCATAAGGAGTTCATATTTTTCTTACATGTTTCTTAAATTTTCTCAGTTTGAGAAAATGTACTTTTTAACATATATGTAAAATGTGACTAAACATTTTTCCCATTGAAAACATAATGTCGAGATGAACAGAATCAATTTTTTGGGATCTCTTTACCTCGATGATTGAGCATGCATCAAGACATTGCATTGCAATATTTATATTCTACAGTGTCCCAACCAATGTTCCCTCTATTTTTTCATGTGTCTGAGCGAACACACAAACTCCCTGAGCGGACACTTGGACCACTGTGAGCAACATTGGACGTATGCACTGTGGTCACGCCAGCATCAAATCCATCCAAGTTACATGGTTTATTAAAATAATCAAATTACAGCATTTACATTTATGTTAGACTACTTTTAATTAAATGCTTTATCCCACTTACAATGAAAATGTAAAAAAATAATAATAATCTTGTTCATGACCTGTGTAGTATGTTAACACTATTGGAAGTAAAAATAACTTGAACTCCAATTTTGAAAACACAACTTTTTTCTTTTCTTTTTTTTATAATAAAGCTCTGACTTGTATTAGGAGTCTGTGGTCTGGGAGAGAGACCTGTAACTCTCTGTCTGCAAAATACAGTATATAATGACCAATGTTGGGCAATTAATTATATAGTTACTACTTCAAAAAAGTAACTGAGTTATGCAAACAACAAAGTTTTTTTGCACCTGTTTACCTAAAAATGTAGCCAAGGCGTTTTTTAAAATAAACATTTCAAACTATTTACAGAACAATCAGTTGTTCTGCATCAAATCTGATGCCACACAAATCATTTGTGCCACTCCAAAAAATAATTTCTGTCCACTATGAGATAAAGGAGAACAACAGCCTGATACCTGCAGGCCTGACAACAGGAGATGTATCACTCCTGTAACACCTGTAACATTCAGCAGTTGCCTCATTGTTCTGACACACACAACAAAACTATTGACTACACTACACACTAACTACACAAGATTTGCGCTAAACGTTGCAAATCTCTCCCATCTCAAAACACCACCGTCACTCCTAAAACTCCCCCCTTCCTAAACAACTAAATGCCATGTTGCCATATCATTTTTTGATTGGCCCACATAGTACATTTTTCCACCAATAGGAAAGGCTGGGGGAGGGGGGGGGGCGTTTGCTCACAGGTGGAGAGTGCTTTCAGCGTTTTCCTTATAAAACACAGTTTTTACCATGAATTCCGCAGTAAATATAAACAACGATAGTATTCAGGAAGAAAACCAAACATTGCATTTTTTTTAAAATTTTTTATCATAACTATGGTTTTACGTGGCCTATCAACATAATTTAAAAACTGTTATAGTTTTTAAATTATGGTATAGTCTACACTTTTTCGTTAATTGTTCCGTCTGTCCTGCTCACATCTCCAATGGTAGTACACGTTGTCATTAACGTGGCTTCACTCCACATCAGCCACGCTGCTTTGCTAGCTAGCCTGTCAACGACGTTGATTAGCTGCGTATATACGAATGTGAATGCATCATTGGCTGGACTGTGGGATTAGGTGGCATCGTTCTAATCCCATACTGGAGCAGCCAGTCACTTACTGACTAACACTGCAAAACAGAATTGTTAACGTATTTATTTTAATTTCAATTCAGGTTAGATTTTTTTTGTGTGTGTGTGCAACACAGATTTTCTGTGCGCAGAGACGTGCCAGCAGTGCGCAATTGCGCACGCGCGCAGCTTAGAGGGAACGTTGGAACATTCTTACAATTGCAGTTGTACTTGATACTTTCTAAGGTTATTGAAGGTTGTTAGGTTGAAAGGAAAAGTTAAACAGTGCATCACCAGCATAGTAGTATTAAGACATTAAGCAGATTTGAATTAAAACAGAGGAAACTGAAGGATCAACTCACAGTGACCCTGATTGAAAGAGAAGCACAAAAACACACAGAATATGAATGATGCCCAATGAAAACTACTTGTGAGTGAGCAAAACTAGTAAAAATCACCCTATTTGAATAATCTGAATATCATTTCTAATTTTGAGTTCACGGTGATGTGCTGTGATGTCAATGAATGTGTGCCTGGAACTTATCAAAGATAGGATAGAGTTACTTTTACTAATTCAGTTATTCATTTAGAAGAGCTTTATTCTAAAGTGTCACACTTTACAGGTGGGACACAGAGACTTTGATGTAGAGAAGAAGCTAAGGAGAGATCTGAAGAGAACTCACGCCCTCCTGGCTGATGCCCAGCTTCTTCTTGCTACTATGGAAAGCTCAGGGCAGAACCTACCCAACAGCAGTAAAGACCAGATAGAGCATCTGCACTTCCAGGTACGTCCACTTTTACATTCACCTTTACCTTGACAAACCTGCTCTAGTGTCACCTGCTGCTCTGCTGGAGAAACACTTCCCATGTCTCCATTTAGCTTGAGGAGAGCGAAGCAAGGCGACTTGAGGCTGAGAGCATTCAGGCAACTCTCTCCCAGGAGCTGGACAACAATCAGGCTGAGCTAGAAAACATCTGCAAACAGAAGAGTGTGGTGAGAGTTTTATTTTATTGTGTATTGGCAGGCATGTGACCCACGGAAGGTAAAGGAGTGAAAGCACTCTTTGTTGTGTCTACTGACTTGTTAAGCTCTGAAAAAACAATGTACAACTCTAGTGATCTCACTTGCTTTGCACACTCTGTGTGTGTTTGCAACTGGAAAATAAAACATGGTGATGTGAGTGTGTTCTGATGTGCTTGATACTTACGGTCCTGAATGTAAATATTGCATATTTAATCAGACATCATGTAGAAAATATCTTAGAAAATAACTTTAGACACAGACTGTTTGTCTTCTTGTCTTAGCTTTGTTTACGTAATACTAAAACTGCACATTACTTGAAATTAAATAAAAACATAACTAATTCTAAGCAAACTTGACAGGGTCACTTGTGATTTCATCACTTTCTGTCTTCTTATTTTGGGTACAGAAAACACTCTTTAGATTAAATAGTAAAAATGAAGAGTGTGGAGTAGTCTTCCACTTATGTTTTTGTCTTCCTGAGTGCAGGTGGATGAAAACTTAGCTCTGCTGCAACAGGAGAAGGTGGACCTGTTGAAGAGGCTCGAAGAGGATCAGGAAGATCTAAATGAACTTATGAAGAAACACAAAGCACTCATTGCGCAGGTACTGCTTTTTAGCTGAAATCCTTCAAATCCTGTTGATGACCTAAGTCATCATTCACTTCAGGTGACTTTCTCTTGCTTTGTCCCCTTCAGTCCTCCAGTGATATTGCTCAGATCAGAGAACTGCAAGCTGAACTGGAGGAGGTGAAGAAACAGAAACAGTCTCTCCAAGAAGAGGTATCTTTGCTTTGACAGTCAGAAATTAAAATGATCACTCGGGGGTTTATGTGCTTTTGAAATTAGCTGGGATGAGGTTGTGATGGATTCATGGAACATTTAACCTGCTTGTTGCAAGTCTGAATATACATGCCAGCTTCAGGTGGAGCACGTTCACGCTTTCTGATATATCTGCACGTTGATCCTCTAAATGTTTTTGGCTTGCAACTCAGCTCCAGCAGTGTGTATCGAGGGTGCAGTTCCTGGAATCGTCCACTGTGGGGCGCAGCATTGTCAGTAAACAAGAGGCACGTGTACGTGACCTGGAAAATAAATTAGAGTTTCAGAGAGGGCAAGTGAAGAGGTTTGAGGTAAGCTCGGATGATTCATCTACACTTGTTACCATGCGAGAACATGCCTGCAGCTCCTACGTCTCCCGTAGGTGCTGGTGCTGCGGTTGAGGGACAGCGTGGTTCGTCTGGGAGAGGAGCTGGAGCAGAGCGCACAGGCCGAGGCTCGGGAGAGAGAGAATGCGCGCTACTACCAGCAGCGTGTGCAGGACATGAGACTGGAGATGGAGGAGCTGAGCCAGGCAGAGCAGGAGAGCAGCCGCAGACGCATGGAGCTGGTAACCACACCTTGTAATAACCGATATCATGAGCGATGGTTATTTTACTGTTGGCAAGCAATAAAATAATAATCGGTCCAGTATTATGTAAAGTCGAAGCTGATTTTAGTAAGACTCTTTTTCACTTTAATGAAATAATTCATTTCAGTTTTAGCACTCACCGTGTATATCTACATGAGATATATGTACATGGGTTTGACCACTGCATTTAAAAACATTAATGTACAATAATCATTAGTGAGTGCCAACATATTATTAGTTCACAACATATTCAGTTTTCTGTTTATTAGCAATGGTTATTACAACATGTTACCATATCAGTTATCATAAAAAGTTTCCTTGTATTGTCTGCTGACTAATCCTGTATCAGAAATTGAGTAAGCAATTTTTGCAACAAACTAAATCTGGGGCAAAGACTGTGTTTGTTTGGGACAGTGAAGGACGTGTTATTAATGCCAAGTCTGAAATTTTGGTGTAACTAACCTAAAAATAAACAAGAAGCACCACAAAAGTGCAAACCTCCACTAGGGCAGCTCATTCTCTGAGCAGCATCCCCTGTTAAAGGAACAGTATTGCATTTTGCATTTATTCATTTAGGCTTCTCTGTTATTTTTAAATGTACTTCAAGAAGTTTGTATTGCTGTAAAAATCAGGTAAAGATAGCATGACAGAGGTTTGTGTACAGAAACATTATGTAGGAGCAGCTAATGGATAAAATGTATGGATATGGAAGTAAACAGACATGAATAACTTAGCTTATTATATAATATTATGCTGTAGTGTATTTCTAACTAACTACGCAGCTCATTGTCAGTGTGGACAATACTTTCTTTAGAGATATAACACATTTTGGAGTCAGTTCCAAAGAAAAGTACTGAAATGTAAAAGTGAGGTCAAAAGTCAAACGTGACATGAAATTTAAAATCTTTATAGGGTATTTTCTATACATCGAGAATACACATCACACTTGTAAGAATTGTAGATTCTAACTTAAAAGGCTTTTTGACAATTTTCCATGAATAAATCATGTTGACCTTGAAGTCATCGGTGTATGGAAGCAAATTTTAATGGAACTTTTCGAGCTGTTGTGTTTACAGACAGAATGACACTGGTGGACAAAAAATGCTACCAAAAGCATACCCTTCTTGGCAGAGTTAAATGTGCAGGTTACAGTCTAGTGATTTTATTCATATAGCACATTTAAACATGTATCCTATTCTATTCAATTCAATTCAATTCAATTTTATTTATATAGCGCCAAATCACAACAAAAGTCGCCTCAAGGCGCTTCATAGATACAGAGAAAAACCCAATAATCATATGACCCCCTATGAGCAAGCACTTTGGCGACAGTGGGAAGGAAAAACTCCCTTTTAACAGGAAGAAACCTCCGGCAGAACCAGGCTCAGGGAGGGGCGGACATCTGCTGCAACCGGTTGGGGTGAGAGAAGGAAGACAGGATAAAGACATGCTGTGGAAGAGAGACAGAGGTTAATAACAGATATGATTCAATGCAGAGAGGTCTATTAACACATTGTGACTGAGAAAGGTGACTGGAAAGGAAAAACTCAATGCATCATGGGAATCCCTGGCAGCCTACGTCTATTGCAGCATAACTAAGGGAGGATTCAGGGTCACCTGGTCCAGCCCTAACTATATGCTTTAGCAAAAAGGAAAGTTTTAAGCCTAATCTTGAAAGTAGAAATAGTGTCTGTCTCCCGAATCCAAACTGGAAGCTGGTTCCACAGAAGAGGGGCCTGAAAACTGAAGGCTCTTCCTCCCGTTCTACTTTTAAATACTCTAGGAACAACAAGTAGGCCTGCAGTGCGAGAGCAAAGTGCTCTAATAGGGTGATATGGTACTACAAGGTCATTAAGATAAGATGGGGCCTGATTATTTAAGACCTTGTATGTGAGGAGCAGGATTTTGAATTCAATTCTGGATTTAACAGGAAGCCAATGAAGGGAAGCCAAAACAGGAGAAATATGCTCTCTCTTTCTAGTCCCTGTCAGGACTCTTGCTGCAGCATTTTGGATTAACTGAAGGCTTTTCAGTGAGTTTTTTGGACATCCTGATAATAATGAATTGCAGTAGTCCAGCATGGAAGTAATAAATGCATGAACTAGTTTTTCAGCGTCACTCTGAGACAGGATATTTCTAACTTTAGAGATGTTGCACAAATGGAAGAAAGCAGTCTTACATATTTGTTTAATATGTGCGTTGAAGGACATATCCTGGTCAACATGACTCCAAGGTTCCTCACAGTGTTACTGGAGGCCAAGGTAATGCCATCCAGAGTAAGAATCTGGTTAGATACCATATTTCTAAGATTTTCAGGGCCGAGTACAATAACCTCAGTTTTATCTGAATTAAGAAGCAGAAAGTTAGCAGCCATCCAGGTCTTTATGCCTTTAAGACATTCCTGCAGTTTAACTAATTGGTGTGTGTTATCTGGCTTCATGGATAGATAGAGCTGCGTGTCATCTGCATAGCAGTGAAAATGTATGCTATGTCTTCTAATGATGCTGCCTAAGGGAAGCATGTATAATGTAAACAGAATTGGTCCTAGCACTGAACCCTGTGGAACTCCATAATTAACCTCAGTGTGTGAAGAGGACTCTCCATTTACATGCACAAATTGGAGTCTATTAGATAGATATGATACAAATCACTGCAGTGCAGTACCTGTAATACCTACAGCAAGTTCTAATCGCTCTAATAGGATATTATGGTCAACAGTATCGAACGCTGCACTAAGGTCTAGCAGGACAAGCACAGAGATGAGTCCACTGTCAGAGGCCATAATATCATTTGTAACCTTCACTAAAGCTGTTTCTGTGCTGTGATGAGCTCTGAAACCTGACTGAAACTCTTCAAATAAGCCATTCCTCTGCAGATAATCTGTTAGCTGTTTGACAACTACTCTTTCAAGGATTTTTTATATGAAAGGAAGGTTGGAGATTGGCCTATAATTAGCTAAGACTGCTGGGTCTAGAGATGGCTTTTTAAGTAAAGGTTTAACTACTGCCAGCTTGAAGGCCTGTGGTACATAGCCGATTATTAGAGATAGGTTGATCATATTTTAGATTGAAGCATTAATTAATGGCAGGACTTCTTTGAGCAGTTTTGTAGGAATGGGGTCTAAAAGACACGTTGATGGTTTGGAGGAAGTAATTATTGAAGTTAACTCAGAAAGATCAATTGGAGAAAAAGAGTCTAACTTAACATCAATGGTACTAAGAGTAGCTGTAGATAATATTACATCTGTGGGATGATTATTGGTAATTTTTCTCTAATGATAAAAATTTTATTTGTGAAGAAGTTCATGAAGTCATTACTAGTTAACGTTAAAGGGATGGTTGGCTCAAAAGAGCTCTGACTTTTTGTCAGCCTGGCTACAGTGCTGAAGATAAACCTGGGGTTGTTCTTATTTTCTTCAATCAGTGATGACTAGTAAGCTGTTCTGGCTTTGCGGAGGGCTTTCTTATAAAGCAACAAACTATTTCTCCAGGCTAAATAATGATCCTCTAAATTTGTGACACGCCATTTCCTCTCCAGCTTACGAGTCATCTGCTTTAGGCTACGTGTTTGAGAATTATACCACAGAGTCAGGTACTTCTTATTTGAGGCCTTAGTTTTCACAGGAGCTACAGTATCCAGAGTCATACGTAGTGAGGAGGTAAAATTATTAACAAGATAATCGACCTCTGTTGGGGTAGCGTTCAGATAGCTGCTCTGCTCTGTGTTGGTACAGGGCATTGACGATGATAACAGTGGCTGGATTATATTCTTAAACTTAGTTACAGCGCTTTCAGAAAGACATTTGCTTTGATAAAGTCTACTCTCCACTGCTGTGTAATCAATTATTGTAAATGTAAATGTTATCAGGAAATGATCAGACAAGAGAAGGTTTTCAGGAAAAACTGTTAAACGTTCAGTTTCTATGCCACATGTTAACACATTCTTTCAAATGAATTAAAAGTCTGTCTTGGTCTTTCATTAATTAATAGGCTGGTGTGGAAAAATTGCTGCCACACCGCTCCCTCGGCCTGTGCTTCGAGATTTCTGGTAGTTAGAATGACTCGGGGGTGTTGATTCATTTAAACTAACATAATCATCCTGCTGCAACCAGGTTTCTGTAAGGCAGAGTAAATCGATTTGTTGATCAATTATTAAGTCATGTACTAACAGAGACTTGGAGGAGAGAGACCTAATATTTAATAATCCACATTTCACTATTTTACGCTTTGGTTCAGATGTGGATACTGTATTGTTCTTTCTTTGTAATTGTTTATGTTTAAGTTGTTTGTTGCTGGTTTTTAGTTTGTTTTTTGTCTTTTTGGGAGCTGACACAGTCTCTATGGAGATGGGTTTTTGGGGGTAGCAGGAGGAGAGAAGCTGCAGAGAGGCGTGTAAGACTGCAACTCTGCTTCCTGTTCCCAACTCTGGATAGTCATATTTTGGGAGGTTTAATAAATTTGTCCATATTTCGAGAAATGAGAGCTGCTCCATCCAAAGTGGGTCTGTCTGTCCGTCTCTCCTAACAAGACCAGGTTTCCTCCAGAAGGTTTGCCAATTATCTATGAAGCCCACATCGTTTCTGGGACACCACTCAGACAGCCAGCAATTTAAGGAGAACATGCAGCTAAACATGTCACTCCTGGTCTGATTCTATGTATCGTATTCTTTCAGATTGTGTTAATGTGAACTCTGTTTCATTAAAACAAAGGAAGATAAAAGAATAGCTAGTAAAAGCGTATTTCCATACATTTCTCTGGTATCCCTGCTGCTTGCAGATAGATCACCACTACACGGGCAGCACGTAGGCTGCTAAATATAAACCTAAACAGGAGTTTCACAACACAGGCTGTGACACATGATTTTAAAGTCCTGGCAGGAAACACTTCCTCCAGGCTACAACTAAAAGTAAAGCAGACTTTTAAAACACTCACTTCTCAGCTCTACTCATTAACAAAAACAGCTGCTTTATTATCTGGAACACTTGAAAACATCAGTGTCATTACTACAGAGTGCAATCATAGGAGCACGGTTTGGACAGCACTGGGACTTCGGCACAATGCTGTGGAATAAAAGTGTGAGCAAACACCACAACCACAAAAAAACAGTGTGTTGCTTTATAAGAAAGCCATCCGTAAAGCCAGAACCTCTTACGTTTCATCACTGATTGAAGAAATGAGAACAACTCTAGGTTCCTCTTTAGCACTGTAGCCAGGCTGACAAAAAGTCAAAGCTCTGTTGAGCCAACTATTTCTTTAACCTTAACTAGTAATGACCTTGCAAAATAAAATTTTAGCCATTAGAGGAAAAAATCACTCATAATTATCTCACAGATTTAATATTAACATTATCTACAGCTACTTTCAGTACCATGGATATTCATTTAGTCCTTTTCCTCCAAACCATCAACATGTCTTTTTGGACCCCATTCCTACAAGACTGCTCAAAAAAGTCCTACTATTAATTAATGCTTGAATCCTGAAAATGATCAACCTATCTCTAATCTCTAATATCTCTAATATTAAAAATCCTTGAAAGAGTAGTTGTCAAACAGCTAAATGATCATCTGCAGAGGAATGGCTTATTTGAAGGGTTTCACTCAGGTTTCAGAGCTCATCACAGCACAGAAACAGCTTTAGTGATGGTTACAAATTATCTTCTTATGGCCTCTGACAGTGGACTCATCTCTGTTCTTGTCCTGCTAGACCTTAGTGCAGTATTCGATACTGTTGACCATAATATCCTATTAGAGCGATTAGAACATGCTGTAGGTATTACAGGTACTGTGCTGCAGTGGTTTGTATCATATCTATCTAATAGACTCCAATTTGTGCATGTAAATGGAGAGTCCTCTTCACACACTAAGGTTAATTATGGAGTTCCACAGGGTTCAGTGCTAGGACCAATTCTGTTTACATTATACATGTTTCCCTTAGGCAGTATCATTAGAAGACATAACATAAATTTTTATTGCTATGCAGATGACACAACTTTATCCATGAAGCCAGATAAAACACACCAATTAGTTAAAGTGCAGGATTGTCTTAAAGACATAAAGACCTTGATGGCCTCTAACCTTCTGCTTCTTATTTCAGGGGTCACAATGCGGGCAGATCCAAAAAACCTAATCACAGAGACAAGGGTTACTCCAAAGCAAGGCCGGAAAACAACAGAATTCTACAGAGCCGGGCAATACTAACTGGAGTTACTCAATATGCATTTATTGCTTCTACTTTAGACTACAGTAATTCATTATTATCAGGATGTCCTAAAAACTCCACGAAAAGCCTTCAGTTAATCCAAAATGCTCCAGCAAGAGTACTGACAGGGACTAGAAAGGGAGAGCATATTTCTTCTATATTGAAGTCAAAATCCTGCTTGTCACATACAAGGTCTTAAACAATCAGGCCCCATCTTATCTCTGCTACACTCTGACCATGAAACCACAGCCACTGTGCACCAGTCACACTGTTCTTTACTTTAAATCCATCACAGTACAGCAAACTAACCTGTTTATCCTGCACTAAACTCCAGAGTATTCTTATGCAGCCTTTACATAGCAGTTAGTCTACCTCATTTTGTTTTGCAGCATATTTCACAATATGAAAAAACATAATGTCACATGTACAAATGTACACTCCATCTCTGAGTGAAGTTAGCTCTGAAGCAGCTGGATCTTTAGCTAGCAACACGCTCTATGACAAACTGCACACAGTTTGTGTGTTTGCTGATGTTTGTTGAACAGATAGAAACATTTTATTTAAACTAACCTGCCACTTAAAAAAAAACGTCACTCCCTTTATGCTCTCTTCTCTTCAGTAGGGCGAGCTAGATGGCAAGGTACCGCAACCACAACTTACAGAAACCTGCAGTCATTCCAGTGTTGTGTCAGTAAATAAACAAAAAAAAAACAAAACACTGTCCCACTTTTAACCCCTTTGGCACATGTAATCTCTTTTTATGCATCATCCTGGTGATTAATAAACAAACAGGAATCCCTTTCCTGTGTTACTGTTTGAGCTTACATGGGTTTGATGTTTGAAGGCTCACAGTGACGAAATAATAATTCAACCCAAATGCATTTAACCAGAACTAAAGAGCCTGTTTTGAAAATGTAAGAAGTAGAAAGTACAGATATTTGTTTAAAAATGTAGGGAGTAAAAGTAAAAAGTACACAAAAAATAACTACTCAAGGAAAGTAAAGATACCTAAAAATTGTACTTAAGTACAGTAACAAGGTATTTGTACTTTGTTACTGTCCACATCTAGATACAGAGGTGGGAAGAAAAACTGAACCGAAAAAGGGACCAAAGCAAACAAACAAAAATATATTTTAGGTTATGGACACATCAAATTAATTAAGTCAATGTAATCAGAGCTTGTTGATTACATTGAACTTTGTTCTCAGGCTTTTGGGCTCTGTGGGCTTGAAATAATGTAACAACTTGGGATTCGATTTGCATTTTCTTGATTCAGAGTTCTTAGACAGCTTAGATAGGATCAGACCCTCAAACCACTGAAGAAAATAATAAAGCAAGCAACAGAATTAGTCTGTTCAAAAGGCAGAATGATTATCACGTCAAAGGCTGGTGATTTCTCAATAGCTTTTTCACTGTCTGTATGAAAGGGGGACATTATCTTGTGTAGTGAATAGGAGCATGAGGACCCAAATGAAGACACACAGATGTGGATTGTGGTAAACAAAAGGCAAACTGTTTAATTAGGCTGATGAGCAAAATACATTATGGTGAAAAGTAAAGTACCTGAGGAAATTAGAAACACTAATATAGTATATAAACTAGGGCAAAAAAACACTGGAACTACAAATGAAAGGTGACTGACATTCTGACAATAGACAAAGGGAGACTGACACAATATATATAAACAGGAGGGTGATTAATTGAGCAGAGACAGCTGGGGAACACAGCATGAACAAATCAGTCAACAATCAAATAATGACATGGGGGGGGGGGACTGAACATAATGTTCATGAGATGAGGGACTTTCAAAATAAGACGGGAAGTACCTAACGCTAGACCAGGACTGAGACATACGAGCTGAATGTAGACAAAAAGGTAAACAAACATGGAGACAAGACTGACTGGCACTGGAGACTCAGACAGCAAGACACAGAAACAACACTAGGACATGAAAGAAATCAAACAGTAACCAAGAACCAAAAATATAGATAATAAAACTCAGAGGCACTAGGAAGTACTAAACTCAAGCTTAAACATAAATATCTCTTAAATCTAACAGAGACTCAAATGCTGGGTCATAGACTCAGGACAATGACAGATATAGCCTCCAGGTCTGAAAACTGAAGCCTTCGCAGAAACAAACTCCATAGCAGCTCCACAAAGTCCACCTGGAAAAACAAAAGTGGAGAAAATGATGCCAAAATTGGAGAACTTGGTAGCGACAGTGCACAAAGTATTAAAATTGGAGCTGATGTCTTCATCTCTAAATGCGTGCAAGGCAAACTTAATAAGCGACCCATTCATTGCAAATGAGAGGGACTCATCCAATGCCTCAAACAGAGAGAAAGGAACTAGGAAGACATTCGTTTGTAGTAATGGCACTGGAAATTTCACAATTTCACATTTCATCCTCAGTCACCCATAGGAAAACTCTTGCCACTCAGCGACTCCGAGGAGCAATGACAAGCAAATGGACCCTCAACTATGACGGATGTCACGGTGGAGTCGGTGTCACAGATGACTGAAAAAACTAAAAATGTTAAAGAACTAATAAAAGCTTTACATGGGGCGAAAAAAGGGAGGGAGGAGCTTTCCTATTTTTACTCTAGTGTGAATGCACAAGTGAGTTAGATGAAGATCTGAGCAGCCAAGCAGACTTTAAAGCTGCTACTTACAGTTACACATTCAGTCATGTTCTTGTTCTCACTAACTGCACATTTCTTTGTGACCTCTGAGCTGAGCCAAGAAAATGAGAAGGAGCTCCAGGAATTAAGTTATTCGCACAAAGCAACACACTCACACACACACAGAGACAGACACAAGAATGCCCTTAAACAACCTACCAACCAGCAATGGAGACTTAGACACAGCCCCATATAAATGGATTTAATCATACACACAACAGGATGCAAACAGGCACACACACATGTGCATGTACACAGACACACACACACACAAACTCTCTCTCTCTTCCTCCGACTTCTTCACCACCATACCCAACGTCATCGCTCCCTCATCCTGCTTCCTCTCTCTGACTATGATTAATCCTCATTGTCTCTTCAAGGTTATGGGGGTGCACACATACACACACTCGTACATGCTTATGTGTTTCTATGACAGCTGTGGCTCCCACACCCGTCTCAAAGCCAACAAAGGCAAAAGCCTGAAAGCTTTTGGTTGTGTGTAGGTGCATACATATGTGACAGGATATGAGAGACAGAGAGTCAGTAAGAAAATGATGGAACAATTTAAGAAATCACTTTTTTTCTCTGGATGTCAGCTTGCATATGTAACAATTTGCTAATAAATACTGCTGATGTGTGCTGGGGCACAGCAAACAGGTCTGTTAAAAGATGACCATCTTATTCATCCCTGAATCTGTCATCTTCCTCTTTTTTGTACAGGAAATGAAGGTTGAAGAGCTCAGCACTGTCAGACAGGCATTACAGGCAGACCTGGAGACGTCCATCCGGCGCATCGTTGATCTTCAGGCTGCCCTAGAGGAAGTAGAATCGAGTGATGACAGCGACACTGAAAGGTAATTTGCCCTCACTGATGTAGCTCCTCTCAGGTTCAGTGATGATATTTGTATGTCTGAACTCAACTTTCACCAATCTGCCCTTCAATCCAGTGTTCACACTGCTGTGGAGTCCTTTACTCGAAAGAAAGACCTGTAAGAAACTCTTGGCTGTGTGTGTGGCTGTGTATATGTGTATGACCTAAAAATATCTGAGCTTGAAGTGTTCTTATTATGCATATTGTTGTGATATTAAATAACAGGATAAAAAAGACATAGCCTTCAACTAGCTTTGGCCTTGATTTCCATCATATCCATGTATATCACCAAAGTCAATGCACAATTAAGACAGCTACACCTTAACCCAAATGATGAAAGTCATTACATAGATGTGTAAATTGGATATTAATTTACTAACGACCATCAGGTCACCAAGGTTAGGGTTGAGTTTTGTTTTAGCTGTTTGTGTGTGTGTGTGTGTGTGTGTGTGTGTGTGTGTGTGTGTGTGTGTGTGTGTGTGTGTGTGTGTGTGTGTCTCCATCCATTTTCTGCTGCTTATCTGGATGGTGGGGGGAAGCAGTCTAAGCAGAGAAGCCCAGACTTCCCTCACATCAGCTACCTTCTCCTGCTCATCTACGGGGACACCAAGAAGTTCCCAAGCCAGCTATGAGATATAATCTCTCTCGTGCAAATTCTGGTTTCCCCCAGGGGCCCCCTACCAGACATGCTCAGAATACCTCACCTATGAGGCGTCTATCTTAGTCAGATGCCCAAAATACCTCATCTTGGCTCCTTTTGATATGGAGGAGCAGCGGCTCTACTCCGAGTCCCTCTCGTATGACCAAGCTCCTCACCCTCTCTCTAAGGGACAGTCCAGCCACTCTTCGAAGGCTACTTGTGTCTGTGACTTCATTCTTTCGGTCACTACCCAAAGGTCATGACCATAGGTGAGCGTAGGAATGTAAAATAACTCTTTAATTGACAAGTCTGCTTTTATGCTCAGCTCTCTCTTCACCCCAACAGATTGGTGCATTTGCATCACTGTGGACTACTCTGCTTCCACAATAGAAGGCACAACTATGGTATTGAGGAGATCCTCCTCACTTTGTGTGTACTTTTCACTGCCTGATTATAGCCTCAGTTGAGGTAAGCAGTGTTCCACCAAAGCTGTAGACAGTGTGTGTGGAATTCCTCTTCCTACTTGTTGTGACTCCTTTAGCCTGAAACCTCTCTTCATCTGTGGTGTCCACCATCTGGTTCTGGCATTACCACCAGAATCAGTTGTCAGCTCAGCATCCCTCTTTACCCAAGTGCCCAAGACAGATGGCTGCAGATCTGATTTTACAATTATAAAATCAATCATCAACCTGCAACCTCAGATGCCTTATGTGCTTATAAACACCTTTATGCTCTAACATGATGTTTGTCATTGACAAACTGTGGTTAGTACAGAAGTACAATAACAAAACTGTGTTCTGGGAAGGCCAATCCATGACTGGAAAATGGACTTCCACCTCTCCCAGTCGGTTAAGCTGCAGTCAGTTCCGATGGAAGGCTTGGGCCGAGAGGCAGCTCAGCATCTGCTGGCTCTAAAATGATTTGAACTCTGGCGCTGTACATCACATGTACCCGGCCGATTCGGCCAACGGACCAACTGTTCATTTCCCGGGATCTCGGGCAGGCCCCTGTCCAAGTCCCGGTTGTCCCAAAGAAAAAATAAATTATAATTTGTTATTTGTTGTTTGTTAGAAAAATAAGGCAGAAAGATAAAAGGTAATTTGACCAGCTTCACCTTTAAACTCTGAGTAACCTTAGCCAAAATTATTTTGTACATTAGGCTAAAACAATGTGATCATGGAACATTTTAGTGCAAAAAATAACAAACCCATTGGACTCACAATACCTCCATGCTTATTTATTGTCCATCTCTTTTAGCCAGTTACTTGGACAAACTAGCCTGTTCACATTTTCAGAGCTCAAGGCAGCTCTTTTTTTGTTACTATGTGACCTGCAAGTGATAACAGTCTGTCACATGGGACAGAAGTGGCAGGACTAATCAAATACTTGCGGGCCAGGACAGACAGTTGTGGGTGGGTGCCTGCTCGACTGGACCACAACTGCAGTTGGCTCGCTGATGGTGGGTTCTGCTCTGTACAAACTCAGGGTCCCTGTTAAACAGGGCTTCCTCATCTGAATCAGAATCTGAAGACAGGAGGAGGCTCTTTGTCTTTACTGGTGCCTTTGTGGTGGCATCTTTACACTGTTCCTGCAACAGGGCCTCAAGGCTGGTCCAAACCTCTTCTCGCTCTCCCCTTGCAAGACACTTTAAATTCTTAAAGCATGGGTCAAGCACAGTAGCTGTCTTGAGCCACTGATGGTTGAGTGTAGCTACACGTTGGGATAGGTCCTGTGTGAAGGCAGTCACCATGTAGTTCGAGTCATCATCAGAGACCTCCATGGTGTGATGCAGGTGGCAGAAAGAAGTTAAAACAATTGAACATGAGACATGTCTCACCTCCAAGAAGCTGAGTCACAAACCTGTAGTAGACAGTTTAAGAAAGTATTTATTAATCTACACAATAACTGTCAACTATAGAGCTTTTTGAAGAAACAGTAACAATAAGTTAAGAAATAGTTTTATATACCTGCATGGCTCAAGGATAGTCACCAGCTTTTGGAGTTTTACCAGCTCTGATGGACTTAAAATGACTAGCTTGTGCTTTTGTTTGTCTAAAGCAGCAAAAACAGCCTCTTGATTCTTTAGTAGATCCAGCATTTAATTCCACCCTGTGGAAACATGTTGTATGAGTCTTGTTTCCTCCTGGTATAATTCCTCTAAACACAGCCCTGCTGATGCAAAGTGACCCACTATCTTGCAACATTTTGCTAATGCATCACTAAAACCACTATCAGCAGGGCTAACAGTGAGGGTTGTTTGCAATATGTGAGCAACACAAGGCATGTGATGGAATGGGAAGTGCTGCAGCCACCATGGTTCGTGCACTGTCTGTCCCAATTGTGGTTACCTTTTGTTGAATTCCCCATTCTTCTGCCAAAGAGAGAAACTACTCAGCGCAGTTTTTGGCATGTTTCTGATGTTTGTCTTCTGCACAGTCAGGGCAAAAGACTGTAGATTCCATGTCCCATCAGTGACATCAAGAATATGTGCAGTGAGTCCGAGATAATTAGAATTACTAACAGAATCCAATCCAATCCAATATAGTTTTATTTATATAGCACATTTTAAAACCCGAAGGCACACCAAAGTGCATCACAGTAATACGGAGAAACAACATAAGTCAATAACAGAGTACAGATCGGGCACTAGCAGAATGGAGGCACTAATAGACCGGAAGAGTTAAGTAGAATAGGTATCAAACCTCAATACAGGAGGAAGGTCAGATCGTGAATACAAAATATCTACTAAAAAGATAAAAACAGCAGTAAAATTAATAATAAAATAATACATTTAATAAAAAGTTTAAAAGGGGTATTAACTGGTCAGGAAAGCCAGGTTAAATAAGTATGCTTTCAATCTTGATTTAAAGGATTGGATAGAGTCTGTGGCACGAATAGAAGCAGGAAGGCTATTTCAAAGGTTAGGTGCAGCTGAAGCAAAGGCACGATCGCCTCTGGTCTTCAGTCTAAACTTAGTTTGGGCCAGGAGTAATTAACCTGATGATCTTAGCGCATGACAAGGAGTGTACAGATTGAGGGGGAGTCCAGTGATCCCCACTGAGAGCCACAAAGTCTGTTTTTTGTAATGCATCTAATTTTGGTTGCTGTTCAGTGTCATAAAGCTGTTGAATTTTACTTGAATAGTCTGTCGCCATGGCAGTTGGAAAGTTGGATCACCTGATGCTAACTGTAGCACATTTTCTAACCCCCTATCTACTACACTGATAGTGGTCTACAGTCCAGAGCAATCCATTTTTTCAAGTTTGGGATGCTGACACCTTTTGCTGGTACTCGAACTGGGACTGCTAGTGGTAACAGCTCCCACATTTTCTGTGCTCGCTGCAACATGTTTTGCATTTAGATGGAAAGGTTGAGGTGCTTTCGTGGTATGCAAACTCCTTTTTACACAGTTTGCACAAAATCACACTTTTATCAAGGCTTCCGTTGGGTAGTCTTTTGAAATTAAATTTGCCTCCGATCAGTCCTAGCAACACGCTTTCTTCAGATTCTTCTATTTTTGTAGGCCGCTCGGAGAAGCATTCTGACAAATTTCCCACGTGTGGGAGTAATAAAGGTTATCTTATCTTATCTTATCAAACTATCACTGGTTTCACGCCTGCACAGCTTGCTTTACATGTAATCTGTAGGGCGTGGCCCGGCTAGCCGGAGTGTCTTCAAGAAGTATCCATACTTCTATATATCATACCCCATACATATGGAATATGTAATGGAGTGGAGAGATAGTCTCTCACTCAGAGAACCAAGGCTGCAATGTAACCGTACGTTACATTTGGTGAGTATAGTATTGTTATTGATACTTATAATAGTCAAAAGTATTTAGTTATCCTTCAAGGCGATTGAGATATGAAAGTGTCATGGTGGGCTCTGTGGCAGGCAACGGTAGGACCGAAGCACAGGACTCCAAAACTGACTTTTTTTTATTTAGCTGAGAAAGCAAACTAAAAATCAAAGTACAAAGAAACACGAAAAGAAACAAAAGATAAACTAGTACTAAGAAACTGGCAACTCACTAGAAACTCACAACTAGACATAACTAGGGAACATGGAAAACACATGAGAAAAACACAGCCAAGGTGGAGAACACAAGAATAAACAGGGCAAAACTGAAGACTTAAATACACACACACAGGATAACCACGAGATGGGAACACAGCTGGGACTAATCAGACATGAGGAGACAGAGAGGAATCAAAACTGAATACACTGAACATAGGACAACGGACTATCAAAATAAAACCTGACTGAAGACAAGGAACACAGGAGCAGCAAGACGGCGCGTGAGACACGACAGGGGAACAAATTAATAAACACGGAGACAGAACTTAACATGCACGAGAGACATGACAGACTATCCAAGGAACAAGGACACAGGGGAAGCAAAAACAGAACCCTGAATAATACTAAATCAAAAAATATAAATAAAAACAAGAAAAAAAAACACTGGGTCACCGACCCAAGACCATGACAAATACCACACAGGAAAGGATCACAACAATACGAACCAAAACCAGGGAGTTAACTTTAGAATATTGCTGAATGTCCAAAACATAAACTTTGGGTCTCTGACTCAGGGCCATGACAGAAGGGTTTTGTACATGACTACTAACATCCAAAATCCACAGGACACTAACTTAACTGATGGTATGCCTTAGAGCATGTTTTTACCATAGACCAATAAGAATTTTTCATTTCCTTTTGTAAGCATGTAAACAAAAAACAAAGTCCTGTGATAAAGTGCGCCATGAAAGTTTGCAGTGTGCCAATCTTACAAGTCATTACTTGCTGCTCCACCACTGCTGTAATGCTATCTTGGCTTACAGTGGAATCACCAGCTGTTTATGGAGCTGCAGTCGCATATTTCCTTTTTTATTGTGCTTGCATGTTTATAGCAGCTGAAAAGGTAAAGATCTAATTTCATTCAATTTGGCTGTAGCAGATTTCTGAGGTTTGCTTTGGTCCTGCAGTGACTCTGTGTCCAGTGTCGGCTCTGTTGGGGGAGAAGGCATTCACACATGGTCAGGAGTGTCTAGAGGAGGCTCCCGTGGTGGAAGCTCACTTCACAGCAGCCAGGGGGGCCGTCAGTCTGTTGCTGACACCATCAGCACCTACAGCTTCAGGTACTTCAAGCTGCAATGATAAATCACTTAGCATGCTTTTGATGAGCTAACTAGCTATGATAAGTGTTTCAAGTACTGTGTGACACTGCTATTAACTACTGTCTTGATGCATGCTCCATCATTCAAGTAAGTAAATCCCAAAAAGTTGAAGTCACTTGGATGAATGAGGAAATGTTTCTCCCACTGAAGAGTGCTGGTGGTTGTCTGGAGCCTATCCCAGCTGTCTTAGGGCGAGAGGCAGGGTACACCCTGGACATAGACAACCATTCGCACTCTCATTCACACCTATGAGCAATTTAGGGTTTCCAATTAACCTATCCCCACTAACTGCACGTCTTATGAAGTAACATTTCAATCAAAAATATTGTTTCTTACAGTTTTTGGTCAATTACAAAAAGTACCTTTGAAATCTCCTGATTTGTGCTCTACCACAGAAAATATTTGAATTCTTCAGAATCACAAAGATGATGTGTGGACATTCAGCTTAATGCTTTCATGTTGTGCTCAGAGTCTTTCAAAAAGCAAAAATGTTGAATGGATCAAATTGATTTGATATAATGCTCAGCCCTTTTTAGGCTGTTTAGTTGGACAGAGAATGTTTTTGATAATAAACACCCAATAGATGAAATGAGACAATATTTAGTTCTAGCCCTAGATGTCTGTGTATGTTAGCCAAACATATGGGCTGGTTTGTGGTTTAAACTGCTTCTTTTATCACTCTCTAGTTCTTGTGTGAATCCTGATGATGAGGGCTCTGAGGCTGGAGGCGTTGCTAGCAGATCTCTTGGTCGAGCCCCATCCTCCACTGCTCTGTCTGAATTGTTGGAAGGACTTCGTAAACGCAGAGCTGGCGGTGATGCAGGAGATGAAACTGGCAGTACTGTCTCTTTGGCGATTTATCAAACAACCGGAGCATCGACTCTCAGAAGGAGAGCCTCGGCCCTCTCTCTCAGTCCAGAAGATGTCCAGGAGCCCAGACCTGGTCCCAGCATCCTGAAACCATCCTCCCCACTCCTGCCACGTTCTACCAAAACTCTCTCTGCAGCTGGAGGCAAAGTCTCTCGCTTTAACTCATGTGATTCTCTCTCATCGCTTCCCTCATTGCCGCACCTCTCCTCACTTGCTGCTCGTCATCATGCTCCCTCCGTCTCCATCCCAGAGGAAGAGAAGTCGCTGCACTCTGTCACAACTCCCATCCAGCGCTCCCCTCTGGCAGCACGGCAGTGCATGGTGGGGAGCCTCATTCCAGAGGACGTAGGTGAAGGATCCCTAGGTTCAGAACCCATGGTCTTCCAAAGTCGGCGTCTGCCTGGGGACCGTGATGATGCGGCCTCAGACATCTTGCCTGCAATCAGGAGAGCTCAGTCAACCAGCAGCCTGGCCAGCTCAGTCAGAGGAGGTAGGAGAGCACTAAGCGTCCACTTTGGAGAGCTGCCTCCCTCGAGCCACAGCAGGAAAAGCTCTGAATCGGAGTCCTCTAGCTCAGGTGGATCAGGACGAAGCTCCCAGGGTGGTGGGCCAAGACGCAGGTTTGAGAGGCCGCAGGGTGAGAGATTGGAAGCAGAGGGCAGCGAGGGGGGAGACGTGGCTTCACTCATGAAGAAATACCTGAAAAAGGAGACTGACTGAAGCAGATGTGCGGCAGTCTCAGGTGTGTAGATGGACAGCTACATGTGGGAACTGAGGGAACATTTGAAATAGTAAACAGTAGTTGCATCACATTGTTTTGATATCAGAGCCCTTTTTTTCCACATGCATGTTAGTCAAATCCATCGTAGAAACCTTTTTAAAGCGGCTCTGTTATGCTTATTTGAAATGTCATTTTATTTTCTTATATTTTATTTTCTGAAAGTAGTTTTTTGTGATTCACAGTTCAAAATAATCCTGTTTTTAGTCTCATACTTGGACTTGGTGCAACCCTTCAGTTAAGAAGCTGAGTTTTTCTTACAGACAGCCGACTGTAAACACCTTACAACCAAAAGATTTGAACAGCAAGCAGGTGGAGCTTCTGAGCAATGCATATGTAACAGAAACCTTACTTTTTAACAACACAGACTGTAAATACAAGATGGACTTGGTCAAAGCAAAGCCTTCTTAACAGTGGTTGGTGCTCATGATCTTGATTTATGGAGCCACAAGTTGCCAAATTTGTATAATAGTGGATGCTGCGTGCATAAACTGTATTGCTACATGCACAAACACAGACAACTTCTAGGTTTTTAACGAAACAGTAGGTCACATTTTTTATTGAAAATGCACCACTGAGCAATAATAGCGTAACTAGCAGTACATTTTGTGCTGTGTTGTATGTATCAATGTCAGTAAATCAGTTTGTGATTTATTTAAATAGTCTACTCCTATATTTTGTATGTTTTGAGAGGAACTCCCAGAAATAGATCTAAAGCAGGGTCAGTTACAAACACCTCTTTCACAAAATCTTGTCACTGTGCTATCTTTGTAAATACTGTCAATAGTTCTTTTAGACTTGCTCTAAACTGCAGGATTGGACTATACCAACTTCAAATGTGACAAATGTGTCATTATAAAATGACACATGACATTTCTTTTTGCAGATCCAACATTAAGATGCCTCTAGCATTTCTATGCACTTGCACGTAATTGCTGTCTTGAGAAACATGCAGGTTTTTATGAGTTTTCATAGAAGTGCCCAAGAATAAAATATGCTCTTAACTTCCAAGGTCATTATCAGGGAACGGGGCCTCCATTATTTCAGATGTGATTTCATACTGGCACCACAGAGGAAAACCTACTAGACATTGTCATTAATTTCATCTTATTGCTCTGAAAATTGTAAAACAGTAACATAATTTTCTTTCAAATGAGAGCTCCCTGGAGTGGGCGTAGCATGACTCATAAATATCTGAGCTTATAGTATTTTTAGTCCCATTTCAACTTCAGAGGTGGTTGATAACTACAGGCCCAGATAGTGTTACATGTTACTCTTTGTTTCACATCATCTTTGCTATTCTCACCATCTTGTCTTTGATTTTTTTTCTATTGTCCTGTCATCCATCCACATCCACATCCAGCAGAGACCTTTGGAGATGGCGAGTGTTCCTCCCACGGCAACACAGAAGCTTTTTGACTCTTCATATGGAAATTCACAAGTCACCAAAAATACATTTGTTCAATTTTTGATCACTCAGTCTGTATTTAAAGTAAGCAGTTTATATATGAATAAAGACAATGGAATGAACAGTTTGCTTTGTGACTTTACTCTTTGTGAGTCATTTCTCCAAGAGATTCCTTTTTTAAAATTATTAAATTATATTGTTTTGGTCTTGTGTTGAAAAATTCTATCACAGATGTGGGTGTGGTGCTTTGAAAATCTTTCAAAAAAAGGAGAATTTGGTGCTGCACAACAAGTTGCAGTGGAATTGTAATTTCACTGTGGTGTGGTCCAGAACAACTGTGCTGTATTGGGAAGACAATTGACCTTCTGACACACGCTATCTTTTAAGTCCATGCTTGGTATTAACCCTGTGCTCTGCTTCTTTTCTTCGCTCAGTGTAAAGCAATGCAGCATGTTTCCTGTCACTCCACTCTTAGATTGCAAAGTGTTTTCTTCCTGTTTTTACTTTCTTGCTCCCACCTCAGACACATATAACCAGACTGATGCTGTGTGTAGTGGTAGCTTTTCGTTTACTTGGATTTGATGCTGTGTGAATACCATAGACTCAATATAAAAATTGCGATAACCCCCTTGACAATGCCCATTGGTTTCTTGGGTGGAGTGTTATCGATTAATTCTTGCAGGTTTGGTAAAGAAATCGTATCCATACACTGTGTGCAGCTGTGATGAGTAAGGATAAAGTTTTGTATTTTTTCATCCAAACAGATGAGTTATAAAAAATGCATTTGTTCAGAGACGCACCATGTTGGCTCTGAATTTTCATGATGACTCATGTAACAGGCACACAATTTTATTCAAGTTTTTCTTTATTGAAACATTGAATTGTTATTTTACTAATACCTAGCATTGTTCTTGCTAGTCTTTTTGCAAACACTATTAATCTTTGTAAATAAATATATAAACTTATTAGACTAAAGGCTTAAAGGAAATTGTGCAAGAAATACTTGAGGTGCCACAACAGACAGGCATTGATGTGCGATGTGTCCCTGTGATTTCCAGGTCCAGGGCAGGAAAAAAGAGTGATGGCATAATTAAAGGTAATCTGCTGCTCAGCTGCTAAACTTAAACGGCATTGTTACTGACAGTTGAGACTCCCAAACTTAACACCTTGGCATGATCTGAAACTCAGAAACATGGTAACTTGGACATACTAAGGAACATTAAGGCACAAGGAGCGTGCATACAAAGCCAGATGACAATGACGTGACAGGAAACAGAGGAAGACTGATGATTTAAATACACAGGATAATGAGAGGATGGATAACAGGTGGAAACAGAGCTGGAACAAATCTGACCAATGGAACAGAGGAAGCAAAACTAAATATGATGCACATGAAACAAGGTGCTGTGAAAATAAATCAGGAAACACTAAGGGAACTAAACCAGAACCACAGAGATAAACGCAATAATCAGAAAACACATAAATGTAAGAAAACTAAACTAGGAAACATAATTCACTCTAGGAATACTACAATAATGATTAACAAAGATTCAAAAGTTCACAAACACAAAACACTGAGTTAAAGACGCAAAATCATGAGTTAGACCCTTTAGATTTACACAAATTGACAGCAACAACCTTAACTGTTTCATAAGATAATATTTCATATCAGACAAATTAGCTACTTATCGCCACATTCTAGGTGAAATGCTGAAACAACAGAAAATTTCACTGACTTTATAAACTCAACTGATTAGATTTGGCAGAACAAAGTACACACATGAGAACACTCTTAGTTTCTCTTTTGACTCTTGATACTCTGCAAAGCAGTTCAAATCTGGGCCATCTGTGACTTTAAAATGCTGCTGACGTAGCAGTTTATGAACTATAATGATTATAGATAGTCATTAATATATAATGCATGTTATATATTAATATGCGTTATATATTAATATATAATATATAACACATACATATTATGCTACATAGGTTATATAGAATATATAGGTTTATAGATCTATTTATCCAGATCTATAATGATCTGGATTATAGATCATCTATAATCCAGTTTTGAGATCCCTTCCCAGACGCCTTAATGCCCACTCACATCCTGGGCAATCTGACCTCAGGAAATCACATGATAGGGTGGGGCCAGGTTTCACAATGAGCTCACCCAAAACCTTGGTTGATTGTGATCTACACCCATTTTCACACCTTGGCTTGTGTGATTAGGTAGAGGATCAATAGGGGGTCCATGTCCCTCTTGGGGGGATACTCCCACAGGTCTTAAATCTGGGACTCTCCACCATGTGACGCTAGAACTGAAGAAGCTTCTTGGATGAGAGGTGAAACATCTTCAAGCAACTTAAAGGCTTAAGTCTTAAAGACTTAAGTCCATACGCTTTTTTCTTTCCAAGCTCCTTAAACTACGATGACCTGGATGACTGAGAAATATGCTGACGACTCCTGTCACTGCTGTCAGGCCCCTCACAACACCACGGGCCCGCTCTGCAGGAGTTTGTAGAGTGGTGACAGCTCCAAACTTGAACTGAATGTGAGCAAAACCAAAGAGATGGTGGTGATCTTCTCCAGTAGGCAGAGGGATCTGGCTGCTTCAGTCACCACCACCATCCATGGGAAGCCAGTGGAGGTAGTTGAGGAGTACAAATACCTGGGAACCATCTTTGACAACCTCCTGAAATTTTCTGCCAACACAGAGAAGATTCTCAGGAGGTGCCACCAACGGCTATACCTCCTTAGGAAACTCAACTCCTTTGGAGTCCGCACACCCATCATGATGACTTTTTACTATGCCTTCCTGGAAAGCATCATGACCTTCTCCCTCACCTGCTGGTTCCACTCCCTCAGCCTTCAGAACAGGAACAGATTGCAGCACACAGCATCAGTGTGCTCTAACATCATTGGACTGCCTGTCAGAACTATGGCACAGGTTTTCAGCCAACAGGCCCTCAGACAGGCAGCCAAAATCATCAGTGACCCTTCTCACATTCTTCACCCTGCATTTCAATGGCTCCCCTCTGGGCTACGCCTCTGCTGCATTTCCTGCAGGACTGAGAGGAGGAGAGCCACCTTTGTCCCCAAAGCCACTCTGCTTTTTAACTCCAGCCGATAACACCATTTCCCACACCCATAAACATAAACTACTCTACACTCTTTTTATACTGCCGACACTTTACTCACTTTTACTCACTTTTACTCACTTTAATTTTAAAACTGTGTAATTTTAAAACTGTGTATATAGTGTATATTCTGTGTATTTATTATCTCATTCTTATGCCTGTTGCCTGTTTATGCCCTGTCCTTATCTTTAATGTCATGCTGCTCTGTTGTATGTTAATTGCCACTTGTGGATAAATAAAGTCTTTCTGATTCTGAACCTTCACAGACATGGACCAGAGACACAAACACACGTATTGAACAAATGCTTGTGTTGCCACACCCCCCTTTTCTCTTTACAAACTCCCCAAAGTGTGCAGCTTTGCTTTCTGGTCCAGAACGTATTGATTCTCTTGTTTTAGCTGGGCTTAGAATTTCTGCCTAGTTTTCTTTGAGTCCAACACCCACTGTGGCTTCCTGCTGAACAACAACTCAACACATGGCAGCTTGGCTCGTTGGTCTAGGGGTATGATTCTCGCTTTGGGTTTGAGAGGTCAAATCCCAAATGACCCCAATTTTCCCCCCCAGGTGCTGGATTGGTAGCTGCCCACTGCTTCACTAAGTGGATGAGTTAAATGCAGAGGACTACAAAATTTCTGAAGTGTGGCACTATAAGGGATTTAAAAGGAGAAAATCTTGTGATGGGCTGGGGCACCTCCCGCACTCCAAACAACAGAGGGTGTAACCAGTGATCCCAATTGCATTCATCCTTGTGAATGAACTTACACATCATGTCTGATTCAGCTGCTCCACCCGCCAGTCAGTCTGAGGGTGGCAGATGCTGGTACGACAAATCTAATGCCCAATAATTCGTACAGCTATTTAAGTGTGCACGGCATGAACGATGTGCTCTGGTCAGGCATTATCTCTTTTGGGATGCCGACTCACGAGATGACCTGAAACAGCCATAATCCATCAGAACTAATACAAAGTGATATCCAGTGTTGGGACTAACGCGTTATTAAGTAACGCGTTACAGTAACTACGTTATTATTGTGGTAACGAGCACGGTAACTAGTTATTATGCCAAAATCAGGAACGCGTTAGTCGTTACTGGGATTTAGATAGGGTCGTTACTCGTTACTTCGTGTGGTGGCTATCGCGGAGCTTCCACAGATTCAATAACATTAGCAAGTGTTGGAGGCAGCAGGTGGAAGAGAAGGAAAAGAGACCCAAGGCGGCCGCCGGTCCAAGTGTGAACTGAACTTCAGGTAAGAAGTTATGACCTGCAGTCTATCTGGGTCAGATATAAACCAAGTTTAGGTGGAGTTTATTTTCGTTATTCTGACTTTTTCCGTACTGCGTACTAGCTAGCATGACGGAGTTTCTATACAGCTGGGTGGGTGCTATGAAGTTAATGATGTTGAACTTTATTTTGTTCATAAGTTATTAGAGTTGCCAACTGTCCCGTCTGGTATTCAGATAAAATATTACGCGTTTCTTATTGAGGTGAAAAGGAACAGTTTGTCCCGTAATTCAGCTACAATGAAAAAGGCACAAAGCTGGAGTTATTCTGTGTCTTTGCTGCACAGCTGTCTCTTCTTCTCTCTTTCTCCCCCCCTCCCTCTCCCGTTTCTACTTCAATCATGAAAACTGATCAATGATCAGGTGATCGGCTCTCTTGTTTGTTTATCGCCCACTTTGCGCCAGAAAGAGGAAACCAGCCGATGTCGCGTTAAACAACAGCAGCACGTTTAAGCTTGATCAGCTGTTGTTAGAATTTATTTAATATTAATTTCTAGTATCAGCTGATGTTTGCTGGAGCCACAGCTGCAAAAAAGCCGCTGGTCATGATGTCGGTTTGGTTATCTGGTGAGAGGGAAACATGAAGATGAAACCAGGAGACGTCCTTACTGAATCATCAGAGCTGAACAGGTGATGGAGAAACAGGTTTACCTTTTAGGTGACATGAATGAGTTGAAGGGAAGTTATGAACTGTTTCTGAGAGACAAATAACCCCAAGATCCTTTTTTAGGTAGCTGACAGCTGGTAACTGTGCAGGAGCAGAGCTAGCAAAGTTTTGCCAGGGGCGCCAGGTGGGGCATTAACAGGGAGAGGGGGGCACAAAGAAATACTTTTCTTTCTTATTCTCATTTAAAATGTCTAGCTTTTAAAAAATAATTATCTGAATCTTACAACAAACGATTGATGCATATATACCATCAAAACAGTGAACATCACTGTCACAACAGTGTTTGTTTTCATTCAAAGGCTTTATGATTTTTCCTATAATGGCCGGTCTCTAGTCAAAATGCCCGGGCCGATTTTTTGTCCCAGTCCAGCCCTGTATGCAGCTCATCTGCAGTCTGGTGTTACCTACATCTTCCTATTCAGAAGGCAGAATTTCCGAGTTCTGAGTACAATCAAAGCACCACGACTGCAGTTTTTTGTGTTGGATGTAAAAGGCGCACATGACGCTGTGACGTAGGCTAGAATCATGGCAGCAGTCAATGACGGTCCAGGCGTGGGATTTCGCTCGTGGAAATATGCACATTATCTTTTCCTTTCTATTGGTAGGTGGCACAGTGCACTTGTGGCAAGTAAGCAAGCTAGAAGACTGGCAAAGTTATGGAAGCAACACATTAACAAGAGAATTCTGAGTAAAACCAAAGTTACTTTCCCTAGTAACTAGTTACTTTGAAAGCAACGAGTAACTTGAAGTAACTGAGTTACTTTTGATAGAAGTAACTAGTAATGTAACTAAGTTACTATTTTAAAGTAACTTACCCAACACTGGTGATATCCATGTGCTCGCCGGTGAAATGGCACAATGAGGTCCATGCCAATGCACTAAAACTGGACATCCATTAATGGTAACAGGCATAAAGGCACTTTTGGAATGGCTGGTTAACCAGCTGACACTCCGGGCAGGACACTCACCACCGGCGCATATCGGTGCGGATGCCTGGCCAATAAAATTGGGCCATTATTCACTCCAGAGTTGTTATTTCCCATATGCACTGCCATAGGGTTATAAGATAAGATAAACCTTTATTAGTCCCACATGTGGGAAATGTTTTGGTCACAGCAAAAAGTACAAGTTAAGAGCAGTAAAAAATAGAATAGAAAAAAATACAGTAGAATAAGATAAAATAGAATAATATACTATACAAATTGAATAAAATACTTTGTTATATTGGGAAAATTGCACTTGGTACTATTGCACATCAGAAGGACGGGGTAAAAGTTACTATTGTGTATTGGATGTGTATGTGTGTCTGTCTGCACGTGTGTGGTCATCTGTAGAGACCATGTTGTAGAGTCTGACAGCAGCAGGGAGGAAAGACATGCGAAATCTCTCTGTCCCACATCGTGGGAGCTACAGCCTGCCACTGAAGGAGCTGCTCAGTGCTGTCAGAGTCTCCTGCATGGGGTGGTAGATCTTTTCCAACAGGGATGACAGCTTAGCCACCATTCTCCTGTCACTCACCACCTCGACTGGGTCCAAAGGGCATCCTAGAACAGAGCTGGCGCTGCAGATCAGCCTGTTCAGTCTCCTCCTGTCTCCAGCAAAGATGCTGCCACCCCAGCAGATCACACCGTAAAAAATGGCCGAGGCCACCACAGCGTTATAGTAGGTCTTCAGGAGTGGGCCCTTCACTCTAAAAGACCTGAACCTCCGCAGCAGGTACAGCCTACTCTGCCCTTTCCTGTAGAGGGCATCTGAATTGTGAGTCCAATCCACTTTATTGTTCAGATGAACACCAAGATACCTGTAGCTATCCACAGCATCAATGTCCATACCTTGGATGTTTAGTGGTTGCAGTGGAGGATGTTTGTGTCTGATATATATATGTTGTTGTTATAATAATAATAATAATAATAATAATAATAATAATAATAATAATAATAATAATTATTATTATTATTATTATTATTGAGCCGCCTGGAAAATCATTTCCTGGCATCCGTAATGATCCACTTGGGATAATAAATCTGTTTGGCATTTTCCTTGGCCTTCAGACAATAATTCTCATTGCTACAGTGTCGAAAGGGACAGGAAAAAACAAAACAAAAAAAGACTTACAGAGAATTATCACCAGCTCTGCTCTTCCCTCACTTCTGTTGAACATTTGGTGGTTTAATTGCCTGTAAATATAGTACTTTGGTTCACTTTGATTTCTCCCATAACTGACAGATTTGAAACTGAAACTGACCGAAAAGGTAATACATAAATGTGGCGCTGACAATGTGTTTCAGCTGCACTTTATTATTTTTGCTGCAGTGTGTGACCACTTACATCAGCTTTTTTGTTCACTATCATACACAGTGGCAGTCTGTTATGACTGCTAGGAAATTAGAAAATTAGAAAATGAAAATACAACAAATGAATATATACATATATGTGTATATATATATGTATATGTATATATACATATACATATATATGTACATGTATATATATATATATATATATATATATATATATATATATATATATATATATGGTAAGGGAATGTTTTGGGTGTTGTGGAGCAAATATGAGGGCTCATTGGTTAATTTTATGTTTGCCGCTAAGCCTTGGAGTGGAAGTGCAGTGCTCAGTGTGTAACTTGTCCTGCTCAGTGACCTAAAAGATTGATTTTGTGGACAGCGCATACTGTAGTCTGAGTGATGTATGAAGTATGAGCTCCACAAATAATGGGAGCATGATGTTGTTTATCTTTTCCTTTTGTTGTTGAGTCTTGTTGTGTTTTTGTGCTTCTCAGCAGTTATTCTGCTTGTGCTTGTCAGATATGCACTGCTTCTTCAGGACCAAAGTCACCCAAGAAATTAGGGTTATACAGCAAAGATATTGGAATCAGTTATGTGTTGGTAGAGCTTGTACCTCTCTGTTGATACCCATATGGGCTCACAAGTGCTCAGAAATAATTTCAACTTTAAAATTCACTAGTAATTTTGGCGAACCGCTCCAGTGTACGGTTTCATTCAACATTATTCAAACAGGAGCTTTCAGGAGTAAGTCGGAGTTAAAGGGCTTAACAAAAAGCAAACAAACAAAAATCATTTATGTGAACATGATTAGGTACAAGAACTGGACTGAAAATGAGTGAACAAGTAGCCAAATTAAAAAATGAAAACACCTTCAGAAAGCTTTTCAGAAAGAACTATTGTTAAATTACTTTAAAAGTCTGGCTTGGAAACAAAATATGAAGAAATAATAGGAGGCTCGAGACCTTTGCGCTGTACTAACTGAAATGTTAGAAAGCATTTCTTTACTGTCCTTTTGTTTTTTCTTACATAGTTAGCAATTTCTAGCTACCAAGCCACCAATACATACTGACTAGTTGGTTAAGGAGTTGCAACAGGACACCAACTCTTAATGGCAACCATTTAAAGACAGTAACTAGAGGCATCTTGGAAGATCCAGTTACATCACATCAGAAACCTCTATGTATAAGAAGCAGATGCTTGTGATGGATGAAGGTAATGCTATCTGGAGATTTCTGCTAGAAATTGCATCTGTGTTGCAGTTATTTCATGTCTTGAATCAAACTGGCAGATACATAAGAGGACTCATTCACATAAAAGGTATTTTGCTACAGGATAATTGAAACCTGTAAAAACTAAATCTAACAATATTTTTCCTTGTTCAAAATATTATAACATGTAGCTTAAATAATGAATCCAAGGCCCCTTACAAAACAGAAGTCTTTACATTCTTTGCTTTCTTTGTTGGTAATGTGATGAATAAGAATGTAAATTAAACATTAAACAAAAAGTTTAATCATCTTTGACAGTGATCTTCATGGTTGTTCTTTGGTTGATGACAAATGTGCTGAATTGTGTCACATTCCTCTTCTTAGTATTTTCAGAATTTCAGACAAGTTTGCTTCCAAATAAAAAACATATTGGTCTTTTCTTTGTCATTGATGGTTATTTCCCATTGTTGATCATTGCCTGCAAATCCTGTCTCCTCCTACTTTGGAAGCACAGAGCAGATTGTCACTGCAGAGGCTTACCCCCCAGCACACCAACCCTTCAACCCAATCCCTTCAAATTTATCTGTGAAGAAAACACACAACAGCAGCATGAGAAGCAGAAGGGATCTCAGGAACGAAGAGAGATAAAAGAGATGAGATTGGGGCTAAAATGGAAAAGGAAGCAGGGATTATAGACAGAGAGAGATGGGATGAGAACGGATGACACAGCAAGCAGGCTGTCGGGGTGGGGGGGACTAGCTTTCACAGGAATAATGTTATCTCTTCTTCTTTAGAGTTTGTTGTCTAATCATTTATTGTTTGCTTATCAGAGATGGAGCAGACAGTGCTCTGCCATGCTTGCACACAGCCCTACCTGCTTCAGCACACAAAAGCAAAAGATCCAGGAGTTTATTATTGTGGACACTTATCCTATTGAGAGACTTGGTATAATAAACATGACAGAACATTATCCAAGGGTTAACACTACATACTGACACTACATACTACATACTGACAATAGCATAGCCTACACAAGAAAGACAATTACATGTGTAGGAGGGTAAAAGGAGTTAACCTGATATGCCAGAGTGTAACTAAGCCTGACTCTGTGGCTTGCTAGTACACCCTGTTGTAAAAAATTTGGACCTACCACATCTGATCCACATCTGCCACTGAACTGGGTTCAGTGGCAGACTCTTGTCACTGACATGCTCTATGAACAGGCTAAGGAAGTCATTTGTTCTGCAACACTTAGACGCAGGGTAAGGAGAACTGATGTGTATAACTATGAACCTTCACAACTTTGCCCATACACACTCCAAGGACTTTTGTGACAGACAGACAGACAGACAGACAGACAGACATTTTACCATCGACATGCTAAAATCTCAAGAGGAGCAGATCCGACAGAGATTTACGATGCTTCTAGATGAGAATTCTCTTAAAAAGGTGTTTGACTTCACTGAGAAGGCTCATCTAGCACTGTCACGGCTGGCGGGGTGAGCCGTGTGGTGTGGAGGAAAAGGAGGACCCAAAATGCAGGCAGCCGAGTGATGATATGAGTGAGGGTTTATTTACAGGTGACAGTGGCAGAACAGACAACGAAGCATGAGAAAACAACTGAAGAAACCTAAACTGGGAGAACTAAATGACAAACCTGAGAGCATACAAAAGGGGTGTGGGGCAGAGAGACGCAGAGACAGGAACGGAACACCATAGAACGCAGACGAGCCGACAACGAACACAGACCGACACCCACTATATATACACACACAAGGTAATCGGGTAATCGCACACAGGAGGGAAGAACAGCTGATCTGAATACACATGATGACTGGAGGACACAAGCTGACCACAATGACAATAGACACAGACCTTCAGAATAGAAACAGGAAATCCAGAACACAAGCCTTCAAAGTAAAGCAGGGAACACACAGACTGATTTACAACACAACACGGGGACATGAACAGAGCACCAAGGACAGACACAGGTAGGGCTGAATATACACCAAACTCCAGGTTCAACCCTAAACTAGTACAAAATCAGAATAAACATAAGGCACAAAAAATGAACTTCAAGGAAACACAAAACGCTGGGTCAAAATGACCCAGGACCATGACAAGCACAGCACAAGAAGTCTAAGACAAAGCAACAAAAGAAGTTTGACTTACTTGTTGTACGTTGGAAACCACAGCAAAATACGGAGAGTGTCCTAAGTGGCCAGAAGAGAGAAGGATGCGACACAGAGGATGTGGACAAGTGGTTGAAGAATTTGTCTGACAGACAGCTCAGCCAAACAGAGAAAAACATCCTTGCTAAAGGGTTGGGTTTTGCTGTCACACCGAGACAAATCCCACTAGTGGAACTGATCACAGCCACAGAAACAGCAATTTGAAATACAACAATATTGCAGAAGTGGAAGCAGAGCAACTCTGGACGCCTGTCTCAGCAATGCAAAGCCCCCAGCAGATACTAACCCCCACTTGCTCTATGTATGAATATATGAGTATGAGTGTATGTTAGTTAAAATCACTGACAAGGCATACAGTGCTTGTGTGAATGGGTGTGTATGGGTGAATGCGGTATAGAGCGCTTTGAGTACACTAGATTAGAAAAGCTATAGATATAAGATAGATATAAGAATCAGTCCATTTACCATCTATAGGAAGAGGATAGATAGATTGTCTGAAGCAGTTAGAACAAGACAAGGCTATCGACCAGAACCGTAGGCTATACCCAGGTGATTCTACACCAAGTCTGTATGGTTTACTGAAGATACATAAACAGGGTGCATCTTTAAGACCGACTGTCTGTATGATCAACTCGGTCACCTATAACATCTCAAAGTTTCTGGCTTTGATCCTCAACCCGCTGGTGGGCAGCTCTGAACACCACATCCAGAACATGTTGGATTTTGTTGAGAAGGTGAGAGATGTCATGATGGAGGCATATAAAACCATGGTCTTGTACGATGTTACATCTCTCTTCACTTGCATCCCAGTCACGGAAACGTTGGAGGTGGTTCGCCCAGTTTCACCCATCGTGGCCAATTTGTATATGGAAGAAGTGGAAAAGAGCGCTTTGCTATCCTACCCTGGACCACCACCAAGTTATTGGTTCAGGTATGTGGATGACACCTGGGTGAAAATCAAAACCGCAATTCACGGATCACATTAACTCGGTGGACCGACACATCAAATTCACCAGGGAGGATATGAAAAGTGGCAGGTTAGCCTTCTTAGACTGTGAGATTTCCATCAGTAATGGGGGACATCTAAAAGCTGATGTGTACCGGAAACCTACACATACGGATCAGTATTTCAGGTTTGACTCTCATCATCCATTATTATTTTATTAGGACGCTACAACACAGAGTGAACACCATCCCCACAGACACAGTGGCCAGGGAAGCAGAACAACATCACATCAAGAAGGCCCTGAGTAAATTTGGTTGGGAAGGCGCCAAAAGAAAGCTCCAGCTGATCCAGGAGAGAAGGACAACCTGCCTAAGCGAAAACCTGTAGTGATCCCGTACGTGTCAGGAGTATTGGAACAGTTGAGACGCATTTTTTCACCGTGTCTCTGTGGTTTTCAAACCTCAAAATACGCTGCGCCAAAAATTGGTCCACCCCAAGAATTGGGTCCCCCAACACAAACAGAGTAACATAGTGTACGCTGTTAAGTGCCAGGAGGATTGCCAGGATTTATACATCGGGGAAACCAAACAACCTCTGGCTAAGCAGATGGCACAACACAGAAGAGCTACCTTACCAGGCCAGGACTCCGCAGTCTATTTACATCTACAGGCCAGTGGACACTCGTTCAATGATGAGGATGTACACATCCTGGACAGGGAGGAACGCTGGTTTGAGCATGGAGTCAAGGAGGCCATTTGCGTGAAAAGAGAAAGACCATCTCTGAATCGAGGAGGGGGCCTAAGGGTTCATCTTTCACCATCTTACAATGCTGTGATTGCAGACATTCCCCAACTCTATGTGAATGGTACTCATGACCATTGATCAGCAGGCCTTGATCAGTGGTTGTTGATGAATGGTCATGAGAATTTGCATAATTATGATTAAGGAACTGACCTCACAGCCCTTTCTTCCTTCAGTGGGCTTGTTTCAGTCACTATGCAGGTCTCAGTTGACCTGCAGTCAGCTGAGACTGAAGAAGTCACTTGGATGAGTGATGAAACGTTTCTCCCACTGAAAACGCTGCGTCCAGATGAACAGAATCAACTTTTGGAGATGACTAGCTGTCATTTTTGCAATGCCATTTTACAACGCTTACAGCTTATCTACTTCAAGGCATGCAATTGTAAGTTAAAGGCTAAAGATCCAGCTATAGCATGCTAACCGAAGCCTGTACAGTCTCAGATGTAGCTGTTGTCTTTTTTTTCTGTGTTGTACAATATGACTTAGGTGTCACGGGCTGCGACGGCAGACCGTGGAGTTGTAGAGAAAGTAGGGCCCAAACGCGAGACACTAGTGAAGGACAGTGGATTTATTTGTAGTGAGTGGACAGAAACAACAACTATATACAATTACGGCACTGTGACTCCTGTGGCGATTCCCCTATGAATCCCACACAGTGCACGTGTCCATAACAGTGAAAAAGGTGACAACTCCAAAAACCAGATTCCACTCCGTGATTTCCCCTCGTGACGACGTTCCTGACTCCCGACTCCTGGTGACACAAAAACACACACAGCTCAGCAGGCCGCCTTCAGTAGCGAAGCCGTTCACAAACTCACTAATCAACGGAGGTACTTAACAGGTTCAACTTAGTATAATCCCGCACCGACTGGAGCTCCGCCACCTTCTTAAATAAGATGCCCCTCATGAAGCTATCAGCTGCAGCTGGTGAGGGCAAATGAGCGGCAGGTGCGGCAGTCCCCAGTGTGGAAACACTTCCGGGTCGCAGTCCCCTCAGCGACCCAAAAACATCCGGGAGCGCACAAGGAGAAAGGACAAAAAAGGGAGAGAAAACCACCAAAACATAACATACAGAAAAACATATACGAGAAATACATGAGCTCTGGGTCATCAGACCCAGACCATGACATTAGGGGTTACTTTGCTGGAATATTCATCCCCTGGAAGATTGTGGCATTATGCTAACACACACCTGATTGCTTCGGTCCTCCAAACTGCTAAAGCTTCAGCTTTTATAGAGATTTTCATGTTTGCTGATGGCCAGTTAACCAAGTGCATTTGATTAACAGCAGGTATATAACAGCACATATGTAACAATCATTTCAATTTCAATTTCAAGCAGTACATCGTTTTACCAGACATTGCGGACACTGTTTTCATCTTAAACCTGCCCCTGAAGACCTGATGCAGAATTGTTGTGACAACTCAGAACTGTGACACATAATAATCAGGTGGGGAGTTTCATGAAGCTTGCTTTTATTGAAAAGCAAGTATGTGCAAATACTCTCACAAGTATTTCTCAAGTAATCATCTCACCGGAGCTGGGTTGTACAAATAGTTCACTATCAATAACACATGAACTATCATGGAGATATCTTCTCGGCAACACAGTTGTGAGATGCGTAATGAAATAATTACCATGTAAGACCTGCAAGGTGTAAGTACCCCATAATTACAACTCAGGGTTTTACAGGAAACAATGAAATAATTAGACTGTAAGACTTGCGACTAAGGTGTAAGTACCCTGTAATTCAGTGTAATTTTGTACATGTCGCAGAAACATAATATTAACATCAATCGAAACAGTTTAGGGTGGCCTTAGGTCTGATGTCAGCTCATGTTTCTTCTTCTGCAACTTTCTGGGCATCTCCTTCTTTGGAGTTGACTCAGTCCGAGAGGTGTTATACCAGTTTATAATGTTTATTATTTTGTTACCATGTTGGCTGCACGTCATCTACCTCTGTGCCATTTTATGAATTAGACATGTGCAATTACCCTCCTTTGGCATATAGATAGGTGGTATGGTCATGTTCGACGCCACTGAGACCAAAGAACTCAAAACATAACAGTTAGCATAGGTATGGTTCATATACAAATTGCTTTGTATATGATTCTTTAAACACCAAGTCTTGTCTGAGTAAGACAGCAATAGCTGTTGTTAATTAATTAATTCCTTTTCTTTTCCCTTTTAAAAAAATCCTATCCCCAAATTATTTTCTTAAAATTTTAAGTTATTTAGTTTTTAAAATTTATTTTTTCTATTTCATTTTAATTTATACTTTCTATTTTTCAGTTCTACCTGTGTCCACCAGGGATAGTGGGTGACATGCAGTATCATCCTCCCTGTACCAGATGGAGCCAGATAGCACTTTACCTCAATCCTACCACTACTTGGCACTAACTCGCTCCTTTATTTTTCTTAAGGTGGATACACACCGAACACGATAGAAGCGACCAGAGCTTCAGGTTAACATGTAAAGTCAATGGAGGAGCGCGATGAAGCGCGACTGGGGGTCCCGCGAAACTTCTAAAGCAGATTGGCGACACGAAAACGCTTTTCTGCCTGTTTCACGCAAACAGTTAGCGCGACTGATGCGATGGAAAATGCTGCAGTTTGTGTGCATTTTGTGCATTCGCATTTATCGCGTCTATTGCTTGAGTTGGAAAAATCTGAATTCCAGCTTCAAGTCGGGCAGCGACAACGAATCGGGAGCCTGGTGACGTGACGATCGACCTAGTTCAAAGGGGTGTCGTGCCAAAGTAGGTATCCCCGACAGAATTTGCTTCCCCTAAGTTGAGCAAACGCTGGGCAAACAAATATGTAAGACAGCGTTCTTCCATTTGTGCAACATCTCTAAAATTAGAAATATCCTGTCTCAGAGTGACGCTGAAAAACTAGTTCATGCATTTATTACTTCCAGGCTGGACTACTGCAATTCATTATTATCAGGATGTCCAAAAAACTCACTGAAAAGCCTTCAGTTAATCCAAAATGCTGCAGCAAGAGTACTGACAGGGACTAGAAAGAGAGAGCATATTTCTCCTGTTTTGGCTTCCCTTCATTGGCTTCCTGTTAAATCCAGAATTGAATTCAAAATCCTGCTCCTCACATACAAGGTCTTAAATAATCAGGCCCCATCTTATCTTAATGACCTTGTAGTACCATATCACCCTATTAGAGCACTTCGCTCTCGCTCTGCAGGCCTACTTGTTGTTCCTAGAGCATTTAAAAGTAGAATGGGAGGGAGAGCCTTCAGTTTTCAGGCCCCTCTTCTGTGGAACCAGCTTCCAGTTTGGATTCGGGAGACAGACACTATCTCTACTTTTAAGATTAGGCTTAAAACTTTCCTTTTTGCTAAAGCATAAAGCTTCCCACTGTCGCCAAAGTGCTTGCTCATAGGGGGTCATATGATTGTTGGGCTTTTCTCTGTATCTATGAAGCGCCTTGAGGCGACATTTGTTGTGATTTGGCGCTATATAAATAAAATTGAATTGAATTGAATTGAATTGGGCTGTCCAAATCACGGACAAACAGTATCCCAGAGTGTTGATTTTTACTTTACAAACACTTCTTATAAAGACAAACTACTCCTGAAATGTTTGAGATGTTACCTCTTTATACAGGAAAGTTTTATAATGGGATACAAATAATATCAGGATGATCCTGCCACAATTTGTCCCCCCTGTGTAAATCATGGACAAACTGTATCCCACATTCTTGATTTGTAGTACACAAACACTTCTTATTATGAAGTATTACTCTGGAAACTTTGGAGGATTTAGCTCTTTATACAGTAAAGTTACAGGAGGATAAAAACAATTATCAGGCAAAATGTTCTTGTGTTAAAATAATCCCGTCCGATACCACGTGAGAACAATAAATATATAATTCTCTGTTGTAACCCTCAAACTGAATGGTAATGTAACGATAGTAATTGTTAACTTTTTCACAAAAGTAAAGCATCAGTACTTCCTGTGTGCTCCCGACGCAGGGGAAACAATTCTGTTGGGGATACCTACTTTGGTGCAGGTCCAGCCAAAGCCATTCATTCTTCATTCAATATGGAGGAAAGGCTCATCAACGCTGTAGCCAACCACCCGGTGCTGTATGACCCTATCTGCTTTTGTTACCGAGACCTAAAGGACCTAGCTTGGAGGAAGATATGTGAAGAGATCGGGCAACCTGGTAAGTTCATTCATTTCTCTTTTTCATTTCTACTATCCCGCTATTTTCCCCACTGTCCCGCTATTTTCCCCACTCATGTACAAATACCTTTCCACTAACAAGATAATGTGTTTATTTAGAGGACATCTGCAGGAGAAAGTGGAAGAGCCTCAGGGACACATACTCCAAGGAGAAGAGGATGGAGAAGGAGAAGAGGAGTGGGTCTGCAGCAGGACTGGGGACGAAATGGAAGTTCTTCGCGGTCATGGGGTTTCTGGACCCCTTCCTCACCCCGCGGGAGACTAGCGGCAATATGGTGGGGACCATGGAGAACATTCCCCCCGAGGACCAGGGACAGCCCGAAGAGGCAGCAGGGGAGTCCCAGTCAGAAGGTATGTTTACAATGAATTAATGTAGCCAGTTAATTTATGCATGTTGTCATGTAGGTATATATGTTATTGTTTATTAATAAACAGTATACAGTGGTCCCGCTGTTCATCCTTCACTGCCTCGCTTTTTCGCAAATTTGATAACCTTCACGTCCAATAGAAAAAACAGCACAAAAACACCCATAACTATGACCCTCATTAGGAAATAGTCACCTGCACCGGGAGGGAAAAAGGCACACAAATGTGGCGCGCAGACAAAGAAAAAACGCGGCATAATAATACTTTTACGTTTTCAAATCTACAAAGGTTTCCACTTTGAGAATCAACTTGTGAAAACTGTGAGTTATGTTCATGTATGTCTGAAAAAAAAGTGTATAAAATGTGTGGGGAGGGACTAGTTATTCTGAGAACCCCTGCTGCAATAAATGTGGGACCACTGTATATAATTTCTCTATGACTATTGTTTTCAACCTGTTAACTGGGGTAGCTGTAGCTCAGAAGGTAGAACAGGTCACCTACTGATCGGAAGGTCGGTGGTTCGATCCCAGTCTGCATGTCAAGTATCCTTGGGCAAGATACTAACCCTAACTTGCTCTCCGATGCATCCATCCAACATATGAATGTTGTTAGAAAGCACTAAGTGTAGATAAAGTGCTTGTGAGAATGGGTGTGAATGAGGCATGTTGTATAGAGTGCTTTGAGTACTCCGTGAGAGTAGAAAAGTGTTATATAAGAATCAGTCCATTTACCATTAACTTTAATATTGTCTTGACAGAGCCAACTGATTCTGCAGCAGAGCTGCTGCTTCTCCTGGCTCCCCAGTCCCTGGACCCTGAGCTCCTGCTGCTGCACCCACAGGTATGTAATTGTACATGTACATCAAGCACTGATAGCTTTTTACTCACTTGAATTCCCTTGTGATTACCTTTACTAAATATCTTCAACCAATCTGATTATACTCACTGCCGTGAGTTCTGGCACACTGCCGTGAGTTCTCAGAAATCGGCTCCTTGAGCACAAGAAATGACAACATCAAAGAACGCAAGTATGGCGAAGCTTGCGGCTCTCCAACGGGAGATTGAGAGACCAGTGTTGGACTGTAGAACTGCTTTGAAATTCGTATGAGCTGTTTGCACTAAGAAGAAAAGCACCATCACTTCATGGCGCCAGTGGCGGTCTCAAGGCTGGAGCCGAACAACAACACCCTGATAACAACTGTGTTTAGTCTGTTCCTTCCCATTCCATGCAAGGCCACCTGGGTTGGCTGGTAGACTGTTTACTTAGCCTGGCAAGGCGAAGGACACTGTCTCAGCTGAACTATGGACACGCACACACATACACTTACACTGATAAGCACACACTCATCCCCCTCCCTTTCCAAACGCCTTCGATGCTTGTTTCCTGCGGGGGAACACGGCGGGTCTGTGTGCTGCACTGGAATGGTAGCGCTGTGCAGGGCAGCTGCTGTGTTCGCTTCAGATTACTCCTCACTCCCCACCCAATCCTGTGGCTTGTCATGTCTTTCACAATGTTGTGCTGTGGACATTTATGTGCTTTTTGTGCAGAGGAGTTTTTTTGTTTCCTGTTCTCATGCTGTCGTACCATGGAAGCGTCCCATGTCGTACCATGTTCTCATTTTTCTCCTCCTTCTCCCTGAGGCTCTTCCACTTTAAGCTGGGTCCTTTTTATTCCTGTATCTCTGTAAATAGTTATATTTTATATATTTATATTTAATGTTTTTCTGTTTGAGAATTTTAATATTATTTCAAATAAATTTTTGTAATGACTAATGTCTCAGTTCTACTAGACAGCAAATATTGGCACACAACTTGACACAGGTAGAATTTATTTCATATTGAAAAAAATATACTACTATATAGGAACATAGTGAAGACCAATTATTTAAGAGAATAAAGAGAGGTTAGTTTATTTTGGAGGCAAGCTCCATTTATTAAGAAAATTTAAAAGGCAGGAGCGCTCTTTAGAGGTGTGTATGTGGCTCAGAGTCGTTGTCGAGGTGCGAATGTTCATGCGACCAGCTAGGGGCGTCTGGCGCTTTTTGGTCGCTTCTATCGCGTTTGGTGTGTATGCACCGAAACGCGCTGGTTATAATACCTCTCTTTTGCACACACGGTGGAATAGACCCTTCTTCTCTTGCCTTCAGCGCGCTACCACTTATATTAAATTTACCGGAGGTTGTGTGGTTTCTTTAGACAAACAGAAAAGGAGGAAAGTCAGAAACAGAACAAAGATCAACGATTAACAAAAGACATACATTTATTCCACTTTGCTGCTTTATAAAAAGTATGATATCCTAAACAACATTAAAACACATGTGGTACCACAGAATTGTCACTATGTTGTTTTGTACAGTCTTCTTTGATTAAGATAGTTTCATTACAATGAGTACTTATTATTCTTACGCCCTCAAATTTTCCCGCATGATTTCAAATACGAGGTACAGTTCATCAGATCCTGTTCCTTTTAAACACTCACAGGGCTCTTAACCCAGCATTTCAACCATTTTCTCTAAAAAATATTTTCAAATATTTCCCAATATTATTTAGAGATAACCCTTTTGCATTCAACACTCCCGTTGCCGTGACAACCACCTCTTGTCCTTCAGTCAAATAAAAATTACTTTTTTTGAGCTGAGTACTAAATCAGATAAAAAGTCTGAGAGATTAGATAGAAAGTCTATGTAAGGCCCAAGTAGACAACAGATAACAACAAATAAAACTAGGTTTTGAATTTTCAAGTTTTCCAGTTAGGGAAAAGAAGCTAAGCATCAAGCTTTCAAATGAATTAAAACTGTCTGGGTCTTTGGTTGGAGCTGGAATGGGATATTGCTGTCGCTCCCCCTTCTCGGCCTGTGCTTTGAGAATTCTGAGAATTAGTATGACTGGGGCTTTTGATTCATTTAAACTAACATATTTATCCTGATGTAACTAGGTTTCTGTAAAGCAAAGTAAATCAGTTTATTGGTCAATTATGAATCAATTATTATTCAATAGGTGTGAATGTGAGTGCAAATGGTTGTCGGTCTCTGTGTGTTAGCCCTGCAACAGACCGATGACTTGTCCAGGATGCGCCCGGCCTCTCGGCCTATGGTAGCTGGGATAGGCTCCAGCCTTTCAGCGAACCTGACAACGATAAGCAAAAGAGAATGGATGGATGGAAATATTAATTCATGTACTAACAGGGTTTAGATGAGGGAGACCTAATGTTTAATAATCCATATTTCACTGCTTTACTCTTTGGTGCAGTTGTGAGTACTATATTGTTCTTTCTCTGTGATTTTTTTTAATGTTTAAACCATTTTTTGCTTTTTTTTTTTGCTTTTTTTTGGGGGGGGGGGGGTTGTTTGGGAGGAAGCACGGTCTCTTGAGGGATGGGGTTTTGGGGAATAACAGGAGAAGAGAAGCTGCAGAGAGGCATATACGACTGCAACTCTGCTTCCTGGTCTCAAGTCTGGATGGTTATGTTTTAAATTTGGCCATATTTTTAGAAATTAGATCTGCTTCTTTCAAAGTGGGATTGATACCGTCTCTCCTAATTGACCAAGTTTTCCCCAGACTTTGTGTTGAACTTGGCTGACAAAACGCTGCTCATTCAGGAACAGCAGACATGCAAGGCAGGCTTAAAGCTCTATTTCTAACATTTGATAACTAGGACAAACTTATTTAAACATTGATAGGCTTCTATATAGCATTGGTAATCTTTATAATGGATTGGATTTATATAGCGCTTTTCAAGGCACGTGCCTTGAAAAGCGCTATATAAATCCAGCAGTGTAAAGCGCTTGGGGTACCGGATCGAACCGGCGACCTTCCGGTTACAGATACGCTTCCCAACCCCCTGAGCCACGGTCGCCCCGCCCACGGTCTTTTAGGATTGATGAGCTTCTGTTTATTTAAAAACACGATGCCATATTTAAAAAAAATATATAACTGTTTTGTTTTCAGTTAAAAACAAAGAGACAAAAAGAACAAAAGCAAAAAAAATGAAGGGATTTACAGGAAGCCCAGATATCCAAGTTTTTCCCTAGCACTTGAATGCAGGCTACATTTGTGGATCTGTGCAAAGCTGACAGCATGAGGACGTTTCAAGAGCCCAAGTGCACATGTGATGTGTCATTTGTCAGTACTCAAAATTTACACACAAATCATTGGACACAGTTGTAAACTGTAGTTTACATTTGTGGATCATATGTAATGTAACCTTTTCGGAAAAATTTCACTATTTATTTGAAATGTGAGGCTTGACTTTCCCAAGATGACTGACCTGTTAATGTCCAGCTGCATCCCTATAATGCCCATATCAATTCAATAATCAATATTACACAACAAACGGTGAGACATCAGTTAAACTCAACATGCACATAAACAGAGCGATACTGTAGACTGCTGCAAAAGTGCAGGTTTTTTTCTTCCTGTTCACAGGAAGGAGGCACCACAGAAAACATCAATTAACTTTTGACTTTGTGGTAACTGCATCTTGAAGTGTCAGAAGCTCAAAGTAACAAGCACAAAATCATTAGGAAGAAGTGAGACAGCTATTTTACAAGTGCTTCTGTTAAATCTTCCATGATACTAGAAACCAACCCTGAAACTCAGACGGACACACCTGTCTGTTTGAAGGGATCATTTCAAACGTTTTTACCACCAAATTATTACTCACATTTTCTCATGCATGACAATGTGAAAGAGGGACTGAGAGAAGAATTTGGCCTCAGTCTGTAATTATCTCTAGTTATCTATAGTTGATTATTGTGTTTTTTCCCCCAGCAGACTGTCCAGCTGTGTAGCAGGCAAGGCAGGACCCAGCTCCAGGACTTTGAAACAAGAGCAAAAAAAGAGGCAGCTTTGTTGCTGTAACTTAGAAAACTAAAAGAAAAGCTATGAACTAGGGAACTGCAAATCTTGGAAACTAGAAAACTAAAGGAAAGACTAGGAACACACGAAAGACAGGACTCACAAGAAACGCAGGAACACAGCGTGAGTGAACAACACATCTTTAAACAAAGGGACATGCAGACAATATATACACACCAGGTAATTATGAAGTTGGGAAACACCAGGGAACGCAGCTGAATGAAATAAGACTAACAAGACAGGGAGAAGCAAAACTAGACAATACACCGATGTTGACCAAGCCTATGAGCTAAACTTGAGGACTGAAGCTGAAAATTGAGGATGGAACTGCTCAGGAGGCAGGCAACAGGTGGAGCAGATCTGGAGGTTGACAGGCAGGACGAAGGTGGAGCCCGAGGGTCCTGCTCTGCCTGCTCCTGAGTGATACATAATAGTGGGTCACTTAGAAGACTGCCTGAGGAGTCCTGTCTCCTTTATTGACGCATGTTGCCTGCCTTTTAAGCTGGGATATTTGCCTGAGCATTATTTAAACCAAATTAGTGATTCCTGCTCCAATGTGGAAGTCTGCTTCCTGTTATGCCATGAAAGATTAGTAACTCATCTTCTCCTTGGTTCAGATGTTCTGGCTTTTCCGTGCAAGACAGTCACTTGTGGTCTAAAGCTCTGGAGCCATTGGTGGACTTACCTTTCCTTGGATTTTACAGACTTTGTATCAAGATCTGCTTGAAGACTTTAAAATAGTACTACTTTTACCTGCATTGTAAATGAAACCACAGAATTAGCCCTCCCAAGTCTTGCATTTGAGTCCGGCCAGACTGATTGGTCCTGACAATTGATACATTTTGTTTTTCCATAAAGATGCAATAAGTAGAGATGGTGAAGGTGGAAAGGTTTAAATACTTTGGGATAACCACCCAAAGTAACAGACCATGCACAAGAAAGGTGAAGAAGAGAATGCACGGCAGGTTCAGTGGATGGAGAAGAGTGTATTTGTGACAGAAGGGTAGCAGCAAGGGCGAAAAGGAAGGTTTACAAGATGGTAGTGAGATCTGCTATGATGCAAGTGTGACCAAGTGGTCGGTGGGGTTAGATAAAAACAATGTCACCTAGTGGAAATACACATTTAAGAAAAATGGATAAAAACGAATAAAAGGCCGCACAGATTCAAGGATGCACACCGAGGCAGGTTGGCTCCAATATTAATACAGTTTTATTTATGCTGATAAAAATAAAACATTAAGAAAATACTGAATGTAGCATCGTAGTTGACAGTGTCCTAAAAGTACAATAAAACAACCATGGAACCGGGACTTGACAGCAGCCGTGGACGCAAAAGAAAACCGCACGAAAAGAAAATCACTACAGCCGGCACCCAGTGCTGTACAAAGTGTGAAACCACCACCTAAGGTCCCAGGGCCACTGGCACGTCCTCTGTTCACTGGAATAAAAACACAGAACAACGAGTTAAAAGAATAAAAGGACGCTGAGCGTTAAGATCGTTACATATCATAAAAAACTAAAACTTAAATCTTTAATAGCGCTAATAAAAACGCGCGCGCACACACACACACACCCCAACTGGTAGGCTTACACCCCACAGCGTGTGCTGGTTGTAATTGTCCAAGCCTCGATCACAGGCCGGTGTTGTGCCAAAAAGTGATTGCCTGCCAAAAACCGATTTCCAATGTTTCCGTGTATTTTTTATGTGTAATATCTTTATCTATGTTGGTAAATAGACTTCGGTGAACAGCGTTTACAAAGGGGTTATATATAGAATTAAAAAATTATCTGTTTTTTCAAGTATCTTTACAGCTCTGTGTTATTGTACTTACATTATAACCAATCCGGTCCTTTATCCTCGTTTAAAATATTTTTACAGAACTATTGTCATATTTGCTGCCATTTCTGCTGTCCTCTTGGCCAGCTTACTCTGACAAAATACATTTTTAATGTTAATGAAATTTTTTTAACTGCATAAATAAAGGTTAAATATAAAAGTCACTGCCAAAAATTGATTGCGGCTTCTACCTTGTTACACGAATGTTGTTTGTGGCTCAATATGACTTTATGTCATCCATGAGGGATGCATTTGACATATGTTTCACATATTATAGCCCAACAAGTTACTTATAGCAGTTTAAATACGAGCAATCAGTTTTTGGCAGATACCGGAAATCACTTTTTGGCAGACAATCACTTTTTGGCACAACACCGGTCTGGCTCCCCACAGACAGGAATCGGCAACTGAGGCGGATTAAAGTTCTCAACACGACACTTGGGCAGAGGATCGCTCTAGCCCGATCACAGAGGGGTGGGTGCAAGCAGCAGGTCAGAATAAAATTTAATAAAATCAGCCAACCAAAAAAAAAAAAAAAAAGTAAGCCCACTTAATAAAAACAGTTCCATGAAAATAAAAGACGACACCAGACAAGACAGCAGCTCTACCGAGGAGCCCTCACAACAGCGGCTTCCAATTAAGGTCGGGCGGTTCGCCACGGAGAGGTCAAGGCAGCAATCAAACCCTAAAACAAAGGATAAATGTAACTTTAGCCTCCTGTAATTGTGAATGCTTAAAGTAGTTTGAGCAGCTTACCCCAGGACCGGAGGCGCTATCCTGCACTACCAGAGAACTCGAGCAGCTCTCTCTGCAACGCTGGAGTGAAACAGAAACGGTGTTCTGGGAATCCATCCTACCTGACAAACCATACTACCCGTTGTTTCTGCGCACGCGCACAACACGAGATTAAGTGGCCAACCTTACTGCCTTTGTGAATATTAGCCAGAAAAATACTCTAACGGGTAAAATTAAGTGCCAAACAATGCTACCTTTGTGAATGTTACCTACAAGCATACTTTAATGGGTAAAATGAAGTGGCAAACCGTCCTGGCTTTATAATTATGAGCTACAAACATACTCTGATGGGCAAAGTTAAGTGGCAAATGGTCATACCTACTTAAATGTGTGCTGGAATAATTCTGTGACAGCAGAAATGTGCATAAACTACTTACGGTAGGACGTTTTGCCAAAGTAGGATGGTTTGCGCTACAACCGGGCCGCAAAACTATTATTTTCGGTACTCGGTATTAATTCCGGTACTCGGAGGGAATCGGAGGTTAAGCGAGAGCCTACCTGTAGCTGTCATGCGATCTGCTCACTTGCTGATCGATCCGTAGCGGTGTACCAGCATTTACTGCTGCTTTTCGCCAAAAACACGAGAGGATGAACCAAGAGAAAACTTGTTTCCTTTTATACGGACCGACGCCGCTCTGCAATCAATATGCAGGTGGATTCACAATTAACCTAGTTGCGTAGCCGAGAGCGAGCGCAGGAGAGAGCGAGGGAGAGAGAGAAGGAGAAAGGCGAGTAGCCCATCCGGCTACATAAGGTTTAGAAACAGTGGCACTGATGAAAAGACAGGAGGCTGAGCTGGAGTGAAAGAGGGGTGACATAGAGGCAGATGATTGGCTTGGAAAACATTGAGCGGTCTCCATAGCCAACATATGGAAAAATGAAGCTAAAAGGAGAAATTTCCATGTATTTTCCATATTTTCCTCCTATGTTTTCTCTGACTGTGTCTTACAATCTGTGCGAATCTGTTCAGTTCGTTCCTCTGTTAATTTGAAACTTTGGTCCTCATTGGCTGTCTTATTTTTTCTTTACTTTGTTCTTCCTGTTATGTGTTGATTGTCCTTAGTCTGCCTGTTCTCAGTGTTTTGGGGACTTGTTGTGTAAAGACTCTTTGCATTTAACCTATTCACTGGTAGCTTTTCTTCAACAAGCTGACTGCTGTCTGTCAGCTGTCTGATTATCTGTTTAATTTCCCCATTCATACATTTGATATCAAAACACATACCAGAATGCTGTATACCTTGATATTGTAGAGTTATTATCAGTTTATAACAAAATGTACAGCTGAGCCTTTATAACAGTCCCCCTGTGAAAAGTAAGGGAGCTGCAAATTGTTAACTAGTTCATCTTCACTGAAATATTTATGGTACATTACAGTAGCAAAAACAGTTGAAATTAAATTAATCTGTACGTCACTTTAGACATATAACACACTTATCAATAAACAATAATTTATCAGTTGCACAGATCAACACAAATGTCTTTCATGTTTAGCATCGTGTTGAAGATGATCTAAATATCTAAAGGATGATGAGTATTAAAAGGGAGGCAACATTTTGAAATGTGTAATACATGTTTAAAATGTAAATATTTAACCTTTACATCTTTTTCATTGCAAATCACCAAACTCAGTCTTTCTGGGTCTGACTAATATCACACGTTCCTAATTAAACCCTCTAATCACCATTAGTTTGATCCATATTATTTATCTTCAGTTGCCCAAGTTTCCTGTCTTTCAGGTCACAGCTAATTACCAGATGTTATATCATTCATTTTTTCCATTACCAGGCATTACTCTTATTACTCCAGGTCGATTGAACTAACTTTCCAATCTCAACTCAGGGCTAGACTCAAAGTTTGTTAAATCTGTTTTCTGTACCAGCTCCACTTTCCTGTTCTAGGTCTCACACGTTACTTTCTTCCCTGATGGCTCTTGGTATTGTGGATTTCTATGCTTTCTTGCTTTTACGACTTGAAACTTTCTGTATTTTATTTCAGAGCCAGTGTGCTCAGAATATATTATAATATTTGATGCATATAATACCCTGAAGGACCCAACCTGGGAGTATATAAAATCAATATTATTTTCCAGCCTTCATTCTGTCCTAGAGCTCCCTCTAAAGCGTTGGATTGCAGTGGCTACAACAATAGTGCCAACCTGAGGTGAAATGAATCCTCAGTGGGCCTTCCACCTCCATGACTCCTCCATTCACCCACCAATTTTCCAATTCATCCAGAAAATTTGCGCTACCTGGGACAACGTTATTTTGCCTCTCTCTCTCTCGCTCGCTCTCTCTCCCTCCGTTATGTAAGTGTGCCCTTATCTTGCTGCAGCCTACTGTCAGCTTGACACAAATACAGACCGTCACTCTCTGAGCAAAAGTTTCATTATCATTAAGGTCGGGCTGTGTGTGTGGAGGAGGTGGGCGGGTGAGAGGGAGAGAGAGAGGACTGAGGAGTCCGTGGAGAAGCGGCCGGGAGGGTGGAGGGGCAGATCTCAGGCAGAAAGCAGGAGGCGCTGCTTGCAGTCAGAAAGATGCTGCTCTGACATGCGGACCCCCAACGATCCTGACCGCGACACTACGCTTCTACGTGCCCGCCTGACCACAGATAAACCAGCTGACACTCTTTTCTTCTCTTGAGTCTCTCTTCTCTGCACTGGGTTTGTTGCCATGCCGCCGGCCGCCTGCTCGGTCGTGTTGCCCGCGGTGCTGTGGATCGGGCTGCTGTGGAGCAGCGTCTCAACAGCAGGTAGGCGTTTGATTTCTCGTGCGAAACCAGAGTGATATCTGATTCTGCGCGTTTCTGCGCTCTCTGTCCTTCTGCGTCTTGGTTCGCATCCAAGTGGAATGATAGAGGCGCCAGTTGAGTTTTTATGCACCGCAAAAACACCTCGTCTCCGGGCATCACTCTGCTCCTCTCAGACACCTCCTCTCGCGCGACTCGCAGTAGGGCAGGGAGAGGAGCGAGTCTGAAGCAGCGTCTCGCTGTTTACTGCGCCAGCAGCTCCAACCACTTTGGCACAGCAGTACGGGCTGCACATGCAGCCTCAAATCCTTCGTGTGGACACGAGTCCATTCGTGTGCGTGGGAGCCACGATCAGGCACGAGTGGATGCAGAGACAAAGAAAAATAGAGAAATCACCAGTCAGCCAGCTCCGCAGTTAATTGGGAGAGGGGATTCCTCGAGTCTGAGCATCAGCATGCAAATTAGAAAGCTGGCTGACACTAAGTGAGGAACAAAGTTGGTGTCTCAAACACTATCTATCTATCTATCTATCTATCTATCTATCTATCTATCTATCTATCTATCTATCTATCTATCTATCTATCTATCTATCTATCGAAAAGTTAGCATTCTAATCCCTGATATTTTTTGGGACCCTTCTTTCACTTAAAAATAAGTCTTCTGTGTAGGCCACTTTTTATTTTTCACCATAGTGGTGACCTTATGAAGAAAAAAAAAATCCTCAAAGAAAAGAAAATGGTGGTGAATGGATGGTTTGGCTTGGTTGAAACTAGCTGGCAGCTCATAGCTTCCCATTTTGACCTTTTAACTACCATCATTTCAGACCATTGAAATGGTGGCACCATCGGTGAAAGCCCCATGTTTAGCTAAACCTCTTATCCTGGCCTAAAGATGTTGTTGTTCCTAAAACCAACAGCATGGAAAATTCTCATGCCATGTTTCCTGCTTCTAATTTAGCTGACATTCAGTGAGATCTTTATGGACGAAGGTAACAATAGGTGGGTTGCAAGGAAAAAGAAAATTCTTAAATCAATAGGAATTACCTGAATCATTCCACTCCTGCGGTGAAATGATCCAGAACATTTGTCCCTTTGGGAAAGGGTCACTGTAAATCAAATTGTTGTGAATGATCATCTTCAGATGAGACTGTTTTCTACAGTGATGACAATAACCTGATATGTAGAGAAGGAGAGCTTACTGAACATTTAGAGGACAAAAACAGTGAGAAACCTGTGCTATTTGCTTTACAGTCATCACATCTTTTCTTGCTGAACACCTAAAGGAGATTTTGTGTTAAACAGCATTTGTTGCAGCCTCATCAATTGCAAAGGGCACTAAAGCTGTTGTGACAGCATGTGGTTGTCTAACGTGTTTGAACATGTTTATGTTGCATTTTCCTTTCATTTGTCTGTGTATGTGGTCATTCGGGTTAAAACGGTAGCTTTTAAATGTATTCAGATTCAGCATTTATCTCTCTTTATTGTGCCCTCTGTTGCAAGTGGTGGAGTCTGTTATTCCTGCACTGGGTTCAAATAAAATCAGAATGATAATCCTTTTACCGTCATTAAACATCGGACGTTATACGAAATATAGAAGCAGCTACCTGGTAGCAGCATTTAGAATAAAAAATAATAAAAACAAAGAAATAGCTAACAAAACAAATCTAAAAATACCAGCTATAAAACTGTGCAAATGTACAAGGTTTATACAAATGTGCAAGGTTGCTCTCAAGTATTGCACTTGTCTTGTGTGGTAGTGATGTGTATGTTTATGTGTGAGTGTGTGTTACTGTATGTGTGCATATGTGTGTGTGTGTGTGTTGTATGTGTGAGAGGTACTGATGTGTGACTTTAAGTGGGGCGTGTGTTCATGGTCCTGGTTTGGATTAACCTGTAGAATCTCCTAAAGGCCTACAGGTCAAACAGGTGGGATGCAAGATGTAGGATGGGTGGAGTCTCTCAGCTCTGTTCAGGCAGTGGGATGTGTGGATGTCTGCAACAGAGGGGAGGGCGTAGCCGATGATCTTCTGTGCAGTATTGACTACTCTCTGGAGCGTCTTCCGCTCAGCCTGGGTGCAATGTGTGAACTACACTGTGATACACTATAGCGAGTGGTAGAAGGTCAGCAGCTTCTCACAGATGTTGTTCTTTCTGAGCACTCTCAGGTAGTGCAGATGCTGCTGTGACTTCCTGATGATGGTGGAGGTGTTTGCATTCCAGGAGAGGTCAGCTTATGTAGAGTGGAGGCAGGTCTACTCTGTGCCTCCTACAGTCCAGGATCATCTCCTTTGGCCTTGTGTTGTTTACAGCCAGATTGCTTACTGAACACCACACAGACATATTCAGCACCTCATATTCTGTACTGTGATGGGGTTTCAGAGCCCATCACAGTCTCTGCTATGCAGATGACACACAACTTTATCTATCATGAAGCCAAATAACACACAGCAATTGGTTTAACTGCATCCAGGTCTTTATAAAGACATAAAGAACTGAATGACATCTAATTTTCTGCTTCTAAATTCAGATCAAATTGACGTTATTGTACTTGGCCTTGAAAATTTTAGAAATATACTCTGCCATCCTGATTGTTACTCTAGATTCTTACTCTGGATGGCATTACCTTGGCCTCCAGTAATACTGTGAGGAACCTTGGAGTAATTTTGACCAGGATATGTCCTTCAATGCACATATTAAACAAATATGACTGCTTTCTTCCATTTGTGCAACATCTCTAAAGTTAGAAATATCCTGTCTCAGAGTGACACTGAAAAACTAGTTCATACCTTTATTACTTCCAGGCTGGACTATTGTAATTCATTATTATCAGGATGTCTTAAAAACTCCCCGAAAAGCCTTCAGTTAAACCAAAATGCTGCAGCAAGAGTGCTGCGAGGGGCTAGAAAGAGAGAGCAGATTTCTCCAATCTTGGCTTCCCTTCATTGGCTTCCTGTTAAATGCAGAATTGAATCAAAATCCTGCTCCTCACATGCAAGGTCTTGACTAATCAGGGCCCATCTTATCTTAATGACCTTGTAGTACCATATCACCCCATTAGAGCACTTTGCTCTCGAACTGCGGGCTTACTTGTTGTTCCTAGAGTATTTAAAAGTCGAATTGGAGGGAGAGCCTTCAATTTTCAGGCCCCTCTTCTATGGAACCAGCTTCCAGGAGACAGACATCATCTCTACTTTTAAGATTGGGCTTAAAACTTTCCTTTTTGCTAAAGCATGTAGTTAGGGCTGGATCACGTGACCCTGAATGCCCCCTTAGTTATGCTCCAATAGGTGTAGGCTACTGAGGGATTCCCATGATGCACTCAGTATTTTTTCTTCAGTCTCCTTTCTCACTCACTGTCTGTTAATAGACCTCTCTGCACTGAATCATACTTGTTATTAATCCCTTGCTCTCTTTCACAGCATGTCTTTTATCCTGCTTCCTTCTCTCACCCCAACCAGTCGCAGCAGATGGTTTTCCCTCCCTGAGCCTGGTTCTGCCAAAGATTTCTTCCTGTTAAAAGGGAGTTTTTTTCCTTCCCACTGTCGCCAAATGGCTTGCTCATAGTGGGTCATATGATTGTTGGGTTTTTCTCTGTATGTACTATTGTAGGGTCTACCTTACAATATAAAGTCCCTTGAGGCGACTGTTGTTGACATTTGGCGCTGTATACATAAAATCGAATTGAATTGAATCCCTGTATGCAGATTAGGGTTAGGGTAGTGTAGAACAGTGAGATCAAAACACACACTTGTGGGGAGCCACAAGTGTGTGTGTTAAAGTAAAGGAGAGGTGAGGACCGAGTTTGACAGTCTGTGGGCAGTTGGTGAGGAAGTTGAGGATCAATTAGTAAGTGAGAGCTGGGACAGGTCAGACAGTTTCCTCACCAGGATGTTGGGGATGATTGTGTTAAAGGTTGAGCTGTAGCTGTATAAACGATATACGATAGAAACTATATAAATTTGGCCAATGATAGAGATTTTGACTATACCGTTTTATCGCGATAGCGCATGTTGATGATGTCATCAAGCTGCGCCTGTTTTGGTCGAAAGCATCGCAGTGGCTACAACAATTATCATCTGCAAATTATACATAGAGTCATAGCAAAGAGATGAAGCACTTTTGAAATATGGGGAAAGCCAAAAACTGTGCTTCCTCCACTTCCATAACATTGATTCATTAATGTTGAATTCTCTCGCAGCTGCTCTTTGTTGCAGTATATTAATAACTAACCTCGTATTGTGGATGAATGATCTCAGTTGTTCTCCTGACTGAAGTTTGGCCCGTGTATAGCATCATGCTATGCGATTGCATTTGTCCCTAACCACCAGAATCCCTCACGTTAACTTTTATCGAGTGGAAAAAAGTTGGCGTTCATCCTCCAGCTTCACTGTGCTAATTAGTGTAGCTAGCAATCACGTAGCACAACATTATATACCAGGTAGTCCAACTTCAGTAACCCTGCAAACGCCACTGCTGTTTAGTTTTCTGTCTTCATTATTTTGGAAGTGGTAGCAGAGCTGTACATTTTAATTCGTTTCAAAAATCTCTCAGTCAGAACATGGTATGTGATGTTTAGGTGGAAACTAGCGAGCTAACTTCCTGTTAACTTCTAACTCCGTTAAATGTAATAACTTCTGTTTTCATGGATGCCTGGATGTTAAACTTAATTGTTACACATGGTAAAGCAGCAACGCTGATGATTTTATTAAAGATTAAAGAATTTAGACCGTTTTTAACTCCCAGTGTTCGTTTGACTTTGGGACGTGAAGGGACGGAGTTTTGGACCCAGATTACTCCGCGAAGCTCCTCACTACAGCAGCCATAATGCTCTGACAATCCATCAAGCAGTGCAGCTTACCAAAGTTGTACTAAAACATTTTTTAACAGATTTCTGCACGCCAAAATCAGTACGAGGTCAGTAAGCACAAGAATTCATACATAAGGCACACTCTCGATTTTTGAGAAAATTAAAGGATTTTAAGTTTGCCTTATAGTGTGGAAAATACGTTATACAGAAGAAAAGAATATATCTTTTATAGCTTCAAATTATATCGCAATATGAATTTTAGGCCATATCGCCCAGCCCTAGTCAGCCCCTAAGCTAATGTCGAATTCTCACACAAATAGCAACACCCATCTTTTAAATACCGTCTGTGGTGCAGTTCTTGAATTCACAAACATTAACATTAGATTCAGAGTCTTTCTTCTTGCATGTAGAGGAGGATAGGATCAATGTTGCTTTTAGCCCTAAACTCAGTAACCATCCATTGAAGTTGTAGAGACTGGATCCCTAATAAAAACCTGCAGGCAGATGGTTTTTGCTTCTTCAGTGATTTCTCAGCACGCTTCAATCATCTTGCTAATCCTTGTCTGTCTTTTCTTCCCCTGTATTCTTGTACATTTGTTCAATTTGTGAGTGTGCCCCCCCCCCCCACACACACACGTATCATGCACTGCATCATTGGTTTTTCTCACTGTTGGTGTATGTGTTTAATGAGCTTCCCCAGCAGAGATGTAGTGTTACAGAGCCGGCTCGTGATTGTGCGGTTATGTGTTAGTGTACGTACTAGTGTTTTTTAATGCGGATTGTGCCTGCAAATGAAGATAGACTGGATCATTGCGTGGTCTCATTTCTCGGGGTAAGAGTGATAATCTGCTAGAAAGACAGCTTGACAACTGAGTAGAGATTCCAGAGCTCCAGCTGGGAAGCAAAACCAATTGCAGCTTGAATCCAGAGTGCAAAACAGAGCTTTTTACTGACCCGCACTGACAGTGTTTTTCTTGTAAAAATATCAATAAGGCATGCCCGCTTCATTTAAAAAATATAGATCTTCTCTCCTCAAAAGAGCATCCATCTTGTAAGCCGCTTTTCTCCTCTACTCTCATCACAGCACCTCTCCAACTTCCTTTCCCTTTCTTCCTTTTCCTTTCTGTCTTCGTTCACTTGGCTTCTTTCTCTTCTTTTTTCTTTTCCCATTACTTGAGTGAAGAAGAAAAAAATGGAACCAGGAGGCAGACAGAGGAAATTGTTTCTTCTGGTTGAATACACCCAGGCTTATTATGCAACAAGATCCTCAGGCACCAAACTTTAGAAAATATTGTGCCAAGTTAGCATCACAAAAAGAAACCAAATGAGAGGAAGTAAGGCTAAAGTGTAATGAACCAAGTTGAGAAATAAGAGCAGCAGAGAATATTAACTAGTAGAAAAGCAATATCTTGATGTCCACCCCACATGTATACTTACAGACATTAAAATGGTTATTTTACACACTTACACACACCTGCGTGACCTAACATCACATTGATCCTATAAGCTGTACTTTAATTACAAATTTTATACCACTAAACATGAGTGAAATTAGTTGGTGGGACAGAGGAGGATGCTGGGAAAGGTGAGATAGAAGCAGGAGATCCACTGTGGTGACTCCTAAATGCGGCAGCTGAAAAAAGAAGAAAAGATCTCATATCAGTTTAGACCAAAAAACTGAAAACATTAATGTTATAAAACTAATTAGATTAGAATTAGGTTAGAATTCAGGATTTTTAGTAGTTTGGTTATGGTATTAGTGAAACAAAAATATTTTTCAATATTTTTTCATCTAAATACCTTAAAAAGGACTAAAGAGTAAAATAATCAGCAGCTGGATTCAGAGTGAAGCAAATGCTATCAAACACTCTGAAGTGTAAAAACTGAAAAGGAGAACGTGCCAGTAAGGGAGATAATGACTTTGGAAACCTTTCTTGTATAATATGAGGATTTTCAAGAGAAATGTTTTTTTTTATCTTTAATCAAAAAATATAATAAAAGCTATTTTTGAGACTCTGTTATCAAAGTGGCATGAAGTTAAGATCATGTAACAATAATGTAACATAATATGTAACATAACAGTAATGTAATTCAGATTTGGTGACAGCGTTACGCCAGTAAAGCTTTTGTGATGATACCTGTGGAACATCAGTCACTGTTTATATTGTTGCAGTGTGAAACACTTTCATATTTGCAGAGTTTGATGTTGGCTGTAAATATTGAGCTTTGCTAATTTTTGCAGAGCACATTTCAAGCGTTTTTGTGCTGTATTCGATTCAGAGAAGAATTACAGCATTAATGGTGGGAAAAGCAGCTTTACAGAAAATGTTCACACTCTCAGTTTGTTTGTGTGTGTTTTTGTGTTTGTATACTTAAAAGATAGACTGTGTAGTTTATCTATAAATCTTGCAATCTTAACTTTATGTGGCCAGAGGTACTTATATCTTTTAATAAATGGTGCTGAAAAGAATGTTTTTTCTGTTGCAAAGATAAACTACCAAGTGAAGTCAATCATAATCAATAACAAGACGTTATCAGGCTGTGGACTTGTCAAGGTATAAGACATTGTAGAGCCTTTAGCACCACTTATTAATAGATTTAAATATATTATTTAAATATATTATTCAAAACTGTATTTTTGATTCAAAACTTGTGCACCCAATTCTTGTTTTTAAAGTCAATAAAACTGTATGCTGTACAATGTAATTTAATAATTAAAAGCCCCAAATTACCATGACATTTTATATATAGTTTACTTTGTGTAATATGCATTACTCAACTGTTAAAGCAGTCTTTTTCAAGGGTGCAATTTTGTCTGTCGCCAGTCTGTCGAAGGGCTAACACACGGAGACAGAAAACCATTCACGCTTACGGGCAATTTGGATTAATCAATTAACCTATCCCCACAAACTGCATGTCTTTGGATGGTGGGAGGAAGCCGGAGTACCCGGAGGGAACACACGCAAACACAAAATGCAAACTCAACACAGAAAGACACCAGCCTGATGGTGGAATTGAAGTCAGGACCTTCTTGCTGTGCGGCAACAGTGCTAACCACCGTGCCACTGTGCTGCAATTTTGCATTCAGTGTTTTCATAAAAGCCTTTTTTTCATGCATTTACTACTACTGGTGACAACACACACAAGGTTTAAGGCCTGGACAAGTTTGAAACTTTTTGTCCTCCACAGTGGAAATTGCTGAAAATAAAAGTGGGTATCACTTTAGTCAGCTCCCAATTTTATAAATTCTGCACTCAGCTTTGTAGTCTCCAAAATAATTGAAATGCAGCCAGATGCTGCTCATTTCATATTTTCGCTCGATTTTTTTTACTTTTCCCTGACATCCTTGCATTTAAATCCATCTCCTGTCTCTGTGTGTACCTGGCGTGTACCACTACACTTGCTGTCTTTGAAACTTCTGTCCCCCTTCCTTTTTTTCGCATAATGCTATGATCCTAGTCAGTCTTTGCATGTGTGTGCCCATCATAAAAAAGTCGCCATACACACAGCAGGTATGAAAAAGGAGGTTATTTTAAGACAGAGACAGGCAGGAAACAACTGCAGCACAGGCAGAGCACAGGTGGGCTTAAGGGGTTTGGCCTTTCATTTCTAGAAGAGCTCCTCAGAATATGAGTCTCTGATTCCCATGATTATACAGATCACTGTGCTGACGCAGTGTTTTCTTATGAACTACATAGCTGCAGAGATCTGTGGTTGTCCACCCTTTTTGGGACAAAGCCAAAAAAGGTTAAGTTCTTTTAAAGTACAGTGGTCACTTGTTTATCGCGGGAGTTTCATTCTAAATATAACCCGCGATAGATGAAATCTGCGAAGTAGCCAGCTTTATTTTTTTACAATTATCATAGATGTTTTAAGGCTGTAAAACCCCTCACTACATACTTTATACACATTTCTCAGACAGGCATGAACATTTTCACAATTCTCTCTCTTGTTTAATTAAACACCCTCAAAGTTCAAACCTTTGTAGAAAAACAAGTCCAGTATTATAGAATGAAACCAAAGATCAAACCCTGTTTTCAGGTCCAGAACATGGTCCAGAGCAGCTGTGAGAGAATTCAACATGAATGAATCGAATGGTACGGAAGTAGAGGAAGCAAGAAGAAAGAGTTGAGTAAAGTTCGCTTAATGTGCCTTATAATCCAAAAAATACGGTAACTTCTACCTTCCTTTAGCATGTGCAGAAGTCCAACTTTTTGTGCGATGGTTAGCATCTTCCCCTGCCTCTGGGTGCTACCGCAGGAGCCTCTGATGGTGCAAAACATTTCGTCAACATTGTTGTGCTTGTTGGGGAGAAAACTTACAAACATACAGTAAAGCACTTTAGAGTCACACTGCCAGCGATCGAAGATTTATGTAAATTTTCAAGCTGAACGCGTTCTGTTCTGTAAAAGAAGAAGAAAAAAACGTGCAAAATTGCACAAAAAAGAAAATCAGCAAAACAGCGAGGCTGCGAAAGGTGAACTGCGTTATAGCAAGGGACCACTGTACAAATAAAATAGGTGAACACATTGATATTAGTATTAACTAACCAATCATTTTATAATAGTTTCATTTTATGGGAATTAACAGTACATATCTTGTTGCAACCCCTGTAGAGAAAATGTTGTATTTTAAGTATTATCTTTTCAGTTGGGAGTGTATCTGTCACAACGGGACTGAACGGACTCACGCGCAGGCTCTAGGTCGTGAAAGCACAAGAGTCTTTATTATGATACACCAGGTGAATATGTACAAAAGTGAGGGGAAAGCTGGGCTCCGGGGGTCCACACACGAACGGGAAAGACGCTGAAAGTCACACACACACTCCGTCCACTCCTCACGCTCCTCTTCACACTCCAATCACTCGGGTAACACAGGGGTTGGTCCAGGGAATCTGTACACAGAGACACGAAGGGATTACAAAGGAAGATCGCTGTGAAAACACTCTAGAGTTAACTGAGCTGGGGTTACACTGACGAGGGTCGGCAACGGTCCAGCGACGAGAAACACAGAGCTGCCATCTTATAAAGGAGCTGGGACACTCGTGATGAGCCACAGGTGCGTGATTGCGACCAGGTGCGTGGGCCAAGGGCAGGAGCCCACAGGTGAGCTCCGCCCAGGCAGAGGGAGGAGGGAAAGAGGGGAAGGGAGAGAGCAGGAACAAAAAGAATATAAACATATGTAGCCATATTGAGCCGACCGGGTAGGCACAGGGACCCTGACAGTATCTATATCCCTGTTGGTGTTTGCTGCATCTGGAGTATAAATCCCTCACAAACTGTCTTTTCAGTGAGTCCATTTGCTCATTAGTCCCAAAGTCTCTAAAATATAGTCTGGGCTTCTGCACAAACTTACAACATCTTATAACAACATCTTAGTGAATTATTAAGATTTGGGGGGAAGTTATGTACCTCCTGTGCTGCCCTTCTGCTTCTAACCCAGGCAGTGTTCACATGTAAGGAAGATGCCCGAAGAAGTAGCAGGTCTTAGCTGCAGTCATCTCTTCAGCTTGGCACATCTTCTAAGACCTTTATGACACAACTTTTATGAAGGGGGCTGAAAGTGTGTGTGTTTGCTGTTCAGTGTGATTTATTCTGTCTCAGCATCCATGATTATCCTCTCTAGGATGGCTTCAGGATTGCACAGATGCTGCTGACACATCCCTACAATAGAAGTAATTAAGCAAAGCTTAACTTTGTGTGCATCTGTTGTAATCCATGCTGTGTTTGCAGTTGAACTAAACTATTTTGGGTTGGTTCTGCTTGAGGCTTCTTCTTTCTAGAGCTTTCCTCTTTAAAAGTGTTGTGGGGTGGAAGTAGTTTTAATGTTTTATTCTGTGTGTTTTAATGGTTTGGTTTTAAGTTGTGGTTTTATGCATGTCTGTGTACAGTTTGCATGCTTTTATTTTGAAGTTTTTAATCTTAATCAAAGAAAATATCCACACCAGCTCACTCTGCATGAAATGGGAAATTAGGGCAGACAGGGAGCAGTCATAGTACAAAAGTGGCACATGCATGAAGGCAGCAGCACTTCAGCTTGAGCAGCAGCAGGATGGATAGGCAGTAGGGATGGGTACCGGTATCCGGTGCCATGATGGCACCGGTTCTGACATAAACGGTAGTAACCAGACCGAAAAGCAGCGCACATTTCGGTGCTTTATTTCGGTGCTTTTTTTTCCTGAGCTGTGATACACTTTGAATTCTAGCCAATCATTTTACGTTTCCGGGGATAGTAGGCGGGTCCAGGTACGTACGTTCTTTTAGAGCAGAGCTACAGGTTATAAATGCCCAAGGCGAAGCGGTCAAAAGTCTTGCTGTACTTCACAGCAAAAGATGCAAACTCAGCAGCCTGCAACAAGTGCTTTAAGGTGATACTGTGGAAAGGAGGTAACACCTGAAATCCGATGAAACACCTGGCGACGCATAGCGGTTTTTTTAAAAGCCGAAAAATGCGCCGTATTTGATAGCTTGCTGCGAGACCTCACACCGAGCGCATCTACTGCAGGTGTGGTGCCTGTTATCGGACGAAGAGTTAGCAACATCCCCCAAAAAGCTGAAGAGTAGAGTCCTGGCCCCTAGCCCTGCCAGTGTAGCAGAAATGATGAGGATGATGATGGCAGCAGCAGCCGTTCTTCTCTGCGTGAGTAGCTTAATGTTGTTCGTGTATAATTGACGTTGAGTAGGCTAACCACGTTATTACATTAATGTATGTAAGGTGAACTAGCAAACATCATCATAGCTACATGCGGCTGTCTTCTTGTTTGATGGCAGATACTCCCTTCACCCTGGCCAAAAAGGCTAAAATGACCAAATAAAAAGTGGGAAACAGTTAAACATGAGAGGTTTTTGGACAACGTTTTTGTTTTTTCCTTTGTTTAAGCACTGCTTCCAGCCAAGAGTGATACCATATATGCCCTATAGCTGCAGAAAAGGCTAACATTGTTATCTTTTTACAAAAAAAACAGCTGAACATGAGAGGTTTTTGGACCAATTTTGTGTTCTCCATTCTTTAAGCACCGGTTCGAGCACCGTTTAAGCACCGGCACCGTTTCAAAAGTACCAGTTTGGCACCGGTATCAGATAAAACCTAAACGATACCCATCCCTAATAGGCAGAATGATGCCAAGGAGATTGGCCTTGAAACTGTTTGAGGAACTGTTGTTGAATATGATGGAGGAGTTGGACCCAGTAGGAAGGCCTGTCCAAGCAAGACATAACCGGTGAAAAGAGTGATTTCTGTGATGGTTGGTGCTAGAGCATCTATTTCAAGACTGTTGCACCAGTACATATATGTATAGGATGGACTTCTAGCTTGGTTTTGTCTTAGTTTTTTTAATGCCCTTGGTTTGTTTTATTGTAAATAAATTGTTAACTGCTACACTTGAGTTTTTTCTCCTTGGCTATCACTTCCTTTTATTTTTTTCGCTGCTCTCTACCTGATGGAAAAGGACCCCCCTCTTCCTTCTCTCTCTCTTCCTTCTCCTTTTCCCTCTTCTTTACAAAAAAGTGTATTAAACTATTTATGAATGGTTGAAAGGCACACAAATGTAAACATAATGAAGTTATAGAATAGCATTTTTTAAGGAAATGTAACTGTGGTCAGGTTATTTCAGTTTGATAGTTTCCTCTCAAAGGTCAGTACTCTCAAGATGGCCAGTGTTACTTGTTCAAATGGGCACTTAAAAGTTCATAAACGTTGAATACTTTGTGGAAACACTAATCGTAGCAATAGAATTAACTGAAGTTCTGTCACAGTTATAAAAAGTAATATTTTTAAGCCTTTAATGTAGAGTCAGTTGCTGTTTGATACTTTAACATCTTGGAGATGGCATAACTCTCATTTATGCGTTCCTGCATTTTAATGTTGTTACTGTACCTTACACTGTGTTCTACATTTCCCCTGTTTTCATTCATCATTAGCTGCAGAGCACTAAGAGGATAGCATGATTCAATGTTGCTTAACTCAACCCAAGCACAGAGAATACACTATGCACGCACGCATGCACACAGACAGGCAGACAGGCAGACAGACAGACAGACAGACAGACAGAAAAAGCTCAGAATTTCTTTTTTCTTTCTGGTCAAATACAAATTGCTGTGTCCATTACTTGAAACTTGGGTTTTTCTCTGTATCTATGAAGCGTCTTGAGGCGACTTTTGTTGTGATTTGGCGCTATATAAATAAAATTGAATTGAATTGAATTGAATCAACAAGTTCTCCAATAAACCACATCCACATTGGAAGGATGTTGGTGTCATAAATACACTTCCATTCAGGAGATTGGAGCGGGAATCTGACACCTTTCACATGAACCTGCAGTTAAAAGTGCTTCAGATGACAAATCATAAAGTGTTAGTGCTAAGTAATGCTGTGAAAAAGGCACATTTAAGATTGTGGGCTCTGGATGCAAAAATGAATTACTGGCAAGAAGTAAGAACAGAATCAACAGCTTAAGGCTGCCAGGAACAAGAGCAAAAACTAAATTTAGGAAATTTGCCCAAGAGAGAAAACAACCCTGGAAAGTTAGGCTGGGGAAAACCAGAGGCCTACACTACAAAGCAGGATTTTGTATTAACCAGGTAAACAGATAACTGTTTTTTTGTACTACAAAGTTGGGTCACATCTTACCAGGGTACATCACCACCACAATCCATGCGGTGAACCTAAATATACACAAAAAACAATAAGTTATCATCCAATTTGTTTCTCATCTCTTGGTTACCATGTTAGGCTTCCTTATTCATGAAAATGTTGGTTTTAATACTTTGTGGTTAGTCGATTTCAACAAAAAAAAAATAAAAAAAATAAAAATAGTAAAATTAACCTCAAGAGAATCATGTTAATAAATAAAAGGTTTTTGTGTTACCTGACTATTATTGAGGGGTATGGGACACATTTCTTAAATAAATCTGTTTTATTGACTTTTTCATTTTAATATTAATAACTAAAATGACATCTATGGTGTTACAGGTCAATTTCGACACATATATATATATGTACATCAAGAAAAGACCAAAAGTTTTTTTTTCATCAGTAGACCTTTAACTATTTAAGCGCCTTGAGGCGACTTTTGTTGTGATTTGGCGCTATATAAATAAAATTGAATTGAATTGAATATTAACCGGAACTTACTTCGTAGTGCAAGGCCCAGGTCGGAAGACTGGAGCACAGAAGGATAAGCAGATGATATGATAAAGACAAAGGGAAAGGTCATATATACAGCGGTGATTAGACACAGGAAGGAAAAAAAATAGTGAAAGCAATTAAATACAGGTGAAACATTGGCAAGACAGACAGTCAAAAAGCAGGCCAAGCAAAGTTACCAAAATAAAACAAGACGAGGAGAAAAAAGGCACAAACATGAGACAGAGTATAGCACAGAAACCCAAAACTCTACAACAAAAATACCATAAAGAACCTAGGATCATGACAGTTAAATACTAGCTCTCACTATTCTGACAGCAAGAGGAAGAAAATTCCATAGTTTAAGAAAAAACAAACAAAGGCAGCCTCGTGGTATATCGGACATATAGGGTACACTGACCATAGCAGCAGTGGAAGACTGAATGGCTATAACATAAAAAGAAAGGCAAGTGGTGCAAACCTGTCTCCTAAAACTCAAAAAAAGAACCCACGAAAGGAAGTAAGCCTATTTCCCAAAAATGTCATGCTGTCCCTTTTTAGCAGAAGGCTACGCATACTCAGAGCTTCTGGTTGGATATCGTTGCTGAATTTGTTCAGAACCTTTGAGCTTCAAGATAGGAATAGAAAAGCCAATAAAGAAAAGGCAAATGACAGAATTCTTGGAAGGAAGAAAACTGTTTCCTCCCCTCACAAAATCTATATTTAACGCCTGCTACCCACAGTCGCAGTCAGAAAAGGCATTGAAAATGTTGTTCATTTTTGTTCCACAGCAAATGATGAATTGTGATCCAGAAAGAGATTTGATATGGTTGTCTGGGATTAAAGTGACATTTTGGAGTTTCAGTCTGAGTGAGTTACACCCACACAAACGCACCCTGACACTTTGCCTTGTCAAAGTCACTCCGAGCAGACTGGCAAAATCAAGTGTGTTTGCAACCAAGCCTTTAAAAAGTTAATATTCCCGTTCCTATTTGCCTCAAAGCTAATAAACCATGTCACCGCTCTGCTCCCTTATCTATGTGCCTTTGATACGGGAATCCCACTGAAGAAGGTCTTTTGATGCAATCGACAAACCTAGCCTATGTGTTATAATCCATGCTGCTGATAACTGCGCCTGTCATGCTGTCGAGTCGATGTATTTGTCTCCACTTGAATAGTTTGGAAAGAACAGGCTAAGTATTTTGTGATTGAAAGTATGTATGTTATTGCTGTTTGTTTTTTATTAATCCATGATATACTCCCATGTGGGCTGTAAGGTTCAATGCATCAGCTCTTCTGTTTTGTTGCCCCTCAAAAGACTGATTGATTGATTTATTCATGTCATGTGGTGCAGAGACTTACAGAACAGCAAACCCTTGTCTGAGCTTTTGAGAGATTTAGTCTCCAAAAAGTTAAGAATGTATTTAAAGGCTGAGAGAGACGTGCCAAGCCTTCAGCTTTGGTCTAAGCAGAACTGAGCTTCCTGCAAGATGATGACTGCCCATGCAGGACAGTTGTTTTTGTTGAGCAGAATCACAAAGAAGTCTTAACAAAAGTCTAAAAAAATGCTGAAATGTGTGGGATGCTGCTGCTTGTTGCAGCTTTTTCATTCTAAAAACATTTTTGGGTGGTTCAACTTAGAAAGCCAGAAAGTACAGTTTGAAAGGATTATTTTGGAAGCTTTATGGGTTTAAATTTTTTATTTAGCTTCATATATATTTAAAGTAATTTCCCACCCTCGAGGCAATCATTGCTTTCCATTATTTTCTGTGTACAACACAAATCAGCTTCCAGAGGCTTGAGATTTAGTTGTAATAGCTAATCCACTCACTGTATTTGTCCATATTGTTACAGTTACAATGACACATTGTAACTAGATGGTAATGCAGTTGAGGAGAGGGATGGTTTTAACAAAAGTCAACAGCCTCTTGTCTTAGATAAACTAATGTACTTACCAAAAATCAGGCAGAGCTAAACTCCTGTTGGCTGATCCCTTTGTTTTCAGTTTCATGCCAGATGCAAACCCAAGGGCTGCGTTTTTCTTTTAAATTCATTGTAAATGCAGGTTGCCAAACTGTTTTTATTGGATTCAACTGATGACTTTGTGACAATGTACATGTAATTTTGATGTCACTGGGTCATTTAAGTATAGTTCTCAATACAGGCCTCGATGCAGCTCCACTTATAAAAACTATCTGGAACCAGCTGTTGATATTTTTAGAGCCACTGTTAATTTTCTTAATGTATACCCTGCAAAGTCCTACAGTACCTACTGTAGAAATGCACAAAGAAAACCTTATGGAGACACACTTATCCTGTTGCTGTAAAATATAAAAGAAAATGAAGTGAAAGGACCCAGAATTTTAGAGCCATGCCGCTGGGGTTTATTTTAAAAACTGCTTGTGGTAAGACATCTGTGATTGGATACTGAATCGTCCCATCATGTTGCTGCTCAAAACCAATCTAATGTTCTAAAATTTATACTCAATTTAGATGTTTTGATGTACAGCTAGACTACACTAGAACCCCTCATATAAAATAAGCTATACTAGACGCTTGAGACAGAGATTCAGCTTTTTCTAATCCTCTCCAGTTAGTTCGCATTTACAGTTCTATACTGTCAAAGATCTTAGTGGTGCTCCTAGTTTGCAGTTTTTTGAGCAGCTTAGAAGTGCAATGAATGAAACGAATGAAGAAAAAAAAATGAATTGCTGATGTTGTTTTATATTTCTGAAAAACAACAGAGAAATAAAGAAGACTGTTTCATTATTACAGTTCTCACATGTATTGCTTTCTTTTCATTTCATTATTTATTACTGAATGTTCTCCATGTTGACATCTGGGTCATGGCCACTCAAAGTTCAAGCTTGAAGCATTTGTCTCTTCTTCTCTGGCTCCTCAGCTCTGCTCCCTGTCACCCTCACAACTGATGTACCTGGTGCAAACATACATGTACTTTTTTAGGGTGCGGGGTGATGTGGTGTGGTTTTTGCAATCAAGAACAGGAAATACATTAGAACATGAATAAATATTAGAAAGAAGAAGCCTTGGTTCCCGGGTATGATAGGTCAACTCATAGTCCTGCAGATGTTCAGGGATTCTATGGATCCTGCTAGGACTGGGACTTCGTGCATCATCCCGATCTCTGGATGTAGCCATGTCATGTAGGTGCAGCACATCTGGTTCGAGGGACTACTTTGACCAGAATGGTGTACGTCAGTTCAGTGCTGGGTTGTGCTATGATAGTTATCTTGGTCAGAAGGAGAGGCTGACATCCAGGGAGTAGATTGTATGAGGTGGAGTTTATTTACATGCAGATGGATGGTACAGGGACGTATGGCATAGTGTAGGAGGATGTGTCATGTTGGTCATGTTGTGTGGTTTCTGCGATCAAGAACATGAAATACATTAGAACTTGAATAAGGATTAAAGGGTAATACAGCTGCCCACAAATTCCACCACAACAAATCTGCTAAGGAAATGGATCTAATACCGCTCCTTAGGAGCGTTCACATTTAGTTAAGCACGATTCAAATAGGCCACAAGCTGTAACTTCAACACAAGGGATGAAATATTTATATTGAGGCAGGTGGTCAGTAGTCAACCCATCTAGTTAGCCACTACATAATACACCCATATTACGGCATTCAAAGTCACATGAATTGGTAAAAGGAACAAAAAAAGCTGGAACAAGGCCAGAAACTATCAAATTACTGGGCCACACAGCTTTTGCTAATTAGCATATATGCCAAAGATAGTTAGAACCAATATGCACAAAAGTAGTAGGGTGAAGCACTGAACTCATGTTTATTCATAACAAACACAGAATGGGCTATTTGCTTTGGTTCCCAACAGCTCTATCCTGCATCCTCAGCCCAATTCAATTCAATTCAATTTTATTTATATAGCGCCAAATCACAACAAAAGTCGCCTCAAGGCGCTTCATAGATACAGAGAAAAGCCCAACAATCATATGACCCCCTATGAGCAAGCACTTTGGCGACAGTGGGAAGGAAAAACTCCCTTTTAACAGGAAGAAACCTCCGGCAGAACCAGGCTCAGGGAGGGGCGGCCATCTGCTGCGACCGGTTGGGGTGAGAGAAGGAAGACAGGATAAAAGACATGCTGTGGAAGAGAGACAGAGATTAATAACAGATATGATTCAATACAGAGAGGTCTGTTAACACATAGTGAGTGAGAAAGGTGACTGGAAAGGAAAAACTCAATGCATCATGGGAATCCCCCGGCAGCCTACATCTATTGCAGCATAACTAAGGGAGGATTCAGGGTCACCTGGTCCAGCCCTAACTATATGCTTTAGCAAAAAGGAAAGTTTTAAGCCTAATCTTAAAAGTAGAGATAGTGTCTGTCTCCCGAATCCAAACTGGAAGCTGGTTCCACAGAAGAGGGGCCTGAAAACTGAAGGCTCTCCCTCCCATTCTACTTTTAAATACTCTAGGAACAACAAGTAGGCCTGCAGAGCGGGAGCGAAGTGCTCTAATAGGGTGATATGGTACTACAAGGTCATTAAGATAAGATGGGGCCTGATTATTTAAGACCTTGTATGTGAGGAGCAGGATTTTGAATTCAGTTCTGGATTTAACAGGAAGCCAATGAAGGGAAGCCAAAACAGGAGAAATATGCTCTCTCTTTCTAGTCCCTGTCAGTACTCTTGCTGCAGCATTTTGCCCAGAAACTAAGTCAGGCTGTCCAGGTCAGGAGCTAATCCCATGACTGCACTAAGGCATCTGGGTAATGTAGTCCACCCTAACACAGACCTTTCTGCAATTGGTTCAAATGACAAGGAGATGGTGTCTTTGCATCAAGTTCAACAGATTTATATAGCAAATGTTACTTACATAATTTCCTACTATGTTTATAATTTAACAGGAAATGGGACACAACCTTTTTCTCTTTTTCTTTGTCTTCATAACTTTGCTCAAACTGCTTTGATTCTTTGCTTATACCAAGGCGTTACCTTAAGCCAGTTTGCATTTGTTTCTTGTTCTTGTTCAGCTGGGTGTAGCTGATTTAAGTGTCTGATCAGGTTTTTTTAACAAAGACTTTGATGTTTTAGTTTGTGTCTTTGGTTACAGTTTCCGTACTATCGACATGTTAGTGAATGACTGTGAGTGTGCATGCAACTATTTGTGGTGCTGTGCATGCACGAAACAGACCTGGTTGTAATGGGACATGAGAGACATTTCTGGTGTCTGGACATTTCTTTTAACATAGCTGGTAACATGAAAACAGAGATATGTATAGACTGGGCTAAAACATGCATGCACACTAGAGTGAACAGCTTAACTTGCAAAAACAACTAAGAACATGGGAAGTCATTAATGGTCATGATTGTCTAAAGCAGTCAAAGTGTATCAAGATTTTTAGTCCGAGGAGAGTTGGAGCTGTCTCTTTTCTTTGGCATCACTCTCTTACATCCCTCTCTTTCCCTTCCTTTCCCCTCCAGGCCTCCCTACTGCTAAATGGAGGCAGGCAGGAGTGTGAGGAGAGTTTCAATGACTTGATGTCTGCAAGTGCACTCACATTCCAATGTTTCTGCTTAGTTGAGTAGCTAACAAACATGTAGTCTTTAGCACGCACACACAGATTTGTATTGCTGTTGCATACTTGTTAGAAACTTCATTGACTGTATTCATTCCCATTCCCCCTGTGACATTTCCATTTAATCCTATCCTAATCTAAGCTTCTAAACCCAAATCTTACTCTACAGCAGCCCTGAAAAGAAGTACATTTTTTCTGACTGGAATATTTTCTTCTTCCTCCTTTCTTTTTGAGGACATTTAATCCTTGTGGGGATTAAATAGGAAGACGTGTAGAGTTCCAAAACTGTGGCAGCAAAGAACACACTACTTTAAAACGATTTTGACTTTTCAGCATGTTCATTTTACTGCAGCTACTTCATTTTTCACATACTGTAGCACTCCACCTCCACCTCATTGACTAGATTATTTATCAAGGGATTCTCGGCACTAGTGCTTCTAATGCCCATGCTATGAAAAACATATTTATAAAATGTAATCGCTGATGTGAAATGTGAGGCTCAGCCATCATAGAAGTCCTTGACAGTCTTCTCTTTCTTATTGATGTCCACCTGTGAGCTGTGGCACAGTGTGCTATGTACAAACTGCCATGAACTTTTAAAAACGCCAAGACTGCATCATAGCAGAAACCACAAGAAGCAAAAATCTGGCTGTCTGGGTTTTCAAGATTAAAGATTAATTTATGTTTCTTCTACAGCACAATGGTTTCTCTTTTTCTAGAAATTCTGACTGTCACATGATGATCTGTCAGGTCCAGCATCAACCCATGATCACAGACTGTATATAAAAGATGGACACAGCCACTATGAGGTCACCCTTTTGGTTGGTCAGTTTGGTGGTACATACAATTTGCTACAACATGACATCTGATGCTGAGAGTAAAGCAGCTACCTTGTTTACGTGTGTTTCAGCCTCCTCAGCTCTAGTGCTGACTAACCTGTCACAGCTTGGTGCTGGTGCTCGTGATAACCCATCTGCCAGCATGATGTATTTTAACGGCATGCAAAACAACTGAAAGTCATAGCGCTGCAACGCCATCATCATGCGCTGACTTCTGGGTTACATGTCGTTGAGGTTCTTTTTTCTGATTGAAATGAGAGCTTTGTGATCAGTCTCTTCTGTAAAGGCTGCTAATCCATATACATAGCTGTGAAATTTTCCACAACCAAACACTAAGCCCAAAGTCTCTTTTTCAATCTGACCATAGTGTTGTTCAGTTTCTGTCACTGATCTGGACGCATATGCTACAAGTTGCCATTTGTGTCTGTTCTTCTGGAGCAGCGCAGCTCAATTTTGATGATGTTATGAAACCAGTAGCAAAGACAATCAACTGTATTCACTCTAAAGCTCTGTACCACCGACAGTTTCAGCAGTTTCTGCATGACATCCAGGCTGAATATGGTGACGTAATTTATTACAATGATGTGAGGTGGCTAAGTCGGGGGTCTGCACTACAGCGATTTTTCTCTCTCAGAGAGGAAATCAGACAGTTTTTAGATGAGAAGGGACAACCAATGGAAGAACTGTCTGATCCTGTATTGCTGGCAAATCTGGCTTTTTTGGTTGACATTACGAAGCATCTGAATGCGCTGAATGTTATACGCTCACATCAAGGCCTTTGGAACCAAACTGCAACTTTTCCAAAGACACTTGTCTCTAACAGAGCCCTGTACCACACACTTCCCAGCTTTGAAAGAGGTTATTGACAGTTTCACAGAGGACATTAATGTCCAAATGAAGAGGTACGCAACAGCTATCACATCTCTTTCTGGAGAATTTAATAAACGCTTTCAGGACTTTGCAGCTATTGAAAAAGACATGCTGCTTTTCTCATCTCCCTTCTCTGTGGACCCTGATGATGCTCCTCCACAGCTTCAGCTGGAGCTCATTGAGCTGCAGTGTGACGATGAGTGCCGCGGAAAACACCGGCAGTGTTCTCTTGTTGACTTTTATCGGCAGCTAGACAAAGACAGGTTTACTGAAGTGCGATCTCTTGCTAAGAAAATGCTGAGCTTATTTGGTTCCACATATCTGTGTGAGCAAACATTCTCTGTCATGAACTTAAACAAGAACCGATTGAGATCAAGGATGAGTGACTCCCACTTGCGTGATATTTTACGCATCTCAACCACTGCCCTCAAACCAGACCTAATTGCTTTACTAAAATCTAGATCTCAGTATCACCCCTCTCATTAGTCCAGGGATGCCCAAATTCTGTACTGGAGAGCTGCTATGCATATTTTGTTAAACTCTTAAGATTTGGTTTTAACTGTTGATGTTATGCTCTTAATTCATAATTGAGTGTGCTGTGTACATATTGTGTAAATTTACAAATGTGTTTACTTCTTGCGGCAAGTGAACTTCCAGTTGTGCAATCTTCCAGTAGATGTGAAAAACCTTGGCTTCCTGAAAGGTCTTGTAAAAGTCAAAGGGTGAAATTGACTTAAAAAAAAACTTTATTGATAACAGAACACTTTTCATTACTTATAACTCCTGTTTAAATGTTCATTAGGCAAAGATATTGCAAACTCATGGAAATTTAGGGTATTCTATACAGTTTGTTCAATGTTGTCTGACTCTCCAGATATAAATGAAAGGCGGAATTGTGTCTTTAGAGTTGTAAATGCTTGCCTGAGTGTCTTTTATTTAGGTACATTTCTATTTTAAAAATAAAGGTAATTGTGACTATTAAAATTGTTCTTCATTATATTTTCATGTAACTTTGTTATGAAAAAAAGTCAAAAGGAACCATTGGCCCCCAGGCATCTTCACTTTATAAAATTTGGCCCTCTTTGCAAAAAGTTTGGACACCCCTGGTTTTGATAGATCAACGAGGACTGGCTCCGTAGTTATAGTTTCCTTAGGTTTTTTCCACACTTTCTCATGTTGGGCCGTCCACTCGAACACTGTATTGTGCTCTAGCAGCTCCCTGAGGCATGTTGTCTTAGAGGTAAGATTAGGAATGAACTTACCCAGGAAGTTGATCATTCCCAAGAATGCAAGACACCTTTTTTGTGAGTGGGTGCAGGCGTATCCAATATGGCTTGTATTTGACTGATCAGGTTCCACCCCTTCACTTGTGACCTTGTCTGCCAAAAAAGGTCATCTCTGTAACACCAAAGAGGCATTTGTCTCTATTCAGTTTTAGTCCGTTCTTTTTAACTCTCCGTTAAAGTTTCTTCAGCCTTTCATCGTGTTGTTGTCTTGTATTTCCTCAGACGATGAGGTCATCTATGTAGACTCTGGTGCCTTCCAGCCCTTCTATTATGGACTCCATTGCTCTGTGGAAGATCTCTGGTGCTGATGTAATGCCTAAAGGGAGCCTTAAGAAACAGTAACACCCAAATGGTGTGTTGAAGGTAGTGTACCTGTTGCTTTCTGGGTCTTGCCTTTAAACTTTAAAGCCATCATCACAGTGAGTCTACTGTAGAAACATGAACCTGTAGAAACATGAACCAGTAGAAACGCAGACTGTAGCTTGGCTGTTGATCAGTTTGTTAGGTGTTGAAGACCAGGCTCTGGACTGCTGGGCTAGGGTTGGCATGCACTCAGGTTTATCGTCATTCTCAATTCTTCAATAGCTTTCTTTCTTTGCAGATTTTTTGCAAAGAGATGAAGTTCTGTTAGCAGTATAATGCTGCTGTTATTGTCCTAGAGGCATTTTCCACTTTACCATTGCACTCTTGACACTTTGTGCAATAAAAATAAAAGTTATGTCCATCTCTGTAGCGCTCCACCATTTAACCCCTTCTCCACACAAACTGAAATTGCACAGAAAAAAAAATTATTTGAATTTTTTTTTTCATTATATTCATCTGATGTGTACATAACTGAAGAACCTTTGTAATGCACGTATCAGCATAATTTTATCTACGTAATTAGTGAATTCAGTACAGTAATGCGTTATATTATAACACTACTGAAAATTGAATGTGATTACACCTCCAGGATTACCTGGAAATAGTTTGATTTATGCAACTATCACTTGACACACACCGTGTACTTAGAAAACCTATTTTTTGTCTGATATTATAACTCAACCTGCATTTTTACTGCAGCCAAAAACTATGGCGACTGTGGCGACTTCCTGCAGTGAAGTCGCCACAGGTTTATTTGTGAAAAACACTAAAAATATACAACCAGCCTCTAAATGTCGAAAATAGTGTAATGTGTTGAGCACTGCTTCAGAATCATGTACTTAAGTCTCCTAGAATATAGAGTGAGCTTGGCAACTTCAAATGGAGACAAGACAGTGAGTGAGAAGGAGTTTACGTTTCTGGAGTCTGATATTCATGGCTTCAGTCATCCAAACTAATAACAAACCACATGAACAAGGAAGATGCATCACCCCTTTACTTCTTCGACACTTCATTTCCTGCATTGTCATTAAGGTCAAATCAGCAGCAACAAAGCAGTTCTAAACCAGCGTGTGATTCTCTTTATAAATGATTAGGGGCACTTCTAAAGCATGGTGAATAGAACCAAACATGGTTTTAACTCCAAAGTCTTCCTACTCAACCTCATCTCTGATACATTTGTTGTCTTTTTTTTTTTTTTTTGGGGGGGGTGTTGATGTTTGTAAATAATTACTGAAAGAATCTCTTTTCAAAGTAGAATTACAGAAAAACACAGTTATTGTCTGAATTGAACCTTGTTACAGATAAACCCACACTGTGACTGCTTAGGTGAGATGTATTTTGTGAGTTCAGTATAGGGCTGGGCTATATCATACCGTTCACGGTAATACCGGTGTAATTTTGGGCAACGATAGGAAAAGGAAATATCGCGATAGAATATGGGTAAAACGCGCATGCGCGGTGCCTATGTTTACATACGCACATGGCGGCGACGCAGAATGAGAAGAGCGAAAGTTGAATGAAACGGATGAACCAGAACTGGTTTGTAAAAATGCTGCAACTTCAGTGGTGTGGAACTGGTTTAGCTTTCATCCGTCAGATACACAACAAAGCACTATTTTTGCTAGAGCATGCTAGCGGGCCGTCGTTATTACTGTGTTGTTTGGAAAATACGGCACACTTAAAATCAATCCTTTGATTTTTCTGAAATCGTGTGCCTTATGTATGAATTCTGGTTGTGTTTACTGACCTCGAAACGATTTTATGTACACGGCGCTCGAAAATCTGTCAAATGTTTTAGTACGACTTTGCTAAGCTACGAAGCCGCACCGCTTGATGGATTGTCGGAGCATTACGGCATCGTAGGCAGGAGTCTCGCGGAGTGATACGTACTGTGCTTCAACATAATATTACCGTATTGTGTGTGTATAACCTCTTTTTAAGTTTTGTGGATATTATACATGGTTATGCTGAGGATATGTCGGCCAATTTCCACTGGAAATGCCTTTTGGTTAAACTGTCATTAAAGAATCTGCACTGTTACATTTTTATATAACTTGAATGCACATAAAAAACAGCTGCTTGTTTGAAAATACATTGATGGGGTTTTTTGCACTAATAAAGATGTGGAGTTGTAAAGTATTTTGTCTAGTGTCAATTATATCGTCAGTTATATCGTTATCGCAAATTTTTAAATGTATATCGTGATAAATATTTTTGGTCATATCGCCCTGCTCTAGTTCAGTAGTGTACATTTCAGCTAAACAGAGAAAAAAGACTGTGTCATATACATGATGAATAAACTTATATGAAGCTGAGACCTCTCTGCATTGAATCATACTTGTTATTAATCCGCGGCTCTCTTCCACAGCTTGTCTTTTGTGTTGCCTTCATCCTCTCACCTCTGCTGGAGGTTTCTTCCTGTTAAAAGGGAGTTTTTCTGTCCCACTCTCACCAAAGTGCTGCTCATAGGGGGGTCATATGATTGTTGGGTTTTTCTCTGTATGTATTATTGTAGTGCCCTGAGGTAACTGTTGTTGTGTTCTGGCACTGTGTAAATAAAACTGAATTGAATATGGTGAACATATTGATCAACATTGGCAACATTAACCAAAAAAACATTTATATTCATTTACAGTGGCTTTGTGCCTACTAGATAAATCTAAAGAATAAATTGAAACTGTAAAGCTTGAGGCTGTAGAACAAAATATTACAGAGCTAGAGAGAGAGCCTGTTTCAGATAAAGGTTGATTTGAATCTAGTATTTTCCATGTAAATATATACTGATAAAGCCATAGAATACACCTAGGATGTGCATGACCTGTTCTAATATTGTTCTAAACATTTAAAAAAAATCCCGTACCCTGAGAGAACCCACCCAAACACGGGGAGAACATGCAAACTCCACAAAGAAAGATCCTGGCCTGCTGGTGGAATTGAACTCAGGACCTTCTTGCTGTGAGGCAACAGTGGGAACCGTGCTGCCTCTCAGTTAACAATTAACAACATTAAATTTAAAACAGAAAGCACTCACTGTAACACTGAGCTAAACACTCCCATCTTCAGTCTAGACAGGAAAGCACAAACACTTGTTGTTGTGATGGCCATAATGGATCAGGCTACTCAAAGACTCAAAATCAATAAAACTGTCTCTTGAAATAGATGCAACTATCCTGATCACTCTGAACTATAGTCAGTGTTCTCATTTTCAACCTAACTTTTGTCAAGGACCAGCAAGAGGTCCTTTTCATCTGATTATTGTGATCGAGAGGTCACCCAGGTATCACTGTACCCTGGCGAGCTCCCAAAACAACTTATGCTACAGCTATAGCCTTTGAAACATCAAAGCTTTCCCAGACAAAAGGCACACGCATGCTGCCTCATGACCTTTCATGCTATTGCACATGTGACCTTTCACAGCAGATACATTCGAGCCAGTTAATCAGTTGTAAGGAAAAATGATTGCTAACCACCAGGTTTAGAGTCAGTTTAGCACTTTTGCTGCGAGTAACAACAGTATAGGTGGTGTAAGGGTTAGGTAGTTAATTATTAATATTAACAATAAAATTACTAATATCAATATTCATGAAACTTTAAGTTTACTAATAGAACAGATCTGAGCTTTTATTTGATGGACATCCTAGCTCTTATCCCCTTCATAATAGTCAAAGGAGCTTGCAAAGAAAAGCGTCTGGACTTCTTTAAGTTGCTTTAAGACGTTTCACCTCTCATCCGAGAAGCTTCTTCAATTCTGAAGAACACAACACAATGTGGCGAAGTTTGCAGCGGGTTCTCTCTGCGTACTCTGGTTTCCTCCACAGTTAAAAGTCATGCAGTTGTAAGGGTAACTGGTTATTCTAAATTACCCAAAGGTGTTGAAGTGCAAATGATTGTTTGTCTCTGTATGATAGACTGGCAACCTGTCCAGGATGTACCCTGTCCCTCTTGCCCTATCACTTCCGGAGCCCAGATAAGGATAAGAAGATGGGTGGATTGGAAGTTGCTGTAAATCCATTGAATTTTTTTTTTTGTTGAACATTACTTAATATGAATACAACATGTACTGCAGACATAAGTTACATTTCATTCATTCAACAAGATTATCATTGGTGTAACAAACAAATATTTTACTAGTTCATGTAACAAGACTGACTTTTGATGTGCCAATGTGTTTAAACAATATAAGATGAATTTAAATAAATCTAATTAGACTAATGTGGTACAAACATGTTGATTGAACAAAAGTCAAATTAATTGAATGTTAATGTTAATATTATGTTAAACCTACACACATATATCGTGTTGACACAACACAATCAAGATGGATTAATATAACATGATTTGTTTAGATGGAATATAAGTGGCAAGATAAAATTACGTTCATCCAATGAATTATTTTTTTGAGTGCATCATGAATGTGTGGTGTGTTTTGTGTGTGTGTGTTTGTGTCTAATCACACCTTACTTTGCAGGGGAGGGATCCTTCTGGGATCTCTGCCGTCCTCCAGCGTACACCTAAAGCAATCAAGCCCACTTGTTTGTCATCGGCTAATCAGCTGGCTTATACTGACAGCAAACATTCAGTTTTCGCCTGAGCGTAAAACAATCCTCAGATGAAGAGATGAATTGATATTTTTGTGGTGCTGTAACACCAGCTGGAAAATAAGCTGATCGTCAAGGGTGAAAAATGTGAGTTTCACATTGACTCAGTTTCCTACCTAGGCTACATTGCAGAGAAGGGGTTGATCAGAGCTGACCCAGTGAAGATCAAGGTGGCAGAAAAGGCCTTTTCTTCTTTCGAGGATCTCATCATTTCTGCACCCATCCTCATCCAGCTCGTTACCACCCAACAGTTAATCATGGAAGTAGACGCTCCTGATTTCGCGGTTTGGAGACATCTTATTGCTCTGCAAAGAAGGTAATATGCACCCTTGTGCCTTTTTTCTTATTACGTAATACAACTATGATGTGGTGAGCAGAAGTGCTGGCAGTCAAGATGGACTTAGAGGAGTGATGCTGCTGGCTTGAGCTGAGTGGATCCATTAATTAATTTGGACTGACCACAAAAACCTTGCATACTTGAAGCGGCCAAGCGACTGAATTCAAGACGAGCCAGGTGGGCCCTCTTCTTTGCTTGTTTGAATTTTGTAAACACTTACCAACCTGGCTCCTGGAATGTCAAACCAGATGCCTTATCCTGACAATTTTCTGCCACCGTCCTGCATCATTGGTTCTATCCTGAGAAATCGAGTCATTGGTCCGAAATGCCCAGCGGGACGAAACCGACCCAGGTAACAGTCCTGAGTCATCCACTGGAGACATACTGTGGTTATGAACAAAATTATGCTCAGACTTCCATCGCAAACATCCTAATAAGCCCAGTGAGCGCCAGGAGGATCCTGCTTGGATCTGTCCTCCTCCAGCGCACACGTGAAACAATCAAGCCAACCTTTTCATGATCTGTTAATCATCTGGCTTCTATTTATAGTGAGACCAAACCTTCAGTCTTCAACTGAGCATTGAACAAGCTGTGGTAGTGAAACTTCCTCTGATCTTTAAGTCTGCTTCCCTGTTGTTTCTCTGATTACTTGCCTGTCTTCTAGAATGCACAGAAGCCCCGGCATGTATCTCTGGAGGAGAGGAAATTGTGTGCAAGAGATTTATGGAGAAGAGACTGTTCCTACGTCAAGAGTGATCAGACACATTGGATTTTCACGATCAGACAAACCTGCTTTGTTGACCTTTGTATAAATAGAGATTGTGGATCTTCCCTTGATCACTGTAAACATACTCACTGAATCTGATCTTCTAAGTCTTGCGTTCAAGTCTGGCCTGCACATTGGTTATGACAATACTAATCCCTCTTTTAATTTAAAAGAGAACTAGAAACCCTTCAGTGTTGGGTAAACTATTCTAATGATGTGATGAGCACACTCATGCCATTCATTTGATTGTGTTTATATTATTTGCACAGAGAGCTAAAGAAATTGACTTGGATTCATCAACCATAAGAACATAAAAGGTGATGGCGGGTCAGTTGGTGTTTTGAATGCACATTCATAGGTGGGGCCAGGTATAATATTGATTCCAAAGTATTTTAGCACAATTTACTTAATTTCTTGAGAGGACACCACCCACTCTGATTTCATTAGTGGTAAATATTGGTAAACTAGGAGATATTAGTAAAGCCAGAATCAAATACCAGCTATTGTCTTTAACTAACTTGTGAATGTGTGAAGAGCAGAGATTCTGGCAGGAACTTTGCCATCCCAGCCATGGCGACAATCCCTCCTTACTAGGTTTAAAGTGTTTAGTCTGCTGAGTGGTTATTTTCTTGCCCCAGCAATGTCCTCTAACTTTTTCTGCTCAGTGTTCAGAGGGTAATGCACTGCTGCTCAGTTGCTGTTACTATTTGTTGTTGCTTTTCTAAAGATAGTATTGATGCTGCAGTTCCAGCAGTTTTGGTGGAAAGCAAGCAGGGTAATTATTTCCTGCATTTTGACTGAAGGTGCTGATCACTGAAACGTGCTGCTCTAGTTGCTTGGAGTGGGATAAAAATTTGCAAACGCATTTGAAAACAATTTAAATGAAATGTAAAGGTCTTAAAATAAGACCTTATTTCGATTAAATCAGTGAGTTTTAGTCTGTGCAGTGAGTAAGAGGTCTCTTGGCTGACAATCTCTTCAGACAGCTCAAGACAGCCCCATCAAATAATAGCTGTCAAATAGTAAATGTCACAGCACATTTCCCTCAAACAAACCTCAAAAAATGCCACAAGTCTGCCAGCCATCATCATGTTTACTGGGTAACAACAGTAACACAACCTGTGCTTTAATGGTCAGATCTGTTTTTTGTTATTTGCCCAGTGACTGAATGAAATTAATTAAGTTGCAGAGTAGCTATGGAAGCTGTCGGCACATTACTTGAGAATATGACAGGAAATTAATTATATTATATCTTCAGCAGACTTTGAGTTTTAAACCAAACTCAAGGATACATGTTGAGCTTCTCATGATTCTGTTTAGGAGCGTTTCCATTTGCTCTGTCTGTAAAGGACAGTGTTGGGAAGGTTACTCTTAAAATGTATTCCACTACAGATTACAGAATACATGCCCCAAAATGTATTTTGTAACGTATTCCGTTACATTACTCAATGAGAGTAATGTATTCTGAATACTTTGGATTACTTAATATATTATCATGCTTTTTATAACTACATGAATGTACTATTGCTGTATGATTTATTACTTTTACTGAAGGTTATTCGCCATACTAATACCAACTAGATTTTTAAATCTTAATATAAAATGAGTAACAGTAGGGTGGACATTAGGTAAGGCTGCACTTTTAGCAGCGATCTTGTATAGAAAACTATTCCGCGGGTATATGAAACAGGTCCGCGGCTCCGAACCGTAAAGACATAAAACCGTAAAGTGACCTCTGGCTAAAACATCGGGTTCCGTGTCGGGCTTGTAGCAGAAAACTAGCTTTACTTTGTTCTCTGGGTCAGCTTTGCTAGCGAGAGACAGAGAGAGGTGAGAGACAGAGAGAGGCATTGAAAGGCTGCTCCAACTGAACTTATTGTTTGGGAGGAAAACACAAACACAGTGTACAGTCGAGTCTTAATAGCTTACTTACAACTGGGCTTGTCAGGCACTCTTTTTGGTTGCAGAGGCTATTATTATATTTACATGCTTCCAGCTCCCGTTTCTTCTCGGTGACAACTGGTACTTTGTGACTCTCCTTTTTCTCCCTCCCTCGCTCACAGACACATAACGGGTATGGCAGTCCATTCTCCCTGCAGCACGGACTACACTGCCCATGAGGCTACATTCTTTAGGGCTATGCCTGCACTCTGCCTATTGCCTTCATATCAATTAATTTTTTTGAATAATTTTTAAAAAATATTTCTTCACGTCATTAAGTAGAGGTGACATGGGCCACGAGATTGAGACACAGACATTAGAGCCTCTTATGCGTGTTTTGTTTGGGTTTCCACCAAAAATAGAGAGAGCATATCCTAATGGAACAGGAAAATACCGTTGTGTAATCCATTCATTTCAACAAAGTAACTGTATTCTGAATACCACCTTTTTAAACGGTAACTGTAACGGAATACAGTTACTCATATTTTGTATTTTAAATACGTAACAGCGGTACATGTATTTCGTTATTCCCCAACACTGGTAAAGGAACATATGTCTTTTTCATTAGAATTCATTGCTTACATAGTTCAAAGTCAGATGATGCCACTCTTCCAAGAAAGAGGGTAACTGGGATGAGTAGAACAACAAAATAAAGGTTTGAAGCACTCACTGGAGGACAGTTAAGGACAAAGCACCAGTCATCCATGGCCCAAACACTTCCTAGAAAAGTCTATCCACACTATAAAGCTAACTTAACAACATGTGGTGTTCAGGTAACAAACTGCTTTACTGATATTTTACCACAATTCTGTTCTCTGCTTTTATTTTCTTTTAATCATATCATGAATGTGATTTAGAAACACACTCTCACAGACAGCGGAACCATTATAGTGCATTTCCATTGTGATTGTATGGCAGCTCTTATTTTGCCATGCAGCCCAGTCACACCAAAAAGATCTGTTGTTAGGCTTGTTTTCTTTATTTGTCTCAGTGTGGTATTTAATCTGTTTTTCATCTCAAGCTGTGAAGACAAGTCAGACAGAAGGTACACAGTCTCTTCACTCAAAATATACATCCAGTAATTCTTACTATCCCCACTTAGAGACTCATTTATTCTATGCTGTAACATTTTTCATTGATTCTAGTGTGTTGTTTCATATTTTACCAGGGTCAAGCGCATATCAAAGATGTTCTATGAATTCATGCCTTTTTTTTAAGGTCTTTGTTTGAAGAACAAACCAAATGGAATGTTCACGTTTGTTTAAGAAGGAAAGAAGGGCTGGACTTAACTTTTTTGAAGGTGTTTCTCCTTTCATTCAATAGGTTTCTGAAGAAGTATTCTGTAAAATCTAATTAGTTCCCAGAACTCAAAAAAACTAAGGAAACTTGTTGCCTCAAAAAAATTGAGTAAAGCTTAGCTAAAAATGACTAAATTAGGACAACTTATTTATTTTGAGTACTCTGTACAATCTCATTTGCTCCCAGAACTCAAAAATATTGGATCAAGTTTACTTAAGATGACCAAGTTAGGGCAACTTATTCATTTCGTGTACACCGTACAACCTCATTAGTTCCTAGAACTCAAAAAAAACTAAGGAAACTCTTTGCCTCAAAAAAGCAAAGTAAGTAAGTAAAGCTTACTTAAGATGACTGTTAGGACAACTTATTCATTGCAAGTCTGCAGTATTAAGAATAACTTGATATTTCTGACTGTACAATACTAATTGTTTACCTACTGACAAACATTTCAAGTTCAACTAAATGAAAAAACAATTTGTGGTACCATGAATAAGATTAAAAATAATTAACAACACTTTTTGTAATGATGTTAAAATCAGCCCAACTTTTATTTTCAAATGCAAAAAAGTATAACAGCCAACATACTGGACACTGTTCTCTTGAACAACAAACAAACTCGCGAGTTGAGAGCGAAGAGAGGTGAAACCATCTCATTTGTGCCTTCATATTGTATGAAGTAAAGGATCAGACTGAATTGTTGTGTTGTTCAATCATTTGTCAGACTGTGTTGTTCAGTTCAGTCATCTTACGATTTTAATATATTACCACTAAATTTATTGACTGATCACTGGTTGGTAGCACCACTCTATTAAAAAGCTAATTCTCCAGGCTGCAGGACAACAGGTTAACTGGTGTCTGTCAGCAGTGGATGAACTCAGAATTTGGTAGCCAGTGTCAAGTTTTCCAGTTTTAACAGTAATGAGAGACGTGGGCATGTTTGTGAGTGTAAGCTGGTCTTCATTGCGTGTGTGTGTGTGTGTTAGTAGGTGGGTAATGCATTCTCTGTTTTATTTTCATCTTTTAACTTTTGTTGCGATGCTTAGGTACCTTTCTCAACCTCCGATTCAAGTTAGTCAGCCTCAGGTTTTCGTTTTTCCTTAACCCGATTTTCATGAGTCCCCACACTAAAAACACTTTCATTGATCCTCCATGTTCTCTTCTCCCTCCTTGTTATATTGTTCCTCCTTCCCACCACTGCTGTCTGTCTCTCCCACATCCTGCAGCAGTTCATAGTTGTGTGCATTATCAGCAGTCCTGTGGGCAGTTTTTCTTCAACTTTGTCTTGTTTTTCTCAGTTCCTTCGATTGAAACTTTTACTCCATGTGTGACAAATCTAAAATTCAGACAAACTTTCCAGCTCCATTCACACACAGTGATATTGCGGGTGAACCTTCCAATTCCCATCTTGTGATTGGGAGAGCATGTCGCCATCCATGATGGTGTTTGTATATGCTGCTGGTCTCCCAACCCTTTATTGACTAAGTATCATATAGGCCGCCTGGACCTATTTGGTAATTTTGTCTGTAAAAGAGCCAGAAATTAAGTGAATGCTTTTGCCTGTTTTTTCAGAATAACCTCAGCTTTCAATATCAGGCAGTCATTTTACATTATTGTATTGTTAATACAATGGAACAATAGTCTAAAGTAAAAAAAACAAACAAAAAATTGACTTATAGTTAAGATTCATAGTTAAGTGGAAACTGATATTCAACATGAACAAAATGTAACACAACATCAACTTTCTCTGGAACTGTATTTTGTCATTAGAGAGAGGTTAGTTGTCCTTGAAGCTTGTTTTTCAGGATAAGACGTACATGGAGGTGAAGCTGTGAAATATTTTGTCAGGGTAGGTGTGGAAAACAGCAGGGCTCCTTTTGGAGAAGACAGTGGATTTATTTACAGTGCGGTAAAGGTGCAACAGTTCAATATATATATATGTATATAAAGTGATGGGTGTGGTCTCCTCCTTCTCCTCTTAGCAGTGCTCATGAGCGTGAAGTAAAAACACACGTAGTGACTCCTTCCAAAACAGTAATCCCAAGTGGCTGTCCAGCTCCTGTGATCTCTCTCCGTTTCCCTGCTAGTGGCAAACACACAAACACACGCATAGTGGTAAATGGACTGGTTCTTATATAGCGCTTTTCTACTCTTTCTGAGCACTCAAAGCGCTGTACACAACTTGTACATTCACCCATTCACACCCATTCGCACAAGCACATTTTTTCTAAGTGCTTTCTAAGTAACATTCACACACACATTCATACTCCGATGGATGCATCGGAGAGCAATTTGGGGTTAGTATCTTGCCCAAGGATATTTGGCATGCAGACTGGGGAAGCCAGGGATCGAACCACCAACCTTCCGATCAGTAGATGACCTGCTCTACCACCTGAGCTACAGCCACCCCCCCAATATAGTAATTAAACAATTCTCAGCTCAACGTAAACTGCCACAAAAAAACGTCCGCGCTGCTTTACCGTGCTTCACACAATGATCCAGTGCTGACTGAAGCTTTATCGCCCTGTTAAGAAGGCAGTGCTGGAGATAGCGGATAATTGGCTACAGCCGGCCAGCTCCGATCAGCAACAGGTGCGGCCAGCCTCAGCGCGGGAACACTCTTGGGAATGCTCGTCACCGCTCGGAGGTATAAACAATGCCTTTACGAGAGAGAGAGAGTGGAAGAGAGGGGGAGGGAGCAACACGCACACAATAACACACGGACAGACAGCCTGGCGAGGGCTGTCGGACCATGACAGTACCCTCCCTTTAACGGGAGCCTCCCGGCGACCGCCCAAACTTGTTTGGGTGCTGCCTGCAGAATTCTCTCACCATATCGTCAAGAATAGCGGATCGCGGCACCCAGCAACGCTCTTTCAGACCATACCCCTCCCAGTCCACCAAATATTGGAAGCCCCTACCGCGTCACCTAGCGTCCATAATCCGCGTTATGGAATATGAAGGTGTGCCGTCGATAATCTGGGCAGGTGGTGGGGACCCAGCAGGTGGGCACAACGGGCCGGTCTGGACTGGTTTCATCTGAGAAACATGAAACACATTATGAATCCGCATATTGCGGGGCAGAGACAACTTCAACGTCACTGGATTGAGGACCGAATGAACAGGGAAAGGCCCGATGAAGCGGGGGCCCAGCTTTTTGGACTCAGTCCGAAGGGGAATGTACCTGGTCGAGAGCCATACCTTCTGGCCAACCCGGTAAGCGGGCGCTGGGGTGCGGCGATGGTCTGCCAAGCTCTTGTTCCATTCCGCCGTCCTAAGCAAGGCCGCCCTAGTTGCCTTCCAGGCGCGCCGACATCGACGAATATGATGTTGGACAGATGGTACGGCAAGCTCAACCTCCATGATGGACAGGAGCGGAGGCAGGTAACCTAGGGAGGCTTCAAAAGGTGACACACCCGTTGCAGTCGACGTACTGGCGTTGTGGGCATATTCAATCTAGGCCAACTGCTCGCTCCAAGTGGATTGGTTAGATGAGACGACACAGCGTAGCATGGCCTCCAGTTCTTGATTCGCCCTCTCTGCTTGGCCATTCGTCTGAGGATGAAAGCCAGAAGACAAACTGACCCGGGCCACCAGTTCAGCACAAAACTCCTTCCATACCTGGGAAGTGAACTGGGGCCCTCGGTCCAACACAATGTCCTGGGGAATGCAATGTAAACGGAAAACATGCTGGGCGAGGAGTTTAGTAGTTTCCAAGGCAGATGGGAATTTAGCCAGGGCCACAAAATGGGCTGCCTTGGAAAAGTGGTCAACAATGGTAAGTATAACAGTATTACCTGAAGATGGTGGCAACCCGGTGACAAAGTCCACCGCTATGTGAGACCATGGACGGCTGGCGACAGCAAGTGGCCGTAACTGACCCGAGGGTGGAGAGCTATGAACTTTGTTCTGAGCGCAGATGGTACACGCAGCGACATACTCTTGGACGTCTTTCGCCAGAGCAGGCCACCAGAACAAGCGTCGTAAGAACTTGATGGTACGTTTCTTACCCGGGTGGCAGGAGAACTTAGCTGTGTGTGCCCAATGAATGACCTTGCCCCGGACAGCTGTGGGAACATACTGTCGGCCCACTGGGCCCGAACCGGGACCAGGTTCCAGTTGCTGAGCCTCCCTGATCAACTTCTCAATCTCCCACGTCACCGCACCCACCACACAGCTGGCCGGGATGATAGTCCTCACCTCCTCCTCCTCCCCCTCCCCAATGGGAGCAAACTGGCGCGAGAGGGCATCTGGCTTGGTGTTACGCGACCCTGGCCTGTAAGTGATGACAAGATCAAAACGAGTAAAAAACAAGGCCCACCTGGCTTGCCGGGCGTTGAGGCGTTTGGCTGTCTGCAGGTACGACAGATTCTTATGGTCCGTCCAGACCAGCACCAGATGCACACTCCCCTCCAGCCAGTGGTGCCATTCTTCCAAGGCCAACATGTAAAGGAACATGCAGGGAAACAAGCAGGACCCCCAATCTCCTGGCTAAAGTCTTGTCCATAAAGCTTTGTTCTGCGCCTAAATCTGTGTCTGTCATCTTATATCATCAGAGAGAAAAGACGGTTCAGCTTCATGTTTGGATACTTCTTTATGAAATGCACTCTGCAAGTTTGTATAATAAAATCTCAGAGAAGATCAGGTTCATCTGGTTCTTTTTATTATAGAACCAGATCAAACACTCACCTAATGCCACCCTCTCTCTCTTTTCTGTTGCTGTTGTCTTCTTTTCTACTTCTTTAATCTGAACATACCACAGTGAATTTTAGAGAAATATTGTCAGTATCCCGCAGGGCCGAATGGCCGGTGTGTTTGAGAAGCAGACCCAAAAGCAGAAACACGGGGGACAGAACTGAACTTTAACAAAAAGCGAACATTTTGTTCAGGCTGTTAGAAAAAAACACAAAAACAAATAGCAAAGGCGAAAAACTAAACCATAACCTGAACTGGGAAAACTAAAGCCAGACATAGTAAACCTCTAAATATAAACGTGAACATTAACATGAACCTGAGAAAACCAAGACTTGAGAAAACATTGATTCCAGGAACATGATGCGAGGAAGACAGATGACCCGACAATGAATAAAGGGAGACAGAGGACTTAAATATACAGAAGGGAAGTAGAAACACATGGGGAACACAGCTGACACAAATGAACATGATGTCGCTCAGGAAGCAAAACTAAACACACTGAACATTGAACACAAGACTGTCAACATAAAACAGGAAACGTAGAGGGACGTAAGATGGGACACGCAAGCTTGACAGAAGGGCAGACATGAGAGACAGAGAGAGGGAGCAAGGGAGAACAAGAGGGAGGAAGCACGAGAGAGAGAAAGAGGAGGAAGCATGAGAGAGATTTACAAAAAGACAATAAACTTAAAGCTGGGTCAAATGACACAGAACCATGGCACAGTAAACAAAAGTGTTTCTTCCCATGTTTAAAAATTAATTATTAGCTACATTTTTGTGACAGATATAGTAAATAAATCTTTGATATATATATATATATATTATTTATTGAATGGTAAACTAAAAAGTAAACAATTCTTTCAGCCGTTATTGTTCATGTGTGAGTGTGTGGCCCCTAAAGTTAATGATAGCTGAGAGAGAATTACTGAAGTTTTGTTTTATGAAATGCACTCTGTTTTATGAAATCCACTCTCTTCATAAACAACTCAGCAGATCAAGTTGATGCCAAAGAGCTCAATTTTGGTTTCGTCTGACCACAGCACAGAATCATTTAGATATTCACTGGCAAACTTGAGATGGGCCTGTACATTTGTCTTCTTGAGCAGGGGACTTTATAGACAGTGTGTTACCAATTATATTCTTGTGGCTGTGGTCCCATCTGCCTTCAGGTCATTAACAGGTTCCTCCCATGTAGTTTTATTCTGATCTACCAATGTCTTCATGACCAGTTACACCATATCACGAAAAATCTTGCATGGAGCTCCGGACCAAGAACAGTTGATGTTCATTTTACATTTCTTCTATTTCCAAATGATTCCACCAACAGTTGTCACCTTTTCACCAGGCTTATTGCTGATGGTCTTATAACCCATTCCAGCCTTGTGCTGTCTCTTGTCTCTAATGTCTTTTGACATCTTTGACCTTTGATCTCCTCTTTGGTCTTATCCATGGTGATAGAAAACATGGAATGGAAAAATTATTCTACGGACAAGTGTCCTTTATGCACATAATCAGTTGAGGTCAGGAATATCTGAAATGTATTAATTGGATATAATATGTGTGCCACATGGGCACACCGCCAATCTGTGGGAACCACAATTCTGGCTGTGTTGAAGTAGATCAAATATGTATCTTAATCTATCTTTTTTTCTGTATCTTTGATCGCTCTCCATTAAAATAAAATTATCATAAAATTAGAGACTATTAATTTCTATGTAATGAGCAAACTTACAAATGCAGTGGAAGATCAAATAATTACTTCCTGCACAGTAAACACACCCTGCAGACCATCCACTAAACTGGAGTAGAACCACCAGAAATCTAGTGCATGAAAGACCCAGCAGAAAGGTCAAAACGAGCTGCCGAAATGGCAGTCATGTCCAAATGATAGAAGTGAAAGTGTGTAGTGATGAACAATCAGGTGCAACTAAAATATCAATCAGAGAATTCAGATCTGCTGCTGTAATCTAGTGAGATTCCAATTCCATTATTGATATAACTTACATATTCGATTCCTTATTGATTCCCTTATTGATTCTCAATGGCTCCACTTTGAGAGTCATCTCTAAACAGCATATCAAACACATTACATTCATGCAAAATAATTACATGCTTAGTGGTCAAATGTTTGTGCATGTTGGAGGTATTTCCCCTCTTTGTTGTGATCAGTGTCGGTGTCATAACTCAAAAAAACTAAAGTAAAAAAGTTATTACACATATTACACGAAAAAAATTCTTAAAATTAATGCAGTACATTACTTAATTACACCCAGGAGAAAGACAATTATTATACTACTCATTACGTTATTTGCATGTTACTCTGTAAAATTATCTTATACACGCTGCCTCATAATTACCAATTAACAATATAAACCTACAGGCTACAGCCTTACACACCAACACAAATCCCTAGCCTAGTGAGCAGCGGTCCCCAACCCCCGGGCCTCGGACCGGTACCGGTCCGTGAGTCGTTTGGTACTGGGCCGCGAGAGTTGAGGCTCAGGTGTGAAATGTATAGTTTTCAGGGTTTTTATCAGTTTTCAGCATTTTTTTGTTATTGTTTTTATCGTTAACTCGTTTTTTTCTGGGTCTTTTCACGTGTGTTATGAATAAATCTTCTTTTTTTCGGTACCGGTACTAGTTTTATTTCGTTGTATTTATCCACGACACCTTAAAGGCCGGTCCGTGAAAATATTGTCGGGCATAAACCGGTCCGTGGCACAAAAAAGGTTGGCGACCGCTGCTAGTGAAGACACAAGTGATCTTTCTCTTAGTATTTGGGTCTGAACACGAAGCTGAAAACACAAATAAAAGATGAAAACCAGCACAAAGAGACTTTAAAGTGATCACCACAATGATTCTACTTTAGAAATATGAACAGGTAGAAACGGAGGCTGCAACTTGACTGTTCGTCAGTTTGTTACCTGTTGAGCTGGAGCAGCGGGTGGCTTCACCACAAATGACGGCTTACTTTATCACAGTGCTGGACTGGGGTCAGCATTTACTCAGCTTTAACATTACTCTGGATTCTTGGCTAGCTAGTCTGTGCAGGTGTTTGAAAAGAGTCGAAGTTGTGTTAACAGTAGTTTCTGTCCTGGAGCAGTCTCCACTTTACCATCAAGCTCTCACCCTTTTGTGCAATAGAAAAAAGTAATGTACCATATCCACGCTGTAAACCACACCACTATTTTCCTCCTCTGACACACAAACTGAAGTCAGTTGATCATAGCGAGAGGGCAAGAACCAGTAAGTGAGATCGATAGGCAGGCAGACTAACGATTCCAAGGTATTGGACTACTGGAATTTTCATCCCTATTGAGGACATAGATCAACTGGTAAATCGAGAGCTTTGCTTTTACACTCAGCTCCCTTCACCACAACGGGCTGGTGCAGGGTCCACATTACTCCAGCCACAACACCAATCTGTCTGCCGATCTCCCCCTCCCCTCTCCCTTCACTCGTGAATGAGACTAAGAGATACTTAAATTCCTCCACTTGAGGCAGTAAATTTCTCCCACTTGGACGAAATGAAGAGGCTGAGGAGAGTGATCCCTCTATAGTTGGAGCACACCCTGCAGTCTCCACTCCAGTGTGCCAATCAACAAGGTATTGCCCCTGATCGCCACTCAACATTGCAGAGGCATGTCAACCAAGACAGTCCTAAAACATCCAGAGCCTTCAGAAACTCAGGGTGAACCTCATCCACCCCAGGGGCCCTGCCACCAAGGAATTGTTTCACTGCCTGACCCCCAGGTATAGACAAGTCCCCAGACTCTGCTTCCTCTATAGAACATGTGTCAGTGGGTGGGATTAAGGAGGTCCTCAAAGTATTTGTTCAGTTGAAGTCAGTAGCACTCCACTCACACTATACACAGTGGATGTAGAGCACCGCTTTCCCCTCCTGACTCACATGATGGTTTGCCAGAATCTCTTCGAGGCAGTCCTAAAGTCTTTTTCCACGGCCTCTCCGAACTCCTCCCACACCTGAGTTTTTGCTTCAGCCACTGCCCCAGCCGCATTCCCTTTGGCCTGTCATTACCTATCAGATACCTCTGGAGTCCCGCAGGCTAATCAAGCCCAACAGGAGACCATCTTTAACCTAATGGTTCTAACTTAACCTTCACCTCTGGGATCCACCATCTGGTTCGGGGGTTACCACCACGACAGGCACCAACCATCTCTCTGCCCAAGTTTAGTGCAGCAGTTTCAGCAGTGCTGAACATGTTCCATTTGGACCTAGTAAGATGACAGAGTCCCCAGGTGGAGCCCCTTCAAGCACCCCGAGAAGACTAGTTACTCTGAACTGATGTTTTTTACTTAGGCGCAGACAACAGTCAGGACCTGTTCTCTGACCCAAAGGCACAGGGAAAAACCCTCTTGTCCACCGAGGAAAACCCCAATGCACAGACAGCAATCTGAGGGGATACTAAAATACCCACTTCAACCCACCGTCTGTCACTGAGGGCAGTCCGGTGACTGCCCTCAGTGAGAGACTGTTCCGGAGCCCCTTGGAACCCCTTGGGCTCCGAAACTAGTTCTGGAGCCCAAGGCGTACATTGAGGTTAGCCCAACTGTATCTAGCTGGTACCTTTTGACCTCAGGCTCCTTCCCCACCAGAGAGGTGACGTTCCATGTCCCAGTCACTAGTGTTGGTAGCCGGGGATTGGGCCACCAGGCTCTCCACCCCTGGCAGCCACCCAGCACACACTGCACCTGACCCCAACAGCGCCTCCTCCTCCCCAATTAACAGGAAAAGATTGAACCTATTTCTAATGGTCTGTGGTGTTTAAAAACTGCTGGATGAAGCTTGTTATTTTTTTGTCACTGCATCATTAAGTGAATTACAGCTTCTGATGGGACTTGACAGGTTGAGCTCCTGTGGTGGTTCAAAGTTATATCTAATAAATATGTCTATATTCTTCCTACAGGGATCCTGCAGTTGGTGAAAAGATGCATCTCTGGACATAATGATGATATTGATAATAAATTCTGAGATTATAAAGTGACAATACTTTGTCACTAACTAACTATAAGATTGTGAAAGGATGCAGAAAACCTAAGAAGAGATTTTTTAGGGGGTAACAGGTAATTTCCACTAATTTTTGACAACTCAGGTGACCCAGATCTAGGTATATACAGCAGTCTAATATGACTTAATCCAGAACGAAGTCATACTATTTTTGTATATGTTTGGCTTCTGGATCACTATACTAAGCATAATTTTGTCTAAAAATATCACTTAAAGAACTTGAAAAAAAAAAACAACCCAAAAGCACACTAATACAGCAGATCTGTATCAGGAGCAAAAGTTTTCAGCATCTTTAGCAAACTAATGTTGCCTGCAAAGAATTCAGCTAAATGTCTGTGTACATGTTTACACATCTTTGTGAGGACAGAAAATTGGCATGCTACTATACTTGTGGGGATTAACAGTCACCTATGGGGACAAAATGCCCGTCCCCGCAAATTTCAAGGCATTTTTGAGGCTAAAAATGTGGTTTTAGTGTCAGGGTTACAATTAGGTTATGGTGAGGTTTAGGATAAAGGCATTCATTTTTGATGATGGCTAGAGAAAGCATTAAATCAGTAAGATGTCCTCAGTAAGATATGAATACGAGGTTGTGTGTGTGTGTGAGTGCTTGTATTGACAGCTACTGCTGTGTAGCTGCCTAAGTAATCACAAGCTGTGAAAGTTTAAATGAATTTCTTGATGATGGTGTGACAAGTTGAGCATAATGCAGGTACATCTAGAACATTTTTTTCTCTTACAAAAAGACTATTTATTTTCTGTCTCAAGATGGAAAAATGCAAAATGAGAAGAAAGCTCTCAGAGTGTTGACAACACAGAGAGGATATTTTCACTGATTTATTTCCTTGTGATAAAAATGAGAGCAGCTGTGCTCTGTTAGTTCTTCTCCTGCTTGAGGAGTATGTAAATGACTATAAATTATTAAATCATGTTGAGGCTGCATCATGAGCACTTTTTAGGCTGGACTGTATGGCTGCTTATTGAGGGTTGACTACAGAGTGTTAGTGGCAGGAGTTGGAGGATGTATGTGTAAATGCTGGTGTTTGCTGTTTTTGAACTAAGCTGCTGGAGATGGTATTTTAATCCTTCTCTCCTGTCATGCTTAACTGCCTTGTCTACTACAATGTATACATGTGTGTGTGTACTTGTTTAAACATCTTTGTGAGGACCCAAAATTGACATGCCTCTATACTACTCTAGGCTCAAAATATGGTTGTGGTTTTAGGGTTATAATTAGGTTATGCTTAGATTAGGGGTAAGGGTTAGGATGAGGCATTCATTTCTAATGGTTAGGATTAGGATAAGTGGCTAAGAAAAGCCTTATGTGAATGTCATCACTGAGATGTGAAAATGAGAGAGAGAGAGCGAGTGTACATGTGTGTATGTGTGCATGCTCATTATATTGTGAATGCAACAGCTTAACTGGGACTAGCTGTGCCGACCAGATAACTCCACTCCTGATAAGACCAGCAGAACAGTGACAGAACCACCGAGAGCCATACTCCCAACACTTTATAAAAAAAATTTTCTCAACTGCTTTGCCAGTTCAAATGATTAATCCCTTATTTTCCATGCTTTTCAGATAAAGAAGTCTCTACAATAATGCCCTCTGCCAGGTCTCCAGTATTGCCATCAAGGAGCACAAAGCAAGGCAGCCCCAAAGAAAAAAACTCTAGTGCCATGACTGGTGGTTTGCAACAATCAGTGCTGGCTCAAAAAGGACAACTGGTTTCCCAGAAAGGGGGCATCCTCCCTTCTGCTCTGCCACAGAACCTGCTACCTCTTTTGGGCAGAGGACTTTCCATCAATCATACCCCGGAGCATCAAAGAAGAGGATTACCGAGGCGGGTAAAGTCCCCCGCATCAACTGCAGCATCAGGGCAAGGCAGCAGTCCAACTCAGCCACTTCCTACAGACGCACATTCTCGGATGCCTCACACAGAGAGGCACACCCCTGAGCAGGAGGCTGAGATCACCACTGTGAGCATGAGGCCAGACCTTGACGCAGAGATAGAATCAACTTCAGCAGGTATTTAAAAATTGGTAACAACTTTGTTTAACTGAACCAAATATTTGTTAGGCTAGTTTTTTTTCAATAAAAAAAGACAGCGAGACACCAGATTTACCTTGCTGTAGTTATTCTTCCCGCTGTATCCTGGAAATTACAAAAGCACCTCTAATGCATGAGCAAATCAGTTTCAGGAAAGTACATTTTGTCATGGTCCTGGGTCTGTAACCCAGTGTTTATGTATTTGTACATTTTGATTCTGGTTTAAGTAATAATTTAAGATTTAGTGTTTATTAGACACAGCTTACGGCCATACCACTCTGAGCATGTCTGATCTCATCTGATCTTGAAAGCTAAGCAAAATCGGGCTTGGATAGTACTTGGATGGGAGATTGCCTGGGAATACCAGGTGCTGTAAGATTGGGGTGGCTGTGGCTCAGCTGGGAAAACAGGTCACAAAATAATTGGAAGGTTGGTTATTCAATCCCCTTCTGCTTCAGTCTGCATGCCAAGTACCCTTTGGACAAGATACTAACCCCATGTTGCGTGTGAATGTTAGAGAGAAAGAGCACAGAAATAAAGTGCTTGTGTAAATGGGTGAATTAGGCAAGTTGTCTAAAGCACTTAGAGTGCTCAGATAGAGTAGAAAAGCACTATATAATTCACTATTTGTTCTGGTTCTTTTAGTTGTTTTCTGCTTTGTGTTATATAATTTCTTGTCTTTCAGTTCTGTTTCCATGCCTCCCTTACTTTACTTTACTTTATTGATTTATATAGCACTCTTCACATGATAAAAACCACAAAGTGCTTCACAATAATATAAAACAGATAAACTTAAAACAGTACAATCAAACATACAGCACGAATCTAATTAAAAGCTAGTCTAAATAAATGAGTCTTAAGATGATGTTTAAAAGAATAAATAAAATCCAGGCAATGTAGAAATGGAGGGAGAGAATTCCACTACCTGCCACCTCTCTAAAAGATCTATCACCTCTGGTTTTAAAACGTGTTCGGGGAACTACCAACAGCCTTTGATTAGACGATCCTAGCCTGCGAGAGGGAGTGTGACGTTCTAAGAGATCAGAAATATAGGCAGGAGCTTCATGATTCAAAGCTTTAAAAGTCAGTACTAAGATCCCCTCCCCTATGTTCCAAGTTCCATGCTTTTTCAGCCTTGTCTTCACGTTTGTTTAACTCTTGTCTCCGTGTTCGGTGTTCCCTTTTTGTCTCCCCAGTCAGTTATGTTCCCATGTCTGCTTCTTCCCAGTCTCAGTATCAAGCCCATGTGTCTTAGTCTTGGTCTCCTTGGTTATCGTACTTTCTGTTTAATTTTGACATTCTTTCATTCTGTGTTCAGTTTTGTTTCTCCTGTCTTGTTATGTCTGATCTGTTCCTCCTGTGTTCCCAACTGTTGCCCATCCTCTTGTTATCCTGTGTGTGTATTTAAGTACTCAGTCTTTTGCTGCTCGTTGTCGTGTTGTCCCGATTTGCTGAGTATTTCCTTGTGTGCCATGTTTCCCTAATTTCTCATAACTTCCTGATTATTAATTCCTAGTTGTTTGTAACTTAGTTCCCAGTTCCTAGTTTCTAGATTTTGCATTCTTGTTTTTTTGTGTTACGAGTATTTTTGTTACAGCTAATAAAGCTGCCTACCTTAGTTCATCCCTTTCATGTCTGAGTCCTGCATTTGGGTCCTACCTCTACCTGCAACACAGTGTACATGACAGCTTTATCAAAGGCTTTAGTACGCTGCCATAATTAAGTCAAACAAATAGCAATCAAATGTTTTCATGTAAAATTTCCTTTTTTATGTTCCCCCAGGAAGTATCTTTTCGTGGTTCTCTAATTTGGACTAATCCAGCCTAGTATTAGCTCAAAAAGCACCATACAGCAATGGTCAGAGGTTTATATCTACTAATCATATCATGAATATCATGATAATTTGGGGCATTTAATAAGTTGTTTGAAAGATTCTTTCTCTATACCAGAATAATTGTTCAAAATACACATTAAATTACTTAAAAAACAAGATTTCGCTGCACAAGTTTGAATTTAGTTTTTATTTTCTCTAATCTACACAGGGTCAAAAGTTTATACATACAGGTTCAAATATATAAATACATTGACTTAAATCATTGAGTTGGGGTCTACAATGTATTTCATCTTGACAAAGCCAGGACTATTACCTTTTTTGCCAAGGTCTGGAAGAAACCAGTTAGGATATTAAGGAATAACCCAGGAACCACCAAGGCTCAAGCCTGCCATGAACTAGAAACTACTGGAATACCAGTGTCAATGTAGAGAGTGAAATGAGTTTTAAATTGCCACAGACTAAGAGTGTGCTGACCAGGAATGAAGCTCCTGCTTCAAAATCAATAACTTCAAGCTCTAACTATATGCTTCAGCAAGAAGGAAAGTTTTAAGCCTAAACTTTAAAGTAGAGACAGTATCTGTCTGGCAAATCCAAATTAGAAGCTGGTTATACAGAAGAGGGGCTTGAAGCTGAAGGCTCTGTCTCCCATTCTACTTTTAAATACTCTAGGAACAACACACTTTAGTCTGTCAGCAGCTACTGTTCATCTCCACTCTGCAAAAAACTTCTACCTCACATATTGCTGGTTTAACCAGTTTCATTTCTTTTAAACACATATCTTTAATTATAGCTGCCATATCAAAATTTTAAATAAAGAAATTGTATTTTAATACCATAAGAATGTTTTGCTAAAACTACCTTTTCATAACCATTCATATTTTTCATGCAATGAAATATAACAACTTCTGAATTGGGTCTGTCATCAGATCAGAATTAATTCACCTATGAAATTTAAAAAATGAGTTTGTGAAAAAAAATCACCATTTGTATTCCAATCAGCTTCCGTACCCTGCTAACAAGTAGCAGGGTACTGATAAACTCAACTGAGATTTCTGCACATATGCGCTTGTTACCATGACAATGTTTCTAAAGTGAATGTACAAAGATTATTATAAGCTTTTATTTTGATGTTAATTCAGCTTCATACAATTTATATTGTTGGTATTTTAACAACTGCCGATGTTTTTCTGTAAATATTATTCTGCAAAATAACAAAATTGTAGTTAATCAGTTAATTAGTCACATTATGCCTTTTAAACCAGGATATTTAATCAGTAACACCACAGGCCTTTTAAAATCTTTAGAGGAATAGAGAACATGATTATTTATATCAAGTCACAGCTTAAGAGTCTTCACTGCCCACTTTTTTTTGGTGTAGCAGTTTAGATCCTTGTAACTTCCATCATTAATTATATGCAGTAGGGCTTCCAGTGACTTTCCAGTCAGGCTCACAGTAAATGTATTACAGGGCAGGATAGAACAAAAAATAAATAAAGGCCAATGCAATATAAATTCCTGTGTTTTCCCTCCAGCTGCATCCAGCTGCATGGTGATTTTTACTGATCCAGAAGGATACATTGACTCCTCTGATGACCCTCCTCTTCCAGACGGTACCTTCCTACGCTGTACCTACACTGTGACTGTGTACACTGGCTATGGAGTCGAGCTGCAGGTACACATCAGCAACATGTCAATGACATCACACACAGCCCAACTGCATTTATAGCATAATGACTCTTTGCTGGGTTGCTGGTTATCTTACTGAACAGTATTTTGTAAAGGCATGCTGCTGTGTTTTGTAGTTGTGGCTTAACCCAAGTTAAACTCTGCCTCCTTGTAACAGCTAATGGTAATGCTGTTCATTTCTGTATGACCCTCAAATATTTTTATGCTTTTAAATGTTTTAAATGTTTTCTTTATATATTATGTCACTTCTTTAGTCCAGAACTCAAAGATGCTTTATGTTAGTATGCACAAATGTTAGTGTCAGAGGCAGATAGGCAAAGACCCAGGGGACCCCAACCAAACACTGCATCCAAAAGAGCTGAAAATCTGAGGCCACATGTCCCAATGGCAACCATGCCCTGGGGGACGAGGGAGGCCCTGGACGGAGCTCCAACAGCCAATGGTGGGGGTGTCGGGGGACCAGAGGCAGTGGGCAACCGACCCTGCCGGTGACAGACCACAGACCCTGAGAACCACCCGCACCCTGGTGGAACCCCCACGACATGATGTAGAGGCCCAAGCCAGCCCAGACCGCAACTCCCAAGAGAGCAGGCCAGCAAGCACACAAAAAATGCCCACTCAGGCACTCCAGAAAGACCAGGCGCTGAGGGGGTTGGGGCTGGGGTGAGGGGAGCTTGGAAAGCCCCAGAGGCCCAAACCAGATATCCCAATGTGGTGAGGGGAGGAAGACAGGACAAAAGACATGCTGTGGGAGAGAGTCACAGATTAATAATAAATAATGATTCAAGGCAGAGAGGTGTAAAAACAAATAGTGAGTGAGAAAGGTGACTGAAGAAGAAGTACATCATGGGAATCCCCCAGCAGCCTAGACCTATTGCAACATAACTAAGGGAGGATTCACTGCTAACTATATGCTAGATATATATGTATATTGCAAGAAGGACAGTTTTAAGCCTAAAGTTAAAAGTAGATACCTGTAGAGATCTGTCTCCCAAATCCAGCCCTGGATCCAGCCTCTCATCTTAATATAAGATGGGGCCTGATTGTTCAAGACCTTGTATGTGAGGAGCAGGATTTTGAATTCAATTTTGGATTTAACAGGGAGCCAATGAAGGAAACCCAATATAGAAGAAATATGTTCTCTTTATAGTCTATGTCAGTACTCTTGCTGCAGCATTTTGGACTGGCTGGCTATTTATCACACGGTTTTTAGGGAAACGCCTTTCCAGGAGTTTTTAGGACATCCTGATAATATCAAATTACAGTAGTCCAGCCTAAAAGTAATAAATGCATGAACTAGTTTTTCAGCGTCACTCTGACACTTTGCCAACTTTATCTTCAAGGATGGATAAAGTTGGGTGTCATCTGCATAACACTGAAAATGTGTGATATGACTTCTGTTGAGACTGCCTAACGGAAGCAAGTATAATGTAAACATAACTGGTCCAAACATGGAACCCTGTAGAACTCCATAATTAACCTTAGTGTGTGAAGAGGACTCTGCATTTACATGAGTCTATTAGATAGATATGATTCAAAGCACTGCAGTGCAGTACCTGTAATACCTACAGCATATCCATAACAGCAAATGAACTGTACAACAAAAATGCAAATGCTATTTATGGTCTCCTCACAACAATGAAAACAAACACTGTTGTGACAGTGATGTACACTGTCTTGTTGGTATATGTATGATTTCTATACATTTTACATCAGATGAAAACTTTGGTTATACGATTCAGATATTTATTAAAAGCTAGACAATGCCCTACCTGGCCCCCTGGCAAAACTTTGCCAGACCCGCCCCTGCACAGTTACCAGCTGTCAGCTACAAAGGATCTGACAGCTGGTCAGATCCTTTGTCTCTCAGTTTCTGAGAGACTGTTTCTGTCTCTCAGAAACAGTTCATAACTTCCCTTCAACTCATTCATGTCACCTAAAAGGTAAACCTGTTTGTCCATCACCTGTTGATGATTCAGTAAGGACATCTCCTGGTTTCATCTTCATGTTTCCCTCTCACCACATAACCAAACCGATATCATGACCAGCAGCTTTTACGACTGTGGCTCCAACAAACATTAGCTGATGCTAGAAATTAATATTATATAAATTCTAAAAACAGCTGATCAGTCTTAAATATGTTGCTGTTGTTTAGCGCGACATCCGCTGGTTTCCTCTTTCTGGCGCAAAGTGAGCGATAAACAAGCAAGAGAGAAAAGCCGATCAGCTGATCATTGATCAGTTTCATGATTAAAGTAGCAACAGGAGAGGGAGGGGGAAAGAGAATGAGAGAAGAGGCAGCTGACAGCGTAAAGACACAGAATAAATCCAGCTTGTGTCTTTTTCCATTGTAGCTGAAGTACAGGACAAACTGCGTTCCTTTTCAGCTCAATATCGGTCTGCCCCAGGGCAGCTGTGGCTACAACTGTAGCTTGCCTCCACCAGTGTGTGAATGTGAGAGTGAATGAATAGTGGAATTGTAAAGCTCTTTGAGGGTCTCGAAAAGCGCTATATAAATGCAATCCATTATCATTATTATTATTAATATGAAACGCGTAATATTTTCTCTGAATGCAAGACGATTCCGTTTTTTACAGGACGGTTGGCAACTCTACTACTAACCTTATGAATAAAATAAAGTTCACTATCAGTAACATAATAGCACCCACCCAGCTGTTTAGAAACTCCGTCGTGCTAGCTAGTACGCAGTACAAGTTATTGTAATTGACTGTAAAAAGTCAGCAGAATGAAAATAAACTATACCTAAACTTGGTTTATATCTGACCCAGATAGACTGCAGGTCATCACTTCTTACCTGAAGTTCAGTTCACCTGACACTCGGACCGACGGCCGCCCCGGGTCTCTGCTCCTCCTGCCTCCCCTTTCCCTCATCCATCTGCTGGCCTCTGTGGAAGCTCCGCCATAGCACCACCAAACAACTGGGTTATTTTTACACATCGGCCAGCACCTCTCATTGTTTATACCATTACAAAAACAACAACAACAGCAACAAAAACCATTGGCCGGTAAAAACGAAAAATCACCATAGCTGGACAACCATATCCAGTCCAGCTATGGTCGTGCCATCAGTTAACCCTTCCCAGGGTTGCCGACCGCTGGTCTAATGTCAGAGGCCATAAGAAGATCATTTGTAACCTTCACTAAAGCTGCTTCTGTACTGTGATGAACTCTAAAACCTGACTGATACTCTTCAAATAAGCCCTTCCTCTGCAGATGATTGGTTAGCTGTTTGACAACGCTTTCAACATTTTTTGAGATGAAAGGAAGGTTGGAGATTGGCCTATAATTAGCTAAGACAATTGGGCAAGAGATGGTAAGTAACGGTTTAACTACTGCCAGGTTGAAGTCAGATATGCAGCCAATTATTAGAGATTGGTTGATCATATTTAACGTTGACTTCTTTGAGGAGTCTTATAGGGATGGAGTCTAAAAGACACATTGATGGTTTGTAGGAAGTAAAATGTTGGGTTTCAGAAAGCAGGACCCAAACACAGGAACTTTAGAGTTGGCGACAGTGTGTTTATTTACATTTACAAAACAAACAAACAAATAAAAACCATGTACTGCAAACAATCCATAGTGTGTCATTTCTTCCGTGATGACTTCCCAGTTCCCATGTACTGAATCCTTCCTGTGGTCGGTGGTGACAAACCCAAACTCATCTCAGTTCAATTTACAAAAAGAGCTCAGCTCTCTTGGGTTTCCTAACAAAACATGACACAAAGGTAAGTACACTTATCGTATACAATGATTGACAAAGACGGATTCACCTGGTGAGCTAGAGTTAATGGAGTCACTTTTCAGGACCCGGGCTTTTATGTGATAGTCGTATTAAATCGTATGAAAAACAGAGCCCACCTGACCTCGCAAGAGTTTAGGCTCTTGGCTGCGTGCAGGTACGCCAGGTTCTTGTGGTCGGTCCAAACGACAATGGATGTTCCATCCAGCCAGTGCCTCTAATGCGTTTGTTGGCTAGCAGTTCACGGTCACCCAAGTCAGTGTTTCTTTCAATCTGAAAGAGGCACCGAGAAAAGAATGCACAGGGATGAAGCTTACCCTCAAAGGTCTGGAATAGCAGCCCTAACCCATGAATCCAAAGCATCCACTCCTACCATGAAAGACTTTGAGAGATTAGGCTGAACCAAAGGCTGAAGGCTGGAGAGAGACTGTATAACGGACTAGTGGGAAGTGGAACACCTGGGAGCAAATCTATCCCACAGTTGTAAGGATGATGAGGTGGGATAAAGAGAGCTAAATCCTTGCTGAAATATTTTGCCAAATCATGGTAGACCATAGAAACAAAGGTTAAATCAGGGGTGTTGAACTCCAGGCCTCAAGGGCCGGTGTCCTTCAGGTCTTCGATATCGCCCTGGGTCAACACACCTGAATCAAATGATTAGTTCATTACCAGGCCTCTGGAGAACTTCAAGACATGTTGAGGAGGTTTTTAACCATTTAAATCAGCTGTGTTGGATCAAGGACACATCTAAAACCTGCAGGACACCGGTCCTCGAGGCCTGGAGTTCAACACCTGTGGTCTAAATGGTAAATGGACTGATTCTTATATAGTCTTTTTCTACTCTTCCGGACTACTCAAAGCGCGCTATACAACATGCCACATTCACCCAATCACACCCATTCACACAAACACTTTCTGCTAAGCTTTTTAGTGCTTCCTAACTAACATTCAAGCACATTAATACTCAGATGGATGCATCGGAGAGCAAATGGGGTTAGTATCTTGCCTAAGGATACACATCTACTCTTGATTAAACCTGTTTGATCAGGATGTATTATGAATAGGGTGATTTTTTTCTAATCCCTACATTTATGACTGAGATTGGGTGGTATCTGGATGGGAGTATGGGATCCTTGGTTTAAGAAGTGGACTAATGATGGCAGTGTTATTGTTTGGAGATGATCTGTAACCATTCTGAATTTGAGTTACCATTCTGAAAAAAGTGGTTGCTAGCATAGACCACCATCTTTTCTTATTGTTTGAGAGATGTTGTAGGGTTTTGAATGAATCAAGAGACACAATCTGTTTGTCCTTTAGTTTTGATAGATTTAGATACATTTAGATTTAGATAAACTCTTCAATGCCTTCAATATGGATTAATCTGTGACGAGTATAAAGCTTTGTAAAAGTCTTTAAAATATTTATTTATTTGTTGTGGATGATGAATAATGTTCCCAGTTGAATCCTTTATAGAATAAATTGTTGTTTTTTCTTTATTTAGTTTTAACTGTGGTTAGCAAGGAATTTTCAAATTTATTGCTATGTTCAAAGTTAGTTAAACAACTAATAGCTCAGTGTTTCAACATTCGGAAGAAGGGATTGCACTCAGGTGTAGAGATTGACGAGGTACAACACATATCCAACCACTCTGACCTGTCATCCTGGTTGGAGATATAACACCCCCACATGAGATAGGTTACCAAGCCCCAAGTGTGATGAAAGAAGGGTCAATGAGTGCGAGAAGAACTGACCTGAAAGAGATATAGCTGATCCATAGCCGGTTACCAAGACTACGTGAAGTACCCTCAGAAGATCTATTATATGATGTGAATACAGCACTACGGGCAATACCTACCCCCACTATTACAAGACTAACCAGTGATCAGTACAGAAAGGTTCAGTGATGAAGGTGCCTAAGAAGTATAACAAGCTGTCCATACCTGAGGTCTTGGAAACTGCCAAGCAAAGACTCACAGCCCTGGCCAGCCGCTTGAAGAGATACACCAGAGAGATAAAAGGCAGGAAATAAGCCAGCTGTTCTCCAAAGAACCAGCAAATGTGTACTCTCAGTGGCAGGGGAACAATATGAGCACAACACCACCAAGGTTGGAGATGGAGCAATACTGGAAGAGCGTGTGGCAGAAGGACGCAATCCATAACAGCAATGCTGGGTCTAAGAACAGACCACAGCAACCTCCCTGAAGAGGTCCATTTTAAATAGCAGTGGCAGACATCCAAGAAAGGGTCTCCAGTATGAAGAGTTGGACAACACCAGGCCCCGACATGATTCATGCCCACTGGCTGAAGAAGCTGAATTCCACAAGCATCTGGCAGCACAAACAAACCCGCTGCTAGTTGATGAGAGACACCCAGAATGGCTGGAGTGTCCTAATCCCCAAGGACCCCCATAAGGGACCAGTCAATTCAATTCAATTCAATTCAATTTTATTTATATAGCGCCAAATCACAACAAATGTCGCCTCAAGGCGCTTCATAGATACAGAGAAAAGCCCAACAATCATATGACCCCCTATGAGCAAGCACTTTGGCGACAGTGGGAAGGAAAAACTCCCTTTTAACAGGAAGAAACCTCCGGCAGAACCAGGCTCAGGGAGGGGCGGCCATCTGCTGCGACCGGTTGGGGTGAGAGAAGGAAGACAGGATAAAAGACATGCTGTGGAAGAGAGACAGAGATTAATAACAGATACGATTCAATACAGAGAGGTCTGTTAACACATAGTGAGTGAGAAAGGTGACTGGAAAGGAAAAACTCAATGCATCATGGGAATCCCCCGGCAGCCTACATCTATTGCAGCATAACTAAGGGAGGATTCAGGGTCACCTGGTCCAGCCCTAACTATATGCTTTAGCAAAAAGGAAAGTTTTAAGCCTAATCTTAAAAGTAGAGATAGTGTCTGTCTCCCGAATCCAAACTGGAAGCTGGTTCCACAGAAGAGGGGCCTGAAAACTGAAGGCTCTCCCTCCCATTCTACTTTTAAATACTCTAGGAACAACAAGTAGGCCTGCAGAGCGAGAGCGAAGTGCTCTAATAGGGTGATATGGTACTACAAGGTCATTAAGATAAGATGGGGCCTGATTATTTAAGACCTTGTATGTGAGGAGCAGGATTTTGAATTCAATTCTGGATTTAACAGGAAGCCAATGAAGGGAAGCCAAAACAGGAGAAATATGCTCTCTCTTTCTAGTCCCTGTCAGTACTCTTGCTGCAGCATTTTGGATTAACTGAAGGCTTTTCAGTGAGTTTTTTGGACATCCTGATAATAATGAATTGCAGTAGTCCAGCCTGGAAGTAATAAATGCATGAACTAGTTTTTCAGCGTCACTCTGAGACAGGATATTTCTAATTTTAGAGATGTTGCGCAAATGGAAGAACGCAGTCTTACATATTTGTTTAATATGTGCGTTGAAGGACATATCCTGGTCAAAAATGACTCCAAGGTTCCTCACAGTGTTACTGGAGGCCAAGGTAATGCCATTCAGAGTAAGAATCTGGTTAGATACCATATTTCTAAGCTTTTCAGCGCCGAGTACAATGACCTCAGTTTTATCTGAGTTAAGAAGCAGAAAGTTAGTGGCCATCCAAGTCTTTATGTCTTTAAGACATTCCTGCAGTTTAACTAATTGGTGTGTGTTATCTGGCTTCATGGACAGATAGAGCTGGGTGTCATCTGCATAGCAGTGAAAATGTATGCTATGTCTTCTAATGATGCTGCCTAGGGGAAGCATGTATAATGTAAACAGAATTGGTCCTAGCACTGAACCCTGTGGAACTCCATAATTAACCTCAGTGTGTGAAGAGGACTCTCCATTTACATGCACAAATTGGAGTCTATTAGATAGATATGATACAAACCACTGCAGTGCAATACCTGTAATACCTACAGCATGTTCTAATCGCTCTAATAGGATATTATGGTCAACAGTATCGAATGCTGCACTAAGGTCAAGAAGGACAAGCACAGAGATGAGTCCACTGTCAGAGGCCATAAGAAGATCATTTGTAACCTTCACTAAAGCTGTTTCTGTGCTGTGATGAATGTTTCTGTGCTGTGATGAACAGTCCCATCCAACTAACGGCCAAACACCTGCCTCAGTACCACATGGAAGCTCCTCTCAGCCATCATAGTGGCCAAGATGAACAGGCACATGGCTCAATACATGAGCAGGGCACATAACGGAATAGGCAAGAATACCAGAGGTGCAAAACACCAGCTACTCGGCTGACTGCTCTGTCCGAGACTGCAAGACTAGATGCTAGCAGGCAAGGCACACATGGAACGCTACAACAAAGTGTCTGGCATAGTATACAGAAACATCTGTGCTGAGTATGGACTGGAAGTCCTAAGGTCAAAATGGGAGATGTCCCCAGGGTGGTCGAGAATGACTGAGGTAAGATCCTGTGGGATTTCCAGATTCAGACTGACAAAATGGAGGTGGCTAACCAACCGGACATAGTAGTGGTAGACAAGCAGAGGAAGATGACTGTGGTAGACGTAGCAATACTGAATCACAGCAACATCAAGAAGAAGGAACAGGAGAAGCTAGAGAAGTACCAAGGGCTCAGAGAACAACAACAACAATCTTTATTTATAGAGCACATTTAAAAACCAGCGGTATACCAAAGTGCTTAACATAAGAGACAGAGAAGTAACACGAGTATTATAATGCCACTAATACACAGGGGTAATATAAAATGCATATCAAAATAAAAACATAATAAAAGCACAAGCCATAAAAATATGTATAAGAAAAAATAGAATATGTCTAAAAGTCAGGTGCGAGCATTAACAAGCAGGAAAGGCAAGATTAAACAAATAGGTTTTTAACCGTGAATCAGACGCCCGGATCACAATCGGAAGGTTATTCCACAACTCTGGTGCAGCCAGGGCAAACGCCCGGTCACCTCTAGACTTCAGCCGAGATCTAGGCTGCACCAAGAGTAACTGAGTAGATGATCTTAATGCTCTGGCAGGAACATACGATTTGAGGAGTTCCTTAAGGTAGCTCGGTGCTGTGTTGTTGTTAATTTTAAACGTAAGCAGCAGTATTTTAAATTGGATGCGGTATTTTATGGGTAGCCAATGCAGGTCCGCTAGAACAGGAGGCAAACTTCCCAGTTCTGGTCAGAATGCGTGCTGCAGCATTTTGGACTGTCTGCAGTCTATGAAGGAGGGCAGAATGAAGACCAAAATAAAGTGAGTTGCAGTAATCCAGCCTAGAAGTCACAAAGGCGTGGATGAGCTTTTCCAGGTCCTTATGCGGAACATACTGCCTAGCCTTAGAGATGAGACGGAGTTGGTAGAAACTAGATCTAACTACAGCAGACACTTGTTTATTGAGTTTGAATGGGCTGTCAAGCAACACGCCCAGATTGCTAACAGTGTCACAAAGGGAGCTGGTAAGGGAACCAAAGGCATCACGAAGTTGGCCACGAGGAACGTTGCTGCCAAATACCACAATTTCAGTTTTCTTATCATTTAGGATAAGAGAGTTTGCTAGGAGCCATTCTTTGACCTCGCGCATGCACTCTTGGAAACAGTGCAAGGACAAAGCAAGATCATCATTTAGTTCAAAGTAGATCTGTATATCGTCAGCATAGCAGTGGAAAGCGGTGCGGTATTTCTCAAAGATTGTACTTAGAGGGAGCATATACAGTGAGAAAAGAATAGGGCCTAACACAGATCCTTGAGGCACGCCGCAGCAGACAGGTGCAGCGGAGGAAGAGCAAGTGCCCAGGTTGACAGAGAAGAACCTATTGTAGAGGTATGATTTAAACCAATCAAAGGCAACACCTTTAATGCCTACAGTATGCTCAAGCCTCGCTAATAAGATGTTGTGATCTACCATATCAAAGGCCGAGGATAAATCCAATAAAACTAGGACCGCAGAGCGTCCATTATCAGCAATTAGAAGAAGATCGTTAAGGACTCTAAGCAACGCTGTTTCGGTGCTATGATGTGGTTTGAAGGCAGACTGGAATTTATCATAATGTTGTTCTCATCCAGGTATGCCTGGAGTTGTAGAAGAACTATCTTCTCAAGGATTTTGGACAGAAACGGGAGCTTAGAGATTGGCCTGTAATTCACATAATCATTATAATCAAGGTTCCTTTTTTTAAGAACAGGCTGAACTATAGCATGTTTAAAAGCTGACGGGATGCAGCCAGAGAGTAAGGAAGAATTCAATAGCGATAAAATACTGGGTCCAATTACATCGAAGCAGTCCTTAACTATGCGAGATGGGAGAGTATCATGTATAGGATTAGTATTGTTCAGTTGTTCAACTAAACGCTTGAGAGTAAGAAGTGACACGGGCTCAAACTGATGGAAAGTAGATGAACAGTCAGGGGTAAAAACAGGGCTTGACATTAAAGGAAGTGAAGACTTAAGAGATGAAACTTTATCTAAAAAGTGATTTAAAAATTGTTCGCAAAGAGCCGGAGAGCACGCCAGCGGCATAACAGGGCAGGGATTGACCACAGAATTAAAAAAGAGAAGACCTTGAGAAGATGTGGAGGGTGAAGGTAACAATAGTCCCAGTGGTGCACTTGGTGCAGTGAGTCCCAAGCTAGGCAAGTGGCTCCAGCAGGTTCCAGCAGGAACAACATCTGACATCTCCGTGCAGTATCTGAGCTTGAAGGATAGAAGTAGTCAGATACAAGTAGTCATTTGAATCCTTAATTCTCTCCCTTCCTAATAACATCCCGCCATCTCTCTTTATTATCTTTTATTATGTTAGAAAAACCAGTTTCCTTAGACTGTGAGAGACTTTAAGGGAGCTCTGTTTGACTTCAGATGACCAAGTACAAACACTAATACTGTATGTATTCAAGCTTTCCTACAAGATGTGTTAAACATGGATTTTTTAAAATGTGTTTGTTTCCAGGTGAAGAGCGTGAACCTTTCAGATGGAGAACAACTGTCTATCACAGGTGTTGATGAACACGGTTCTTTGCTGGTCTTGGCCAACCATACACTGCTTGTTGAAGGTCAGGTGATCCGCAGTCCCACTAACACTCTCTCTGTCTACTACTGCTCTGGACTGGAGGGAAGCATGGGTATCTTCCAGCTGCACTATCAAAGTAAGTCTACACACCACTCATTTACACACTTACTGAAAAGAGTGTACAAAACTCAGTTTATGCCATGACTAAAACATGAATATTCATTTATATTAACAGGTTATAGAAATTCAATAAATAGTACTTTCATTAGGGCCTAAGGGGCTGTTTACACTTTATACACATGCTAATTACAGAATCATAAACCATCTCACCTAATCAGTTTGCATGGTGATTGAGTTTTTCATGTTAATTAGCTGATTAGAGCCCTGATTAATTGGCTCTCATCTCATTATGACACTATATGGGATATGGGAGTTTGTATAAAGAGTCCCCTTGTTGTGTATGTTGCTGTGTGTATATGTGTGCTGTGTCATCCATTAATAAATATGGTAATTATTCCAAAGGAAGAAGCATCCAAGTACTACGATCCACTTTCTCCATGAATCACAGCCATTTACTCTTTTTATATTACCGCTAGACAGAAGAATAGTGCTGACGTGTTATCAAGGTTAAAAAAAACACACACACAAGGAATATTGTCTCACACAGCTTACATGGCTTGTTATAATTAGGATTTTTCAATTGCCCGTAACTACTTCATTTCTTAAGTCATTGGGTTCTCAGTATGAGAAACTATGTTGCACTCTTTGATGTTTTAATTAGCTGGTTCTTGGCACCATCTGTTATGGCTCTGCAGCTAGATATGTGAATGTCATGCACCATTTACATACATCTGTAATGATAAGTTACACTATGTACTGTAGTCTAGCCCTACATTTTATAACACTGTTCAGTATTTCCCATAATCTTTTAATATTATCTATCTAATTGCTTCTTATAGTATTTCTTTTTACTATATCTTAATATATTGATTAACTTATTTTAATATCTTTTATATCTAATTTCAGCATCTTCAGTTCTCTTTTTTTAAGAAATCTCTGTATAGTGCATTTTTCTTTCTCCACGCATTTTGCAGACCTTTTGTTATCCATGGACAGTATATAATTTATGTTTCCTACCATATTGCTTTATTGGACAGTTTTATACAATAACAATTATCATACAATAATGTAAATATTCGAAGGAATTCATCATACGCACCATTAACGTCCTGTTTCTGATATATTTCACCCTGTTTCATTAAATCTTTTTAAAATGCATTTATTCTTTCTTCTGTTCTTACTCGTCTGTACTCTTTTTTTTCTGTCCACTTTATGAATCTTGTAATTCCTATCGTAGACTGTAAAAATTGGAAGCTGGTCACCGTCTTATTTTCAATGTCATTTGTTAAAATGTTTTCTATCAGAGTTGCATAATGTGATGTGATCCTGGTAGGTCTAGTAATTTTGGGGAATAGGTTCATATAGTACATCGTGTTAATAAATTCCTCAGTGATTTTGTTTATTTGGGTTTAGCAAATCAATATTGAGATCTCCACAAATGAAAAGTTTATTGTGAGCTATTTCTGTAAATGTTTCTTCTATCAAGTCTTTAAAGGTCTCAATACTACTACCTGGAGCTCTGTATATACAGCTAATGATTTATTTTTTTATTTTTTCTTTAAAAATTTCAACTGTTATACAATCCACCACATTAAATTTCAAGGATTTTCCCACATACAAGGCCACTTCTCCTCCGCCTTTGTTTCACAGAGTTATAAACGTGACTTCATAACCCTCCAGTTCAAAGTCTGTTCCGTTTTCCATGTTAATCCAAGTTTCCGATCGGGCAATGACACTGAATGCATGGGCAAACTGGTTAAGATATTCTTTGATATGATTAAAATTAGCATATAGACTTCTACAGTTAATGTGGATAATTGCTAATTTATTCTCAGTTTTAATCCTCTGATTGTACTCTTCATTTGTATAGTAGCAGCAGTTGTTATTGATAGACGAGAAGAGGATGTTGTCTGGATTTATTTAATATTCCAAGTCCTGTGTATTTTGTTCCACATAGTTAAATGTTTTCAGTTCCAGTTGATCATTCTCTGCAACAGTCTGACTGATGCAGCTGCTTTTTACAGATGCAGCTGAGCTGTTCCTTTCAGTGTATGTCATAAGTGAGTTTGTTTGTTACCTTAAGGTTTGAGGTTGTTTGTTACCTTGTTTATAGTCCAGATCATGTTGCTCACTGATATTTTTCTGCATCAGCAGAATCCTTCTCTTCATTCAGTAGAGAAACACTGGGATATGAGTTATATTATAAACTACAACCTGAGATTCATGGGTGGTGCTGTTATTTGGTGTTTGCTGTCGCTGCAGTAGAGTATTACTTCTTGTTCCTGTTCCAGCACACAGTGGTGTTTTTGTGTAGCTTGTCGGTATAGCCACATTAATTAAAAACTTATAGATAACCTCTTATTTTATAACCTAATGTATATGTGCTTCATCAAAAGCACACTCTGTTGATTCGCTCTCTAATTATATTTACAGTATTCTGTCACTATGTCTTTAGGGATTCGCTAGCTTAGCTTATAGCTGACTTGCTACCAGCATGGATTCTTCACCTGTCCCTCCTGAACTTTCCTGCTCATTGTGTCAGATGTTTAATTAATCCTCAGCCTTATTTAGCAATAATGTTACTGGTAATAAATGTAGCCTATTGGCAGCTTTGGAGGCTAGGATCACTAAATTGGAGACCCGGCTTTGCATCCATAAATACTCGTAGCTTGCCAGCCCACTGTAACCGGTGCAGCTGAATGTAATGTAGGCCTCATTAGCTCTCCCCGAGCAGCTGGGAACACAGGATAGCTGGGTGACAGTGAGGAGGAAGCATATTCTCAAACAGAGGCCCCCAGTACACAATCAACCCACTCATGTATCTAACAGTTTTTCCCCACTCTGCAACACACCCACCAGGGATCAAACTCTGGTTACTAGTGATTCTGTTCTGAGACATGAAGCTAAAGATACCAGAAACTATCGTCTAATGCACATTTCTAATTTAATTATATGAATTAGACATGTGCAATTACCCTCCATTGGCAGGAGCAGAGGGGAAAAAAATCTGTTTTATTCTCAGAATTAACACGAAAATCCTTGAAGTGAATAGTGCCCGTGGAAATAGTCCTGGGCTCGGAAGGAGCCAAGCAAGCATAGTCTTTGTTACTCCCCACAAAAAACACTGCCCCAGAGTAAACAGTCAATATTTTAGTAGGTATGATAGAAATGTCATTGTTACTCCCCACAGCCAGCTTCTCTGAAGTCCCGGAATCTGGCTGTGGAGAGAAACTTCTCAGGGGTTCATGTTCACCGCACCACCTGAGAAGAAAGAACTCAGAATGTAACAGTTAGCTTAGGTATGGTTCATATGCAAAGTAATCATACAGTGTAAACCTTTTGATTCTTTAAACATTAAATTTTCTCTCAGCAAGACTGCAATAGCAACTGTTAGTGATGTTCAGTAATAGTTTGCAAGTATCAGGTAGACAGTCATGTTACTATAATGCGCAAAACCAGAGTTATGAATGATTAAGGCAAGACCATTAGAACAAGATCAGACCTAAAATTTATTGTCATCGCGATATCAGCCTGTGCGATGGGCCCATCGCAAAAGATGGCGTAAACTGAGAATATTGGGTACCTTAAAATGTTTACACTCGCGCTTTAAAAAATGTACCAATCAAATAAACCCCTTTACACATTTGACCAGTCGAATAGAGCCCTTCACGGCATTAACCAATCAAAGGGATTAGAGGCCCACCTCCTACGTAGGTGGTGAGCGAACAACGCTGCAGCAAGGACTCAGAGTTGTAACGGCTGAGAGCGAGACACATGACGAGAACGCTATTATGAACTTGTGGCTAAAAAAAAATAGTACCTCGCTTATTTGGCGGTACTTTGGATTTGATAAAGACGACGTTCTCCAAACACAGGTACTCTGCAAAACTTGCTGAACACTCGTGGCAACCACCAGAGGAAACACGACTAATCTCCACCATCATCTTCAATACAACCACAGAGAACTGTTTGAAGAGTTCCAGAAAGACAGGGCTAGCCAAACAAAGGTTGCTAATGTTAAGACAAAGAGCACAGCAGTCCAATAGCCGTCTCTGTATCAGAGTTTTTGAAGTGGAACTCCTTATGAGAAAACGTCGAAGCGGTACAAGGAAATAACAGAGGCCATTACACATTTTTTGGCTAAAGACATGATGCCTGTAAATACGGTTAGCAGAGAGGGTTTCACCAGTCTGATACATAAAGTGGACCGGAGATACCGCATCCCCTCACAAAACTAAATGGTAAATGGACTTGTTCTTATATAGCGCTTTTCTACTCTGTCTGAGCACTCAAAGCACCTTATACAACTAATTCATTCACCCAATCACACCCATTCACACAAGCACTTTTTTCTGACCTAAGTGCTAAGTAGTCTACCATTCATACACATTCACACTCTGATGGATGCATTGGAAAGCAACATGGAGTTAGTATCTTGCCCGAGGATATTTGGCATGCAGACTGGAGCAGCCTAGGATCGAACCAACGACCTTCTGGTTAGTGGCTGACCTGCTCTGCCACCTGAGCTACAGCCACCCCATGTCTACTTTTCCCATGTCGCCATTCTACAAATGTACGAAACATGCCGCAAGACCGTCATGTTTGAACTGAGCCAAGCTGAAAACTACGCAAGCACTACAGACCTATGGTCAAGTCGTACAACGGAACCATATATGAGTTTCACAGTGCACTTCCTCACCGAAGACTTTGAACTGAAAACATGGTGTCTAGACTAGAGATGGCACGATACCACTTTTTTATGTCCGATACCGATACCGATATCATAAATTTGGATATCTGCCGATACCGATATGAATCCGATATAGTGTGCTTTTTAATCAATAAAACGTTTTAATATCTTGCTGCATTTTGTATAAGTTCATACTCAAGTATAAATAAACAACAACACTAAAGCTATTCTGTTATACCTGTATGTAAAAAATACACTACACCCAAAATATTTCATAGTTCAGCAACACTGATCAATCTAATAAACCACCCCCCAACCTCCACCTCATAATGCTTAATCGACGTAATCAACTTTAATTTGATGCAGTGTGAAAAAAAAATGCACAGCATCAAATTATTTTTCTACAATATTTAAATAGATTCAACATCTTTCTTCAACAGAATTGCAGACTGCACAGATGGAAAAAGTACTATAGCTTACTAGGGTATATTAGACTTAATAGTTACTATATACAGTAATGTACTTCTATACATTTTACATCAGATTAAAACTTTGGGTGTAAGATTCAGATAATTATTTATTAAAAGCTAGACATTTTAAATTTTGTCTTTGTGCCCCCTTTTCCCTGTTTATGCCCTATCGGCCCCCCTGGCTAAACTTTGCTAGATCCGCCCCTGCACAGTTACCAGCCGTCAGCTACGTAGAAAAAGATCCTGGTGTAGAAAGTAATATTAAATAAATTCTAACAACAGATTATCAAGCTTAAACGTGCTGCTGTTGTTCAGCTGCTGGTTTCCTCTTTCTGGTGAGAAGTGGGCCAAAAACAAAGAAGAGAGACGGACTCGCGACAGAAAAGCCGATCAGCTGATCATTGATCAGTTTCACATTGAAGTAGCAGCAGGAGAGGGAAAGAGAGAGGCAGTCGCTCCTTATATCGGTTGTTAAGCTTAAGGTGGGAACGCTTTACAAACATTCAGAGATGAACTTACACACTTGCTTTACTTCTCTCTGGGATCACTTCCTCGGAGATGAAATGCTGGTTTGGTAGCGAGGCTCCAAATACACACAGTCGCTCTATCACGTGACCACACTGCTCCAACGTGCTACGGTTATGAGCCGAGTTATGCTGTGTTGCAAGTTTTGTGAGGTGCTTTTTTGAAATTTAATGGATCGGATTACATTTTTTATTTCTCTCCGATATCCGATCCAGTAATTTACGTCAGTATCGGACCGATACCGATACGTAATATCGGATCGGTCCATCTCTAGTCTAGACACTGTGTATTTTCCAGACTCTCACACTAGTGAAAATATAGCCCATGTATTACGTGAGGTGCTAGCCAGCTGGTATCTTAAGGAAGACCAACAAGTGTGTTATGTTTATTTAAAACTAACTCTAGAGACTGGGAAGGATGTCATTCAGAACTCAAGCCTCAGAAATCTTTTTTATGGGGGCAATGTTTCAATGTTAAAGTGCACTTTGTTCAATGACATGACGCCACAGGGGAAGTGAAACTAAACACACTGAACATGGACCACAAGACTGTCAAAATAAAATAGGAAATAGGCAAACTAAGACACATGGACTTGACATGGTGATAGGGAACTGGAGATGAGACATGGACATAACTAAACAACAAATACAGAGAACATGATGGCTAGGAAGAACACACATGACAGAATGACACAAGAGAAAACGTAAAGAAGAGCAGGAGACGAGACACAGAAGGAAAGAGAGGGAGTAGGGACACAAGAGAGAGGGAGCGAGAGCAAGATGGACACAAAGGGAGACAAAGACATCACTGAGACAACTCTGTTGTCTCAAATATTACATTTCAGTTAAAATTTAAGATATATATTTCTGTTTCATAACATACAGTGACCACTGTCTCAAAGCTTTAGTTATATTTAAGGGCAATATCCCATATCCCCCCCCCAAAATACTAAAAAGATTTGATCCTTGTATGTTTCAGATAAAATGGAAAAATTTTACTGATGCAGTAAATATTCCTTTATTGAATGAGAAAACTGTGCAGTATAATTTACTTAACATGTTGAAGATATCAGAGGACTAAACGGGCTGATGTTAGGTTAAGTGAGTCTAACAGGAAAGAAATGATACAGAAACATGACATCCTTATAAAATACTTTACACACGTTATGAATATATAACTTTTCTTAGTTCTTCAAACCTTTCATTTAAATAAGCTGCATTATTAAAGCTGTCTGTGGTTCCATTTATTTTTCTGCCTTTACCCGTTAGATCCTGTCCTGCAGAACATCAGTGAGTGGTTCCCTGTATGCAGCTGTTTTGTAGTATATGTTGGAGATACCTCTGCAAATACAGGAAACAAATATCTAGAAATTGTTTTAAATGTTTTCACCAGTCTCTCAATTATAGAGAACAGCTGTCTATTCCCCCTTGTTCCCCTTTAAATTTCTCCTGCTGTCTCCTGTTTTTTTCCCTCTTACTCACACACTGCTGAATTTGTCCTGGTGCTTCATCAGGGGTGGAGAGCCTTTGTCTCGTCTCTTATTGTTAGTGTTTATAAAGGATGAGAGCTCTTTTAACTATAAACTTTAGCACAGCATGGTTGAGTCTGTTTCCTCACCACAGTTCACGGGCCAGGTGTTTGGTCCCCGTAAATACACTTAGCTTAAAGAGTGAACCGTATGAATCTTCGGTATGCTAACATTTGTTCCACTGGATATTTTTAGTGAAATAAAAACTCAATACTTAAGTTTACTTTTGGACTGCTTCGGTTCAACCATCCACCATTTTTCCCAAAGAATTTCCTTAACCTTTGATTTTCAATGAATCCTGGGATAGGGTGGACCATGAAGGATACACCGAACCCTTTTCCCAGCTCTGGGGAAAAGGAGGATGCAATTCTGGGCCACATTTGGAGCAGCTTTTGAATTTTGGCAGCCTTTGCTGCCTTGCTGTGACCTAATTGGCCTACAAATGTGGCCTCTGAAGGATGCAGGCCCTGAATTTGGACACAGCCTATGTCTTTAAGACATCCCTGTAATAGAACTAAATGGTGTATGTCATCTAGCTTCATGGATAGATAAAGCTGGGTAAAATCTGCATAGCAATAAAAATGTGTGCTATGACTTCTGTTGGTTGTGACTGTGAACTGTGTGTTGAGGTGAGCCCAAGGATAGTCAGTGTCTTTCAACCTCACACACTACCTCAGGCTCCTTCCACACCAGAGGCAATGTCTATGTCCTAAGAAGTCAGCCTCAGTAGCCGGGGATTTGACTGCCAGGGTCCCTACCCTGGATCACCATAATATGCCACAAGAAACATAATACACCTGACCCCTAGGGTGCCTCCTCTGGGTGGTGGGCCTTCAGGAGGGACTCCCAGTCTACATGTAGTGTATTAGGGGCTGGTCACCTTGAAGTGGACTATACTCTATCACTGGGACTTCAGTGATCCCTCCCACTGTTCAAGCTGACGGGCCCCTTTCTCTATGTTTACTAGGAAAGCTGGCATAGACTGCCAGCTTCTGTGATCTTCCTAATCTTTAAGGTTCATTCATTGAAAGCTAGAGGTGGAAACCACCAGCAAGACCCCAGCAGAGAACAAGTGACAACAGATTGGTTCAGATGAAGTCAGAAACATCATAAAAGGAGGAGCTGTGGGTCAGGTGGGTTTCAAAGTATTTTGTAGATGTGCAGCTACTGGGGGGAGCATAAAGGCACCTAAATGGCACTTCTTGTATGAGATTTGACAATGTGATGTTTAGAAGGATATCAGCTGATCATCAGCTGATTCAAGCTGGCATTGAGGTCAGCTGATTTGATGGGATTGTATTGACCTTCGAAGGTTGCGATGACTGGAAGTGAGGATCTGGTAAATTGGATGGTGTAGTCTATAGCGCTGCTTCTGTAGCTTAGCAACCATGATAGTAGCCGTGTAGGACAGCATGTATGAAGAAAATATTTATTTAATTTTATTCGCTTTACTTTTTCCTGGTAAAAATTGAGATGTTATCAGTCTGGGATGTATGAGAGGCTGAAAAAATACTGTGGCCATGGGCTGCGTACCTTTAGCAAACAGTAATGTTCACTTAAGCTAGTCAACAAGTTTGCTGATGTGTCTTTTGAATTTAAGAGATTTTCATATACTGGTTTTGTTTTCTGTGTACTGGATTTTTTTGGATTTTTCATATACTGGATTTGTTCTCTGTATCCGTTAGTCTTATGTTTTGTATTTTCTAGAGCTTCTTTGTCCTAGTTTCTGGTTCTTGTTTTGTTACGTTTGTTCCCTCCCATGCCTGTCTTTTCTCTCTGTGTCCCATCTTCATAGTCCTGTCCCTGTGCTTTCTCCCTTCATGTTCCTATGTTCATCTCCTATCTATCTCCCTTGTCTTCCTCGTCTGTCATGTCTCTATGTCTGTTTCTCCCCAGTACAAGTGTCAAGCGTTTTATTTTGATAGGCTCCTGTGTTATGTGTATTATGTTTGATTTTGCTTCCCCTGTCTCCTCAGTCAGACTGTGTTCAGCTGTGTCACCGAAGTGTTTCTAAGCAACCCTAATCTCCTGTGTATATCTTATCTGTGTCTCCCTGTGTTCTCTTTAATGTCGTCATTGTTTCCTCTCTAGCAATGTTTTCTTTTCAAGGCTTCGAAACAATCTAACATCCATCTCCACAGTGACATCTTCTGGCCAATTTGGCTATCACTACATCTTGATAATGCTCTTCTGTGAAACAATGATCCAGAAGAGCCATGCACAGTTCCAAACAAAGCTAGTTATTATACCGGACTGTCAGTAATTGTAATCAGCAGATGTTTTGAAGAAATCCTCTCACAAACAAGGAAAGAAAAATAATGAGACTGTAAAAGACAGTAGTGATCAGTGAGTGTGCTTCAACAAAATTCTACATCTGGTAATATTTGTGTTGGTCACAATCAATCAATTTCTAAAGTAAAATATACAAAGAAAAGACTGCAGGGTTTACTATAATAACCACACTGATTTACAGCTGGGGTATTTTTGGCTCTGTTTTTGCTCACAGCCTTGAAACTCTGGATGTGTTTGGATGGCTTTTAAGTTTTTTGGGCATTCATGTCATCAAAATACTAAAAGCTGGCATAGTATTAGGTTTGATTTTAAATTGACTGAAAAACATATATTTAAATAGATTCTTATATAACACGTTTCTACTCCCCCAGAGCACTCAAAGCGCTTTATACAGCATGTCACATGTGGCTATTCATGCAAGCACTTTGTTCTATGCTTTTCACTGCTTCCTAGTTAACATTCACACTCTGATGGCTGCATCAGAGAGCAACTTGGGGTTAGTATCTTGCCCAAGGATACTTGGCATGCAGACTAGGGGAGCCAGGAATTGAACCACTAACCTTCCAATCAGTAGATGACCTGACGTGCACATCTTTAAATCATCCTCTGCTTAGTAGCCTCTGAACTATGGCGAAACTTTCCTGAATTTTTATCTTGTAACACTGGCATGGTGTTTTACTGTGGTGATTTGGTCACAGTGAACCTGCATAACTGCCTGTTGTTGTTTAGATATTCACAAGAGGAGTGTCAGAGGGAATAAAAATAGGAAAGGAAAAAATACATCTGTCATTAAAATTGTTAAGAAATAGATTGCCTGTAATTAATGAATGTGTTTTCATGGTATTAATGTATTCTTTATGGTAACCCAGTATGCGAGTAATGGATTGAATTGAGGATTAAGTCACGTAATGCTGCAAATTACATTCTCTGTTGAAAGTTAAAAAAAAGTTTTAAAAAAATCAGACGATGTCAGAACTGAAAACTCCTGCTTGTTTTATTTTCTCCTTGAAAGCAGAGGTGGTGTTTTATTGAGATATTTAAATGATTTTACAGCACAGTGACCTGCTCTCTCTCTGCTGATAGGAGTGATTGGAGCTCGCCCACCAGTCTCTGTTTCTTGCTTTTTCTCCATTAATAATTCAAATAAGATATTTATATATTATTTATATATCTATATTATGTTTATTTGATTATACTTTGGATTCCAGTGTTTAAGTGATTGCATAGTGTAGTCCAGGGGTTCTTAACCTTTTTTACCTCTGGGCCCAACTTTTCCGCTACAAGAAAACCCAGGGCCCATTCAGATATTAACAATGTATCGAAAAGATTAAAGTTTCTTTTTGTTTGATTTATATTTAATAACTAAATCAAATCTGAACATGCAGATACAACAAAATGCCAAAAAGGTTAACTATTCATGGAACAAATCAAACTGCAAGTAGAAATTGAAAGGCTCAAGTCAGGCTTAATAACACAAAAATAATTAATAATTCAATTTTACTACAGCAAAACAGACAAGAAAATAGGGGAAAATCTAAATTGGATAAATAATGTGGTGATAAAATAAATATATTCAATAATAATTTTCTAAATAATAAATGAATAAGCTTATAAAATTTAAATAAACTGCAAATGAAAATATAGAGTGAATATGAAAGTTGCTTCAGCAGTAAACCTTTTTTCATTGGCAGAACCAGAAGTTAGTCTTTATATTTGAGACAAATGAACAACAACAGTCACAACATCGTTTTGGTAAGCTGCAACTCCCCTTTTATGTTCACCTCTTAATGAGACACTTGACCCTGCCTCTGAGACACAAATCCAGGTCCAGTCTGAGTGGAATGGGGGAAAGGCTCATTCTCAGAGTCGGGCTATGGTCTTGGCTGAGGCCACGATGGAAAATCCTGATTCACACAGATATGTCGTTGTGAATGGGAGAAAGAGTTTCAGAGCTCTCAGTGCCAGACATGGGTACTCCTTTGAGACAGCAATTCAGAAGGAGCCCAGGTCCAGTTTGCCCCACTTCAACTTTAAAGTGCTGTCGGTGGAAACTTCCAGAAGCTGGGACTGCAGATGTGAGGGCAATGCAACATCATTTTCAGCGGGATCCACAGAAAATGGGTCCAAAATCCACATGTGTCCTTCTCTGGGATCCTCAGGGAAATATTCATCGAATATATCAGTTGTGAAAGGTGCTGACAGACAGGGTCACAAAAGTGAAAACATGTCCATCTCTTTTCCTGGGCCCTCTTAGTCCACAAAGCAAGTTTCCTCTTGTAAAGCTTCAACTTTGTCTGCAACAAAAAACATGTTGCTGTTTCTCTCGTCACATGAGATGTTCAACTCGTTCAGCAGTGAAAAAAATGTGACAGAGATAAGCGAGCTTGGCTTAATGATGTGCAAGAGGAGATTTTTTTCCCCGTGAAAAAAGAAGAGACCTTATTCCTCAGTTCAAACAAACACTTCCTCTTGAAAGCCATCTCTCCTCACTGTGGTAGCAGCAGCTGGACACGATCTGCTTCCATGTCCTCACAAAGCTTGGCAAAACATCTGGAGTTATTTTTAATGAAATTGATAGTTTTTACACTTACATCCATCACCTCGTGGAACTCTGGTGACATCTTTTTTGCTGCTGGGCTTTCACTGTGGTCCATTTAGCTTCTGGTGCACGATCAAGAATCTGCCAAATGATGCCATCAATGCACACCCCAACACATTTCTGCCAGTCCAGGTCGTTTTCAGTGAAATAGTTGTCAATGCAGTGGAAACATTCCTGAGCCATGGCTCGTGCTGGTAGCTCTCCACAGAACCGCATATCTTCATGCAAACTGCTGTCCCAGCGATAACGAACAAAAATCTGCAGCAATGCACCATTCGTGACATCAGTGGACTCGTCTAGTTGCAAAGAGAAAATTTTTCTTTCCAGAAGCTGATGCCGTATCTAAGTCTATGTCTGTGATACGGTGGCTCATAGTGTCGTTTGAGAGTAGGATGGTCAGTAGCTTCTTTGCAGCAGCCTCTCTGATCATGTCATGGCACATATGTACAGCGGCAGGCAAAATCAACTCCTCCGCTATAGTGAAAGAATTTTTACTCTGTGCCACAAGTCTGGATACGAGGTAGCTTTTAAAACACATTTAGAGTTGCCAGTCAGTGACACAACACACTGTTTCTGCATTAGCAGCTCCTTTTAATATTTCTCTTGAAATATTTCACTGGATTTCTTGTGAGTGTGGGATGTTTGGTTTCGAAATGGCATTTTAATTTCAAAGGCTTCAGTGCTTCGTTGGATAGCATTAGTCCACACTCCACACATTGGGTCTGCCTTCTTCCATTCACAAACCCATACTTCAGGAAGTCAGAGTTATACTTGTACAAATATTTTGCCTTTTGGGAGGTGGGCTTGCCACTTTCATCTTCATTTTTGCATTTTAAGAGCTTCTCCATATCTTTTGCTAACTGCAAACGGGGTCTCTTCTGTATTGCTATTATGCGCTGCGTTGTCTAACTCGTAGCATGACTATGTAATTTCTTCTTCGTCTTCTTCTGTTTTACTGGCAGTTGGCGACCCATTTGATTGGAGCAAGAAGTTGTACTGTCCACTAGTGGAAGAGAATGTAATTGTTCTGCCGGTTACGCTAGTCGCTTAGAGAATCAATTAGGTAAAACCAGATAATCTTCCATGGCACACCTGATCATTTCTCACGGCACACCTATGTGCCGCAGCACAGTTGCTGGGAAACACCAGTGTGGTTGGGAAACACTGGTCTAGTCTTCACAATCCACAGCAACAATAAAAATGAGAGAGAGGGTATTATTTTCTTTTACATGTGTGTGTAAAAAAATTGAAGCGGTAGTAACAAAAGCATTGTTTCAAGAATTACAAGGCCCAGTCTAAAAGACTGGTTTGTAAAAAATGGAAGTCCTTGCTTCTGGCAGTGCAGCAAACCCGGTCACGTGTGTTCTGCATTTCAGAAGCAAAAGAATCTATAGCAGTAATATGCAGTAAACATATGAATGTAGCAGTAATATTCATAAAAACAAACAAGATTAATCTGATAGCACAAATTTTAAGTAAACCCCCCCCCCCCCCCCCCCCCAAAAGAAGATTGGGCCGCAAAAGGATACACCTTGTCTCATCGTACTAGTCTGAACTAACCTAATGTTACTGTATTAGTACTCACTTACTTCACATTCCTCTGTCCTCATGTAGTCTTCAGGCTGAGTTGCTCCCTGCCAAAGAGACCTCATTTCGGAGATGTATCTGTACTGGACCTGCTCCCTGGAGGGACTGCGCGCTTTCACTGCCACATGGGTTACCACCTGCGTGGGGAACCACTGCTTACCTGCCTTAATGCCTCCTTGCCAGTTTGGAGTGATAAGGAGCCTGTGTGCAGGGGTGAGTGTGTATAGAATGGTTTCTTTACAGTTTTTCTTAAAATTCTGTAGCAAAAAGGATACTTCATTTCATTTTTTGTGAAAGATACTCCACTAACAAATTCAAATTGAATGTTCTGCTCTTCAGCTCTTTGTGGTGGAACAGTAAAGAATGCTACAGTGGGACGAGTGCTCTCCCCATCTCCCCATCATGGCCCTAATGCCACCTTGGATCGCTCCTGCTCCTGGTCCCTTGAAGCACCCAAAGACCAGAGGCTGCATCTCCACCTGGAGAGACTGGCCTTGGGACCAACTGACAGGTAAAAGCAACCATATTGTATGGATGAATATCTGAATAGGCATATCAGGTACAGCTCCAAAGGCCCTAAGGGTCAGATGCAAAATGACTAAAACCAGAAAAGACCGCACAGAGTTGCAGAAAGATCTCAAACTAAACAATTACCACTGGTAATTATCAGTAATTACCACAAAAGATACAAAGATGTACAACAATAAAAATGATCAGATATCTGTTCTTGATATCAGCAGTACTGGCACTGTATTTAATTGGTACTAATTTTTGTATTATCACACACCACTAATCCATTCATTGACACCATCTCTGTATCGCCTTAGGTTGGTGTTGTGGAGTGGGCTGGACGCTGGCTCTGTGGTGCTGTTTGATTCAGGTCGGGGGGGTCAGATACCCTTTGAAGGAGTGATCAGCGAAGGTCCAGCTGTAAGAATCCAGTTCATCACGGATCAGCCCAACCACAACACAGGATTCAATATCCGCTATGAAGGTGCAGAAGCCACTGTAGATCCAGTTGAGCACAAAAATTAAACATGAACTACATTCTTGGAGAGCAGTTCAAACAATTATATTTATAATTAATGCATAATTATGTAAGCAAACAGAAGACCACTGGTAAAAAGACCAGTGTTTATTTTTGCAGATGGACTGTTAATCAGATTTTTAATAGATTGCCAGGAAGCGAGCAGGTTCTTAATCATTATATTAGCCAGCATGTTAGTTGTTTTTGGCAGTCTCAAATAGCCAGAGGATGGAAAAATACCCTTCAAAATGTTTGTCAGTATCAATGAAGAGAAGAAAACAACCAAAGAATAATCTCTATACAATTTATTATAAATGTGTGGTTTAACAGATAATTAATGCAAAAACTATACATCATTTGACATTTAGTTATGGTAAATTGGAGGCGATGTGTCAGGAAAAATCACAGTCAAAAAAGCATAAACATTTTGTTATTCATTTTATAGAGCTTTCTATTTTCTCTTTCAGCTTTCGAACGCGGCCACTGTTATGAGCCATATCTTCAGAATGGAAACTTCACCACCTCCGACCCTCTGTATGGAGTTGGAACAGTGGTTCAGTTTACTTGTGATCCAGGCCACTCCTTAGAGCAAGGTCCCCCTGTGATTGAATGCATCAGTGCCAGAGATCCATACTGGAATGACACTGAGCCTCTGTGCAAAGGTAAAAATTTTCTACAAAAAACCCGAGTTGTACAAGAACAAAAAGGATAAAACGGAGTATTGTACTGAAATGGAAAGTATTTGTACCTCTTTGCCCTTCATTAAGAAGAGACTTCATGACTGATTAGGATAAGACCATAAATGTTCTATTTTTGAGGGTTCTGTCAAAATGCCTTTCACGTCAGATTCAACAGAGCTCCTTAACTACATAACCTTATTTCAACCTGTTTTATCCACCTATTCATGAGTAGGTGTAAAATAATAAATTTGTCATTCGGATATTATTACAATAACTAGAGGTGGTATTTTTTATCCATTTGACATGTAACCCAGGCTAACACACTTTGTTTTCTGCCACATATGATTTCAATTCTTGAATCAAAATCTGCTTTGACCACTTACTGCACTGAACCTCATTACAAAAGAAAACATTAAAATAATGAGCTTAGTCTCAGAGCAGATCATGAAAAACTTATAAAATGTAATTTTTAGATTTTAAGCAATTTTAATGTGTGTGTGTATGTGTGTGTGTGTGTGTGTGTGTGTGTGTGTGTGTGTGTGTGTGTGTGTGTGTCTTCATTCCTGGACATGAATTATATATGACTAAAAAATACATAGACAGAAAAGACATAGTTGTTTAGTAATTCTAGTTCTCAAAACAGGAACTCTCACATTTTCTTCTGCCATATGTCCTTCACCTTCACCTTTCCTCTGCAGCACAGTGTGGAGGTGATTTGTCGGGTCCAGGAGGGTTAATTTTGTCTCCAAACTGGCCAGAATGGTATGGAGAAGGAGAGGACTGCAGCTGGTGGATACATGTTGGCGAGGACAAGCGAGTGCTGCTTGATGTACAACTGTGAGGAAAAACACCAACACACATACATACACACTCATGCACATTAAAACATCTGCTCTCTTCGTCTTGATACATGCTCAATCATCCAGTAAGTAAATCCCCAAAAGTTGATTCTGTTCATCTGGACGTAGCGTTTTGTGGGAGAAACGTTTCGTCATTCATCAAAGTGACTTCTTCAGTCTCAGCTGACTGCAGGTTTCCCCATCCTTATAAACAGTACATTTGCATAATGACTGAAACCAGCCCACTGAAGGAACAATGGGCTGGGAGGTCAGTTCCTTTATCTTAATAATGCAAATGTACTTGTATTGCTCCCTTCTTCTATATCAAAGTTAATTACTTTTTGTGGAGAAGAAAAATTGGTTCTCAAGTCAAGTCAAGTGGCTTTATTGTCATTTTAAACATGTGCAGTGGTACAGTACACAGTGAAACAAGACAGCGTTTCTCCAAGACCATGGTGCTACATATAACAGGCAATCAACACAGGACTACTCTGTACAGTTCTGTGCTGACTACCGAAAGGTAAATGAGGTGTCACAGGATGGTGCCTAACCAATGCCCCAGGTCGATGAGCTCCTCGACCATGAACAGTGGAGTGAGCGCTAGGTTTAACCAAGGGCTTCTGGCAGATACCCTTGTCTGCAGAGTTCAAAGAAAAAACGGCCTTTTCCACTCCGTACGGTTTCTACCACTTCTGTTTGGCTTGTTCCCAGCCACATTCCAGGGCAGGGCTCATGGCCAACACGAAGAAGTGTGTGGTTGGACAAAGGGAGGTACAGTATTTGAGGTATTCTTTGGATGAAGGCAGGTGCATCCACAGATGGATGAAACAGCAACTGTCGAATTCTGTCCCAAGACCATAAAAGGGTTGAGGGGGTCCTTGGGGCTGGCTGGTTACTACCTCCAGTTCATGCCAGGCTTGGCGGACCTGACCAACCCTTGACTGATCTCACCTGAAAGGGTGCAGGTAAAGAAAGCTCTCTGTTGGGAACCCCTGCTCTACACTCCTAACTTCTCCCTACCTTTTATTCTGCAGACGGACACTTTGAACAAAGGGCCGGGGGCCATTTTGTCCCAGCAGGTAAAGGGGTGTCAACTGTCCAGCTGTATACATCATCAGGAAATTGTCACAGTGGGAGGCCAGGTACAGTATGGTGAAGAGAGGTCACCTCTGCTGCTGAGCATAAATTCATCTGCGTCACCACCCCAGAAAAGGCAAGTTAACAGCACCTCAGATTAGAGCCCAGATAAATGCAACAGGGAGATCCAGCAGCAGACAGATCTCTACATCAACTGTTCAGAGGAGACTGTGTAAAACAGCCTTTTTGGTCAAACAGCTGCTAAGAAACTACTACTAAGGAAAAGCAAAAAGCAGAAGAGATATATGTGCTCCTAGAAACACAAAGAATGGACATTAGAAGAGTCTAATGAGTCCAAATTTGAGATCTTTGGTTCCACCCGTGATGTCTTTGTGCAGTGCAGAAAAGGTGAATGGATTGTCTCTATGTGCATGGTTCCCACTGTGAAGCATGGAGAAGGATTTATTCAAAATTGAAGGCACACTGAAACAGGATGTCTACCACAGCATCCTGCAGCAACATGCCATCCCATCTGGTTTGCATTTAGTTGGAACGTCATTTAATTTTAACAAGACAATGACCCAAAATACACCTCCAGGCAGTGTAAGGGCTAACTGACCAAGAAGGACAGTGATTGCGCCAGATGGCCTGGCCTCCACAGTCACCTGACCTAAACCCAATCGAGATGGTTTAGGACGAGATGGACCACAGAGTGAAGGCAAAGGGGCCAGTAAGTGCTCAGCACTATTTCAAGACTGTTGACTTTTGAAAAATGATTTCAGGTGAATACCTCATGCGGGCCATCGAGAGAATGCCAAGAGTGTACAAAGCAGCAATCAAAGCAAAGGGTGGTTATTTTGAAGAATCTAAAATATAAAACATGTTTTGAATTATCCATCCATCTTCATCCGCTTTATCCGGGGCCGGGTCGCGGGGGCAGCAGCCTAAGCAGAGAAGCCCAGACCTCCCTCTCCCCAGCCACCTCCTCCAGCTTATCCGGGGGAACACCAAGGCGTTCCCAGGCCAGCCAAGAGATATAATCTCTCCAGCGTGTCCTGGGTCTGTCCCGGGGCCTCCTCCCGGTGGGACATGAACACCAACCCCAGGAGGCACCCAGGAGGCATCCTTGTCAGATGCCCAAACCACCTCAGCTGGCTCCTTTCGATGTGGAGGAGCCCCTCCCGGGGCTCAGAGTAGAGCCGCCTATCTCCCTTAGCCTATCTCTAAGGGAGAGGCCAGCCACCCTTCGGAGGAAGCTCATTTCTGCCGCTTGTATCCGTGATCTCGTTCTTACGGTCACTACCCACAGCTCGTGGCCATAGGTGAGGGTAGGGACGTAGATCGACCGGTAAATTGAGAGCTTCACTTTTACACTCAGCTCCCTCTTCACCACATGGGACCGGTGCAGCGTCCGCATCACTGTGGCCGCAGCACCAATCCGTCTGTCGATCTCCGGCTCCCTTCTCCCATCACTCACTAACAAGACCCCAAGGTACTTGAACTCCTCCACTTGGGGCAGGAACTTATCCCCGACCTGGAGTGGGCACTCCACCCTTTTCCGGTTGAGAACCATGGCCTCAGATTTGGAGGTGCTGATCCTCATTCCCGCTGCTTCACACTCGGCTGCGAACCGTTCCAGTGCGAGCTGGAGGCCATCACCCGATGAAGCCAACAGAACCACATCATCTGCGAAAAGCAGAGATGAGATTCTGAGGCCACTGAAGTGAAAGCCCTCCGCCACTTGGCTGCGCCTAGAAATCCTGTCCATAAAAATTATGAACAGAATCGGTGACAAAGGGCAGCCCTGGTGGAGCCCATCACACACCGGGAACGAGTCCGACTTATTCCCGCAATGCGAACCAAGCTCTTGCAACGGTTGTATAGGGATCGAATTGCCTCCCACAGGACACCCCGAGGGACACGGTCAAATGCCTTCTCCAAGTCCACAAAACACATGTAGACTGGTTGGGCAAACTCCCATGCACCCTCAAGTATCCTTGAGAGGATAAAGAGCTGGTCCAGTGTTCCACGACCAGGACGAAAACCGCATTGTTCCTCCTGTATCCGAGCGGATGAACTCTCTTTTCCAGCACCCTGGCATAGACTTCCCAGGGAGGCGGAATTATTTCACAGTTTTTTGTTTACTACAAAGTTTCATATGTTCATTAAAGT